>NW_027671422.1:1231333-1847000 GCF_964165515.1 Mesoplodon bidens
TAGCAAGCTTCATGTGCTTGTCATCACAATACTCCATGTCCTTATCGTCACAATGGTCCATGACCTTTGTCATCACAGTGCTCAATACACTGGTCATCAAAATGCTCCCTGACAAATGTTGTCTGTATGCTCCTTGAAACCTGTCATGCCAAGGCTCCATGTATTTTTCATAAGAATGATCCATGCACTTTTCAACACAATGCTCCAAGACCCCTGTAATCACAATGCTCCATGCCCTTGTCATCACAAAGCTCCATGACGCCTGTTAGAATGCTCCATTGCCTTCTCATCACAATGCTCCATGCCCTTGTCATCACAGTGCTCCAAGACCACTGTAATCACAATGCTCCATGCCCCTTTTCATCAGAATGCTCCATGAGACTTTTCATTATAAGGCTCCATGGTTTTCTCATCACAATGCTCCAGGAACTTGTCATCACATTGCTCCATTCCATTGTCATCACAATGCTCCATGACCCCTGTCATCACAATACTCCATGAATATTTTCAGCCCAATGCTCCATGGCCTTTTCATCACAATGCTCAATTACCCCTGTCAAAACAATGCTCCATGATCCCTTCCATCACCATGTTCCACGGCCTTGTCATCACAAGGCTCCATGACCCGTGCCACCACAATGCTCCAAGACCCCTTTAATCACCATGCTCCATGCACCTTTTCATCTCATTGCTCCATGAACCCTGTCATCACAATGCACCATGCCCACTATCATAATGCTTCATGCTATTGTCATCACAATGAAATCAAAATTCTCCATGACCTCTGTCATCACAATGCTCCAAACCCTTGTGATCACAATGTTCCATAACACTTGCCATCACAACGCCCCATGCCGCTGGTCATCACAATTATCCATGGACTTCTCATCACAATGCTCCATGACCTTTGTCATCACAATTCTCAATACAGTTGTCATCACAATGCTCCTTGACACTTTTCGTCAGTATGCTCCTTGAAACCTGTCATGACATGTCTCCATGCATTTTTCATCACAATGATCCATGCCCTTTTCATCACAATGCTCCATGCCATTGTCATCACAATACTCCACAAGCTTGTCATCAGAATGCTCCGTGACACTTGTCATCACAATGATCCTTGACTCCTGTCATCACAATGCTCCATGACACCTGTCATCACAATGCTCCATGTCCCTTGTCATTACAGTGCTCCATGATGCTCGTCATCACAATTATCCATGGTCTTCTCATCACAGTGCTCCACGGTCTTGCCATCACAATGCTCCATGCCCTGATCATCACAATACTCCATGTCCCTTGTTATCACAATTCTCCTCGTCCTTGTCATCACAATGCACCATGACAGTTCTCATCACACTGCTCCATGACAGTTCTCATCACAATGTTACATGCTCTTGTCATCACAATTCTCCATGCACTTGTCATTGCAACGTCCCATGACCCCTGTCATAGCAAGCTCCATGCCTTTGTCATCACAATGCTTCACGACCTTTTCATCAAAATTCTCAATGACCGTTGTCATCACAATGCTCCATGCCCTTGTCATCACAATGCTCCAAGCCCTTGTCATCACAATGTTCCATTACCTTTGTCATCACAATCCTCCATAACACTTGGCATCACAATGCTCCATGCCATTGTCATCACAATGGTCCATGAAATATGTCATCACAATGCTCCCAGACACCTGTCTTCACAATATTCCATGACCTTGTCTTCCCAATGCTCCATGCCCTTGTCATCACAATGTGCCATGCCCACTCTCAACACAATTATCCATGAAATTTATCAGACCAATCCTCCATGCCCCTGTCATCCAAATGCTCCAAGTCTTTTTCATCACAATGCTCCATGAACCCTCTCATCACATTGTTCCATGTCCTTGTCATCACAAAGCCCCATGATGCTTGTCATCACAATGCCCGATACCCTTCTCATCACAATGCTCCATGCCCTTGTCATTACAATCCACCATGACCCATGTATCACAGTGTTCAGTGCCCTTGTCATCACAATGCTCCATGCCCACTCTCATCACAATAATCCATGAAACATTTCAGACCAATGCTCCATGCCCTTCTCATCACAATGCTCCATTACCCCTGTCATAACAATGCTTCATGACCACTGCCATCACAATGTTCCACAGCCTTGTCATCACAAGGCTCAATGACCCTTGTTATCACAATGCTCCAAGAACCCTGTAATCACAATGCTACATGCCCTTGTCATCACAAAGCTCCATGACGCATGTCATCAGAATGCTCCATGGCCTTCTCATTCATGATGCTCCATGCCCATGTCATCACAATGCTCCAAGACTCCTGTAATAACAATACTCCATGCCCCTTTTCATCTCAATGCACCATGAACCCTGTCATCACAATGCACCATGTGCAACATCATAATGGTTCAGGCTATTGTCATCACAGTGAAATCAAAATGCTCCATGACCTCTGTCATCACAATGCTCCAAATCCTTGTGATCACAATGTTCCATAACACTTATCATCACAACGCCCCATGACACTTGTCATAACAATTATCCATTTCTTCTCATCACAATGCTCCATGACATTTGTCATCACAATTCTCAATACCCTTGTCATCACAATGCTCCCTGACACTTGTCTTCAGTATGCTCCTTGAACCCTGTCATAACAAGGCTCCATGCCTTTTTCATGACAATGATCCATACCCTTTTCATCACAGTGCTCCAAGAACCCTGTAATCACAATGCTCCATGCCCTTGTCATCACAAAGCTCCATGATGCATGACATCAGAACGCTCCATGGCCTTCTTATCCTAATGCTTCATGCCCTTGTCATCACAATGCTCCAAGACTCCTGTAATCACAATGCCCAATGCCCCTTTTCATCAGAATGCACCATGAGACTTGTCAACACAAGGCTCCATGGTCTTCTCATCACAGTGCTCCAGTACCTTGTCATCACAATGCTCCATGACCCCTTTCATCACAATACTCCATGAGCATTTTCAGCCCAATGCTCCATCACCTTCTCATCACAATGCTCCATGACTCCTGTCATCACAATGATCCATGACCACTGTCATCCCAATGCTCCATGAACCCTGACAACACAACGATCTGGGACTCTTGTCATCAAAATGCTCCATGACCCTTGTCATCACAGTGATCCATGCCCTTGTCATCCCAATGCTCCATGATCCCTGTAATCACAATGCTCCGTGACGCTTGTCATCACAGTGCTCCATGAACCTTGTCATCACAATGCTCCTTGCCTTTGTCAGCAAAATGCTACATTATCTTTTCATCACAATGCTCCATGCGCTTGTCATCACATTCCTCCATAACCATTGGGATCACATTGCTTCATGCCCTTGTCAACTCTCTCTTGCCTTTCTGGTTTTTACAGATATTCGGATGTCCCTTTTGACCAGTGGGAAGTGACAATTCTTTGTAGTGTGGATTTGCATTGTGTGCCTTGCTTAATTGGCCAGAAAGGGCGTATGCCTTTTCTCCTGAATATATTCAGGAGAAAAGGCATACGCCCTTTTTGGCCAAGGGCATCACTGTCCAAGTTGTGATGCTTTTCCTGTGCTTTAAAGGCGATTCCAATTTACCTCTTGAAATATGTTTTGTGCAATTCTGCCTCATTTTCAAGTCCCCTTCTTTACCTTCCCTCAACAGATTTTGGAAGAGAGTTGTCCTTTATAACTCTGCAGGTTGGTGAATTGCTGTGCCCCTGAGTCCCAATTTTCAAATCCCATTTTTGAGAGCTGGCTGCAAATCCACAATTTTGCTTCAGGACCTATACTGGTTCCAGGGGTGGCTATATTGGTTCCCTTTGGGTGGCTGAGGCTTTGGTTAATTCTTCTTCCTGACGGGAAATTAGAGTGACATGTGCCCGTCCAAATGCCTACAACTACTCTCTGATAGGTTCTCCCTCTTCCATTTCATCCTCTGCACAATTAGCAAACTCTGTGAACCAGGAGGTTATAGGGGCTGACTCTGCTAAGTTGCGAGATTGATAGTAAAGCAGTTGGAATACCAAACTGGAATACAAGGAGAAGAAAAATTAGGAGAGTTTTAGAAACCTTTTGCCATGACGGGTTGTCCATTCTCTAGGTTTCCCATACATGTTATAACTGTAGTGATATTCCCTTCTACCTGGAGATTTGGGACCCATGGAATGGTTGCATGCATTACTACTTTAAGGGTCTGCATTTTCTCTCCCAATCTCACCAGTCCTCTCAGTCCCAAGTCTCCAGCCTTATGTCTCATACAGCTGTCTTTGCCGATAGGGTCATTCCAGGTTTCATCAGAACCTTTGAAGGAATTGCGTAAGAATTTCGCTGTTTTTTGGTTTTGTTTTTGAAATTCATGTTTATAATGGGGTTGAGCTGATTATCACTGACTTGTTTATGCCGGTCTAGACACAATTGGTTCCCTTACGAAGACATATTAATACATAGGTTTTAAGATTCTTACTAGTCAGATATATACCTATGCGGGAAATAGGGGTGTTGAGTCCCGTTCACTGAGGAAGTTGTAGGTCTTGTCTATTCTGTATTTGGTTTATGGAATGATACCTGTGTTAATATCAAACTCTGGTTTTATGCATCACCCCAACTCTCCTTTCTCCTGAAGCAGGCATAAGATTTTTTTTTCTAAATGTGAGACTCTGTTCTCTTTCCTAATTCAGTTCATGTGTTGTGATATTGACATTTCCTCTATAAGTGATATCTTATGATAAGATTCTTTTTCTGTGTGACTAATTTCCCTTAGAATCATCATACTTAAATCCACTCATTATGCTGCTACTGGCCTTATATACATTGATTTCACGTCTGAGTGATATTCTGTTGTACAAAATTACCACAAGTTCTTTATGCATTTCTGTTTTTCCTGGGATATTTTAGGTGTACCAAAGTTGAGGTTCTTGTATTCAGAGCAGCCCTAAACTTTGGGGTGCCTGTGTCTTATTGATATTTAGTCTTCCCAAGTTATATGCCCATGAGTTGAAGTCCCCTTTGCTCGGGGGCTTTGTATTTTAGATGTTTTAGGAAACAGCATACACTTCTTCAGAGTGGCTCTTGGATATTTATACCCCACCCATCAGCGTGACTTGGCTCCCTGTTTCCCATGGCCTCTCCTGCATTTCTGGTTTGTACACATTTTTTGGATGGCCTTTCTGAGCAGTGGAAATTGAGACTTCTTTGTTGTGTGGATATGCATTTCCCTCTTGCTTGGTTGGCCAAAAACTCTGTCTGTGTTTTTTTCCTGAAGATATTCACGAATAAAAACACATACACCCTTTTGCCCAACTGCATCATTTTAGAAATTCTGCTGCTTTTCATATGATTTAAATGTGAGTAGAATCTACCTTTTGAAATCTGTTTCCTGCAATTCTGCCTCTCATTCAGATCCTCTTCTTTGCCTTACCTGAATATATTTTTGGACGTTGGTTATCATTTATATCTTTGCAGGTCTTTGAATTGTCTGCTCCTGAGCTGCATTTTGCAACTCACTTTTTTTCTGTGCTGTATGCCAAACCATTGGATTGCTTCCGGCCCTATTCTGGTTCTGGGGAGGCAGGCTGAGCCTTTGGTTAATTCTTCTTCCTAATGGGAAAATAGAGTGGCATGTGCCTGTCAAAACTCCTACAGCTAACCTCTCATTGGTTCCCCCTCTTCCCATTTATCCTCTGCACAAATTGAAAACTGTGTAAAACAGGAGGTTAAAGGTGCTGATTCTCCAAGTGGAGAGATTGTTAGTAATGTGGCTGGAATGGCGAACCTCAGCACCAGGAGATCAAAAATGAGGTGCATTGTAGACACCTTTTCCTGAGCACATAGTGTACATTCATCACGGTTTCCCAGGCATGTTTTCACTGTCAGAAGATTCCCTTGAACCTGCAGATTTGGGACCCATGGAATGGGTACCAGGCAGTATTACTTTAAAAGGTCTGCATTTTCTCACCAAGCCTCTCTAACATCTCTTAGCGTGCATAGCTTCCAGCCTTACATATCATCCTGCTGTGGGTCTACATGTGTTCAATTCATGTTACATCATAGACCTTCAACAAAAGTTGTAAGAATTTTTGTCTGTCTCACTTTTTTTATAAATATTTTTAAATTTATTTTTATATTGGTTACAGCTGATTTTCAAAGCTCTGTTTTTTGTTCCTGTACATCCACTTGATTCATGTACTGTGAGACAACAATAAATTCCTTTTCAGATGCTTACCAGTCATATGAAATATTTTCCAGTGACTTGAGTGGGCTGAGTGCAGTTCTTTGAGGTACCGTGTAGGCCTTGTCAGTTATTCAATTTGGTACTTGGAATGGTATCTTTGCTAATTTCAACCTCCTGGATAATACCTCACCATTCCCCACCTTTCCCATTTAGCAGCCTTATGTCTATTTTCTACATATTTGACTATGTTTCTGTATTGTAATTTATTTCATGTGTAGCCATTTTTGATTCCACCTTTAAGTGACATCTTATGATATGTGTCTTTTTCTTTCTGACATGTGTCACTTAGAATGATCGTATGTAACTCCTCCAGAGTTGTTCCAACTGGCCTTATTTCTTTGATTTCTGGATGAGTCATATTCCACTCTACATAAGTACCCCATCTCTTTTATCCATTTTATCCTTCCAGGGACATTTAGGTTATATCCAAGTTGAGGCCCTTTTTAACAGAGAGGTGGTAAACGTTGGGGTGCCTGTTTTCTGTCGATTTTTGTTTTCCCCAAGGTATACGCTCATGAGGGCAAGTGCCCTATGCTCTGTAGCTCATTTTTTAGATGTTTTAGCAAACACAATACTCTTCTCCAGAGTGGCTGTTGGCAAATTGCATTTCCACTATCAGTCTCACAGGGCTCCCTTTTCTCCTTGCCCTGTCCTGCATTTCTGGTGTTTACACTTTACGTGGATGGCCCTTCTGACTGATGTGAAGTGATACATTTTGTAGTATTGATTTCCAGTGTCCACCTGTTTGGTTGGATAAAAAGTGTGTATGGCCTTTACTTGAATATATTCAGAAAAAATGCATACGCCCTTTTTGGCCAACAGCATCATTGGCGATGTTCAGACCCTTTTCTTGTACTTTAACAGGGAGTCCTTTCTACCTGTTCAAATATGTTTCCTGCCACTCTCCCTTGCTTACACGTCCTTTTCTGTGACTTACCTCAAGACATTTTTCGACGATAGATATTTTCAACTCTGCAGTTTCATGAATTTTAGTGACCCTGAGTTCCATTATTCAACTTGTGTTTATGGAAACTGGACACAAAACAGCGGGATTTCCTCTAGCCCTATTCTGTTTCCGTGGGCAATTCTAGCCTTTGATGAATTTGTCTTCCGGATTGGAAATTAGAGTGGCATGTGCCTGTCCGAATACCTAAGACTTGTCTCTAAATTTTTCTCATCCTTCCGCCTCATCCTCTGGACAAATTCCAAACTGTGTGCAACAGGATGTTGACGGTGCTGATATGCCCAAGTGAGGAGGTTGTTAGGAAAGATGCTGGAGGGGTGAACCCAAGCCCCAGGCTATGAGGAGATGAGGTGCCTTTTCCAAACTCTTTCCGATCAAATGGTGTACCATCCTCTAGGTGTGACAGGCATGTTTTAGCTGTAGGAAGGGTCCCGTGCATGTAAGGAGAACACCAGGGATTTTTCCAAATCAGTGCCTCCCCGAACCCCTAACTGGGGAATTTTTAAGCTACGGCTACACGCCTGTCCATTAAGGGCCTTGGGAAATAGGCAGAGCCCAAACTTTAGATGATTGAAATCTTCAGGGTCAGAAGCGCTCACCATTGGCCTTGCTTAGGTTACATTTTATCTGTCATTGATAGATGATGTCAATAAAAATATCTATTCTTTTTCAGATTATTTCCCCTTATAGGTTATTGCAAAATATTCAGTGTAGTTCCCTGTGCTATACAGTAGTTCCTTGTTGATGATCTATTTTATACATAGCAGTGTGTATGTGTTAATCCCAAACTGTTAATTTATCCCTTCTCCTACCTTTCCCCTTTGGTAATAATAAATTATAAGATTTTATACTTCTCAGAAATGGGGGAGCTGAAAGAGAGGTATCATTTTCAATGGAAAAGCATTGAAAACACGATTGAAGCTTCAGCCAAGAGTATTCGATGTACATCCATGGAAATAAATCCCTTCATTTCTCTAATGTTGACCTGACAAATAAGACAAACGTCTTCACTGAACTTGCTTATAGGAAAGTGATGGAAATATCAAATGTAAGTCTTAGAAACATCTTATTTTACCCGAGCGTTATACACTGCTCTATGTTAACTACAGTTTGGCTCACACATCTGTTCATTGAAGTTACAATGTTCTTAATTTATGTTACTGATCCTCCAGAGTGGACCCCAACAGGAGTCCCCGTGCCCAGTGTCATTGGAGCCAACAGATCAAGACTGAGTTTGGTTCAGAAGCAAAGGAAACATTATTTTGAAAACGGAAAGGAGAGGTGAGAGCGTGCACTCCCCCATGGGCTGTGGGCTGGGCTGCTGTGTAGGGATCCCGGCAGCATCAGTGGGAGGGAGGGGATGGAGCTCTCGAGGGCTGGGTTGGCTGCAGCTCAGGCTCTATGCCGCGGAGTCTGCATGGGACCCCGCTAGCTGAGGTGTCGACCCAGCCATTCTGCATTAGGAAATCGGGTCTGAAGTGCCGGGTGTGGGACCTCTGCATGCGGAACCCTAGGAGCACGTGAAATTAGACAAAGCACAAAGGAAAAACAGGTTAGACTTTATTTTATTGTCCAGATTCTCTTTTTATCTCCCAGGAGTTTTTAATGAACGTTGCCGGAGATGAACACCTCCTCAGCTTTTTGTTCTGTTCCTCATTCTTGGGGTGTTGAGGGTGCAGACCCCTCTTTTGTAACTGCTTCATGCTGTGGTGGGAGCCCTGATACATGGGGGGAGGGGCAAAACGTCTCCCAACCAGCCTCCAGGTGAGGTTGACTGTCCCAAGGCCTCCTGCCTCACTTCTCGTCCACCTGAGCACCAGCATTGGAAGTGTTATAGATTCTAATGACCTTTAAGGGTCCAGGAAAGACATGCACAGAGATGCTGCGGTGGAAGGTTTCACCCCACCCCACATTTGTTCGGCGACCTTAGGCTGATGTTTTTTGCCAGCCTAGATGCTCTGACCACAAGTCTGTGCTTTCTTTAATTAGGTCCCTGAATTTATGTACAAACAGCACCATGTGTCAGAGCCCTGCCCGCAAAACTCCCAGACAGTCCAGGGTCAGTGGTGATCCAGGACCATGACGTCCACTGAGTCAACGGCCTTTAGAAGTATCCAGCAGTCCAGCCGGTCATATTGACCATCATCACCGCGGTGTCTGTAGGGCTTTCTATGGTGAAAGCATGATATATGTATCCCCGCCTTGCTTATTAGGTCCCCTCTGGGTGCAGTAAGTCCTGCAAGCAGTAGTCTGCTCTTTCGGGGCACAGTCTTGTTGTTTTCTGAGAGAAACTCCAGGTCAAGTGATGGTCACACGAGTCATTTGGGGGCCTGTTGCCCCCGTTTGTCTCTCTGGAGTTTGGAGTTGGAGGGCCTCCTCACTCGAGGTCAGTGTGTCCACAGAGCGACCCCTGCAACTTCAGGGCATGATGGGTGGTTAGGATCACCACGTGGGGTCCTTTTCCCTTAGGAGGGAGCTGGCCTTGCGGGCTTCTGATTCAGCTTATTAGATACCCCAGTATCCTGGCCTGATGAGTCGTTGGGCAAAGCCCTTGGTGACCATAGTTTATCATACCTGAAGGGCATTCTTGTGTTGCTCCATTTCAAGTGGTCCCAGTTTTTGCACTAAGGCTCCAAGGGCGATTAACCTATGACCGGGTATGTAAAGGTCAAAGGGTTTAGCTAAATTAGGGAGTTCCTGGGCAAGGGTCTGAATTGACTGCTCTTTCCATTCTTGAAAGGCTGCTTCTGGATTCTATTCAAAAGGATCATCATCTTTTCGTGTCAGTGTTTCATGTAGAGGCCCAGCTATTAGACTGTAGTTAGGGATCCAGATGCAGAAAACCTTGGCCTCCCCAGGAACCCCTAAGCTGTCTTCTAGTTTTAGAAGAGGTAAGGCTGCAAATGGCTTCTTCCCTATCCTGGGATGTGTTTCTCCGAATATCTGTGAGAATGAAGCCCAGGCATGTCACCTTAGCCTGGAATATTTGAGCCTTTTTCTTGGACACCTTCTATCCATTCTTGGCTAGGTAGTTCAGAGGCGTCTTTAGTAGGCCTGGCGATCAGAAGGTCCTCTGCATATTGAAGGAGGGTTCCCCTTTACAGAGGTAGAACTTTTAGGCCTTTAAAGGACATTTCCCCAATGATGGTGTGGGGATTTTTGAACCATTGGGGAAGGATGGCCCAGCATTATTGCTTTGGTTGCATGTTGTGTCCTGCCACTCACAAGCCAAAAATTCTTGTGACTCTGAGATGAATGGAACACAGAAGGCATCATTGAAGTCTAATACAGAATGCCATGGCCTGGTGGATGGTAGAATGACCTGCAGGGTGTAGGAAATAGGAGCTACCGGATGTATATCCTCGGTGGCTTCACTGACTGTCCTGATATCCTTTACCAGGTCCCCAGCAGACAATGGGACTCTCGTGGTCAGGCCAATCCCAGGATATGGAGGTCACCTGGGCAGCACGCCCCACCGAACCGCCCACGGGGCTCTTGTGGTCAAGTCCCTCCCAGGGTATGGAGCTCACATGTGCAGTTACCCAGCAACCCATGGGGCTCTCATAGTCAGGCCCTTCCCAGGATACGGAGCTCCCCTGGGCAGGAACCCAAGCACGGCTGGACACACAGGAACTGTGCACATAGCCCACATTGCAGAGAACCCCCAGCTCACCTGTCGCTCACAGCTGACACAAAACGCTTCAGAGCAGGACTTGAACTAACAAAGAGCAGCCCTGACAGGTCTGTGACCCTGGCTATCACTGTGCAGCCTCTCTCGGCCTGGTCTTCCAGACACTTCCACTGCAGCCAGGGCACCAGGCCTCTGTCTCCAACCACCATCACTCCTCTCCCTGACTCCTGGGTTCCTCTCATTAGTATAGGGTGTTCTTGAAGTTGTTTTCCACTCATGGACCAGATAAAATGATGAGAAAAAAGCCGCAGCTGCAGCCCCTTGTCTATCCTGACTCTCAAGAGCTCACACCTGTTCCTTGGCCGTGGCCCGTTTAGCAAGGTTCATTTTCTGCAACTGTGATCCCCTGAGGGGTGAGGATTGGCTGATATGGGCAGCCTGACACTGCCTGCCAGCCCTCCCCAGGTGTGCCTTGGTTGAGGTCAATATAAACACCTCTCCAGTCAGCAAGAGCCCCTGTAGCTGTGCCTGACGCCATATTCTCTGCCCCGTCAGCAGTGTCGGGGCTGGGGTGGTGGGAGGGAGTGAGGGGCCATGGCTTTGTGGGTGGCCCAGTGTGAGTGGGGCTCTGCTGGACTTTCTGCAGGAGTTTCCAGGCTGCCACCTGCTAAAGAAGAGGATGTGTCACCCATACCTGCCGCTGGAATTTCTCCCCAGGCAGAGGTGAGGAAGTAAAAAGCAGTGGGGGCCGTGGCAGGAGGGGTATCTCAGGTAGGGAAATGGAAAGCTTCCAGAAGAGCATCTGGGGCCAGGACCATCCTGTCTGGCAAGCAGGCATCAAGTCGGCCTGCGTGCTGTCGCTGGTGTGGCACCACAGCCCTTCCTCTAGGCTTGAAAGTTCTTGTACATATTCAGCTGTTTTACCTGGAAAGGGTGGGAAGAGTTCAGCTGCAGCAGGACTGGGGCTCAGCTCACATTTACTCACAGACGCCTCGACACAGTCCCCCAGCTTTGCAATGAGGATGTTCCTTGTGGGGGGGGAGCGCTGCTCACTGCATGGGAGACGATTTCCCATCTCTGACCAAATTAAGAATTTTTTACAACTGGAGCAAGTGCCCTGATATGATTTTCCTCTGTATAACTGGTGGGTTCTGTTTTTTTTTTTTTTTTTTTCTTTTTTTCTTTTTGGTTCAAGGTAGATTTTATTTATTCCTCTTTTTTTTTAATTTGGAGATATAAACACGGAAATAATGCATTATTATAAAGACGTCTATGTGAAGGGAAAAACGTTTTTTTTCGTTTATTTTATTAAATGTTATTTATTTATTTATTTATTTTAATTTATTTATTTATTTTATACAGCAGGTTCTTACTGGATATCTATTTTATACATATGTGTGCACATGTGAATCCCAGTGTCCCAATTCATCCCACCACCAGCCTCACATGGCATTCCCCCCTTGGTGTCCATATGTTTGTTCTCTACATCTGTGTCTCTGTCTCTGCCCTGCAAACCGGTTCATCTGTACCATTTTTCTAGGTTCCACATATATGCATTAACATACAATATTTGTTTTTCTCTTTCTGACTTACTTCACTCTGTATGACAGTCTCTAGATCCATCAAGGTCTCTACAAATGACCCAATTTCATTCCTATGTATGGCTGAGTAATATTCCATTGTATATATGTACCACATCTTTATCCATTCATCTGTCTGTGGGCACTTAGGTTGCTTTCATTACCTGGCTATTGTAAATAGTACTGCAATGAACATTGTGGTGAATGTGTCTTTTTGATTTATGGTTTTCTCTGGGTATATGCCCAGTAGTGGGATTGCTGGATTATATGGTAATTCTATTTTTAGTTTTTTAAGGAACCTCCATACTGTTCTCCATAGAGACTATATCGATTTACATTCCCAGCAATAGTGGAAGAAGGTTCCTTTTCTCCACACCCTCTCCAGCATTTGTTGTTTGTAGATTTTCTGATGATGCCCATTCTAACAGGTGTGACGTGATACCTCATTGTACTTTCGATTTCCATTTCTCTAATAATTAGTGATGTTGAGCAGATTTTCATGTGCGTACTGGCCATCTCTATGTCTTCTTGGAAGAAATGTCTATTTAGATCTTCTTCCATTTTTGTATTGGGTTGTTTGTTTTATTAATATTGAGCTGCATGAGCTGTTTATATATATTGGAGATTAATCATTTGTCCATTGATTCATTGGCAAATATGTTCTGCCATTCTGAGGGTTGTCTTTTCGTCTTGTTTGTAGTTTCCTTTGCTTTGCAAAAGCTTTTACATATCATTAGGTCCCATCTGTTTAGTTTACTTTTTTATTTCATTACTATACTAGGTGGATCAAAAAAGATCTTGCTGTGATTTACATCAGAGTATCCTTCGTAAGTTTTCCTCTCAGAGTTTTATACTGTCTGGTCTTACATTAAGGTCTCTAATCCATTTTGAATATATTTTTATGTATGGTGTTGGGGAGTGTTCTAATTTCATTCTTTTACATGTAGCTGTCCATATTTCCCAGCACCAATGATTGAAGAGACTGTCTTATCTCCATTGTATAGTCTTGCCTCCTTTGTCATAGATTAGTTGACCATAGGTGTGTAGGTTTATCCCTGGGCTTTCTTTTTCTTTTTTTTTCCTTTTACACGTTTATTGGAGTATAATTGTTTTACAATGGAGTGTTAGTTTCTGCTGTATAACAAAGTGAATCAGCTATACATATACAAATATCACCAGATCCCCTCCCTCTTGCATCTCCCTCCCACATTCCATATCACACCCCTTTATGTGGTCACAAAGCACCGAGCTGATCTCCCTGGTCTATGGGGCTGATTCTCAGTAGCTATCAGTGTTACATTTGGTAATGTATTTATGTCCATGCCACTCTGTCACTTCGTCTCAGCTTACCCATCCCCCTTCCGGTGTCCTCAAGACCTTTTTCTATGTCTGTGTCCTTAATCCTGTCCTGCCACTAGGTTCTTCAAAATCTTTTTTTTTCTTCTTTAGATTCCGTATATCTCTGTTAACATACAGTATTTGTTTTTCCCTTTCTGACTTACTTCACTGTGTAGGACAGATTCTAAGTCCATCCACCTCAGTACAAATAACTCAGTTTTGCTTCTTTTTATGGCTGAGTAATATTCCATTGTATATATGTGCCAGATATTCTTTATCCATTCATCTGTCGATGGACACTTAGGTTGCTTCCATGTCCAAGCTATTGTAAATAGAGCTGCAATGAACTTTTTTGTACATAACTCTTTTTGAATTATGGTTTTCGCAAGGCAAATGCCCAGTAGTTGGATTGTTGTGTTGTATGGTACCTCTATTGTTAGTTATTTAGAGGAACCTCCGTACTGTTCTCCCTAGTGCCCATATCAATTTACGTTCCCACCCACAGTGCAAGTGAGTTCCCTTTTCTCCAATAAATGCCTCTCCAGCATTTATTGTTTTGTAGATTTTTTTGATGATTGCCACTCTGACTGCTGTGTGGTGATACCTCACGATAGTTATGATTTGCATTTCTCTAATGATTAGTGATGTTCAGCATCCTTTCATGTGTTTCTTGGTAATCTGTATATCTTCTTTGGAGAAATGTATATTTAGGTCTTCTGGCCGTTTTTGGATTGGGTTGTTTGTTTTTGTGATATTGAGCTACATGTGGTGCTTTTAAAGTTTGGAGATTAATCCTTTGTCAATTGCTTCATTTGAAAATATTTTCTCCCATTCTGAGGGTTGTTTTTGCATCTTGTTTATGTTTTCCTGTACCGTGTAAAAGCTTTTAAGTTTTATTAGGTCCCATTTGTTGATTTCTGTTTTTATATCCATTTCTCTAGAAGGTGAGTCAAAAAGGATCTTGCTGTGATTTATGTCATAGAGTGTTCTGCCTATGGTTTCCTCTAAGTGTTTTATAGTGTCTGGTCTTATATTTAGATCTCTAATCCATTTAGAGTTTATTTTTGTGTATGGTGTTATGGAGTGTTCTAATTTCATTCTTTTATGTGTAGGGGTCCAGTTTTCCCAGCACCAATTACTGAAGAGACTGTCTTTTCTCCATTGTATATCCTTAGCTCCTTTGTCATAGATGAGATAGCCATAGGTATGTAGGTTTAACTCTGGGCTTTCTGTCCTGTTCCATTGTTCTGTGTTTATGCCAATCTACATACACTTGATTCCATTATGGAGACATATAAATACATAGGTTTCAAGATTGTTACCAGTCAGATAAATTCCTCTTCAGTGAATAGGGTGTTTTGTGTCCAGTTCATTGAGAAAGGAGTAGGTCTTGTCTATTACATATTTGGTATATGGAATGGTATCTGTGCTAATTTCAAACTCTGCTTTTACACATCACCCCACGTCACCTTTCCCCTTAAGGAGGCATAAGTGTGTTTTCTAAATGTGTAACTCTATTCTCTTTTGAAATTCAGTTCATGTGTAGCCATGTTTACATTCCCTCTATAAGTGATATATTACAATAAGTTTCTGTTTCTTTGTGGCTCATTTCACTTAGCATCATCGTACCTAAAGCCACTCATTATGCTGCTATTGGTCTTAGGACATTGATTTTATGTCTGAGTGACATTCCATTGTATATAAGTACTACAACATCTATATCCATCTTTTTCCTTTCCTGGGATATTTAAAGTGTACCGAAGTCGAGGTTCTTGTAAACAGAGCAGCCCTAAACTTTGTGCTGGCTGTGTGTTGCGGATTTTTAATTTTCCCAAAATACACGCCCATGAGTGGAAGTGTGCTATGCTCTGTAGCTCTGTTTTAGAAAACAACATACAGTTCTGCAGAGAGGCTGTTGGCAATTTACATCCTGTCCATCGGTGTAACCAGGCTCCCTTTTCTCCATGGCCTGTCCTGCATTTGTGGTTTTCACACTATTTGTGGATGGCCCTTTTGACTGGAGGTAACGGACACTTCTATGTAGTGTGGATTTTCAATGCCTGATGGCTTGCTTGGCCAAAAAGGGCGTATGCATTTTTTCCCGAATATATTCAAGAAAATACACATACTCCCTTCTCTGCCAAGGACAACATTGTTGGAGTTCTGTCGCTTTTCATGTGCTTTAAAGATGACTCCAATGTACCTCTTGAAATCTGTTTCCTTCAATTCTGCCTTGCATTCAAATCCTCTTCACGGCCTTACCTCAATATATTTCTGGATGATAGTTGTCCTTTATAACTCTGCAAGTTTGTGAATTGCTGTGCCCCTGATATCCATTTTTCAAATTGCCTATTTGTGAGCTGGCTGCAATACCGCAGGATGGCTTTAGGCCCTAGTCTGGTTCCAGGGCTTCTGGCTGAGCCTTTGGTTAATGCTTCTTCCTGATGGGAAAGTAGAGTGATATGTGCCCATCCAAACACCTGCAGCTAATCTCTCATTTGTTTCCCCTCTTCCTGTTCATCCTCTGCACAATTTGCAAACTGTGCATAAAAGGAGGGTAAAGGCGCTGTCACTCCAAGTGGGGAGATTTTTAGTAATGCAGATGGAATGGTGAAGCCGAGCATGACGAAAGGAAAAATGAGGTACCTTTTAGAAAACTTTCCCAATTACACAGTGTACCAACCACTGGGTTTCCCAGGCATGTTTTAACTGTAGGAAGATTCCCTTAAACCTGGAGAGTTGGGACCACTAGAATGCGTAGCACACAGTATTGCTCTACGTTGCGTTCTTTTGCTCACACAACCTCAGCAATCTTGTCAGCCCCAAGTGTCCAGTCTTATGTCTCATCCAGCTGTGGGTGTAAAGGTGGTCATTCCAGGTTGGATCACAGGCCCTGAACGTAATTTTTAAGATTTCTCTCTGTTTCACTGTTTTGCATTTTGCTTTTGAAACTTATTTTTATAAGGGGGTTTAGCTGTATTTCAGTGCTGTGTTCATGCCATTATACACACATATGCTTTCTTTATGGAGACATGAGAATATATATGTTTTAAAATTCTTAGAGTCAGATATATTCCTCTGCAATGAATAGGGGGTGCTGAGTCCAGTTCATTGTGCGGGGAGTAGGTGTTGTCTATTACATACTTGGTTTAGGTAACAGTATCTGTGTTAATTTAAAACTGTGGTTTTATGCATCACCCCACCTCGGCTTTCCTCTTAAGCAGGCAGAAGATTGTTTTCTAAATGTGTGACTCTGTTGGTTTTTAATCCAGTTCATGTGTAGCCATGTGTACATTCACCCTATGAGTGATAACTTATGATAAGATTTGTTACTCTGTTATCGTTCCCAACTCAGTTCATGTGTAGCCATGGTTACAGGACCTTTGTAAGTGATATCTTATGATAAGTTTCTTTTTCAATGTGACTTATTTCACTTAGAATCATTGTACCTGAATCCACTCATTTTGCTGCTACTGGCCTTATGACATTGATTTCATGGCTAAGGGATATTCAGTCGTACGTAGGTACCACAATTTCTTGAACCATTTTTTTCTTTCCTGGGACATTTAAGGTGTACCCAAGTTGAAGTTCGTGTAAGCAGTGCAGCCCTAAATTTTGGGGTGGCTCTGTCTTACTGATTTTCATTTTTCCAAATGTATATTCCCTAGACTGGAACTGCCATTGGCTCTGAAGCTCTGTTTTTTATTTGTTTTAGGGAACACAATGCACTCCCCCAGAGAGGCATTTAGAAATTTACATCCTGCCCATTAGCCTAACAAGACGCCCTGTTCTCCAGGGCCTGTCTTGCCTTTCTGGTTTTTACATATTTTCTGGATGTCCCTTTTTACCAGTGGGAAGTGATACTTCTTTGTAGTGCAGATTTGCAATGCCCGCTTGCTTGCTTGGCCAAAAATGGCATATGCATTTTCTTCTGAATATATTCAGGAGAAAACACATACGCCCTTTTTGCCCAAGTGCAATATTCAAGAAGTTGTGCCCCTCTTCCTGTGCTTTACAGGCGATTCCAACGTACCTCTTGAAATCTGTTTCCTGCTATTTGGCCTCACTTTCAAGTACGCCTCGTTGCCTTCCCTCAACAGATTTTTAGACGATACTTGTCCTTTATTACTCTGCCAGTGTGTGAATTGCTGTGCCCCTGAGCTCAATTTTTCAACTCGTATTTTGTGAGTTGTACGCAAGTCCAAAATTTTGGTTCAGGACCTATACTGGTTCCTGGTGGGTGGCTGAGACTTTGGTTAATTCTTCTTCCTGCCGGGAAATTAAAGTGACATGAGCCATTCCAAATGCCTAACAGCTACTCTCTCATTGGTTCTCCCTTTTCCCTTCCATCCTCTGCCAAATTGGCCACCTGAGCGAACCAGGAGGTTAAAAGAGCTGTAACTCCAAGTTGGGAGATTGATAGTAAAGCAGTTGGAAAGTCAAACCGCAGCAACAGTTGAGGGATTATTCGTTGAGTTTTAGAGACCTTTCGTATTCACAGTGTGTTCATTCCCCAGGTTTCCCGTACATGTTATAGCTGTAGTAATATTCCCTTCAACCTGGAGAGTTGGGACCCCTGGAATGGCTGCCATTCATTATTGATTTAAAGGGTCTGCATTTGCTCACCCAATCTCACCAACCATCTCAGTCACAAGTGTCCAGCCTTATGCCACATCCAGCTGTCATTGTAGATAGGGCCATTCCAGTTTTCATCAGAGACCCTAAAGGAATTGAAAAGAATTTCCCTGTTTTTTTCTTTTGCCTTTGAAATACCATTTTATACTGGGTTTGAGCTGATTCTCGCTGCCATGATTATGCCAGTCTAGACACACTTGATTCCCTTACGGAAACATATCAATACATAAGTTTTAAGATTCTTAATAGTCAGATCTATTCCTCTGCGGTAAATATGGGGTTTTGAGGCCCTTTCACTGAGGAAGGTGTATGTCTTGTCTATTCCAAAGTTGGTTTTTGGAACGGTACCTGTGCTTATATCAAACTGTGGTTTTATGCATCACCGCACCTCTCCTTCCCCCTTAAGAAGGCATAAGAGTGTTTTCTAAATGTGTGACTCTGTTCTCTTTCCTAACTCAGTTCATGTGTAGACATTTTTACAGGATCTTCATAAGTGATATCTTATGATAAGTTTCTTTTTCTCTGTGACTTATTTCACTTAGAATCATCGTACCTGAATCCACTCACTTTGCTGCTCCTGGTCTTATGACATTGATTTCATGGCTGAGGGATATTCCATCGTACGTAAGTACCGCAATTTTTTGAACCATTTTTATAGTTCCTGGGATATTTAATGTGTACCCAAGTTGAGGATCTTGTAAGCAGTGCAGCCCTCAATTTGGGGGTGGCTCTGTCTTATTGAATTTCAGTTTACCCAAGGTATATTCCCTAGACTGGAAGTGCCCTTGGCTCTGTAGCTCTGTTGTTTATTTGTTTTAGGGAACACAATGCACTCCTCCAGTGAGGCAGTTGGCAATTTACATCCCGCCCATCAGAATAACAAGGCTCCCTGTTCTCCAGGGCCTGTCTTGCCTTTCTGGTTTTTACACATTTGTGGATGACCGTTTTGACCAGTGCTAATTGATACTTCTTTGTAGTGCAGATTTGCATTGCCCGCTTGCTTGCTTGGCCAAAAAGGGTGTATGCGTTTTCTCCTGAATATATTCAGGAGAAAACACATACGCCCTTTTTGGCCAAGTGCATCATTGTCGAAGTTGGGCCACACTTCCTGTGCTTTAAAGGTGATTCCAACATACCTCTTGAAAACTGTTTCCTGCTATTCTGCCTTGCTTTCACGTCTGCCTCGTTGTCTTCCCTCAACAGATTTTTGGACGAGAGTTTTCCATTATTAGTCTGCCAGTTTGTGAATTGCTGTGCCCCTGAGCTCCATTTTTCAACTCGTTTTTTGTGAGCTGTACTCAAATCCAAAATTTTGGTTCAGGACCTATACTGGTTCCTGGTGGGTGGCTGAGACTTTGGTTAATTCTTCTTACTGCCGGGAAATTAGAGTGACATATTCCCGTCCAAATGCCTAACAGCTACTCTCTCATTGGCTCTCCCTCTTTCCTTCCATCCTCTGTCAATTTGGCAACCTGTGCGAACCAGGAGGTAAAAGGGACTGTCTCTCCAAGTTGAGAGATTGATAGTGAAGCAGTTGGAATGTCAAACCGGAGCACCTGGAGAGGGACTATTCGTTGAGTTTTAGAAACCTTTTGTATTCACAGTGTGTCCATTCTCTAGGTTTCCCATACATGTTATACCTATAGTAATATTCCCTTCAACCTGGAGAGTTGGGACCCATGGAATGGGGGCCATGCATTTTTGCTTTAAAGGGTCTGCATTTGCTCACCCAATCTCACCAATCCTCTCAATCCCAAGTGTCCAGCCTTATACCACATCCAGCTGTCATTGTAGATAGGGTCATTCCAGGTTTCATCAGAGACCCTTAAGGAAATGTAAAGAATTTCCCTGTTTTTTGGTTTTGTTTTTGAAATTCCTTTTTATAGTGGGTTTGAGCTGATTCTCGCTTCCATGTTTATGCCAGTCTAGACACACTTGATTCCCTTACGGAGACATATCAATACATACGTTTTAAGTTTCTTACTAGTCAGATCTATTCCTCTGCGGGAAATATGGGGTTTTGAGTCCCTTTCACTGAGGAAGGTGTTGGTCTTGTCTATTCCACAGTTGGTTTTAGAAACGGTACCAGTGCTTATATCAATCTCTGGTTTTTTGCATCACCCCACCTCTCGTTCCCCCTTAAGCAGGCATAAGTGTGTTTTCTAAATGTGAGACTCTGTTCTCTTTCTTAACTCAGTTCATGTGTAGCCATGTTTACAGGATCTTCATATGTGATATCTTAAGATAAGTTTCTTTTTCTGTGTGACTTATTTCACTTAGAATCATCGTACCTGAATCCACTCACTTTGTTGCTCCTGGTTTTATGGCATTGATTTCATGGCTGAGGGATATTCCATCGTACAGAAGTACCACAATTTTTTGAACCATTTTTATATTTCCTGGGATATTTAAGGTGTACCCAAGTTGAGGTTCTTGTAAGCAGTGCAGCCCTAAATTTGGGGGTGGCTCTGTGTTATTGATTTTCAGTTTTCCCATGATATATTCCCTAGACTGGAAGTGCCCTTGGCTGTGTAGCTCTGTTGTTTACTTGTTTTAGGGAACACAATGCACTCCTCCAGTGAGGCAGTTGGCAATTTACATCCCGCCTATCAGCATAACAAGGCTCCCTCTTCTCCAGGGCCTGTCTTGCCTTTCTGGTTTTTACACATTTGTGGATGTCCGTTTTAACCAGTGCTAAGTGATACTACTTTGTAGTGCAGATTTGCATTGCCCGCTTGCTTGCTTGGCCAAAAAGGCGTATGCGTTTTCTCCTGAATATATTCAGGAGAAAACACATACGCACTTTTTGGCCGAGTTCATCATTGTCGAAGTTGTACCCCACTTTCTGTGCTTGACAGGCGATTCCAACGTACCTCTTGAAATCTGTTTCCTGCTGTTCTGCCTCGCTTTCAAGTCCGCCTCGTTGCCTTCCCTCAACAGATTTTTGGACGATAGTTGTCCTTTATTACTCTACCAGTTTGTGAATTGCTATGCCCCTGAGCTCCATTTTTCAACTCGTTTTTTGTGAGCTGTACGCAAGTCCAAAATTTTGGTTCAGGACCAATACTGGTTCCCGGTGGGTGGTTGAGACTTTGGTTAATTCTTATTCCTGCCGGGAAATTAGAATGACATGTGCCCGTTCAAATGCCTAACAGCTACTCTCTCATTGGTTGCCCTATTCCCTTCCATCCTCTGCCAAATTGGCATCCTGTGCGAACCAGGACCTTAAAGGGTCTGTCTCTCCACGTTGGGAGATTGATAGTAAAGCAGTTGGAAAGTCAAACCGGAGCACCTGGAGAGGGACTATTCGTTGAGTTTTAGAAACCTTTTGTATTCACAGTGTGTCCATTCTCTAGGTTTCCCATACATGTTATACCTATAGTAATATTCCCTTCAACCTGGAGAGTTGGGACCCATGGAATGGGGGCCATGCATTTTTGCTTTAAAGGGTCTGCATTTGCTCACCCAATCTCACCAATCCTCTCAATCCCAAGTGTCCAGCCTTATACCACATCCAGCTGTCATTGTAGATAGGGTCATTCCAGGTTTCATCAGAGACCCTTAAGGAAATGTAAAGAATTTCCCTGTTTTTTGGTTTTGTTTTTGAAATTCCTTTTTATAGTGGGTTTGAGCTGATTCTCGCTTCCATGTTTATGCCAGTCTAGACACACTTGATTCCCTTACGGAGACATATCAATACATACGTTTTAAGTTTCTTACTAGTCAGATCTATTCCTCTGCGGGAAATATGGGGTTTTGAGTCCCTTTCACTGAGGAAGGTGTTGGTCTTGTCTATTCCACAGTTGGTTTTAGAAACGGTACCAGTGCTTATATCAATCTCTGGTTTTTTGCATCACCCCACCTCTCGTTCCCCCTTAAACATGCATAAGAGTGTTTTCTAAATGTGAGATTCTGTTCTCTTTCCTAACTCATTTCATGTGTAGCCATGTTTACAGGATCTTCATAAGTGATATCTTATGATAAGTTTCTTTTTCTGTGTGACTTATTTCACTTAGATTCATCGTACCTGAATCCACTCACTTTGCTGTTCCAGCTCTTATGACATTGATTTCATGGCTGAAGGATATTCCATCGTACGTAAGTACCACAATTTTTTGAACCATTTTTATATTTCCTGGGATATGTAAGGTGTACCCAAGTTGAGGTTCTTGTAAGCAGTGCAGCCATAAATATAGGGGTGGCTCTGTCTTATTGATTTTCAGTTTTCCCAAGGTATATTCCCTAGACTGGAAGTGCCCTTGGCTGTGTAGCTCTGTTGTTTACTTGATTTAGGGAACACAATGCACTCCTACAGTGAGGCAGTTGGCAATTTACATCCCGCCCATCAGCATAACAAGGCTCCCTCTTCTCCAGGGCCTGTCTTGCCTTTCTGGTTTTTACACATTTTGTGGATGTCCCATTTGACCGGTGGGAAGTGATACATCTTTGTAGTGCAGATTTGCATTGCCCGCTTGCTTGCTTGTCCAAAAAGGGCGTATGCGTTTTCTCCTGAATATATTCAGGAGAAATCGCATACGCCCTTTTTGGCCAAGTGCATCATTGTCGAAGTTGTGCCCCTCTTCCTGTGCTTTAAAGGCGATTCCAACGTACCTCTTGAAATCTGTTTCCTGCTATTCTGCCTCGCTTTCAAGTCCACCTCGTTGCTTTCCCTCAACAGATTTTTGGACGATAGTTGTCCTTTATTACTCTGCCAGGTTGTGAATTGCTGTGCCCCTGAGTTCCATTTTTCAACTCGCTTTTTGTGAGCTGTACTCAAGTCCAAAATTTTGGTTCAGGACCTATACTGGTTCCCGGTGGGTGGCTGAGACTCTGGTTAATTCTTCTTCCTGCCGGGAAATTAGAGTGACATGTGCCCGTCCAAATGCCTAACAGCTACTCTCTCATTGGTTCTCCCTCTTCCCTTCCATCCTCTGCCAAATTGGCGACCTGTGCGCAACAGGAGGTTAAACGGGTTGTCTCACAAGTTGGGAGATTGATAGTAAAGCAGTTGGAATGTCAAACCGGAGCACCAGGAGAGGGACTACTCGTTGAGATTTAGAAACGTTTTGTATTCACAGTGTGTCCATTCTCTAGGTTTCCCGTACATGTTATAGCTATATTAATATTCCCTTCAACCTGGAGAGTTGGGACCCATGTAATGGGGCCATGCATTTTTGCTTTAAACGGTCTGAATTTGCTCACCCAATCTCACCAAACCTCTCAGTCCCAAGTGTCCATCCTTATGCCACATCCAGCTGTCATTGTAGATAGGGTCATTCCAGGTTTCATCAGAGACCCTGAAGGAAATGTAAAGAATTTCCCTGTTTTTTGGTTTTGTTTTTGAAATTCCTTTTTATAGTGGGTTTGAGCAGATTCTCGCTGCCATGTTTATGCCAGTCTAGACACACTTGTTTCCCTTACAGAGACATATCAATACATAGGTTTTAAGATTCTTACTAGTCATATCTATTCCTCTGTGGGAAATATGGGGTTTTGAGTCCCTTTCACTGAGGAAGGTGTAGGTCTTGTCTATTCCAAAGTTGGTTTTAGAAATAGTACCTGTGCTTATGTCAAACTCAGGTTTTATGCATCACCCCACCTCTCCTTCCCCCTTAAGCAGGCATAAGAGTGTTTTCTAAATGTGAGTCTCTGTTCACTTTCCTAACTCAGTTCATGTGTAGCCATGTTTACAGGATCTTCATAAGTGATATCTTATGATAAGTTTCTTTTTCTGTGTGACTTATTTCACTTAGAATCATCGTACCTGAATCCATTCACTTTGCTGTTCCTGGTCTTATGACATTGATTTCATGACTGAGGGATATTCCATCGTACATAAATACCAGAGTTTTTGGAACCATTTTTATATTTCCTGGGATATTTAAGGTGTACCCAAGTTGAGGTTCTTGTAAGCAGTGCAGCCCTAAATTTGGGGGTGGCTCTGTCTTATTGATTTTCAGATTTCCCAAGGTATATTCCCTAGACTGGAAGTGCCCTTGGCTCTGTAGCTCTGTTGTTTACTTGTTTTAGGGAACGCAGTGCACCCCTCAAGTGAGGCAGTTGGCAATTTACATCCCGCCCATCAGGATTAGAAGGCTACCTGTTCTCCAGGGCCTGTCTTGCCTTTCTGGTTGTTACACATTTTGTGGATGTCCCTTTTGACCGGTGGGAAGTGATACTTCTTTGTAGTGCAGATATGCATTGCCCGCTTGCTTGCTTGGCCAAAAGGGCGTATGCGTTTTCTCCTGAATATATTCAGGAGAAAACGCATACGCCCTTTTTGGCCAAGTGGGTCATTGTCGAAGTTGTGCCCCTCTTCCTGTGCTTTAAAGGCGATTCCAACGTACCCCTTGAAATCTGTTTCCTGCAATTCTGCCTCGCTTTCAAGTCCGCCTCGTTGCCTTCCCTCAACAGATTTTTGGATGATAGTTGTCCTTTATTACTCTGCCAGTTTGTGAATTGCTGTGCCCCTGAGCTCCATTTTTCAACTCGTTTTTTGTGAGCTGAACGCAAGTTCAAAATTTTGGTTCAGGACCTATACTCGTTCCCGTTGGGTGGCTGAGACTTTGGTTAATTCTTCTTCCTGCCAGGAAATTAGAGTGACATGTGCCCTTCCAAATGCCTAACAGCTAGTCTCTCATTGGTTCTCCCTCTTTCCTTCCATCCTCTGCCAAATTGGCAACCTGTGTGAACCAGGAGGTTTAAGGGGCTGTCTCTCCAAGTTGGGAGTTTGATAGTAAAGGAGTTGGAAAGTCAAACCGGAGCACCAGGAGACGGACTATTCGTTGAGTTTTAGAAACCTTTTGTATTCACAGTGTGTGCATTCTCTAGGTTTCCCGTACATGTTATAGCTGTAGTAATAATATTCCCTTCAACCTGGAGAGTTAGGACCCATGGATTGCGGGCCATGCATTTTTGCTTTATAGGGTGTGCATTTGCTCACCCAATCTCACAAATCCTCTCAGTCCCAAGTGTCCAGCCTTATGCCACATCCAGCTGTCATTGTAGATAGGGTTATTCCAGGTTTCATCAGAGACCCTGAAGGAATTGTAAAGAATTCCCCTGTTTTTTGGTTTTGTTTTTGAAATTCCTTTTTATAGTGGGTTTGAGGTGATTCTCGCTGCCATGTTTATGCCAGTCTAGACACACTTGATTTCCTTATGGAGACATATCAATTCATGGGTTTTAAGATTCTTACTAGTCAGATCTATTCCTCTGCGGGAAATATGGGGTTTTGAGTCCCTTTCACTGAGGAACTTGTAGGTCTTTTCTATTCCACAGTTGGTTTTAGAAACGGTACCTGTGCTTATATCAAACTCTGGTTTTATGTATCACCCCACCTCTCCTTCCCCCTTAAGCTGGCATAAGATTGTATTCTTAATGTGAGCCTCTGTTCTCTGTCCTAACTCAGTTCATGTGTAGCCATGTTTACAAGATCTTCATAAGTGATATCTTATGATAAGTTTCTTTTTCTGTGTGACTTATTTCACTTAGAATCATCGTACCTGAATCCACTCACTCTGCTGCTCATGGTCTTATGACATTGATTTCATGGCTGAGGGATATTCCATCGTAGGTAATTACCACAATTTTTGAACCATTTTTATATCTCCTGGGATATTTAACGTGTACCCAAGTTGAGGTTCTTGTACGCGGTGCAGCCCTAAATTTGGGGGTGGCTCTGTCTTATTGATTTTCAGTTTTCCCAAGGTATATTCCCTAGACTGGAAGTTCCCTTGGCTCTGTGGCTCTGTTGGTTACTTGTTTTAGGGAACACAATGCACTCCTCCAGTGAGGCAGTTGGCAATTTACATCCCGCCCATCAGCATAACAAGGCTCCCAGTTCTCCATGGCCTGTCTTGCCTTTCTTGTTTTTACACATTTTGCGGATGTCCCTTTTGACCGGTGGGAAGTGGTACTTCTTTTTAGTGCAGATTTGCATTGCCCGCTTTCTTGCTTGCCAAAAAGGACGTATGCGTTTTCTCCTGAATATATTCAGGAGAAAACACATACGCCTTTTTGGCCAAGTGCGTCATTGTCGAAGTTGTGCCCCTCTTCCTGTGCTTTAAAGGTGATTCCAACGTAACTCTTGAAATCTGTTTCCTGCTATTCTGCCTCGCTTTCAAGTCCACCTCGTTGCCTCCCCTCAACAGATTTTTGGACGATAGTTGTCCTTTATTACTGTGCCAGTTTGTGAATTGCTTTGCTCCTGAGCTCCATTTTCAACTCGTTTTTTGTGAGCTGAACACAAGTCCAAAATTTTGGTTCAGGACCTATACTGGTTCCCGGTGGGTGGCTGAGACTTTGGTTAATTCTACTTTCTGCCGGGAAATTAGAGTGACTTGTGCCCTTAGAAATGCCTAACAGCTACTCTCTCAATGGTTCTCCCTCTTCCCTTCCATCCTCTGCCAAATTGGCAACATGTGCGAATCAGGAGGTTAAAGGGGCAGTCTCTCCAAGTTGGGAGATTGATAGTAAAGCTGTTGGAAAGTCAAACCGGAGCACCAGGAGAGGGACTATTCGTTGAGTTTAAAAACCTTTTGCATTCACAGTGTGTCCATTCTCTAGGTTTCCCGTACATGTTATAGCTGTAGTACTATTCCCTTCAAACTGGAGAGTTGGGACCCATGGAATGGGGGCCATGCATTTTTGCTTAAAAGGGTATGCATTTGCTCACCCAATCTCACCAATCCTCTCAGTCCCAAGTGTCCAGCCTTATGCCACATCCAGCTGTCATTGTAGATAGGGTCATTCCAGGTTTCATCAGAGACCCTGAAGGAATTGTAAAGAATTTCCCTTTTTTTCGGTTTTGTTTTTGAAATTCCTTTTTATAGTGTGTTTGAACTGCTTCTCGCTGCCATGTTTATGCCAGGCTAGACACACTTAATTCCCTTATGGAGACATATCAATACATAGGTTTAAGATTCTTACTAGTCAGATCTATTCCTCTGGGGGAAATATGGGGTTTTGAGTCCCTTTCAGTGAGGAAGGTGTCGGTCTTGTCTATTCCAAAGTTCGTTTTAGAAAAGGTACCTGTGCTTATATCAAACTCTGGTTTTAACCATCACCCGACCTCTCCTCCCCCCTTAAGCAGGCATAAGAGTGTTTTCTAAATGTAAGACTCTGTTCTCTTTCCTAACTCAGTTCATGTGTAGCCATGTTTACAGGATCTTCATAAGTGATATCTTATGATAATTTCTTTTTCTGTGTGACTTATTTCACTTAGAATCATCGTACCTGAATCCACTCACTTTGCTGCTCCTGGTCTTATGACATTGATTTCATGGCTGACGGATATTCCTTCGTACATAAGTACCAAAATTTTTTGAACCATTTTTATATTTCCTTGGATATTTAAGGTGTACCCAAGTTGAGGTTCTTGTATGCAGTGCAGCCGTAAATTTGGGGGTGGCTCTGTCTTATTAATTTTCAGTTTTCCCAAGGTATATTCCCTAGACTGGAAGTGCCCTTGGCTCTGTAGCTCTGCTGTTTACTTGTTTTAGGGAACACAATGCACTCCTACAGTGAGGCAGTTGGCAATTTACATCTCGCCCATCAGCATAACAAGGCTCCCTGTTCTCCAGTCCCTCTCCTGCCTTTCTGATTTTTACACATTTTGTGGATGTCCCTTTTGACCGGTGGGAAGTGATACTTCTTTGTACTGCAGATTTGCATTGCCCGCTTGCTTGCTTGCCAAAAAGGACGTATGCGTTTTCTCCTGAATATATTCAGGAGAAAACGCATACGCCCTTTTTGGTCAAGTGCGTCATTGTCGAAGTTGTGCCGCTCTTCCTGTGCTTTAAAGGCGATTCCAACGTATCTCTTGAAATCTGTTTCCTGCTATTCTGCCTCGCTTTCAAGTCCGCCTCGTTTACCTTCCCTCAACAGATTTTTGGACGATAGTTGTCCTTTATTACAGTGCCAGTTTGTGAATTGCTGTGCCCCTGAGCTCCATTTTTCAACTCATTTTTTGTGAGCTGTACGTAAGTCCAAAATTTTGGGTCAGGACCTCTACTGGTTCCTGGTGGGTGGCTGAGAGTTTCATTAATTCTTCTTCCTGCCGGGAAATTAAAGTGACATATGCCCGTCCAAAAGCCTAACAGCTAGTCTCTCATTGGTTCTCCCTCTTCCCTTCCATCCTCTGCCAAATTGGCAACCTGTGCGAACCAGGAGGTTAAAGGGGCTGTCTCTCCAAGTTGGGAGATTGATAGTAAAGCAGTTGGAAAGTCAAACCGGAGCACCAGGAGAGGGACTATACTTTGAATTTTAGAAACCTTCTGTTTTCACAGTGTGTCCATTCTCTAGGTTTCCCATACATGTTATAGCTGTAGTAATATTCCCTTCAACATGGAGTGTTTGGACCAATGGAATATGGGCCATGCATTTTTGCTTTAAAGGGTCTGCATTGGCTCACCCAATATCACCAACACTCTCAGTCCCAAGTGTCCAGCCTTATGCCACATCCAGCTGTCATTGTAGATAGGGTCATTCCAGGATTCATCAGAGACCATGAAGGAATTGTAAAGAATTTCCCTGTTTTTTGGTTTTGTTTTTGAAATTCCTTTTTATAGTGGGTTTGAGATGATTCTCACTGCCATGTTTATGCCTGTCTAGACACACTAGATTCCCTTACGGAGACATATCAATACATAGGTTTTAAGATTCTTACTAGTCAGATCTATTCCTCTGCGGGAAATATGGGGGTTTGAGTCCCTTTCACTGAGGAAGGTGTAGGTCTTGTCTATTCCACAGTTCGTTTTAGAAACGGTACCTGTGCTTATATCAAACTCTGGTTTTATGCATCACCCCACCACTCCTTCCCCTTAAGCAGGCATAACAGTGTTTTCTAAATGTGAGACTCTGTTCTCTTTCCTAACTCAGTTCATGTGTAGCCATGTTTACAGGATCTTCATAAGTGATATCTTATGATAAGTTTCTTTGTCTGTGTGACTTATTTCGCTTAGAATGATCGTACCTGTATCCACTCACTTTGCTGCTCCTGGTCTTATGACATTGATTTCATGGCTGAGGGATGTTCCATCGTACATAAGTACCACAATTTTTTGCACCATTTTTATATTTCCTGGGATATTTAATGTGTACCCACGTTGAGGTTCTTGTAAGCAGTGCAGCCCTAAATTTGGGGGTGACTCTGTCTTATTGATTTTCAGATTTCCCAAGGTATATTCCCTCGACTGGAAATCTCCTTTGCTCTGTAGCTCTGTTGTTTACTTGTTTTAGGGAACACAATGCACTCCTCCAGTGAGGCAGTTGGCAATTTACAACCCGCCCATCAGGATAAGAAGGCTCCCTGTTCTCCAAGGCCTGTCTTGCCTTTCTCGTTTTTACACATTTTGTGGATGTCCCTTTTGACCGGTGGGAAGTGATACTTCTTTGTAGTGAAGATTTGCATTGCCCGCTTGCTTGCTTGGCCAAAAAGGGCGTATGCGTTTTCTCCTGAATATATTCAGCAGAAAACGCATATGCACTTTTTGGCCAAGTGCGTCATTGTCGAAGTTGTGCCACTTTTCCTGTGCTTTAAACGCGATTCCAACGTACCTCTTGAAATCTGTTTCCTGCTATTCTGCCTCGCTTTCAAGTCCGCCTCGTTGCCTTCCCTCAACAGAGTTTTGGACGATAGTTGTCGTTTATTACTCTGCCAGTTTGTGAATTGCTGTGCCATTGAGCTCAATTTTTCAACACGTTTTTTGTGAGCTGTAGGCAAGTGCAAAATTTTGGTTCAGGACCTATACTGGTTCCCGGTGGGTGTCTGAGACTTTGGTTAATTATTCTTCCTGCCGGAAAATTAGAGTGACATGTGCCCGTCCAAATGCCTAACAGCTACTCTCTCATTGGTTCTCCAACTTCCCTTCAATCCTCTGCAACATGGCAACCTGTGTGAACCAGGAGGTTAAACGGGCTGTCTCTCCAAGTCGGGAGATTGTTAGTAAAGCATTTGGAAAGTAAAACCGGAGCACCAGGAGAGGGACGATTCGTTGAGTTTTAGAAACCTTTTGTATTCACAGTGTGTCAATTCTCTAGGTTTCTCGTACATGTTATAGCTGTAGTAATATTCCCTTCAACATGGAGAGTTGGGACCCAGGGAATGTGGGCCAAGCATTTTTGCTTTAAAGGGTCTGCATTTGCTCACCCAATCTCACCAATCCTCTCAGTCCCAAGTGTCCAGCCTTATGCCACATCCAGCTGTCATTGTAGATAGGGTCATTCCAGGTTTCATCAGGGACCCTGAAGGAAATGTAAAGAATTTCCCTGTTTTTTGGGTTTGTTTTTGAAATTCCTTTTTATAGTGGGTTTGAGCTGATTCTCACTGTCATGTTTATGCCAGTCTAGACACACTTGATTCCCTTACGGAGACATATCAATACATAGGTTTTAAGATTCTTACTAATCAGATCTATTCCTCTTGGGGAAATATGGGGTTTTGAGTCCCTTTCACTGAGGAAGGTGTAGTTCGAGTCTATTCCACAGTTGGTTTTAGAAACGGTACCTGTGCTTATATCAAACTCTGGTTTTATGCATCACCCCAGCTCTCCTTCCCCCTTAAGCAGGCATAACAGTGTTTTCTAAATGTGAGACTCTGTTCTCTTTCTTAACTCAGTTCATGAGTAGCCATGTTTACAGGATCTACATAAGTGATATCTTATGATGTTTCTTTTTTCTGTGTGACTTATTTCACTTAGAATCATCGTACTTGAATCCACTCACTTTGCTGCTCCTGGTCTTATTACATTGATTACATGGATGAGGGATATTCCATCGTACATAAGTACCACAATTTTTTGAACCATTTTTATATTTCCTGGGATATTTAAGGTGTGCCCAAGTTGAGGTTCTTGTAAGCAGTGCAGCCCTAAATTTGGGGGTGGCTCTGTCTTATTGATTTTCAGTTTTCCCAAAGTATATTCCCTAGACTGGAAGTGCACTTGGCTCTGTAGCTCTGTTGTTTATTTGTTTTAGGGAACACAATGCACTCCTCCAGTGAGGCAGTTGGCAATTTACATCCCGCCCATCAGCATAACAAGGCTCCCTTTTCTCCAGGGCCTGTCTTGCCTTTCTGGTTTTTACACATTTTGTGGATGTCCCGTTTGACCGGTGGGAAGTGATACTTCTTTGTAATGCAGATTTGCATTGCCTGCTTGCTTGCTTGGGCAGTAAGGGCGTATGCGTTTTCTCCTGAATATATTCAGGAGAAAACGCATACGCCCTTTTTGGCCAAGTGCGTCATTGTCGAAGTTGTGCCCCTCTTCCTGTGCTTTAAAGGTGATTTCTATGTACCTCTTGAAATCTGTTTCCTGCTATTCTGCCTCGCTTTCAAGTCCGCCTCGTTGACTTCCCTCAACAGATTTTTGGACGATAGTTGTCCTTTATTGCTCTGCCAGTTTTTGAATTGTTGTACCCATGAGCTCCATTTTTCAACTTGTTTTTTGTGAGCTGAACGCAAGTCCAATATTTTGGTTCAGGACCTATACTGGTTCCTGGTGGGTGGCTGAGACTTTGGTTAATTCTTCTTCCTGCCGGGAAATTAGAGTGACATGTGCCCGTCCAAATGCCTAACAGCTAGCTCTCATTGGTTCTCCCTCTTCCCTTCCATCCTCTGCCAAATTGGCAACCTGTGCGAACCAGGAGCTTAAAGGGGCTGTCTCTCCAAGTTGGGAGATTGATAGTAAATCAGTTGGAAAGTCAAACCGGAGCACCAGGAGAGGGGCTATTCGTTGAGTTTAGAAACGTTTTGTATTCACAGTGTGTCCATTCTCTAGGTTTCCCGACCATGTTATAGCTGTAGTAATATTCCCTTCAACCTGCAGAGTTGGGACCCATGGAATGGGGGCCATGCATGCTTGCTTTAAAGGGTCTGCATTTGCTCACCCAATCTCACCAGTCCTCTCAGTCCCAAGTGTCCAGCATTACGCGACATCCAGCTGTCATTGTAGATAGCGACATTCCAGGTTTCATCAGAGACCCTGAAGGAATTGTAAAGAATTTCCCTATTTTTTGGTTTTATTTTTGAAATTCCTTTTTATAGTGGGTTTGATCTGATTCTCGCTGCCATGTTTATGCCAGTGTAGACACACTTGTTTCCCTTACAGAGACATATCAATACATAGGTTTTAAGATTCTTACTACTCAGAACTATTCCTCTGCGGGAAATATGGGGTTTTGAGTCCCTTTCACTGAGGAAGGTGTAGGTCTTGTCTATTCCAAAGTTGGTTTTAGGAACGTTACCTGTGCTTATATCAAACTCTGGTTTTATGCATCACCCCAGCTCTCCTTCCCCCTTAAGCAGGCATAACAGTGTTTTCTAAATGTGAGACTCTGTTCTCTTTCTTAACTCAGTTCATGTGTAGCCATGTTTACAGGATCTTCATAAGTGGTATCTTATGATAAGTTTCTTTTTTCTGTGTGACTTATTTCACTAAGAATCATCGTACCTGAATCCACTACCTTTGCTGCTCCTGGTCTTATGACATTGATTTCATGGCTGAGGGATATTCCATCGTACATAAGTACCACAATTTTTTGAACCATTTTTGTATATCCTGGGATATTTAAGGTGTACCCAAGTTGAGGTTCTTGTAAGCAGTGCAGCCCTAAATTTGGGGTTGGCTCTGTCTTATTGATTTTCGATTTTCCCAAGGTATATTCCCTAGAAGGGAAGTGCCCTTGGCTCTGTAGCTCTGTTGTTTACTTGTTTTAGGGAACGCAATGCACTCCTCCAGTGAGGCAGTGGGCAATTTACATAACGCCCATCAGTATAACAAAGCTCCCTGTTTTCCAGGGCCTGTCTTGCCTTTCTCGTTTTTACACATTTTGTGGATGTCCCTTTTGACCGGTGGGAAGTGATACTTCTTTGTAGTGCAGATTTGCATTGCCCGCTTGCTTGCTTGGCCAAAAAGGGCGTATGCGTTGTCTCCTGAATATATTCAGGAGACAACGCATACGCCCTTTTTGGCCAAGTGCATCATTGTCGAAGTTGTTCCCCTCTTCCTGTGTTTTAAAGGCGATTCCAAGGTACCTTTTGAAATCAGTTTCCTGCTATTCTGCCTCGCTTTCAAGTCTGCTCGTTGCCTTCCCTCAACAGATTTTTGGACGATAGTTGTCCTTTATTACTCTGCCAGTTTGTGAATTGCTGTGCCCCTGAGCTCCATTTTTCAACTCGTTTTTTGTGAGCTGTACGGAAGTCCAAATTTCTGGTTCAGGAACTATACTGGTTCCCGGTGGATGGCTGAGACTTTGGTTAATTCTTCTTCCTGCTGGGAAATTAGAGTGAAATGTGCCTGTCCAAATGCATAACAGCTAGTCTCTCACTGGTTCTCCCTCTTCCCTTCCATCCTCTGCCAAATTGGCAACCTGTGCGAACCAGGAGCTTAAAGGGGTTGTCTCTCCAAGTTGGAAGATTGATAGTATATCAGTTGGAAATTCAAACCGGAGCACCAGGAGAGGGACTATTCGTTGAGTTTTAGAAACCGTTTGTATTCGCAGTGTGTCCATTCTCTAGGTTTCCCGTACATGTTATAGCTGTAGTAATATTCCCTTCAACCTGGAGAGTTGGGACCCATGGAATGGGGACCATGCATTTTTGCTTTAAATGGTCTGCATTTGCTCACCCAATCTCACCAATCCTCTCAGTCCCAAGTTTCCAGCCTTATGCCACATCCAGCTGTCATTGTAGATAGGGTCATTCCAGGTTTCATCAGAGACCCTGAAGGAATTGTAAAGAATTTCCCTGTTTTTTGGTTTTGTTTTTGAAATTCCTTTTTATAATGGGTTGGAGATGATTCTCGCTGACATGTTTATGCCAGTCTAGACACACTTGATTCCCTTACGGAGACATATCAATATATAGGTTTTAAGATTCTTACTAGTCAGATCTATTCCTCTGCGAGAAATATGGGGTTTTGAGTCCCTTTCACTGAGGAAGGAGTAGGTCTTTTCTAATCCAAAGTTGGTTTTAGAAACGGTACCTGTGCTTATATCAAAATCTGGTTTTATGCATCACCCCACCTCTCCTTCCCCCTTAAGCAGGCATAAGAGTGTTTTCTAAATGTGAGACTCTGTTCTCTTTCCTAACTCAGTTCATGTGTAGCCATGTTTACAGGATCTTCCTAATTGATATCTTATGATAAGTTTCTTTTTCTGTGTGACTTATTTCACTTAGAATCATCGTTGCTAAATCCACTCACTTTGCTGCTCCTGGTCTTATGACATTGATTTCATGGCTGAGGGATATTCCATCGTACATAAGTCCCACAATTCTTTGTACCATTTTTATATCTCCTGGGATATTTAAGGTGTACCCAAGTTGAGGTTCTTGTAAGCAGTGCAGCCCTAAATTTGGGGGTGGCTCTGTCTTATTGAATTTCAGTTTACCCAAGGTATATTCCCTAGACTGGAAGTGCCCTTGGCTCTGTAGCTCTGTTGGTTACTTGTTTTAGGGAACTCAATGCACTCCTCCAGTGAGGCATTTGGCAATTTACATCCCGCCCATCAGCATAACAAGGCTCCCTGTTCTCCAGGGCCTGTCTTGCCTTTCTTGTTTTTAAACATTTTGTGGATGTCCCTTTTGACCGGTGGTAAGTGATACTTCTTTGTAGTGCAGATTTGCATTGCCCGCTTGCTTGCTGGCCAAAAAGGGCGTATGTGTTTTCTCCTGAATATATTCGGCAGAAAACGCATACGCCCTTTTTGGCCAACTGTGTCATTGTCCAAGTTGTGCCCCTCTTGCTGTGCTTTAAAGGTGATTCCAACGTACCTCTTGAAATCTGTTTCCTGCTATTCTGCCTCGCTTTCAAGTCCACCTCGTTGCCTTTCCTCAACAGATTTTTGACGATAGTTGTCCTTTATTACTCTGCCAGTTTGTGAATTGCTGTGCCCCTGAGCTCAATTTTTCAACTCGCTTTATGTGAGCTGAACGAAAGTCCAAAATTTTGGTTCAAGACGTATACTGTTTTCCGCTGGGTGGCTGAGAGTTTGGTTAATACTTCTTCCTGCCGGGAAATTAGAGTGACATATGCCCGTCCAAATGCCTAACAGCTACTCTCTCATTGGTTCTCCCTCTTCCCTTCCATCCTCTGCCAAATTGGCAACCTGTGCGAACCAGGAGGTTAAAGTGGCTTTATCTCCAACTTGGGAGATTGATAGTAAGGCAGTTGGAAAGTAAAACCGGAGCACCAGGAGAGGGACTATTCGTAGAATTTTAGAAAACTTTTTTATTCAATGTGTGTCCATTCTCTAGGTTTCCCGTAAATGTTGTAGCTGTAGTAATATTCCCTTCAACCTGGAGAGTTGGGACCCATGGAATGGGGGCCATGCATTTTTGCTTTATAGGGTCTTCATTTGCTCACCGAATCTCACCAATCCTAACAGTCCCAAGTGCCCAGCCTTATGCCACATCCAGCTGTCATTGTAGATAGGGTCATTCCAGGTTTCATCAGAGACCCTGAAGGAATTGTAAAGAATTTCCCTGTTTTTTTTTTTATAAATCCTTTTTATAATGGGTTTGAGCTGATTCTCGCTGCCATATTTATGCAGGACTAGACACACTTGATTCCCTAACGGAGACATATCAATACATAGGCTTTACGATTCTTACTAGTCACATCTATTACTCTGCGGGAAATATGGGGTTTTGATTCCCTTTCACTGAGGAAGGTGTAGGTCTTGTCTATTCCAAAGTTGTTTTTTGGAACGGTACCTGTGCTTATATCAAACTCTGGTTTTATGCATCACGCCACCTCTCCTTCCCCCTTAAGCAGGCATAAGAATGTTTTCTAAATGTGAAACTCTGTTCTCTTTCCTATCTCAGTTCTTGTGTAGCCTTGTTTACAAGAACTTCATAAGTGATATCTTATGATAAGTTTCTTTTTCTGTGTGACTTATTTCACTTAGAATCATCGTACCTGAATCCACTCACTTTGCTGCTCCTGGTCTTATGACATTGAATCCACGGCTGAGGAATATTCCATCATACGTAAGTACCACAATTTTTTAAAGCATTTTTATATTTCCTGGGATATTTAAGGTGTACCCAAGTTGAGGTTCTTGTAAGCAGTGCAACCCTTAATTTCGGGGTGGCTCTGTCTTACTGATTTTCAGTTTTTCCAAGGTATATTCCCTAGACTGGAAGTGCCCTTGGCTCTGTAGCTCTGTTGTTTACTTGTTTTAGGGAACACAATGCACTCCTCCAGTGAGGCAGTTGGCAATTTACATCCAGCCCATCAGCAGAAAAAGGCGCCCTGTTCTCCAGGGACTGTCTTGCCTTCCTGGTGTTTACACATTGTGTGGATGTCTGTTATTACCGGTGGGAAGAGATACTTCTTTGTAGTGCAGATTTGCATTGCCCGCTTGCTTGCCTGGCCAAAAAGTGTGTATGTGTTATCTCTTGAATATATTCAGGAGAAAATGCATATGCCCTATTTGGTGAAGTGAATCATTGTCTAAGTTGAGCCCCTCTTCCTGTGCATTACACTCGATTCCTACGTACCTCTTGAAATGTGTTTCCTACTATTCTGCCTCACTTACAATTCGGCCTCGTTGCCGTCCCTCTACAGAGTTTTGGACGATAGTTTTCCTTTATTACTCTGCCAGTTTGTGAATTGCTGTGCCCCTGAGCTCCATTTTTGACTCGTTTTTTGTTAGCTGATGGCAAGTCCAAAATTTTGGTTCAGGACCTATACTGGTTCCCGGTGGGTCGCTGAGACTTTGGTTAATTCTTCTTCCTCCTGGGAATTTAGAATGATATGTGCCCGTCCAAATGCCTAACATCTACTCTCTGTTTGGTTCTCCCTCTTCCCTTCCATCCTCTGCCAAATTGGCAACCTGTGCGTACCAGTAGGTTAAAGGGGCTTTCTCTCCAAGTTGGGAGATTGATAGTAAAGCAGTTGGAAAGTCAAACCGGAGCATCAGTAGAGGGACTATTCGTTGAGTTTTAGAAACCTTTCGTATTCACATTGTGTCCATTCTCTAGGTTTCCCTTACATGTTATAGCTGTAGTAATATTCCCTCCAACCTTCAGATTTGCGACCCATGGAATGGGGGCCATGCATTTTTGCTTTAAAAGGTCTGCATTTGCTCACCCAATCTCACCAATCCTCTCAGTCCCAAGTGTCCAGCCTTATGCCACATCCAGCTGTCATTGTAGACAGGGTCATTCCTGGTTTCATCGGAGACCCTGAATGAATTGTAAAGAATTTCCCTGTTTTTTTCTTTTGTTTTTGAAATTCCTTTTTATAGTGGGTTTGAGCTGATTTTCACTGCCATGTTTATGCCATTCTAAACACACTTGATTCCCTTACAGAGACATATCAATACATAGGTTTTAAGATTCTTACTAGTCAGTTATATTCCTCTGCGCAAAATATGGAATTTTGATTCCCTTTCACTGAGGAAGGTGTAGGTCTTGTCTATTCCATGTTGGTTTTTGGAATGGTACCTGTGCTTATATCAAACTCTGGTTTTATGCATCACCCCACCTCTCCTTGCCCCTTCAGCGGGTATAAGAGTGTTTTCTAAATGTGAGACTCTCTTCCCTTTCCTAACTCAGTTCATGTGTAGCCATGTTTACAGGATCTTCATAAGTGATATCTTATGATAATTTTCTTTTACTGTGTGACTTATTTCACTTAGAATCATCGTGCCTGAATCCACTCACTTTGCTTCTACTGGTCTTATGACATTGATTTCATGGCTGAGGGATATTCTATCGTACGTAAATACCACAATCTTTTAAACCATTTTTATATTTCCTGGGATATTTAAGGTGTACCCAAGTTGAGGTTCTTGTATGTAGTGCAGCCCTAAATAAGGGGGTGGCTCTGTCGTATTGATTTTCAGTTTTCCCAAGGTACATTCCCTAGACTGGAAGTGCCCTTGGCTCTGTAGCTCTGTTGTTTACTTGTTTTAGTGAACTCAATGCACTCCTCCAGTGAGGCAGTTGGCAATTTACATCCCGCCCTTCATCATAACAAGGCTCCCTCTTCTCCAGTGCCTGTCTTGCCTTTCTGGTTTTTACACATTTTGTGGATGTTCGTTTTGACAGGTGGGAAGTGACACTTCTTTGTAGTGCAGATTTGTGTTGCACGCTTGTTTGCTTGGCCAAAAAGGGCGTATGCATTTTCTCCAGAATATATTCAGGAGAAATCACATACGCCCATTTTGGCCAAGTGCATCATTGTCGAAGTTGTTTCCCTCTTCCTGTGCTTTGCAGGCTATTCCAACGTACCTCTTGAAATCTGTTTCCTGCTATTCTTAGTCATATTCAAGTCCGCCTCGTTTCCTTCACTCAACAGATTTTTGGACAATTGTTGTCCTTTATTACTCTGCCAGTTTGTGAATTGCTTTGCCCCTGTTCTCCATTTTTCAACTCGTTTTTGTGAGCTGAACGCAAGTCCAAAATTTTGCTTCACGACCTATACTGGTTCCTGGTGGGTGGCTGAGAGTTTGGTTAATTCTTCTTCCTGCCGGCAAATTAGAGTGTCAGATGCCCGTCCAAATGCCTAACAGCTACTCTCTCTTTGGTTCTCCCTTTTCCCTTTCATCCTTAGCCAAAGTGGCAACCAGTGGTAACCAGTAGGTTAAAGGGGCTGTCTATTCACGTTGGGAGATTTATAGTAAAGCAGTTGGAAAGTCAAAACGGAGCACCAGGAGAGGGACTGTTCGTTGAGTTTTAGAAACCTTTTGTATTCACAGGGTGTCCACTCTCTTGGTTTCCCGTCCATGTTATAGCTGTAGTAATATTACCTTCAACCAGTAGAGTTGGGACCCATCGAATTGGTGGCATGCATTATGGCTTTAATGGGCCTGCATTTTCTCCACCAAACTCACCAATCCCCTCAGTCCCATGTGTCCAGCCTTATGTCTCTTCCAGCTGTCGTTGTAGATTGTGTCATTCCAGGTTGCATCAGAGCCCTTGCAGGAATTGTGTAAGAATATCGCTGTTTTTTTAATTTTTTTTTTTTGAAATTCAGTTTTATAATGGGGTTGAGCTGATTTTCCCTTACTTGTTTTTGCCGGTCTAGACAAACTTGATTCCCTTACAGAGACATATAAATACATTGGTTTTAAGATTCTTACTAATCAGATATATTCCTCTCCTGGAAATAGGGATTTTGAGTCCCGTTCACTACGGAAGAAGTAGTTCTTGTCTATTCTATATTTGGATTATGGAACGGTACCTGTGCTAATATCAAACTCTGGTTATGTGCATCTCCCCACCTCTCCTTTCCCCTTAAGCATGCATAAGAGTGTTTTCTAAATCTGAGACACTGTTCTATTTCCTACTACAGTTCATATGTAGCCATGTTTACATTCCCTTCGTAAGTGATATCTTATGTCAGAATGCACCATGGCCCTTGTCATAATAATGCTCCATGACCCCTGTCATCACATTGCACAATGCCTAGTTATCACAATGCTCCATTTCCCTTGTCATCACAATTCTCCTCGTCCTTGTCATCACGATGCTACATGACACTTCTCATCACAACATTACATGCTCTTGTCATTACAATGCTCCATGGCCCCTGTCATCACAATGCTCCCTGACACCTGTCATCACAATGCTTCATGCCCCTTGTCATTACAGTGCTCCATGATGCTCGTCATCCCAATTACCCAAGGTCTTCTCATCACAATGCTCCATGCCCTGGTCTTCTCACAGCTCAATGTCCCTTGTCCTCACAATTCTCCTCGTCCTCGTCATCACAGTGCTCCATGGCACTTCTCATCACAATGTCATATGCCCTTGTCATCACAATGCTCCATGCCCTTGTCATCACAATGCTCCTTTACCTTTGTCACAACAATCCTCCATGACACTTGGCATCACAATGCTCAGTGCTATTGTCATCACAATGGAACATGAAATATGTCATCACAATGCTCCCTGACACCTGTCTTCACAATACTCCATGAACTTGTCATCACAATGCTCCATGCCCTTGTCATCACAATGTGCCATGCCCAATGTCATCACAATAATCCATGAAACATCTCAGACCAATGCTCCATGCCCCTTTTCATCACAATGCTCCATGAACCCTGTCATCACAATGCTCCATGCCCATCATCATAATGCTTCATGCTATTGTCATCAAAATGAAATCAAAATGCTCCATGACCTCTGTCATCACAATGCTCCAAACCCTGGTGATCACAATGTTCCATAACACTTGTGATCTCAATGCCCCTTGACGCTCGTCATCACAATTATCCATGGCCTTCTCATCACAATGCTCAATGACATTTGTCATCACAATGCTCAATACCCTTGTCATCACAATGCTCCCTGACACTTGTCGTCAGAATGCTCCTTGAACCCTTTCATGACAAGGCTCCATGCCTTTTTCATCACAATGATCCATGCCCTTTTCATCACGATGCTCCAAGGCCCCTGCAATAACAATGCTCCTTGCCCTTGTCATCACAAAGCTCCATGACAAATGTCATGAGAATGCTCCATGGCCTTCTCATCACAATGCTCCATGCCATTGTCATCACAATGCTCCAAGACACCTGTAATCACAATGCTCCATTCCTCTTTTCATCAGAATGCTCCATGAGACTTGTCATCACAAGGATCCATGGTCTTCTCATCAAAATACTCCAGGACATTGTCATCAAAATGCTCCATTCCCTTATCATCACAATGCTCCATGACCCCTGTCATCACAATACTCCATGTACATTTTCTGCCCAATACTCCATGACCTTCTCACCATAATGCTCCATGCCACATATCATCACAATGCTCCATGACCACTGTCATCACAACGTCCATGACACCTGACAACACAATGATCCGGGACTCTTGTCCTCACAATGCTCCATTCCCTAGTCATCACAATTCTCCATGCCTGTGTCAGCAAAATGCTACATCACCTTGTCATCACAATGCTCCATGCATTTGTCATCACAATACTCCATTACCATTGTCATCACAATCCTCCCTGAAACTTGGGGTCATATTGCTTCATGCCCTTGTCATCACAATGTTCCAAACCCTTGTGATCACAATGTTCTATAAAACTTGTCATCACAATGCTCCATGATGCCTGTCATGACAATACTCCAAGTCCTTATTGTCACAATGCTCCATGACCTTTGTCATCACAATGCTCAATACACTTGTCTTCACAATGCTCCCTGACACTTGTCGTCAGAATGCTCCTTGAACACTGTCATGAAAAGGCTCCATGCCTTTTTCATCAGAATGCTCCATGCCCTTTTCATCACAACGCTCCATGTCATTGTCATCACAGTACTCCACAAGCTTGTCATCAGAATGCTCCATGGCCCCTGTCATCACAAAGCTCCATACCCATAGACATTACAGTGCTCCATGATGCTCGTCATCACAATTATCCATGGTCTTCCCATCAAAATGCTCCACGGTCTTGCCATCACAATGCTCCATGCCTTGGTCATCCCAAAGCTCCATGTCCCCAGTCATCACAATGCTCCATGACCCCTGTCATCACAATGCTCCATACCCCTTGTCATTAAAGTGCTCCATGACACTAATCATCACAATTTCCCATGGTCTTCTCATCACAATCCTCCACGCACTTTTCAACAAAATGCTCCATGACCACTGACATCACAATGTTCCCTAACCCCTGTCATCAAAATGTTCCATGACCCTTTTCATCCAATTGCTCCATGACCCGGTCATCACAATGCTCCATTACCCCTGTCATAAAAATGATCCATGACCCGTGCCATCACCATGTTCCACGGCCTTGTCATCACAAGGCTCCATGACCCTTGTCATCACAATGCTCCAAGACCCCTGTAATCACACTGCTCCATGCCCCTTTTCATCTCAATGCTCCATGAACCCTGTCATCACAATGCACCATGCCAATCATCATAATGCTTCATGCTATTGCCATCACAATGAAATCAAACTTCTCCATGAACTCTGTCATCACAATGCTCCAAACCATTGTGATCACAATGTTCCATAACACTTGTCATCACAAGGCCCCATGACACTGGTCATCACAATTATCCATGGACTTCTCATCACAATGTTCCATGACCTTTGTCATCACAATTCTCAATACACTTGTCCTCACAATGCTCCCGGACACTTGTCGTCAGTATGCTCATTGAACCCTGTCATGACAAGTCTCCATGCCTTTTTCATCACAATGATCCATGCCCTTTTCATCACAATGCTCCATGCCATTGTCATCACAATACTCCACAAGATTGTCATCAGAAATCTGCGTGACAGTTGTCATCACAATGATCCATGAACTCTGTCATCAAAATGTTCCATGACACCTGTCATCACAATGCTCCATGCCCCTTGTCATTACAGTGCTCCATGATGCTCGTCATCACAATTATCCATGGTCTTCTCATCACAGTGCTCCACGGTCTTGCCATCACAATGCTCCATGCCTTGGTCATCACAATGCTCCATGTCCCCAGTCATCACAATGCTCCATGACCACTGTCATCACAATGCTCCATACCCCTTGTCATTAAATGGCTCCATGACACTCGTCATCACAATTTCCCATGGTCTTCTCATCACAGTGCTCCACGTCTTTGTCATCAAAATGCTCCATGACCCTTGTCATCACTATGCTCCATGACCACTGTCATCACAATGCTCCATGACACCTGTCATCACAATGCTCCATACCCCTTGTCATTACAGTGCTCCGTGATGCTCGTCATCACAATTATCCATTGTCTTCTCATAAAAATGCTCCACGTTCTTGCCATCACAATGCTCCATGCCATGGTCATCACAATGCTCCATGTCCCCTGTCATCACAATTCTCCACGTTCTCGGCATCACTATGCTCCATGATACTTCTCTTCACAGTGTTACATGCTTTGTCATCACAATTCTCAATGCACTTGTCATCGCAATTCTCCATGACCCCTGTCATAGCAAGCTCCATGTGATTGTCCTCATAATGCTTCATGAACTTGTCATCAAAATTCTCAATGGCCATTGTCATCACAATGCTCCATGACTCTTGTCACCACAATGCTCCAAGCCCTTTTCATCAAAATGCTCCGTTACCTTTGTCATCACAATCCTCCATGACACTTGGCATCACAGTGCTCCTATCCATTGTCATCACAATGGACCATGACATATGTCATCACAATGCTCCAACACCTGTCTTCACAGTACTCCATGACATTCTCATCACAATGCTCGATGCCCTTGTCATCACAGTTCACCATGCCCACTGTCATCTCAATAATCCATGAAAATTGTCAGACAAATGCTCCATGCCCCTTTCATCACAATGCTCCATGCTCTTTTATCACAATGCTCTATGACTCAGGTCATCACAATGCTCCGTGACTCCAGTCATCACAGTGCTTCATGACCTTTGTCATCACAGTGATCCATGCCCTCGTCATCACAAGGCTCTGTGACAATTGTCACCACAATGCTCCATGAACATTTAATCAGAATTCTCGGTGACCCTTGTCATCACAATGCTCCATGCCTTTGTCAGCACAGTACTCCATGACCGATGGCATCACAATGTGCCATGCCCTTGTCATCACAATGCTCCACATCGTTGTCATCACAATGCTCCATAAACCTTGTCATCACAGTGCTCCATGCATTTGTCAGCACAATGCTCCTGACCCATGTCATCACAAAGTGCCATGCGTTTCTCATGACAGTGCTCCACAAGTTTGTCATCACAATGCCCCATGCTCATCTCATCAAAATGCTCTCTCACCACTGATATCACAATGTTCCATCGCTAATCATCACAATACTCCCACACCCCTGTCATTACAATGTTCCATGACCCTTGTCACAACAGTGCTACATGCCCTTATCATCACAATGCTCCATGACACTTGACATCACAATGTTCCATAACCCCTGTCATCACAATGCTCCTTGACCCTTTTCACCACAATGCTCCATGACACCTAACATCACAATGTTCCATAAACACTGTCATCAAAATGTTACATGACCATTACATCCAATTGCTCCATGACCCTGTCATCACAATGCTCCCTGCCCTTCTCATCACAATGCACCACACACTTGTCATCAAAATGCTCCATGGCCAATGTAATCACAAAGCTCCATGACCTTTGGCATCACAATGCTCCATGCCATTGTCATCACAAAGTTCCATGAAACCTCTCATCACATTGCTCCATGGTGTTGTCATCACAAAGCTCCATGACGCTTGTCATCACAATGCTCCAAGACCCCTGTAATCGCAATGCTCCATGCATATGTCATCACAAAGCTCCCTAACGCATGTCATCAGAATGCTCCATGGCCTTCTCATCACAATGCTCCAAGCCAATATCATCACAATGATCCAAGACCCCTGTAATAACAATACCCCATGCCACTTTTCATCTCAATGCTCCATGAACCCTGTCATCACAATGCACCATGCCCATCATCATAATGCTACATGCTATTGTCATCACAATGAAATCAAAATTCTCCACGACCTCTGTCATCACAATGCTCCAAACCCCTCTGATCACAATGTTCCATAAAACTGTTCATCACAATGCCCCATATTGCTGGTTATAACAGTTATCAATGGACTTCTCATCACAATGCTCCATGACCCCTGACATCACAATGTTCCATAAACACTGTCATCAAAATATTTCATGACCATTTCATCCAATTGCTCCATGACCCTGTCATCACAATGCTCCCTGCCCTTCTCATCACAATGCACCACACCCTTGTCATCAAAATGCTCCATGGCCTATGTCATCACAAAGCTCCATGACCCTTGGCATCACAATGCTGCATGCCATTGTCATCACAAAGCTCCATGAAACCTCTCATCACATTGCTCCATGACGTTGTCATCACAAAGCTCCATGACGCTTGTCATCACAATGCTCGATGCCCTTCTCATCACAATGCACCATGCCTTTGTTATTGCAATCCTCCAAGACACATGTATCACTGTGTTCCGTGCACTTGTCATCACAATGCTCCATGCCCACTCTCATCACAATAATCCATGAAATTTTTCAGACCAATGATCCATGCCCTTGTCATCACAATGCTCCATTACCACTGTCATAACAATGCTCCATAACCTCTGCAATCACAATGTTCCATGGCTTTGTCATCGCAAGACTCCATGACCCTTGTCATCACAATGCTCCAAGACCCCAGCAATCACAATGCTCCATGCCCATGTCATCACAAAGCTCCCTGAGCATGTCATCAGAATGCTCCATGGCCTTCTCATCACAATGCTCCATGCCCTTTTCATCACAATGCTCCAAGTCCCCTGTAATAACAATACTCCATGCCACTTTTCATCTCAGTGCTCCATGAACCCTGTCATCACAATGCACCATGCCCATCATCATAATGCTTCATGCTATTGTCATCACAATGAAATCAAAATTCTCCATGACCTCTGTCATCACAATGCTCCAAATCCCTGTGATCACAATGTTCCATAAAACTTGTCATCACAACACCCCATGATGCTGGTTACCACAATTATCCATGGACTTCTCATCACAATGCTCCATGACCTTTGTCATCACAATTCTCAATACACTTGTCATCACAATGCTCCCTGGAACTTGTCATCAGTATGCTCATTGAAAACTCTCATGACAAGTCTCCATGCCCTTTTCATCACAATGATCCATGCCCTTTTCATCACAATGCTCCATGCCATTTTCATCACAATACTCCACAAGCTTGTCATCAGAATGCTCCGTGACACTTGTCATCACAATGATCCATGAACCCTGTCATCAAAATGTTCCATGACACCTGTCGTCACAATGCTCCATGCCCCTTGTCATTACAGTGCTCCATGATGCTCGTCATCACAATTATCCATGGTCTTCTCATCACAGTGCTCCACTGTCTTGCCATCACAATGCTCCATGACCTGGTTATCACAATGCTCCATGTCCCCAGTCATCACAATGCTCCATGACCCCAGTCATCACAATACTCCATACCCCTTTTCATTACAGTGCTCCATGACGCTCGTAATCACAATTATCCATGCTCTTCTCATCACAATGCTCCACGCCCTTGTCATCAAAATGCTCCATGACACTTGTCATCACAATGCTCCATGACCACTGTCATCACAATCCTCCATGACGCCTGTCATCACAATGCTCCAAACCCCTTGTCATTACAGTGCTCCATGACGCTTGTCATCACAATTATCCATGGTCTTCTCATCACAATGCTCCACGGTCTTGCCATCACAATGCTCCATGCCCTGGTCATCACACTGCTCCATGTCCCTGTCATCACAATTCTCCACGTTCTTGGCATCAGAATGCTCCATGACACTTCTCATCATAGTGTTACATGCTTTGTCATCACAATTCTCAATGCACTTGTCATTGCAATGCTCCATGACCCCTGTCATAGCAAGCTCCATGTGCTTGTCATCACAATACTCCATGTGCTTGTCTTCACAATGCTCCATGACCTTTGTCATCACAAGGCTCCCTGACACTTGTTCTCAGAATGCTCCTTGAAACCTGTCATGAAAAGGCTCCATGCCTTTTTCATCACAATGCCCCATGTCGTTTTCTTCACAATGCTCCATGCCATTGTCATTAAAATACTCCACAAGCTTGTCATCAGAATGCTCCCTGACCCTTGTCATCACAATGCTCCATGACCCCTGTTATCACAATGCTCCATACCCCTTTTCATTACATTGCTCCATGACGCTCGTCATCACAGTTACCCGTGGTCTTCTCATCACAATGCTCCACGGTCTTGCCATCACAGTGCTCCATGCCCTGGTCATCACAATGCCCCATGTCCCGTGTCATCAAAATTCTCCACGTTCTTGGCATCACTATGCTCCATGACACTTCTCATCACAGTGTTACATGCTTTGTCATCACAATTCTCTATGCACTTGTCATCGCAATGCTCCATGATCCCTGTCATAGCAAGCTCCATGTGCTTGTCATCACAATGCTTCATGAACTGGTCATCAAAATTCTCAATGGCCCTTGTCATCACAATGCTCCATGCCCTTGTCATCACTAAGCTCCATGACACTTGTCATCACAATGCTCCAAGCCCTTGTCATCAAAATGCTCCATTACCTTTGTCATCACAATCCTCCATGACACGTGGCATCACAATGCTCCAATCCATTGTCATCGCTATGACCATGACATATCTCATCACAATGCTCCCTGACACCTGTCTTCACAATACTCCATGACCTTCTCATCACAATGCTCCATGCCCTTGTCATCACAATGTGCCATGCCCACTCTCATCACAATAGTCCATGAAATTTGTCAGACCAATGCAACATGCCCCTGTCATCACAATGCTCCATGCACTTTCATCACAATGCTCTATCACCCCTGTCATCACAATGCTCCGTGACTCCAGTCATCACAATGCTTCATGACAATTGTCACCACAATGCTCCATGAACATTTCATCACAATGCTCCGTGACCCTAGTCATCACAATGCTCCATGCCTTTGTCAGCACAATACTCCATGACCCATGGCATCACAATGCGCCATGCGCTTGTCATCACAATGCTGCACATCGTTGTCATCACAATGCTCCATAAACCTTGTCATCACAATGCTCCATGCGTTTGTCAGCACAATGCTCCATGACCCATATCATCACAATGTGCCATGCGTTTGTCATCACAGTGCTCCACAACCTTGTTATCACAATGCTCCATGCACTTCTCATCAAAATGCTCTCTCACCAATGATATCACAATGTCCCTTAACTAATCATCTCAATACTCCCTCACACCTGTCATCACAATGTTCCATAAACCTTGTCACAACAATGCTACATGCACTTATCATCACAATGCTCCATGCCCCTGACATCACAATGTTCCATAACCCCTGTCATCACAATGCTCCATGACCCTATTCATCACAATGCTCCATGACCCCTGACATCACAATGTTCCATAAACACTGTCATCAAAATATTCCATGACCATTTCATCCAATTGCTCCATGACCCTGTCATCACAATGCTCCCTGCCCTTCTCATCACAATGCACCACACCCTTGTCATCAAAATGCTCCATGGTCTATGTCATCACAATGCTCCATGACCCTTTTCATCACAATGCTCCATGACCCCTGACATCACAATGTTCCATAAACACTGTCATCAAAATATTCCATGACTATTTCATCCATTTGCTCCATGACCCTGTCATCACAATGCTCCCTGCCCTTCTCATCACAATGCACCACACCCTTGTCATCAAAATGCTCCATGGTCTATGTCATCACAAAGCTCCATGACCCTTGGCATCACAATGCTGCATGCCATTGTCATCACAAAGCTCCATGAAACCTCTCATCACATTGCTCAATGACGTTGTCATCAGAAAGCTCCATGACGCTTGTCATCACAATGCTCGATGCCCTTCTCATCACAATGCACCATGCCTTTGTCATTGCAATCCTCCAAGACACATGTATCACTGTGTTCCGTGCACTTGTCATCACAATGCTCCATGCCCACTCTCATCACAATAATCCATGAAACTTTTCAGACCAATGCTCCATGCCCTTGTCATCACAATGCTCAATTATAACTGTCATAACAATGCTTCATGACACCTGCCATCACAATGTTCCACGGCTTTGTCATCGCAAGACTCCATGACCCTTGTCATTACAATGCTCCAAGACCCCTGTAATCACAATATTCCATGCCCATGTCATCACAAAGCTCCCTGACGCATGTCATCAGAATGCTCCATGGCCTTCTCATCACAATGCTCCATGCCCTTCTCATCAGAATGTACCATGCCTTTGTCATTGCAATCCTCCAAGACACATGTATCACTGTGTTCTGTGCCCTTGTCATCACAATGCTCCATGCCCACTCTCATCAAAATAATCCATGAAAATTTTCAGACCAATGCTCCATGCCCTTGTCATCACAGTGCTCCATTAACCCTGTCATAACAATGCTCCATGACCCCTGCCATCACAATGTTCTACGGCTTTGTCATCGAAAGACTCCATGAACCTTGTCATCACAGTGCTCCAAGACCCCTGTAATCACAATGCTCCATGCCCATGTCATCACAAAGCTCCCTGACCCATGTCATCAGAATGCTCCATGGCCTGCTCATCACAATGCTCCATGTCCTTTTCATAACAATGCTCCAAGACACCTGTAATAACAATACTCCATGCCACTTTTCATCTCAGTGCTCCATGAACCCTGTCATCACAATGCAACATGCCCATCATCATAATGCTTCATGCTATTGTCATCACAATGAAATCAAAATTCTCCATGACCTCTGTCATCACAATGCTCCAAATCCCTGTGATCACAATGTTCCATAAAACTTGTCATCACAACGCCCCATGATACTGGTTACCACAATTATCCATGGACTTCTCATCACAATGCTCCATGACCTTTGTCATCACAATTCTCAATACACTTGTCATCACAATGCTCCCTGGAATTTGTCATTAGTATGCTCATGGAAAACTGTCATGACAAGTCTCCATGCCCTTTTCATCACAATGATCCATGCCCTTTTCATCACAATGCTCCATGCCATTGTCATCACAATACTCCACAAGCTTGTCATCAGAATGCTCCGTGACACTTGTCATCACAATGATCCATGAACCCTGTCATCAAAATGTTTCATGACACCTGTCATCACAATGCTCCATGCCCCTTGTCATTACAGTGCTCCATGATGCTCGTCATCACAATTATCCATGGTCTTCTCATCACAGTGCTCCACTGTCTTGCCATCACAATGCTCCATGACCTGGTTATCACAATGCTCCATGTCCCCAGTCATCACAATGCTCCATGACCCCTGTCATCACAATACTCCATACCCCTTTTCATTACAGTGCTCCATGACGCTCGTAATCACAATTATCCATGCTCTTCTCATCACAATGCTCCACGCCCTTGTCATCAAAATGCTCCATGACACTTGTCATCACAATGCTCCATGACCACTGTCATCACAATCCTCCATGACGCCTGTCATCACAATGCTCCAAACCCCTTGTCATTACAGTGCTCCATGACGCTTGTCATCACAATTATCCATGGTCTTCTCATCACAATGCTCCACGGTCTTGCCATCACAATGCTCCATGCCCTGGTCATCACACTGCTCCATGTCCCTGTCATCACAATTCTCCACGTTCTTGGCATCAGAATGCTCCATGACACTTCTCATCATAGTGTTACATGCTTTGTCATCACAATTCTCAATGCACTTGTCATCGCAATGCTCCATGACCCCTGTCACAGCGAGCTCCATGTGCTTGTCATCACAATCTTGCATGTGCTTGTCGTCACAATGCTCCATGACCTTTGTCATCACAAGGCTCCCTGACACTTGTTCTCAGAATGTTCCTTGAAACCTGTCATGAAAAGGCTCCATGCCTTTTTAATCACAATGCCCCATGTCGTTTTCTTCACAATGCTCCATGCCATTGTCATCAAAATACTCCACAAGCTTGTCATCAGAATGCTCCCTGACCCTTGTCATCACAATGCTCCATGACCCCTGTTATCACAATGCTAAATACCCCTTTTCATTACAGTGCTCCATGACGCTCGTCATCACAGTTACCCGTGGTCTTCTCATCACAATTCTCCACGGTCTTGCCATCACAGTGCTCCATGCCCTGGACATCACAATGCCCCATGTCCCGTGTCATCACAATTCTCCACGTTCTTGGCATCACTATGCTCCATGACACTTCTCATCACAGTGTTACATGCTTTGTCATCACAATTATCTATGCACTTGTCATCGCAATGCTCCATGATCCCTGTCATAGCAAGCTCCATGTGCTTGTCATCACAATGCTTCATGAACTGGTCATCAAAATTCTCAATGGCCCTTGTCATCACAATGCTCCATGCCCTTGTCATCACAAAGCTCCATGTCAATTGTCATCACAATGCTCCAAGCCCTTGTCATCAAAATGCTCCATTACCTTTGTCATCACAATCCTCCATGACACTTGGCATCACAATGCTCCATTCCATTGTCATCGCAATGACCATGACATATCTCATCACAATGCTTCCTGACACCTGTCTTCACAATACTCCATGACCTTCTCATCACAATGCTCCATGCCCTTGTCATCACAATGTGCCATGCCCACTCTCATCACAATAGTCCATGAAATTTGTCAGACCAATGCAACATGCCCCTGTCATCACAATGCTCCATGCACTTTCATCACAATGCTCTATCACCCCTGTCATCACAATGCTCCGTGACTCCAGTCATCACAATGCTTCATGACCATTGTCACCACAATGCTCCATGAACATTTCATCACAATGCTCCGTGACCCTAGTCATCACAATGCTCCATGCCTTTGTCAGCACAATACTCCATGACCCATGGCATCACAATGCGCCATGCGCTTGTCATCACAATGCTGCACATCGTTGTCATCACAATGCTCCATAAACCTTGTCATCACAATGCTCCATGCGTTTGTCAGCACAATGCTCCATGACCCATATCATCACAATGAGCCATGCGTTTGTCATCACAGTGCTCCACAACCTTGTTATCACAATGCTCCATGCACTTCTCATCAAAATGATCTCACCAATGATATCACAATATCCCTTAACTAATCATCTCAATATTCCCTCACACCTGTCATCACAATGTTCCATAACCCTTGTCACAACAATGCTACATGCACTTATCATCACAATGCTCCATGACACCTGACATCACAATGTTCCTTAAACACTGTCATCAAAATATTCCATGACCATTTCATCCAATTGCTCCATGACCCTGTCATCACAATGCTCCCTGCCCTTCTCATCACAATGCACCACACACTGGTCATCAAAATGCTCCATGGTCTATGTCATCACAAAGCTCCATGACCCTTGGCATCACAATGCTGCATGCCATTGTCATCACAAAGCTCCATGAAAGCTCTTATCACATTGCTCCATGACGTTGTCATCACAAAGCTCCATGACGCTTGTCATCACAATGCTCGATGCCCTTCTCATCACAATGCACCATGCCTTGGTCATTGCAATCCTCCAAGACACATGTATCACTGTGTTCCGTGCACTTGTCATCACAATGCTCCATGCCCACTCTCATCACAATAATCCATGAAACATTTCATACCAATGCTTCATGCACTTGTCATCACAATGCTCCATTATAACTGTCATAACAATGCTCCAGGACACCTGCCATCACAATGTTCCACGGTTTGTCATCGCAAGACTCCATGACCCTTGTCATTACAATGCTTCAAGACCCCTGTAATCACAATGCTCCATGCCCATGTCATCACAAAGCTCCCTGACGCATGTCATCAGAATGCTCCATGGCCTTCTCATCACAATGCTCCATGCCCTTCTCATCAGGATGTACCATGCCTTTGTCATTGCAATCCTCCAAGACACATGTATCACTGTGTTCCGTGCCCTGGTCATCACAATGCTCCATGCCCACTCTCATCACAATAATCCATGAAACTTTTCAGACCAATGCTCCATGCCCTTGTCATCACAGTGCTCCATTAACCCTGTCATAACAATGCTCCATGACACCTGCAATCACAATGTTCTACGGCTTTGTCATCGCAAGACTCCATGAACCTTGTCATCACAGTGCTCCAAGACCCCTGTAATCACAATGCTCCATGCCCATGTCATCACAAAGCTCCCTGACACATGTCATCAGAATGCTCCATGGCCTGCTCATCACAATGCTCCATGTCCTTTTCATAACAATGCTCCAAGACCCCTGTAATAACAATACTCCATGCCACTTTTCATCTCAGTGCTCCATGAACCCTGTCATCACAATGCAACATGCCCATCATCATAATGCTTCATGCTATTGTCATCACAATGAAATCAAAATTCTCCATGACCTCTGTCATCACAATGCTCCAAATCCCTGTGATCACAATGTTCCATAAAACTTGTCATCACAACGCCCCATGATGCTGGTTACCACAATTATCCATGGACTTCTCATCACAATGCTCCATGACCTTTGTCATCACAATTCTCAATACACTTGTCATCACAATGCTCCCTGGAATTTGTCATCAGTATGCTCATGGAAAACTGTCATGAAGGTCTCCATGCCATTTTCATCACAATGATCCATGCCCTTTTCATCACAATGCTCCATGCCATTGTCATCACAATACTCCACAAGCTTGTCATCAGAATGCTCCGTGACACTTGTCATCACAATGATCCATGAACCCTGTCATCAAAATGTTTCATGACACCTGTCATCACAATGCTCCATGCCCCTTGTCATTACAGTGCTCCATGATGCTCGTCATCACAATTATCCATGGTCTTCTCATCACAGTGCTCCACTGTCTTGCCATCACAATGCTCCATGACCTGGTTATCACAATGCTCCATGTCCCCAGTCATCACAATGCTCCATGACCCCTGTCATCACAATACTCCGTACCCCTTTTCATTACAGTGCTCCATGACGCTCGTAATCACAATTATCCATGCTCTTCTCATCACAATGCTCCACGCCCTTGTCATCAAAATGCTCCATGACACTTGTCATCACAATGCTCCATGACCACTGTCATCACAATGCTCCATGACCCCTGTCATCACAATGCTCCAAACACCTTGTCATTACAGTGCTCCATGACAATTGTCATCACAATTATCCATGGTCTTCTCATCACAATGCTCCACGGTCTTGCCATCACAATGCTCCATGCCCTGGTCATCACAGTGCTCCATGTCCCTGTCATCACAATTCTCCACGTTCTTGGCATCAGAATGCTCCATGACACTTCTCATCATAGTGTTACATGATTTGTCATCACAATTCTCCATGCACTTGTCATCGCAATGCTCCATGACCCCTGTCATAGTAAGCTCCATATGCTTGTCATCACAATACTCCATGTGCTTGTCGTCACAATGCTCCATGATCTTTGTCATCACAAGGCTCCCTGACACTTGTTCTCAGAATGCTCCTTGAAACCTGTCATGAAAAGGCTCCATGCCTTTTTCATCACAATGCCCCATGCCGTTTTCTTCACAATGCTCCATGCCATTGTCATAAAAATACTCCACAAGCTTGTCATCAGAATGCTCCCTGACCCTTGTCATCACAATGCTCCATGACCCCTGTTATCACAATGCTCCATACCCCTTTTCATTACAGTGCTCCATGACGCTCGTCATCACAGTTACCCATGGTCTTCTCATCACAATGCTCCACGGTCTTGCCATCACAGTGCTCCATGCCCTGGTCATCACAATGCTCCATGTCCCGTGTCATCACAATTCTCCACGTTCTTGGCATCACTATGCTCCATGACACTTCTCATCACAGTGTTACATGCTTTGTCATCACATTTCTCTATGCACTTGTCATCACAATGCTCCATGATCACTGTCATAGCTAGCTCCATGTGCTTGTCATCACAATGCTTCATGAACTGGTCATCAAAATTCTCAATGGCCCTTGTCATCACAATGCTCCATGCCCTTGTCATCACAAAGCTCCATGACCCTTGTCATCACAATGCTCCAAGCCCTTGTCATCAAAATGCTCCATTACCTTTGTCATCACAATCCTCCATGACACTTGGCATCACAATGCTCCATTCCATTGTCATCGCAATGACCATGACATATCTCATCACAATGCTCCCTGACACCTGTCTTCACAATACTCCATGACCTTCTCATCACAATGCTCCATGCCCTTGTCATCACATTGCGCCATGCCCACTCTCATCACAATAGTCCATGAAATTTGTCAGACCAATGCAACATGCCCCTGTCATCACAATGCTCCACGCCCTTGTCATCAAAATGCTCCATGACACTTGTCATCACAATGCTCCATGACCACTGTCATCACAATGCTCCATGACGCCTGTCATCACAATGCTCCAAACCCCTTGTCATTACAGTGCTCCATGACGCTTGTCATCACAATTATCCATGGTCTTCTCATCACAATGCTCCACGGTCTTGCCATCACAATGATCCATGCCCTGGTCATCACACTGCTCCATGTCCCTGTCATCACAATTCTCCACGTTCTTGGCATCAGAATGCTCCATGACACTTCTCATCAAAGTGTTACATGTTTTGTCATCACAATTCTCAATGCACTTGTCATCGCAATGCTCCATGACCCCTGTCATAGCAAGCTCAATGTGCTTGTCATCACAATACTCCATGTGCTTGTCGTCACAATGCTCCTTGACCTTTGTCATCACAAGGCTCCCTGACACTTGTTCTCAGAATGCTCCTTGAAACCTGTCATGAAAAGGCTCCATGCCTTTTTCATCACAATGCCCCATGTCGTTTTCTTCACAATGCTCCATGCCATTGTCATCAAAATACTCCACAAGCTTGTCATCAGAATGCTCCCTGACCCTTGTCATCACAATGCTCCATGACCCCTGTTATCACAATGCTCCATACCCCTTGTCATTACAGTGCTCCATGACGCTCGTCATCACAGTTACCCGTGGTCTTCTCATCTCAATGCTCCACGGTCTTGCCATCACAATGCTCCATGCCTTGGTCATCACAATTCTCCATGTCCCCTGTCATCACAATTCTCCACGTTCTTGGCATCACTATGCTCCATGACACTTCTCATCACAGTGTTACATGCTTTGTCATCACAATTCTCTATGCACTTGTCATCGCAATGCTCCATGATCCCTGTCATAGCAAGCTCCATGTGCTTGTCATCACAATGCTTCATGAACTGGTCATCAAAATTCTCAATGGCCCTTGTCATCACAATGCTCCATGCCCTTGTCATCAAAATGCTCCATTACCATTGTCATCACAATCCTCCATGACACTTGGCATCACAATGCTCCATTCCATTGTCATCGCAATGACCATGACATATCTCATCACAATGCTCCCTGACACCTGTCTTCACAATACTCCATGACCTTCTCATCACAATGCTCCATGCCCTTGTCATCACAATGCGCCATGCCCACTCTCATCACAATAGTCCATGAAATTTGTCAGACCAATGCAACATGCCCCTGTCATCACAATGCTCCATGCACTTTCATCACAATGCTCTATGACCCCTGTCATCACAATGCTCCATGACTCCAGTCATCACAATGCTTCATGACCATTTTCACCACAATGCTCCATGAACATATCATCACAATGCTCCGTGACCCTAGTCATCACAATGCTCCATTCCTTTGTCACCACAATACTCCATGACCCATGGCATCACAATGCGCCATGCACTTGTCATCACAATGCTCCACATCGGTGTCATCACAATGCTCCATAAACCTTGTCATCAAAATGCTCCATGCGTTTGTCAGCACAATGCTCCATGACCCATATCATCACAATGTGCCATGCGTTTGTCATCAAAGTGCTCCACAACCTTGTTATCACAATGCTCCATGCACTTCTCATCAAAATGCTCTCTCACAAATGATATCACAATGTTCCATCACTAATCATCTCAATACTCCCTCACGACTGTCATCACAATGTTCCATAACCCTTGTCACAACAATGCTACATGCACTTATCATCACAATGCTCCATGCCCCTGACATCACAATGTTCCATAACCCCTGTCATCACAATGCTCCATGACCCTTTTCATCACAATGCTCCATAACCCCTGATATCACAATGTTCCCTAAACACTGTCATCAAAATGTTCCATGACCATTTCATCCAATTGCTCCATGACCCTGTCATCACAATGCTCCCTGCCCTACTCATCACAATGCACCACACACTTGTCATCAAAATGCTCCATGGCCTATGTCATCACAAAGCTCCATGACCCTTGGCATCACAGTGCTGCATGCCATTGTCATCACAAAGCTCCATGAAACCTCTCATCACATTGCTCCATGACGTTGTCATCACAAAGCTCCATGACGCTTGTCATCAAAATGCTCGATGCCCTTCTCATCACAATGCACCATGCCTTTGTCATTGCAATCCTCCAAGACACATGTATCACTGTGTTCCGTGCACTTGTCATCACAATGCTCCATGCCCACTCTCATCACAATAATCCATGAAAATTTTCAGACCAATGCTCCATGCCCTTGTCATCACAATGCTCCATTATAACTGTCATAACAATGCTCCATGACCCCTGCCATCACAATGTTCCACGGCTTTGTCATCGCAAGACTCCATGACCCTTGTCATCACAATGCTCCAAGACCCCTGTAATCACAATGCTCCATGCCCATGTCATCACAAAGCTCCCTGACGCATGTCATCAGAAGGCTCCATGGCCTTCTCATCACAATGCTCCATGCCCTTCTCATCAGAATGCACCATGCCTTTGTCATTGCAATCCTCTAAGACACATGTATCACTGTGTTCCCTGCCCTTGTCATTTCAATGCTCCATGCCCACTCTCATCACAATAATCCATGAAACTTTTCAGACGAATGCTCCATGCCCTTGTCATCACAATGCTCCATTAACCCTGTCATAACAATGCTCCATGAACCCTGCCATCACAATGTTCTACGGGTTTGGCATCACAAGACTCCATGACCCTTGTCATCACAATGCTCCAAGACCCCTGTAATCACAATGCTCCATGCCCATGTCATCACAAAGCTCCCTGACACATGTCATCAGAATGCTCTATGGCCTTCTCATCACAATGCTCCATGTCCTTTTCATAACAATGCTCCAAGACACCTGTAATAACAATACTCCATGCCACTTTTCATCTCAGTGCTCCATGAACCCTGTCATCACAATGCACCATGCCCATCATCATAATGCTTCATGCTATTGTCATCACAGTGAAATCAAAATTCTCCATGACCTCTGTCATCACAATGCTCCAAATCCCTGTGATCACAATGTTCCATAAAACTTGTCATCACAACGCCCCATGATGCTGGTTACCACAATTATCCATGGACTTCTCATGACAATGCTCCATGACCTTTGTCATCACAATTCTCAATACACTTGTCATCACAATGCTCCCTGGAACTTGTCATCAGTATGCTCATTGAAAACTGTCATGACAAGCCTCCATGCACTTTTCATCACAATGCTCCATGCCATTCTCATCACAATACTCCCCAAGCTTGTCATCAGAATGCTCCGTGACACTTGTCATCACAATGATCCATGGACCCTGTCATCAAAATGTTCCATGACATCTGTCATCACAATGTTCCATGCCCCTTGTCATTACAATGCTCCATGATGCTCGTCATCACAATTATCCATGGTCTTCTCATCACAGTGCTCCACGCCCTTGTCATCAACACGCTCCATGACACTTGTCATCACAATGCTCCATGACCACTGTCATCACAATGCTCCATGACCACTGTCATCACAATGCTCCACTCCCCTTGTCATTACAGTGCTCCATGACGCTTGTCATCACAATTATCCATGGTCTTCTCATCACAATGCTCCACGGTCTTGCCATGACAATGCCCCATGCCAAGGTCATCACACTGCTCCATGTCCCTGTCATCACAATTCTCCACGTTCTTAGCATCACTATGCTCCATGACACTTCTCATCAAAGTGTTAAATGCTTTGTCATCACAATTCTCTATGCCCTTGTCATCGCAATGCTCCATGACCCCTGTCATAGCAAGCTCCATGTTCTTTCCATCACAATACTCCATGTGCTTGTCGTCACAATGCTCCATGACCTTTGTCATCACAATGCACCCTGTCACTTGTTGTCAGAATGCTCCTTGAAACCTGTCATGAAAAGGCTCCATGCCTTTTTCATCACAATGCCCCATGCCGTTTTTTTCACAATGCTCCATGCCTTTGTCATCAAAATACTCCACAAGCTTGTCATCAGAATGCTCCCTGACCATTGTCATCACAATGCTCCATGACCCCTGTTATCACAATGCTCCATACCCCTTGTCATTACAGTGCTCCATGACGCTCGTCATCACAGTTACCCGTGGTCTTCTCATCACAATGCTCCACGGTCTTGCCATCACAATGCTCCAAGCCCTGGTCATCACAATGCTCCATGTCCCATGTCAGCACAATTCTCCACGTTCTTGGCATCACTATGCTCCATGACACTTCTCATCACAGTGTTACATGCTTTGTCATCACAATTCTCTATGCACTTGTCATCGCAATGCTCCATGATCCCTGTCATAGCAAGCTCCATGTGCTTGTCATCACAATGCTTCATGAACTGGTCATCAAAATTCTCAATGGCCCTTGTCATCACAAGGCTCCATGCCATTGTCATCAAAATGCTCCATTACCTTTGTCATCACCATCCTCCATGACACTTGGCCTCACAATGCTCCTTTCCATTGTCATCGCAATGACCATGACATATCTCATCACAATGCTCCCTGACACCTGTCTTCACAATACTCCATGACCTTCTCATCACAATGCTCCATGCCCTTGTCATCACAATGCGCCATGCCCACTCTCATCACAATAGTCCATGAAATTTGTCAGACCAATGCAACTTGCCCCTGTCATCACAATGCTCCATGCACTTTCATCACAATGCTCTATGACCCCTGTCATCACAATGCTCTATGACCCCTGTCATCACAATGATCCATGACTCCAGTCATCACAATGCTTCATGACCATTGTCACCACAATGCTCCATGATCGTTTCATCACAATTCTCTGTGACCCTAGTCATCACAATGCTCCATGCCTTTGTCAGCACAATACTCCATGACCCATGGCATCACAAGGCGCCATGCGCTGGTCATCACAGTGCTCCACATCGTTGTCATCACAATGCTCCATAAACCTTGTCATCACAATGCTCCATGCGTGTGTCAGCACAATACTCCATGTCCCATATCATCACAATGTGCCAGGTGTTTGTCATCACATTGCTCCACAACCTTGTTATCACAATGTTCCATGCACTTCTCATCAAAATGCTCTCTCACCAAAGATATCACAATGTTCCATCACTAATCATCTCAATACTCCCTCACGACTGTCATCACAATGTTCCATATCCCTTGTCACAACAATGCTACATGCACTTATCATCACAATGCTCCATGCCCCTGACATCACAATGTTCCATAACCCCTGTCATCACAATGCTCCATGCCCTTTTCATCACAATGCTCCAAGACCCCTGTAATAACAATACTCAATGCCACTTTTCATCTCAGTGCTCCATGAAAACTTTCATCACAATGCACCATGCCCATCATCATAATGCTTCATGCTATTGTCATCAAAATGAAATCAAAATTCTCCATGACCTCTGTCATCACAATGCTCCAAACCCCTGTGATCACAATGTTCCATAAATCTTGTCATCACAACGCCCCATGAAGATGGTTACCACAATTATCCATGGACTACTCATCGCAATGCCCCCTGGAACTTGTCATCAGTATGCTCATTGAAAACTGTCATGACAAGTCTCCATGCCCTTTTCATCACAATCATCCATGCCCTTTTCATCACAATGCTCCATGCCATTGTCATCACAATACTCCACAAGCTTGTCATCAGAATGCTCCGTGACACTTGTCATCACAATGATCCATGAACCCTGTCATTAAAATGTTCCATGACACCTGTCATCACAATGCTCCATGCCCCTTGTCATTACAGTGCTCCATGATGCTCGTCATCACAATTATCCATGGTCTTCTCATCACAGTGCTCCACTGTCTTGCCATCACAATGCTCCATGACCTGGTTATCACAATGCTCCATGTCCCCAGTCATCACAATGCTCCATGACCCTTTTCATCACAATGCTCCATGACCCCTGACATCACAATGTTCGATAAACACTGTCATCAAAATGTTCCATGACCATTTCATCCAATTGCTCCATGACCCTGTCATAACAATGCTCCGTGCCGTTCTCATCACAATGCACCACACCCTTGTCATCAAAATGCTCCATGGCTTATGTCATCACAAAGCTCCATGACCCTTGGCATCACAATGCTGCATGCCATTGTCATCACAAAGCTCCATGAAACCTCTCATCACATTGCTCCATGACGTTGTCATCACAAAGCTCCATGACACTTGTCATCACAATGCTCGATGCCCTTCTCATCACAATGCACCATGCCTTTGTCATTGCAATCCTCCCAGACACATGTATCACTGTGTTCCGTGCACTTGTCATCACAATGCTCCATGCCCACTCTCATCACAATAATCCATGAAACATTTCAGACCAATGCTCCATGCCCTTGTCATCACAATGCTCCATTACCACTGTCATAACAATGCTCCATGACCCCTGCCATCACAATGTTCCACGGCTTTGTCATCGCAAGACTCCATGACACTTGTCATCACAATGCTACAAGACCCCTGTAATCACAATACTCCATGCCCATGTCATCACAAAGCTCCCTGACGCATGTCATCAGAATGCTCCATGGCCTTCTCATCACAATGCTCCATGCGCTTCTCATCAGAATGCACCATGCCTTTGTCATTGCAATCCTCCAAGACACATGTATCACTGTGTTCCGTGCCCTTGTCATCACAATGCTCCATGCCCACTCTCATCACAATAATCCATGAAAGTTTTCAGACCAATGCTCCATGCCCTTGTCATCACAATGCTCTAAGACCCCTGTAATCACAATGCTCCATGCCCATGTCATCACAAAGCTCCATGACGCATGTCATCAGAATGCTCCATGGCCTTCTCGTCACAATGCTCCATGCCCTTTTCATCACAATGCTCCAAGACCCCTGTAATAACAATACTCAATGCCACTTTTCATCTCAGTGCTCCATGAACCCTGTCATCACAATGCACCATGCCCTTCATCATAATGCTTCATGCTATTGTCATCACAATGAAATCAAAATTCTCCATGACCTCTGTCATCACAATGCTCCAAACCCCTCTGATCACAATGTTCCATAAATCTTGTCATCACAACGCCCCATGAAGATGGTTACCACAATTATCCATGGACTTCTCATCACAATGCCCTCTGGAACTTGTCATCAGTATGCTCATTGAAAACTGTCATGACAATTCTCCATGCCCTTTTCATCACAATGATCCATGCCCTTTTCATCACAATGCTCCATGCCATTGTCATCACAATACTCCACAAGCTTGTCATCAGAATGCTCCGTGACACTTGTCATCACAATGATCCATGAACCCTGTCATCAAAATGTTCCATGACACCTGTCATCACAATGCTCCAATCCCCTTGTCATTACAGTGCTCCATGATGCTCGTCATCACAGTTATCCATGGTCTTCTCATCACAGTGCTCCACTGTCTTGCCATCACAATGCTCCATGACCTGGTTATCACAATGCTCCATGTCCCCAGTCATCACAATGCTCCATGACCACTGTCATCACAATGCTCCATGACCCCTGTCATCACAATGCTCCAAACCCCTTGTCATTACAGTGGTCCATGACGCTTGTCATCACAATTTTCAATGGTCTTTTCATCACAATGCTCCACGGTCTTGCCATCACAATGCTCCATGCCCTGGTCATCACACTGCTCCATGTCCCTGACATCACAATTCTCCACGTTCTTGGCATCAGAATGCTCCATGACACTTCTCATCAAAGTGTTACATGCTTTGTCATCACAATTCTCTATGCCCTTGTCATCGTAATGCCCCATGACCCCTGTCATAGCAAGCTCCATGTGCTTGTCATCACAATACTCCATGTGCTTGTCGTCACAATGCTCCATGACTTTTGTCATCACAAGGCTCCCTGACACTTGTTCTCAGAATGCTCCTTGAAACCTGTCATGAAAAGGCTCCATGCCTTTTTCATCACAATGCCCCATGCCGTTTTCTTCACAATGCTCCATGCCATTGTCATCAAAATACTCCACAAGCTTGTCATCAGAGTGCTCCCTGACCCTTGTCATCACTCCATGACCCCTGTTATCACAATGCTCCACACCCTTTGTCATTACAGTGCTCCATGACGCTCGTCATCACAGTTCCCCGTGGTCTTCTCATCACAGTGCTCCACGGTCTTGTCATCACAAAGCTCCATGCCCTGGTCATCACAATGCTCCATGTCCCGTGTCATGTCAATTGTCCACGTTCTTGGCATCACTATGCACCATGACACTGCTCATCACAGTCTTACATGCTTTGTCATCACAATTCTCTATGCACTTGTCATCGCAATGCTCCATGATCCCTGTCATAGCAAGCTCCATGTGCCTGTCATCACAATGATCCATGAACTGGTCATCAAAATTCTCAATGGCCCTTGTCATCACAATGCTCCATGCCCTTGTCATCACAAAGCTCCATGACCCTTGTCATCACAATGCTCCAAGCCCTTGTCATCAAAATGCTCCATTACCTTTTTCATCACAATCCTCTAGGACACTTGGCATCACAATGCTCCATTCCATTGTCATCGCAATGACCATGACATATGTCATCACAATGCTCCCTGACACCTGTCTTCACAATACTCCATGACCCTCTCATCACAATGCTCCATGCCCTTGTCATCACAATGCGCCATGCCCACTCTCATCACAATAGTCCATGAAATTTGTCAGACCAATGCAACATGCCCCTGTCATCACAATGCTCCATGCACTATCATCACAATGCTCTATCACCCCTGTCATCACAATGCTCCGTGACTCCAGTCATCACAATGCTTCATGACCATTGTCACCACAATGCTCCATGAACATTTCATCACAATGCTCCGTGACCCTAGTCATCACAGTGCTCCATGCCTTTGTCAGCGCAATACTCCATGACCCATGGCACCACAATGCGCAATGCACTTGTCATCACAATGCTCCACATCGTTGTCATCACAATGCTCCATAAACCCTGTCATCACAATGTCCATGCGTTTGTCAGCACAATGCTCCATGACCCATATCATCACAAGGTGCCATGCGTTTGTCATCACAGTGCTCCACAACCTTGTTATCACAGCGCTGCATGCACTTCTCATCAAAATGCTCTCTCACCAATGATATCACAATGTTCCATCACTAATCATCTCAATACTCCCTCACGCCTGTCATCACAATGTTCCATAACCCTTGTCACAACAATGCTCCATGCCCCTGACATCACAATGTTCCATAACCCCTGTCATTACAATGCTCCATGACCCTTTTCATCACAATGCTCCATGACCACTGACATCACAATGTTCCATAAACACTGTCATCAAAATGTTCCATGACCATTTCATCCAATTGCTCCATGACCCTGTCATCACAATGCTCCCTGCCCTTCTCATCTCAATGCACCACACACTTGTCATCAAAATGCTCCATGGCCTATGTCATCACAAAGCTCCATGACCCTTGGCATCACAATGCTCCATGCCATTGTCATCACAAAGCTCCATGAAACCTCTCATCACATTGCTCCATGACATTTTCATCACAAAGCTTCATGATGCTTGTCATCACAATGCTCAATGCCCTTCTCATCACAATGCACCATGCCTTTGTCATTGCAATCCTCCAAGGCACATGTATCACTGTGTTCCGTGCACTTGTCATCACAATGCTCCATGCCCACTCTCATCACAATAATCCATGAAACTTTTCAGACCAATGCTCCATGCCCTTGTCATCAAAATGCTCCAATACCACTGTCATAACAATGCTCCATGACCCCTGCCATCACAATGTTCCACGGCTTTGTTATCGCAAGACTCCATGACCCTTGTCATCACAATGCTCCAAGACACCTGTAATCACAATGCTCCATGCCCATGTCATCACAAAGCTCCCTGACGCATGTCATCAGAATGCTCCATGGCCTTCTCATCACAATGCTCCATGCCCTTCTCATCAGAATGCACCATGCCTTTGTCATTGCAATCCTCCAAGAAACATGTATCACTGTGTTCCGTGCCCTTGTCATCACAATGCTCCATGCCCACTCTCATCACAATAATCCATGAAACTTTTCAGACCAATGCTCCATGCCTTTCTCATCACACTGCTCCATTACCATTGTCATAACAATGCTCCATGTCCCCTGCCATCACAATGTTCTACGGCTTTGTCATCGCAAGACTCCATGACCCTTGTCATCACAATGCTCCAAGACCCCTTTAATCACAATGATACATGCCCATGTCATCACAAAGCTCCCTGACACATGTTATCAGAATGCTCCATGCCCTTTTCATCACAATGCTCCCAGACCCCTGTAATAACAATACACCATGCCACTTTTCATCTCAATGCTCCATGAACCCTGTCATCACAATGCACCATGCCCATCATCATAATGCTTCATGCTATTGTCATCACAATGAAATCAAAATTCTCCATGACCTCTGTCATCACAATGCTCCAAACCCCTCTGATCACAATGTTCCATAAAACTTGTCATCACAATGCCCCATGATGCTGGTTACCACAATTATCCATGGACTTCTCATAACAATGCTCCATGACCTTTGTCATCACAATTCTCAATACACTTGTCATCACAATGCTCCCTGGAACTTGTCATCAGTATGCTCATTGAAAACTCTCATGACAAGCCTCCATGCCCTTTTCATCACAATGATCCATGCCCTTTTCATCACAATGCTCCATGAGATTGTCATCACAATACTCCACAAGCTTGTCATCAGAATGCTCCGTGACACTTGTCATCACAATGATCCATGAACCCTGTCATCAAAATGTTCCATGACACCTGTCATCACAATGCTCCATGCCCCTTGTCATTACAGTGCTCCATGATGTTCGTCATCACAATTATCCATGGTCTTCTCATCACAGTGCTCCACTGTCTTGCCATCACAATGCTCCATGACATGGTTATCACAATGCTCCATGTCCCCAGTCATCAAAATGCTCCATGACCCCTGTCATCACAATACTCCATACCCCTTTTCATTACAGTGCTCCATGACGCTCGTAATCACAATTATCCATGCTCTTCTCATCACAATGCTCCACGCCCTTGTCATCAACATGCTCCATGACACTTGTCATCACAATGCTCCATGACCACTGTCATCACAATGCTCTATGACACCTGTCATCACAATGCTCTACTCCCCTTGTCATTACAGTGCTCCATGACGCTTGTCATCACAATTATCCATGGTCTTCCCATCACAATGCTCCACGGTCTTGCCATCACAATGCTCCATGCCCTGGTCATCACACTGCTCCATGTCCCTGTCATCACAATTCTCCATGTCCTTGGCATCACTATGCTCCATGACACTTCTCATCAAAGTGTTACATGCTTTGTCATCACAATTCTCTATGCACTTGTCATCACAATGCTCCATGACCCCTGTCATAGCAAGCTCCATGTGCTTGTCATCACAATACTCCATGTGCTTGTCATCACAATGCTCCATGACCTTTGTCATCACAAGGCTCCCTGACACTTGTTGTCAGAATGCTCCTTGAAACCTGTCATGAAAAGTCTCCACGCCTTTTTCATCACAATGTCCCATGCCGTTTTCTTCACAATGCTCCATGCCATTGTCATAAAAATACTCCACAAGCTTGTCATCAGAGTGCTCCCTGACCCTTGTCATCACAATGCTTCTTGACCCCTGTTATCACAATGCTCCATAACCCTTGTCATTACAGTGCTCCATGACGCTCGTCATCACAGTTACCCGTGGCCTTCTCATCACAATGCTCCACGGTCTTGCCATCACAATGCTCCATGCCCCGTGTCATCACAATTCTCCACGTTCTTGGCATCACTATGCTCCATGACACTTCTCATCACAGAGTTACATGCTTTGTCATCACAATTCTCTTCGCACTTGTTATCGCAATGCTCCATGATCCCTGTCATAGCAAGCTCCATGTGCTTGTCATCACAATGCTTCATGAACTGGTCATCAAAATTCTCAATGGCCCTTGTCATCACAAGGCTCCATGCCCTTGTCATCATAATGCTCCATTACCTTTGTCATCACCATATTCCATGACACTTGGCATCACAATGCTCCATTCCATTGTCATCGCAATGACCATGACATATCTCATCACAATGCTCCCTGACACCTGTCTTCACAATACTCCATGACCTTCTCATCAAAATGTTCCATGCCCTTGTCATCACAATGCGCCATGCCCACTCTCATCACAATAGTCCATGAAATTTGTCAGACCAATGCAACATGCCCCTGTCATCACAATGCTCCATGCACTTTCATCACAATGCTCTATGACCCCTGTCATCACAATGCTCCGTGACTCCAGTCATCACAATGCTTCATGACCATTGTCACCACAGTGCTCCATGAACATTTCATCACAATGCTCCGTGACCCTAGTCATCACAATGCTCCATGCCTTTGTCAGCACAATACTCCATGACCCATGGCATCACAATGCGCCATGCGCTTGTCATCACAATGATCCACATCGTTGTCATCACAATGCTCCATAAACCTTGTCATCACAATGCTCCATGCGTTTGTCAGCACAATGCTCCATGACCCATATCATCACAATGTGCCATGCGTTTGTCATCACAGTGCTCCACAACCTTGTTATCACAATGCTCCATGCACTTCTCATCAAAATGCTCTCTCACCAATGATATCACAATGTTCCATCACTAATCATCTCAATACTCCCTCACGCCTGTCATCACAGTGTTCCATAACCCTTGTCACTACAATGCTACATGCACTTATCATCACAATGCTCCATGCCCCTGACATCACAATGTTCCATAACCCCTGTCATCACAATGCTATATGACCCTTTTCATCACAATGCTGCATGACCCCTGATAACACAATGTTCCATAACCCCTGTCATCAAAATGTTCCATGACCCTTTTTATCCAATTGCTCCATGACCCTGTCATCACAATTATCCTTGCCCTTCTCATCACAATGCACCACGCCCTTGTCATCAAAATGCTCCATGGCTATGTCATCACAAAGCTCCATGACCCTTGGCATCACAATGCTGCATGCCATTGTCATCACAAAGCTCAATGAAACTTCTCATCACATTGATCCATGACTTTGTCATTCACAAAGCTCCATGACGCTTGTCATCACAATGCTCCATGCCCTTGTCATTGCAATCCTCCATGACACATGTATCACTGTGTTCCATGCCCTTGTCTTCACAATGCTCGATGCCCACTCTCATCACAATAATCCATGAAACTTTTCAGACCAATGTTCCATGCCCTTGTCATCACAATGCTCCATTACTCCTGTCATAAAAATGATCCATGACCCGTGCCATCACCATGTTCCACGGCCTTGTCATCACAAGGCTCCATGACCCTTGTCATCACAGTGTTCCAAGACACCTGTAATCACAAAGCTCCATGCCCCTCTTCATCTCAATGCTCCATGAACCCTGTCATCACAATGCACCATGCCGATAATCAAAATGCTTCATGCTATTGCCATCACAATGAAATCAAAATTCTCCATGACTTCGTCATCACAATGCTCCAACCCTTGTGATCACAATGTTCAATAACACTTATCATCACAACACCCCATGACGCTCATCATCACAATTATCCATGGTCTTCTCATCACAGTGCTCCATGACCATTGTCATCACAATGCTCAATACACTTGTTATCACAATGCTCCCTGACACTTGTCATCAGTATGCTCCTTGAACCCTGTCATGAAAAGGCTCCATGTCTTTTTCATAACAATGATCCATGCCCTTTTCATCACAATGCTTCAAGAACCCTGTAATCACAATGTTCCATGCCCTTGTCATCACAAAGCTCCATGATGCATTTCAGAATGCTCCATTGCCTTCTCATCACAATGCTCCATGCCCTTGTCATCACAATGCTCCAAGACCACTGTAATCACAATGTTCCATGCCCCTTTTCATCCGAATGCTCCATGAGACTTTTCATTACAAGGCTCCATGGTCTTCTCATCACAATGCTCCAGGAACTTGTCATCACAGTGCTCAATTTCGTTGTCATCACAATGCTCCATGACCCCTGTCATCACAATACTCCATGAATATTTTCAGCCCAATGCTCCATGGCCTTGTCATCACAATGCTCCATTACCCCTGTCATAACAATGCTCCATGACCCCATCCATCACCATGTTCCACGGCCTTGTCATCACAAGGCTCCATGACTCTTGTCATCACAATGCTCCAATACCCTTGTAATCACCATGCTCCATGCCCCTTTTCATCTCATTGCACCATGAAACCTGATCACAATGCACCATGCCCATTATGATAATGCTTCATGCTATTGTCATCACAATGAAATCAAAATTCTCCATGACCTCTGTCATCACAATGCTCCAAACCCTTGTGATCACAATTTTCCATAACACTTGCCATCACAACGCCCATGACGCTGGTCAACACAGTTTTCCATGGACTTCTCATGACAATGCTCCATGACCTTTGTCATCACAATTCTCAGTACACTTGTCATCACAATGCTCCCTGACACTTGTCGTCAGTATGCTCCTTGTACCCTGTCATGACAAGTCTCCATGCATTTTTCATCACAATGATCCATGCCATTGTCATCACAATGCTCCATGCCATTGTCATCACAATACTCCACAAGCTTGTCATCAGAATGCTCCGTGACCCTTGTCATCACAATGCTCCATGACACCTGTCAACACAATGCTCCATGCCCGTTGTCATTACAGTTCTCCATGATGCTCGTCATCACTATTATCCATGGTCTTCTCATCACAGTGCTCCACGGTCTTGCCATCACAATGCTCCATGCCCTGATCATCACAATACTCCATGTACCTTGTTATCACAATTCTCCATGTCCTTGTCATCACAATGCTCCATGACAGTTCTCATCACAATGATACATGCTATTTTCATCACAATTCTCCATGCACTTGTCATCGCAATGCCCCATGACCCCTGTCATAGCAAGTTCCATGCCTTTGTCATCACAATGCTTCACGAACTTTTCATCAAAATTCTCAATGCCCGTTGTCATCACAATGCTCCATGCCCTTGTCATCACAATGCTCCAAGCCCTTGTCATCACAATGCTCCATTACCTTTGTCATCACAATCCGCCATAACACTTGTGCATCACAATGCTCCATGCCATTGTCATCACAATGGGCCATGAAATATGTCATCACAATTCTCCCAGACACCTTTCTTCACAATATTCCATGCCTTTGTCATCCCAATGTGCCATGCCCACTCTCAACACATTTATCCATTAAACTTATCAGACCAATGCTCCATTCACCTGTCATCAAAATGCTCCATGTCATTTTCATCACAATGCTCCATGAACCCTCTCATCACATTGTTCCATGCCCTTGTCATCACAAAGCCCCATGATGCTTGTCATCACAGTACCCGATGCTCTTCTCACCACAATGCTCCATGCCCTTGTCATTACAATCCCTCATGGCCCATGTATCAGAGTGTTCAGTGCCCTTGTCATCACAATGCTCCATGCCCACTCTCATCACAATAATCCACGAAACTTTTCAGACCAATGCTCCATGCCCTTCTCATCACAATGCTCCATTACCCCTGTCATAACAATGCTCCATGACACCTGCCATCACAATGTTCCACAGCCTTGTCATCAAAATTCTCAATGACCCTTGTCATCACAATGCTCCAAGAACCCTGTAATCACAATGCTCCATGCCCTTGTCATCACAAAGCTCCAAGACGCATGTCATCAGAATATTCCATGGCCTTCTCATTCATGATGCTCTATGCCCATGTCATCACAATGCTCCAAGACTCCTGTAATCACAATGCTCCATGCCCCTTTTCATCTCAATGCTCCATGAACCCTGTTATCACAATGCACCATGCCCATCATCATAATGGTTCAGGCTATTGTCATCACAATGAAATAAAAATGCTCCATGACCTCTGTCATCACAATGCTCCAAATCCTTGTGATCACAATGTTCCATAACACTTATCCTCACAACGCCCCATGACACTTGTCATAACAATTATCCATGGTCTTCTCATCACAATGCTCCATGATCTTTGTCATCACAATTCTCAATACCCTTGTCATCACAATGCTCCCTGACACTTGTTTTCATTATGCTCCTTGAACACTGTCATGACAAGGCTCCATGCCTTTTTCATGACAATGATCCATGCCCTTTTCATCACAGTGTTCCAAGACCCCTGTAATCACAATGCTCCATGCCCTTGTCATCACAAAGCTCCATGATGCATGTCATCAGAACGCTCCATGGCCTTCTCATCCCAATGCTTCATGCCCTTGTCATCACAATGCTCCAAGACCGCTGTAATCACAATGCTCACTGCCCCTTTTCATCCGAATGTTCCATGAGACTTGTAATCACAAGGCTCCATGGTCTTCTTATCACAGTGCTCCAGTACCTTGTCATCACAGTGCTCCATGAACCCTGTCATCACAACGCTCCATGAACCCTGACAACACAATGATCTGGGACACTTGTCATCAAAATGCTCCATGACCCTTGTCATCACAGTGATCCATGCCCTTGTCATCCCAATGCTCCATGATCCCTGTAATCACAGTGCTCCATGACGCTTGTCATCACAGTGTTCCATGAACCTTGTCATCACAATGCTCCTTGCCTTTGTCAGCAAAATGCTACATAATCTTGTCATCACAATGCTCCATGCGCTTGTCATCACATTCCTCCATGTCTTTGGCATCATATTGCTTCATGCCCTTGTCATCTCTCTCTTGCCTCTCTGGTTTTTACAGATATTCGGATGTCCCTTTTGACCGGTGGGAAGTGACAATTCTTTGTGGTGTGGATTTGCATTGTGCACTTGCTTGATTGGCCAGAAAGGGCGTATGCGTTTTCTCCTGAATATATTCAGGAGAAAAGGCATACGCCCTTTTAGGCCAAGGGCATCACTGTCCAAGTTGTGATGCTTCTCCTGTGCTTTAAAGGTGATTCCAATTTCCCTCTTGAAATATGTTTTGTGCAATTCTGCCTCATTTTCTAGTCCCCTTCTTTGCCTTCCCTCAACAGATTTTTGGAAGAGAGTAGTCCTTTATAACTCTGCAGGTTTTTGAATTGCTGTGCCGCTGAGCCCCAATTTTCAAATCCCATTTTTGTGAGCTGGCCACAAATCCACACTTTTGCTTCAGGACCTATACTGGTTCCAGGGGTGGCTATATTGGTTCCCTGTGGGTGGCTGAGGCATTGGTTAATTCTTCTTGCTGCCGGGAAATTAGAGTGACATGTGCCCGTCCAAATGTCTACATCTAATCTCTGATAGGTTCTCCCTCTTCCCTTTCATCCTCTGCACAATTAGCAAACTGTGTGTACCAGGAGGTTATAGGGGCTGACTCTCCTAAGTTGGTAGATTGATAGTAAAGCAGTTGGAATACCAAACTGGAGCAGAAGGAGAAGAAAAATTAGGAGAGTTTTAGAAACCTTTCGCCATCACATGTTGTCCATTCTCTAGGTTTCCCATACATATTATAACTGTAGTGATATTCCCTTCTACCTGGAGATTTGGGACCCATGGAATGGTTTCATGCATTACTACCTTAAGGGTCTGCATTTTCTATCCCAATCTCACCAGTCCTCTCAGCCCCAAGTGTCGAGCTTTATGTCTCATCCAGCTGTCTTTGCCGATAGGGTCATTCCAGGTTTCATCAGAACCTTTGAAGGAATTGTGTAAGAATTTCGCTGTTTTATGGTTTTGTTTTTGAAATTCATGTTGATAATGGGGTTGAGCTGATTATCACTGACTTGTTTATGCTGGTCTAGACACAATTGATTCCCTTACAGAGACATATCAATACATAGGTTTTAAGATTCTTACTACTCAGATATATACCTATGTGGGAAATCAGGGTGTTGAGTCCCGTTCACTGAGGAAGGTGTAGGTCTTGTCTATTCTGTATTTGGTTTATGGAATGGTACCTGTGTTAATATCAAACTCTGGATTTATGCATCACCCAACCTCTCCTTTCTCCTGAAGCAGGCCTAAGATTTTTTTTTTCTAAATGTGAAACTCTGTTCTCTTTTCTAATTCAGTTCATGTGTTGTGATATAGACATTCCCTCTATAAGTGATATCTTATGATAAGATTCTTTTTCTGTGTGACTAATTTCCCTTAGAATCATCATACTTAAATCCACTCATTATGCTGCTACTGGCCTTATATACATCGATTTCACGTCTGAGTGATATTCCGTTGTACAAAATTACCACAAGTTCTTTATGCATTTCTGTTTTTCCTGGGATATTTAGTCTTCCGAAGTTATATGCCCATGAATTGAAGTCCCCTTTGCTCGGGGGCTTTGTATTTTAGATGTTTTAGTTAACAGCATACAATTCTTCAGAGTGGCTCTTGGATATTTATAACCCAACCATCAGCGTGACTTGGCTCCCTGTTTTCCATGGCCTCTCTTGCATTTCTGGTTTGTACACATTTTTTGGATGGCCTTACTGAGCAGTGGAAATTGAGACTTCTTTGTTGTGCAGATATGCATTTCCCTCTTGCTTGGTTGGCCAAAAACTCTGTCTGTGTTTTTTTTTCTGAAGATATTCACGAAAAAAACGCATACACCCTTTTGCCCAACTGCATCACTTTATAAATTCTGCTGCTTTTCATATGCTTTAAATGTGAGTAGAATCTACCTTTTGAAATCTGTTTCCTGCAATTCTGCCTCTCATTCAGATCCTCTTCGTTGCCTTACCTGAATATATTTTTGCACGTTGTTTATCGTTTATATCTTTGCAGGTCTTTGAATTGTCTGCTCCTGAGCTGCATTTTGCAACTCGCTTTTTTTTGTGTGCTCTATGCCAAACCATTGTATTGCTTCCGGCCCAATTCTGGTTCTGGGTGGCAGGCTGAGCCTTTGGTTAATTCTTCTTCTAATAGGAAATTAGAGTGACATGTTCCTGTCAAAACTCCTACAGCTAATCTCTCATTGGTTCCCCCTCTTCCCGTTTATCCTCTGCACAAATTGAAAACTGTGTAAAACAGGAGGTTAAAGGTGCTGATTCTCCAAGTGGGGAGATTGTTAGTAATGTGGCTGGAATGGCGAACCTCAGCACCAGGAGATCAAAAATGAGGTGCATTTTAGACACCTTTCCTGAGCACACGGTGTACATTCATCTCGGTTTCCCAGGCATGTTTTCGCTGTCAGAAGATTCCCTTGAACCTGCAGATTTGGGACCCATGGAATGGGTACCAGGCAGTATTACTTTAAAAGGTCTGCATTTTCTCACCAAGCCTCTCTAACATCTCTTAGCGTGCATAGATTCCAGCCTTATATATAATCCTGCTGTGGGTCTACATGTGTTCAATCCATGTTACATCGTAGCCCTTCAACAAAAGTTGTAAGAATTTTTGTCAGTCTCACTGTTTTTATAAATATTTTTAAATTTATTTTTATATTGGGTACAGCTGATTTTCAAAGCTCTGTTTTTTGCTGCTGTACATCCACTTTATTCATGTACTGTGAGACAACAATAAATTCTTTTTCAGATGCTTACCAGTCATATGTATTATTTTCCAGTGACTTGAGTGGGCTGAGTGCAGTTCTTTGAGGTACAGTGTAGGCCTTTTCAGTTATTCAATTTGGTACTTGGAATGGTATCTTTGCTAATTTCAACCTCCTGGATAATACCTCACCATTCCCCACCTTTCCCATTTAGCAGCCTTATGTCTAATTTCTACATATTTGACTATGTTTCTGTATTGTAATTTATTTCATGTGTAGCCATTTTTGATTCCACCTTTAAGTGACATCTTATGATATGTGTCTTTTTCTTTCTGACATATGTCACTTAGAATGATCGTATGTAACTCCTCCAGAGTTGTTCCAACTGGCCTTATTTCATTGATTTCTGGATGAGTCATATTCCACTCTACATAAGTACCCCATCTCTTTTATCCATTTTATCCTTCCAGGGACATTTAGGTTATATCCAAGTTGAGGCCCTTTTTAACAGAGAGGTGGTAAACGTTGGGGTGCCTGTTTTCTGTCGATTGTTGTTTTTCCCAAGGTATACGCCCATGAGTGCAAGTGCCCTATGCTCTGTAGCTCATTTTTTAGATGTTTTAGCAAACACAATACACGTCTCCTGAGTGGCCGTTGGCAAATTACATTTCCACAATCAGCCTCACAGGGCTCCCTTTTCTCCTCGCCCTGTCTTGCATTTCTGGTGTTTACACTTTATGTGGATGGCCCTTCTGACTGATGTGAAGTGATACATTTTGTAGTATTGATTTCCAGTGACCACCTCTTTGGTTGGATAAAAAGTGTGTATGGCCTTTACTTGAATATATTCAGAAAAAATGCATACGCCCTGTTTGGCCAACTGTGTCATTGACGATGTTCAGACCCTTTTCTTGTGCTTTAACGGAGAGTCCTTTCTACCTGTTCAAATATGTTTCCTGCCACTCTCCCTTGCTTACAAGTCCTTTTCTGTGACTTACCTCAAGACATTTTTCGACGATAGATATTTTCAACTCTGCAGTTTCATGAATTTTAGTGCCCCTCAGTTCCATTATTCAACTTGTGTTTTTGGAAACTGGACACAAAACAGCGGGATTTCCTCTAGCCCTATTCTGTTTGCGTGGGCAATTCTAGCCTTTGATGAATTTGTCTTCCGGATTGGAAATTAGAGTGGCATGTGCCTGTCCGAACACCTAAGACTTGTCTCTAAATTTTTCTCATCCTTCCGCTTCATCCTCTGGACAAATTCCAAACTGTGTGCAACAGGATGTTGACGGTGTTGATATCCCCAAGTGAGGAGGTTGTTAGGAAAGATGTTGGAGGGGTGAACCCAAGCACCAGGCGATGAGGAGATGAGGTGCCTTTTCCAAACTCTTTCCGATCAAATGGTGTACCATCCTCTAGGTGTGACAGGCATGTTTTAGCTGTAGGAAGGGTCCCGTGCATGTAAGGAGGACACCAGGGATTTTTCCACATCAGTGCCTCCCCAAACCCCAAACTGGGGAATTTTTAAGCTACGGCTACACGCATGTCCATTAAGGGCCTTGGGAAATAGGCAGAGCCCAAACGTTAGATGATTGAAATCTTCAGGGTCAGAAGTGCTCACCATCGGCTTTGCTTAGGTTACATTTTATCTGTCATTGATAGATGATGTCAATAAAAATATCTATTCTTTTTCAGATTATTTCCCCTTATAGGTTATTGCAAAATATTCAGTGTAGTTCCCTGTGCTATACAGTAGTTCCTTGTTGATGATCTATTTTATATACAGCAGTGTGTATGTGTTAAACCCAAACTGTTAATTTATCCCTTCTCCTACCTTTCCCATTTGGTAATAATAAATTATAAGATTTTATACTTCTCAGAAATGGGGGAGCTGAAGAGAGGTATCATTTTCTTTTTTTTTTTTTTTTTTTTTTTCTTTTTGCGTTATGCTGGCCTCTCACTGTTGTGGCCTCTCCCGTTGCGGAGCACAGGCTCCGGATGCGCAGGCCCAGCGGCCATGGCTCACGGGCCCAGCCGCTCCGCGGCATATGGGATCCTCCCAGACCGGGGCACGAACCCATATCCCCTGCATCGGCAGGCGGACTCTCAACCACTGCGCCACCAGGGAGGCCCAGGTATCATTTTCAATGGAAAAGCATTGAAAACACGATTGAAGCTTCAGCCAAGAGTATTCGATGTACATCCATGGAAATAAATCACTTCATTTCTCTAATGTTGACCTGACAAATAAGACAAACGTCTTCACTGAACTTGCTTATAGGAAAGTGATGGAAATATCAAATGTAAGACTTAGAAACATCTTATTTTACCCGAGCGTTATACACTGCTCTATGTTAACTACAGTTTGGCTCACACATCTGTTCATTGAAGTTACAATGTTCTCAATTTCTGTTACTGATCCTCCAGAGTGGACCCCAACAGGAGTCCCCATGCCCAGTGTCATTGGAGCCAACAGATCAAGACTGAGTTTGGTTCAGAAGCAAAGGAAACATTATTTTGAAAACAGAAAGGAGAGGTGAGAGCGTGCACTACCCCACGGGCTGTGGGCTGGGCTGCTGTGTAGGGATCCCGGCAGTGTCAGTGGGAGGGAGGGGATGGAGATCTCGAGGGCTGGGTTGGCTGCAGCTCAGGCTCTATGCCGCAGAGTCTGCATGGGACGCTGCTAGCTGAGGTGTCGACCCAGCCATTCTGCACTAGGAAATCGGGTCTGAAGTGCCGGGTGTGGGACCTCTGCATGCTGAACCCTAGGAGCACGTGAAATTAGACAAAGCACAAAGGAAAAACAGGTTAGACTTTATTTTATTGCCCAGATTCTCTTTTTATCTCCCAGGAGTTTTTAATGAACGTTGCCGGAGATGTACACCTCCTCTGCTTTTTGTTCTGTTCCTCATTCTTGGGGTGTTGAGTGTGCAGACCCCTCTTTTCTAACTGCTTCATGCTGTGGTGGGAGCCCTGATACATGGGGGGAGGGGAAAACTTCTCCCCACCAGCCTCCATGTGAGGTCGATTGTCCCAAGGCCTCCTGCCTCACTTCTCGTCTGCCTGAGCACCAGCATTGGAAGTGTTATAGATTCTAATGACCTTTAAGGGTGCAGGAAACAGATGTGCAGAGATGCTGCGGTGGCAGGTTTCACCCCACCCAACATTTGTTCGGCGACCTTAGGCTGACGGCTTTTGCCAGCCTAGATGCTCTGACCAGTAGTCTGTGCTTTCTTTAATTAGGTCCCTGAATTAATGTACAAACAGCACCATGTGTCAGAGCCCTGCCCGCACAACTCCCAGACAGTCAAGGGTCAGTGGTGATCCAGGACCATGACGTCCACTGAGTCAACGGCCTTTAGAAGTAGCCAGCAGTCCAGCCGGTCATATTGACCATCATCACCACGGTGTCTGTAGGGCTTTCTATGGTGAAAGCATGATATACGTTTCCCCCGCCAAGCTTATTAGCTCCCCTCTGGGTGCAGTAAGTCCTGCAAGCAGTAGTCTGCTCTTTCGGGGTACAGTCTTGTTGTTTTCTGAGAGAAACTCCAGGTCAAGTGATGGTCACACGAGTCATTTTGGGGGCCTGTTGCCCCCGTTTGTCTCTCTGGAGGTTGGAGTTGGAGGGCCTCCTCACTCAAGGTCAGTGTGTCCACAGAGCGACCCCTGCAACTTCAGGGCATGATGGGTGGTTAGGATCACCACGTGGGGTCCTTTTCCCTTAGGAGGGACCTGGCCTTGGGGGCTGCTGATTTCCAGCTTTTTAGATACCCCAGTATCCTGGCCTGATGAGTCGGTGGGCAAAGCCCTTGGTGACCATAGTTTATCATACCTGAAGGGCATTCTTGTGTTGCTCCATTTCAAGTGGTCCCAGTGTTTGCACTAAGGCTCCAAGGGCGATTAACCTATGACCGGGTATGTAAAGGTCAAAGGGTTTAGCTAAATTAGGGAGTTCCTGGGCAAGGGTCTGAATTGACTGCTCTTTCCATTCTTGAAAGGCTGCTTCTGGATTCTATTCAAAAGGATCATCATCTTTTCGTGTCAGTGTTTCATGTAGAGGCCCAGCTATTAGACTGTAGTTAGGGATCCAGATGCAGAAAACCTTGGCCTCCCCAGGAACCCCTAAGCTGTCTTCTAGTTTTAGAAGAGGTAAGGCTGCAAATGGCTTCTTCCCTATCCTGGGATGCGTTTCTCCGAATATCTGTGAGAATGAAGCCCAGGCATGTCACCTTAGCCTGGGATATTTGAGCCTTTTTCTTGGACACATTCTATCCTTTCTTGGCTAGGTAGTTCAGAGGCGTCTTTAGTAGGCCTGGTGATCAGAATGTCCTCTGCATATTGAAGGAGGGTTCCCTTTTACAGAGGTAGAACTTTTAGGCCTTTAAAGGACATTTCCCCAATGATGGTGTGGGGATTTTTGAACCATTGGGGAAGGATGGCCCAGCATTATTGCTTTGGTTGCATGTTGTGTCCTGCCACTCACAAGCCAAAAATTCTTGTGACTCTGAGATGAATGGAACACAGAAGAAGGCATCATTGAAGTCTAATACAGAATGCCATGGCCTGGTGGATGGTAGAATGACCTGCAGGGTGTAGGAAATAGGAGCTACTGGATGTATATCCTCGGTGGCTTCACTGACTGTCCTCATATCTTTCACCAGGTCCCCAGCAGCCAATGGGACTCTCGTGGTCAGGCCAATCCCAGGATATGGAGCTCACCTGGGCAGCATGCCCCACGGAACCGCCCACGGGGCTCTTGTGGTCAAGTCCCTCCCAGGGTATGGAGCTCACATGTGCAGTTACCCAGCAACCCATGGGGCTCTCATTGTCAGGCCCTTCTCAGGATACGGAGCTCCCCTGGGCAGGTACCCGAGCACGGCTGGACACACAGGAACTGTGCACATAGCCCACATTGCAGAGAACCCCCAGCTCACCTGTCACTCACAGCTGACATAAAACGCCTCAGAGCAGGACTTGAACTAACAAAGAGCAGCCCTGACAGGTCTGTGACCCTGGCTATCACTCTGTGCAGCCTCTCTCGGCCTGGTGTTCCAGACACTTCCACTGCAGCCAGGGCACCAGGCCTCTGTTTCCAACCACCATCACTCCTCTCCCTGACTCCTGGGTTCCTCTCATTAGTATAGGGTGTTCTTGAAGTTGTTTTCCACTCATGGAACAGATAAAATGATGAGAAAAAAGCCGCAGCTGCAGCCCCTTGTCTATCCTGACTCTCAAGATCCCACACCTGTTCCTTGGCCGCGGCCCGTTTAGCAAGGTTCATTTTCTGCAACTGTGATCCCCTGAGGGATGAGGATTGACTGATATGGGCAGCCTGACACTGCCTGCCAGCCCTCCCCAGGTGTGCCTTGGTTGAGTCAATATAAACACCTCTCCAGTCAGCAAGAGCCCCTGTAGCTGTGCCTGACGCCATATTCTCTGCCCCATCAGCAGTGTCGGGACTGGGGTGGTGGGAGGGAGTGAGGGGCCATGGCTTTGTGGGTGGCCCAGTGTGAGTGGGGCTCTGCTGGACTTTCTGCAGGAGTTGCCAGGCTGCCAGCTGCTAAAGAAGAGGATGTATCACCCATACTTGCCGCTGGAATTTCTCCCCAGGCAGAGGTGAGGAAGTAAAAAGCAGTGGGGGCCGTGGCAGGAGGGGTATCTCAGGTAGGGAAATGGAAAGCTTCCAGAAGAGCATCTGGGACCAGGACCATCCTGTCTGGCCAGCAGGCATCAAGTCGGCCTGCGTGCTGTCGCTGGTGTGGCACCAGAGCCCTTCCTTTAGGCTTGCAAGTTCTTGTACATATTCTGCTCTTTTACCTGGAAAGGGTGGGAAGAGTTCAGATGCAGCAGGACTGGGGCTCAGCTCACATTTACTCACAGACGCCTCGACACAGTCCCCCAGCTTTGCAATGAGGATGTTCCTTGTGGGGGGGGGAGCGCTGCTCACTGCATGGGAGACGATTTCCCATCTCTGACCAACTTAAGAATTTTTTACAACTGGAGCAAGTGCCCTGATACGATTATCCTCTGTATAACTGGGGGGTTCTGTTTATTTATTTTTTTTCTTTTTTTTCTTTTTGGTTCAAGGTAGATTTTATTTATTCCTCTTTTTTTTTAATTTGGAGATATAAACATGGAAATAATGCATTAATATAAAGACGTCTATGTGAAGGGAAAAACGTTTTTTGGTTTATTTTATTAAATGTTATTTATTTATTTTTAATTTTTTTAAAACTTATTTATTTCTTTTATACAGCAGGTTCTTACTGGATATCTATTTTATACATATGTGTGCACATGTGAATCCCAGTCTCCCAATTCATCCCACCACCACCCTCACATGGCATTCCCCCCTTGGTGTCCATATGTTTGTTCTCTACATCTGTGTCTCTGTCTCTGCCCTGCAAACCGGTTCCTCTGTACCATTTTTCTAGGTTCCACATAAATGCATTAACATACAATATTTGTTTTTCTCTTTCTGACTTACTTCACTCTGTATGACAGTCTCTAGATCCATCAAGGTCTCTACAAATGACCCAATTTCATTCCTATGTATGGCTGAGTAATATTCCATTGCATATATGTACCACATCTTTATCCATTCATCTGTCTGTGGGCACTTAGGTTGCTTTCATTACCTGGCTATTGTAAATAGTACTGCAATGAACATTGTGGTGAATGTGTCTTTTTGATTTATGGTTTTCTCTGGGTATATGCCCAGTAGTGGGATTGCTGGATTATATGGTAATTCTATTTTTAGTTTTTTAAGGAACCTCCATACTGTTCTCCATAGAGACTATATTGATTTACATTCCCAGCAATAGTGGAAGAAGGTTCCTTTTCTCCACACCCTCTCCAGCATTTGTTGTTTGTAGATTTTCTGATGATGCCCATTCTAACAGGTGTGACGTGATACCTCATTGTAGTTTTGATTTCCATTTCTCTAATAATTAGTGATGTTGAGCAGATTTTCATGTGCGTACTGGCCATCTCTATGTCTTCTTGGAAGAAATGTCTATTTAGATCTTCTTCCATTTTTGTATTGGGTTGTTTGTTTTATTAATATTGAGCTGCATGAGCTGTTTATATATATTGGAGATTAATTATTTGTCCATTGATTCATTGGCAAATATGTTCTGCCATTCTGAGGGTTGTCTTTTCGTCTTGTTTGTAGTTTCCTTTGCTTTGCAAAACCTTTTACATTTCATTAGGTCCCATCTGTTTAGTTTACTTTTTTATTTCATTACTATAGGAGGTGGATCAAAAAAGATCTTGCTGTGATTTACGTCAGAGTATCCTTCGTAAGTTTTCCTCTCAGAGTTTAATACTGTCCGGTCTTACATTAAGGTCTCTAATCCATTTTGAATATATTTTTATGTATGGTGTTGGGGAGTGTTCTAATTTCATTCTTTTACATGTAGCTGTCCATATTTCCCAGCACCAATGATTGAAGAGACTGTCTTATCTCCATTGTATAGTCTTGCCTCCTTTGTCATAGATTAGTTGACCATAGGTGTGTAGGTTTATCCCTGGGCTTTCTTTTTCTTATTTTTTTTACTTTTACACGTTTATTGGAGTATAATTGTTTTACAAAGGAGTGTTAGTTTCTGCTGTATAAAAAAGTGAATCAGCTATACATATACAAATATCACCAGATCCCCTCCCTCTTGCATCTCCCACCCACACTCCATATCACACCCCTTTATGTGGTCACAAAGCACCGAGCTGATCTCCCTGTTCTATGTGGCTGATTCCCAGTAGCTGTCAGTGTTACATTTGGTAATGTATTTATGTCCATGCCACTCTGTCACTTCGTCTCAGCTTACCCATCACCCTTGCGGTGTCCTCAAGACCTTTCTCTATGTCTGTGTCCTTAATCCTGTCCTGCCACTAGGTTCTTCAAAATCTTTTTTTTCTTCATTAGATTCTGTATATCTCTGTTATCATACAGTATTTGTTTTTCCCTTTCTGACTTACTTCACTGTGTAGGACAGATTCTAAGTCCATCCACCTCTGTACAAATAACTCAGTTTTGCTTCTTTTTATGGCTGAGTAATATTCCATTGTATATATGTGCCAGATCTTCTTTATCCATTCATCTGTCGATGGACACTTAGGTTGCTTCCATGTCCTGGCTATTTTAAATAGAGCTGCAATGAACTTTTTTGTACATAACTCTTTTTGAATTATGGTTTTCGCAAGGCAAATGCCCAGTAGTTGGATTGTTGTGTCGTATGGTACCTCTATTGTTAGTTATTTAGAGGAACCTCCGTACTGTTCTCCCTAGTGCCCATATCAATATACGTTCCCACCCACAGTCCAAGTGTGTTCCCTTTTCTCCAATAAATGCCTCTCCAGCATTTATTGTTTTGTAGATTTTTTTGATGATTGCCACTCTGACTGCTGTGTGGTGATACCTCACGATAGTTATGATTTGCATTTCTCTAATGATTAGTGATGTTCAGCATCCTTTCATGTGTTTCTTGGTAATCTGTATATCTTCTTGGGAGAAATGCCTATTTAGGTCTTCTGGCCGTTTTTGGATTGGGTTGTTTGTTTTTGTGATATTGAGCTACATGAGGTGTTTGTAAAGTTTGGAGTTTAATCCTTTGTCAATTGCTTCATTTGAAAATATTTTCTCCCATTCTGAGGGTTGTTTTTGCATCTTGTTTATGTTTTCCTGTACCGTGTAAAAGCTTTTAAGTTTTATTAGGTCCCATTTGTTGATTTCTGTTTTTATATCCATTTCTCTAGAAGGTGAGTCAAAAAGGATCTTGCTGTGATTTATGTCATAGAGTGTTCTGCCTATGGTTTCCTCTAAGTGTTTTATAGTGTCTGCTCTTATATTTAGATCTCTAATCCATTTAGAGTTTATTTTTGTGTATGGTGTTATGGAGTGTTCTAATTTCATTCTTTTATGTGTAGGGGTCCAGTTTTCCCAGCACCAATTACTGAAGAGACTGTCTTTTCTCCATTGTATATCCTTAGCTCCTTTGTCATAGATGAGATAGCCATAGGTATGTAGGTTTAACTCTGGGCTTTCTGTCCTGTTCCATTGATCTGTGTTTATGCCAATCTACATACACTTGATTCCATTATGGAGACATATAAATACATAGGTTTCAAGATTGTTACCAGTCAGATAAATTCCTCTTCAGTGAATAGGGTGTTTTGTGTCCAGTTCATTGAGAAAGGAGTAGGTCTTGTCTATTACATATTTGGTATATGGAATGGTATCTGTGCTAATTTCAAACTCCTCTTTTACACATCACCCCACGTCACCTTTCCCCTTAAGGAGGCATAAGTGTGTTTTCTAAACGTGTAACTCTGTTCTCTTTTGAAATTCAGTTCATGTGTAGCCATGTTTACATTCCCTCTATAAGTGATATATTACAATAAGTTTCTGTTTCTTTGTGGCTCATTTCACTTAGCATCATCATACCTAAAGCCACTCATTATGCTGCTATTGGCCTTATGACATTGATTTTATGTCTGAGTGACATTCCATTGTATATAAGTACCACAACCTCTATATCCATTTTTTTCCTTTCCTGGGATATTTAAAGTGTACCGAAGTCGAGGTTCTTGTAAACAGAGCAGCCCTAAACTTTGCGCTGGCTGTGTGTTGCTGATTTTTAGTTTTCCCAAAATACATGCCCATGAGTGGAAGTGTGCTATGCTCTGTAGCTCTGTTTTAGAAAACAACATACAGTTCTGCAGAGAGGCTGTTGGCAGTTTACATCCTGTCCATCGGTGTAACCAGGCTCCCTTTTCTCCATGGCCTGTCCTGCATTTGTGGTTTTCAGACTATTTGTGGATGGCCCTTTTGACTGGAGGTAAGGGACACTTCTATGTAGTGTGGATTTTCAATGCCTGATGGCTTGCTTTGTCAAAAAGGGCGTATGCATTTTTTCCCGAATATATTCAAGAAAATACACATACTCCCTTTTCTGCCAAGGGCAACATTGTTGGAGTTCTGTCGCTTTTCCTGTGCTTTAAAGATGACTCCAATGTACCTCTTGAAATCTGTCTCCTTCAATTCGGCCTTGCATTCAAATCCTCTTCACGGCCTTACCTCAATATATTTCTGGATGATAGTTGTCCTTTATAACTCTGCAAGTTTGTGAATTGCTGTGCCCCTGATATCCATTTTTCAAACCGCCTATTTGTAAGCTGGCTGCAATACCGCAGGATGGCTTTAGGCCCTAGTCTGGTTCCAGGGCTTCAGGCTGAGCCTTTGGTTAATGCTTCTTCCTGATGGGAAAGTAGAGTGATATGTGCCCATCCAAACACTTACAGCTAATCTCTCATTTGTTTCCCCTCTTCCTGTTCATCCTCTGCACAATTTGCAAACTGTGCATAAAAGGAGGGTAAAGGCGCTGACACTCCAAGAGGGGAGATTTTTAGTAATGCAGATTTAATGGTGAAGCTGAGCATGACGAAAGGAAAAATGAGGTACCTTTTAGAAAACTTTCCCAATTACACAGTGTAACATCCACTGGGTTTCCCATGCATGTTTTAACTGTAGGAAGATTCCCTTAAACCTGGAGAGTTGGAACCACTAGAATGCGTAGCACACAGTATTGCTCTAAGTGGCGTTCTTTTGCTCACACAACCTCAGCAATCTTGTCAGCCCCAAGTGTCCAGTCTTATGTCTCATCCAGCTGTGGGTGTAAAGGTGGTCAATCCAGGTTGGATCACAGGCCCTGAACGTAATTTTTAAGATTTCTCTCTGTTTCACTGTTTTTGCATTTTGCTTTTGAAACTTATTTTTATAAGGGGGTTTAGCTGAATTTCAGTGTTGTGTTCATGCCATTATACACACATATGCTTTCTTTATGGAGACATGAGAATATATATGTTTTAAAATTCTTAGAGTCAGATATATTGCTCTGCAATGAATAGAGGGTGTTGAGTCCAGTTCATTGTGCGGGGAGTAGGTGTTGTCTATTACATACTTGGTTTAGGTAACAGTATCTGTGTTAATTTAAAACTGTGGTTTTATGCATCACCCCACCTCGGCTTTCCTCTTAATCAGGCAGAAGATTGTTTTCTAAATGTGTGACTCTGTTGGTTTTTAATCCAGTTCATGTGTAGCCATGTGTACATTCACCCTATGAGTGATAACTTATGATAGGATTTGTTACTCTTTTATCTTTCCTAACTCAGTTCATGTGTAGCCATGGTTACAGGACCTTTGTAAGTGATATCTTATGATAAGTTTCTTTTTCAATGTGACTTATATCACTTAGAATCATTGTACCTGAATCCACTCATTTTGCTGCTACTGGCCTTATGACATTGATTTCATGGCTAAGGGATATACAGTCGTACGGAGGTACCACAATCTCTTGAACCATTTTTTTTTCTTTCCTGGGACATTTAAGGTGTACCCAAGTTGAGGTTCGTGTAAGCAGTGCAGCCCTAAATTTTGGGGTGGCTCTGTCTTACTGATTTTCATTTTTCCAAATGTATATTCCCTAGACTGGAACTGCCATTGGCTCTGAAGCTCTGTTTTTTATTTGTTTTAGGGAACACAATGCACTCCCCCAGAGAGGCATTTAGAAATTTACATCCTGCCTATTAGCCTAACAAGACTCCCTGTTGTCCAGGGCCTGTCTTGCCTTTCTGGTTTTTACATATTTTCTGGATGTCCCTTTTTACCAATGGGAAGTGATACTTCTATGTAGTGCAGATTTGCATTGCCCGCTTGCTTGCTTGGCCAAAAAGGGCATATGCATTTTCTCCTGAATATATTCAGGAGAAAACTCATACACCCTTTTTGCCCAAGTGCATTATTCAGGAAGTTGTGCCCCTCTTCCTGTGCTTTACAGGCGATTCCAACATACCTCTTGAAATGTGTTTCCTGCTATTCTGCCTCGCTTTCAAGTCCGCCTCGTTGCCTTTCCTCAACAGATTTTTGGACGATAGTTGTCCTTTATTACTCTGCCATTTTGTGAATTGCTGTGCCCCTGAGCTCAATTTTTCAACTGCTTTTTTGTGAGCTGTACGCAAGTCCAAAATTTTGGTTCAGGACCTCTACTGGTTCCCGGTGGGTGGCTGAGACTTTGGTTAATTCTTCTTCCTGCCGGGAAATTAGAGTGATATGTGCCCGTCCAAATGCGAAACAGCTACTCTCTCATTGGTTCTCCCTCTTCCCTTCCATCCTCTGCCAAATTGGCAACCTGTGTGAACCAGGAGGTTAAAAGAGCTATCTCTCCAAGTTGGGAGATTGATAGTAAAGCAGTTGGAAAGTCAAACCGCAGCACCAATTGAGGGACTGTTCGTTGAGTTTTAGAGACCTTTCGTATTCACAGTGTGTCCATTCACCAGGTTTCCCGTACATGTTATAGCTGTAGTAATATTCCCTACAACCTGCAGAGTTGGGACCCCTGGAATGGCTGCCATTAATTATTGATTTAAAGGGTCTGCATTTGCTCACCCAATCTCACCAATCCTCTCAGTCCCAAGTGTCCAGCCTTATACCATATCCAGCTGTCATTGTAGATAGGGTCATTCCAGGTTTTGTCAGAGACCCTGAATGAATTGTAAAGAATTTCCCTGTTGATTTTTTTTTGTTTGTTTGTTTTGTTTTTGAAATTCCTTTTTATAGTGGATTTGAGCTGATTCTGTCTGCCAAGTTTATGCCAGTCTAGACACTCTTGATTCCCTTACAGAGACATATCAATACACAGGTTTTAAAATTCTTACTAGTCAGATCTATTTCTCTGCGGGAAATATGGGGTTTTGAGTCCCTTTCACTGAGGAAGGTGTTGGTCTTGTCTATTCCACAGTTGGTTTTAGAGATGGTACCAGTGCTTATATCAAACTCTGGTTTTATGCATCTCCCCACCTCTCCTTCTCCCTTAAGCAGGCATAAGAGTGTTTTCTAAATGTGAGAATCTGTTCTCTTTCCTAACTCAGTTCATGTGTAGCCATGTTTACAGGATCTTCATAAGTGATATCTTATGATAAGTTTCTTTTTCTGTGTGACTTATTTCACTTAGAATCATCGTACCTGAATCCACTCACTTTGCTGCTCCTGGTCTTATGACATTGATTTCATGGCTGAGGGATATTCCATCGTACGTAAATACCACAATTTTTTGAATCATTTTTATATTTCCTGGGATATTTAAGGTGTACCCACGTTGAGGTTCTTGTAAGCAGTGCAGCCCTAAATTTGGGGGTGGCTCTGTCTTATTGATTTTCAGTTTTCCAAAGGTATATTCCCTAGACTGGAAGTGCCCTTGGCTCTGTAGCTCTGTTGTTTACTTGTTTTTGGGAACACAGTGCACTCCTCCAGTGAGGCAGTTGGCAATTTACATCCCGGCCATCAGCATAACAAGGCTCCCTGTTCTCCAGGGCCTGTCTTGCCTTTCTGGTTTTTACACATTTTGTGGAAGTCTCTTTTGACCAGTGGAAAGTGATACTTATTTGTAGTGCAGATTTGCATTGCCCGCTTGCTTGCTTGGCCAAAAAGGGCGTATGCGTTTTCTCCTGAATATATTCAGGAGAAAACTCATACCCTCTTTTTCGCCCAGTGCATCATTGTCAAAGTTGTGCCCCTCTTCCTGTGCTTTAAAGGCGATTCCAACGTACCTCTTGAAATCTGTTTCCTGCTATTCTGCCTCGCTTTCAAGTCCGCCTCGATGCCTTCCCTCAACAGATTTTTGGACGATAGTTGTCCTTTATAATTCTGCCAGTTTGTGAATAGCTGTGCGCCTGAGCTCCATTTTTCAACTCGTATTTGTGAGCTGTACGCAAATCCAAAATTTTGGTTCAAGACCTATACTGGTTCCCGGTGGGTGGCTGAGACTTTGGTTAATTTTTCTTCCTGCCGGGAAATTAGAGTGGCATGTGCCCGTCCAAATGCCTAACAGCTACTCTTTCATTGGTTCTCCCTCTTCCATTCCATCCTCTGCCAAATTGGCAACCTGTGCAAACCAGAAGCTTAAAGGGTCTGTCTCTCCAAGTAGGGAGATTGATAGTAAAGCAGTTGGAAAGTCAAACCGGAGCACAAGGAGAGGGACTATTTGTTGAGTTTTAGAAACCTATTGTACTCACAGTGTGTCCATTCTCTAGGTTTCCCATACATGTTATATCTGTAGTAATATTCCCTTCAACATGGAGAGTTGGGACCCATGGAATGGGGGCCATGCATTTTTGCTTTAAAGGGTCTGCATTTGCTCACCCAATCTCACCAATCCTCTCAGTCCCAAGTGTCCAGCCTTATACCACATCCAGCTGTCATTGTAGATAGAGTCATTCCAGGTTTCATCAGAGACCCGGAAGGAAATGTAAAGAATTTCCCTGTTTTTTGGTTTTGTTTTTGAATTTTGTTTTTATAGTGGGTTTGAGCTGATTCTTCCTGCCATGTTTATGCCAGTCTAGACACACTTGATTCCCTTACGGAGACATATCAATACATAGGTTTTAAGTTTCTTACTAGTCAGATCTATTCCTCTGCGGGAAATATGGGGTTTAGAGTCCCTTTCACTGAGGAAGGTGTAGGTCTTGTCTATTCCAAAGTTGGTTTTAGAAATGGTACCTGTGCTTATATCAAACTCTGGTTTTATGCATCACCCCACCTCTCCTTCCCACTTAAGCAGGCATAAGAGTGTTTTCTAAATGTGAGACTCTGTTCTCTTACCTTACTCACTTCATGTGTAGCCATGTTTACAGGATCTTCATAACTAATATCTTATGATAAGTTTCTTTTTCTCTGTGACTTATTTCACTTAGAATCATCGTACCTGAATCCACTCACTTTGCTGCTCCTGTTCTTATGACATTGATTTAATGGCTGTGGGATATTCCATCGTACATAAGTACCACAATTTTTGGAACCATTTTTATATTTCCTGGGATATTTAAGGTGTACCCAAGTTGAGGTTCTTGTATGCAGTGCAGCCCTAAATTTGGGTGTGGCTCTGTCTTATTGATTTTCAGTTTTCCCAAGGTATATTCCTTAGACTGGAAGTGCCCTTGGCTCTGTAGCTCTGTGTTTACTTGTTTTAGGGTATGCAATGCACTCCTCCAGTGAGGCAGTTGGCAATTTACATCACGCCCATCAGCATAACAAGGCTCCCTGTTCTCCAGGGCCTGTTTTGCCTTTCTGATTGTTACACATTTTGTGCATGTCCCTTTTGACCGGTGGGAAGTGATACTTCTTTGTAGTGCAGATTTGCATTGCCCGCTTGCTTGCTTGGCCAAAAAGGGCTTATGCGTTTTCTCCTGAATATATTCAGGAGAAAACGCATAAGCCCTTTTTGGCCCAGTGCGTAATTGTCAAAGTTGTGCCATTCTTCCTGTGCTTTAAAGGCGATTCCAACATACCACTTGAAATCTGTTTCCTGCTATTCTGCCTCTCTTTCAAGTCCGCCTCGTTGCCTTCCCTCAACAGATTTTTGGACGATAGTTGTCCTTTATTACACTGCCAGTTTGTGAATTGATGTGGCCCTGAGCTCCATTTTTCAACTCGTTTTTTGTGAGCTGTACGCAAGTCCAAAATTTTGGTTCAGGACCTATACTGGTTCCCGGTGGGTGGCTGAGACTCTGGTTAATTATTATTCCTGCCGGGAAATTAGAGTGACATGTGCCCGTCAAAATGCCTAACAGCTACTCTCTCATTGGTTCTCCCTATTCCCTTCCATCCTCTGCCAAATTGGCAACCTGTGCGAACCAGGAGGTTAAAGGGGTTGTCTCTCCAAGTTGGGAGATTGATAGTAAAGCAGATGGAAAGTCAAACCGGAGCACCAGGAGAGGGACAACACGTTGAGTTTTAGAATCCTTTTGTATTCACATTGTGTCCATTCTCTAGGTTTCCCATACATGTTATAGCTGTAGTAATATTCCTTTAACATGGAGAGTTGGGACCCATGGAATGGGGACCATGCACTTTTGCTTTAAAGGGTCTGCATTTGCTCACCCAATCTCACCAATCCTCTCAGTCCCAAGTGTCCAGCCTTATACAACATCCAGCTGTCATTGTAGATAGGGCCATTCCCGGTTTCATCAGAGACCCTGAAGGAATTTTAAAGAAATTCCCTGTTTTTTGGGTTTGTTTTTGAAATTCCTTTTTATAGTGGGTTTGAGCTGATTCTCCCTGCCATGTTTATGCCAGTCTAGACACACTTGATTCCCTTACGGAGACATATCAATACATAGGTTTTAAGATACTTACTAGTCAGATAAATTCCTCTGGGGAAATATGGGGTTTTGAGTCCCTTTCACTGAGGAAGGTGTAGGTCTTGTCTATTCCACAGTTGGTTTCAGAAATGGTACCTGTGTTTATATCAAACTCTGGTTTTATGCATCACCCCACCTCTCCTTTCCCCTTAAGCAGGCATAAGAGTGTTTTCTAAATGTGAGACTCTGTTCTCTTTCCTAACTCAGTTCATGTGTAGCCAAGTTTACACGATCATCATAAGTGTTATCTTATGATATGTTTCTTTTTCTCTGTGACTTATTTCACTTAGAATCATCGTACCTGAATCCACTCACTTTGCTGCTCCTGGTCTTATGACATTGATTTCATGGCTGAGGGATATTCCATCGTACATAAATACCACAGTTTTTGGAACCATTTTTATATTTCCTGGGATATTTAAGGTGTACCAAAGTTGAGGTTCTTGTAAGCAGTGCAGCCCTAAATTTGGGGGTGGCTCTGTCTTATTGATTTTCAGTTTTCCCAAGGTATATTCCCTAGACTGGAAGTGCCCATGGCTCTGTAGATCTGTTGTTTACTTGTTTTAGGGAACACAATGCTCTCCTCCAGTGAGGCAGGTGCCAATTTACATCCCGCCCATCAGCATAACAAGGCTCCCTGTTCTCCAGGGCCTGTCTTGCCTTTCTGGTTTTTACACATTTTGTGGATGTCCCTCCTGACCGGGGGGAAGTGATACTTCTTTGTAGTGCATATTTGCATTGCCCGCTTGCTTGCTTGTCCAAAAAGGGCGTTTGCGTTTTTTTTTGAATATATTCAGGAAAAAAACGCATACGCCCTTTTTGGCCCAGTGCGTCATTGTCGAAATTGTGCCCCCTTTCCGGGGCTTTAAAGGCGATTCCAACGTACCTCTTGAAATCTGTTTCCTGCTATTCTGCCTCGCTTTCAAGTCCACCTGGTTCCCTTCCCTCAACAGATTTTTGGACGATAGTTGTCCTTTATTACTCTGCCAGTTTGTGAATTGCTGGGCCCCTGAGCTCCATTTTTCAACTCGTTTTTTGTGAGATGTATGCATGTACAAAATTTTGGTTCAGGACTTATACTGGTCCCCTGTGTGTGGCTGAGTCTTTGTTTAATTCTTCTTCTTGCCGGGAAATTAGAGTGACATGTGCCCGTCCAAATGCCTAACAGCTACTCTCTCATTGCTTCTCCCTCTTCCCTTCCATCCTCTCCCAAATTGGCTACCTGTGCGAACTAGGAGCTTATGGGGCTGTCTCTCCAAGTTGGGAGATTGATAGTAAAGCAGTTGGAAAGTCAAACCGGAGCACCAGGAGAGGGACTATTCGTCTAGTTTCAGAAACCTTTTGTATTCACACTGTGTCCATTCTCTAGGTTTCCCGTACATGTTATAGCTGTAGTAATATTCCCTTCAACATGGAGAGTTGGGACCCATGGAATGGGGACCATGCATTTTTGCTTTAAAGGGTCTGCATTTGCTCACCCAATCTCACCAATCCTCTCAGTCCCAAGTGTCCAGCCTTATGCCACATCCAGCTGTCATTGTAGATAGGGTCATTCCAGGTTCATCAGAGACCCTGAAGGAATTGGAAAGAAATTCCGTTTTTTGGTTTTGTTTTTGAAATTCCTTTTTACAGTGGGTTTGATCTGATTCTCACTGCCATGTTTATGCCAGTCTAGACACACTTGATTCCCTTACGGAGACATATCAATACATAGGTTTTAAGATTCTTACTAGTGAGATCTATTACTCTGTGGGAAATATGGTGTTTTGAGTCCCTTTCACTGAGGAAGGAGTAGGTCTTGTCTATTCCACAGTTGGTTTTAGAAACGGTATCTGTGCTTATAACAAACTCTGCTTTTATGCATCACCCCACCTCTCCTTCCCTCTTAAACAGGCATAAGAGTGTTTTCTAAATGTGAGACTCTGTTCTCTTTCCTAACTCAGTTCATGTGTAGCCATGTTTACAGGATCTTCATAAGTGATATCTTATGATAAGTTTCTTTTTCTGTGTGACTTATTTCACTTAGAATCATCGTACCTGAATCCACTCACTTTGGTACTCCTGGTCTTATGACATTGATTTCATGGCTGAGGGATATTCCATCGTACGTACATACCACAATTTTTTGAACCATTTTTATATTTCCTGGGATATTTAAGGTGTACCCAAGTTGAGGTTCTTGTAAGCAGTGCAGCCCTAAATTTGGGGGTGGCTCTGACTTATTGATTTTCAGTTTTCCCAAGGTATATTCCGTAGACTGGAAGTGCCCTTGGCTCTGTAGCTCTGTTGTTTACTTGTTTTAGGGAACGCAATGCACTCCTCCAGTGAGGCAGTTGGCAATTTACATCCCGCCCATCAGCATAACAAGGCTCCCTGTTCTCCATGGCCTGTCTTGCCTTTCTGGTTCTTACACATTTTGTGGATGTCCCTTTTGACAGGTGGGAAGTGATACTTCTTTGTAGTGCAGATTTGCATTGCCCGCTTGCTTGCTTGTTCAAAAAGGGCGTATGTGTTTTGTCCTGAATATATTCAGGAGAAAACGCATATGCCCTTTCTGGCCAAGTGCGTCATTGTCGAAGTTGTGCCCCTCTTCCTGTGCTTTAAAGGCGATTCCAACATACCTCTTGAAATCTGTTTCCTGCTATTCTGCCTCGCTTTCAAGTCCTCCTCGTTGACTTCCCTCAACAGATTTTTGGACGATAGTTTTCCTTTACTACTCTGCCAATTTGTGAATTGCTGTGCCCCTGAGCTCCATTTTTCAACTCGTTTTTTGTGAGCTGTACACAAGTCCAAAATTTTGGTTCAGGACCTATACTGGTTCCCGTTGGGTGGCTGAGACTCTGGTTAATTCTTCTTCCTGCCAGGAAATTAGAGTGACATGTGCCCCTCCAAATGCCTAACAGCTACTCTCTCATTGGTTCTCCCACTTCCCTTCCATCCTCTGCGAAATTGGCAACCTGTGCGAACAAGGAGGTTAAAGGGGTTGTTTCTCCAAGTTGGGAGATTGATAGTAAAGCAGTTGGAAAGTAAAACCAGAGCACCAGGAGAGGGACTACTCATTGAGTTTTAGAAACCTTTTGTATTCACATTGTGTCCATTCTCTAGGTTTCCCGTACATGTAATAGCTGTATTAACATTCCCTTCAACATGGAGAGTTGGGACCCATTGAATGGGGGCCATGCATTTTTGCTTTAAAGTGTCTGCCTTTGCTCACCCAATCTCACCAATCCTCTCAGTCCCAAGTGTCCAGCATTATGCCACATCCAGCTGTCATTGTAGATAGGGTCATTCCAGGTTTCATCAGAGACCCTGAAGGAAATGTAAAGAATTTCTCTGTTTTTTGGTTTTGTTTTTGAAATTCCTTTTTATAGTGGGTTTGAGCTGATTCACGCTGCCATGTTTTGCCAGTCTAGACACACTTGATTCCCTTACAGAGACATATCAATACATAGGTTATAAGATTCTTACTAGTCAGATCTATTCCTCTGTGGGAAATATGGTGTTTTGAGTCCCTTTCACTGAGGAAGGTGTAGGTCTTGTCTTTTCCCCAGTTGGTTTTAGAAATGGTACCTGTACTTATATCAAACTCTGGTTTTATGCATCACCCCACCTCTCCTTTCCCCTTAAGCAGGCATAAGTGTGTTTTCTAAATGTGAGACTCTGTTCTCTTTCCTAACTCAGTTCATGTGTAGCCATGTTTACAGGATCTTCATAAGTGATATCTTATGATAAGTTTCTTTTTCTGTGTGACTTATTTCACTTAGAATCATCGTACCTGAATCCACTCACTTTGCTGCTCCTGGTCTTATGACATTGATTTCATGGCTGAGGGATATTCCACCGTACATAAATACCACAGTTTTTTGATCCATTTTTTTATTTCCTGTGATATTTAAGGTGTACCCAATTTCAGGTTCTTGTAAGCAGTGCAGCCCTAAATTTGGGGGTGGCTCTGTCTTTTTGATTTTCAGTTTTCCCAAGGTATATTCCCTAGACAGGAAGTGCCCTTGGCTCTGTAGCTCTGTGGTTTACTTGTTTTAGGGAACGCAATGCACTCCTCCAGTGTGGCAGTTGGCAATTTACATCCCGACCATCAGCATAACAAGGCTCCCTCTTCTCCAGGGACTGTCTTGCCTTTCTGGTTTTTACATATTTGTGGATGTCCCTTTTGACCGGTGGGATGTGATACTTCTTTGTAGTGCAGATTTGCATTGCCCGCGTGCTTGCTTGGCCAAAAAGGGCGTATGTGTTTTCTCCTGAATATATTCAGGAGAAAACGCATACGTCCTTTTTGGCCAAGTGCGTCATTGTCGAAGTTGTGCCCCTCTTCCTGTGCTTTAAAGGCGATTCCAAAGTACCTCTTGAAATCTGTTTCCCGCTATTCTTCCTCGCTTTCACGTCCGCCTCGTTGCCTTCCCTCAACAGATTTTTGGACGATAGTGGTCCTTTATTACTCTGCCAGTTTGTGAATTGCTGTGCCCCTGAGCTCCATTTTTCAACTCGTTTTTTGTGAGCTGTTCGCAAGTCCAATATTTTGGTTCAGTACCTATACTGGTTCCGGTGGGAGGCTGAGACTCTGGTTAATTCTTCTTCCTGCCGGGAAATTAGAGTGACATGTGCTCGTCCAAATGCCTAACAGCTACTCTCTCATTGGTTCTCCCTCTTCCCTTCCATCCTCTGCGAAATTGGCAACCTGTGCGAACCAGGAGGTTAAAGGGGTTGTCTCTCCAAGTTGGGAGATTGATAGTAAAGCAGTTGGAAAGTCAAACCGGAGCACCAGGAGAGGGACTACTCGTTGAGTTTTAGAAAACTTTTGTATTCACAGTGTGCCCATTCTCTAGGTTTCCCGTACATGTTATAGCTGTAGTAATATTCCCTTGAACATGGAGAGTTGGGACCCATGGAATGGGGGCCATGCATTTTTGCTTTAAAGGGTCTGCATTTGCTCACCCAATCTCACCAATCCTCTGAGACCCAAGTGTCCAGCCTTATGCCACATCCAGCTGTCAATGTAGATAGGGTCATTCCAGGTTTCATCAGAGACCCTGAAGGAAATGTAAAGAATTTCCCTGTTTTTTAGTTTTGTTTTTGAAATTCCTTTTTATAGTGCGGTTGAGCTGATTCTCGCTGCCATGTTTATGCCAGTCTAGACACACTTGATTCCCTTACAGAGACATATCAATACATAGGTTTTAAGATTCTTACTAGTCAGATCTATTCCTCTGCGGGAAATATGGGGTTTTGTGTCCGTTTCACTGAGGAAGGTGTAGGTCTTGTCTACTCCACAGTTGCTTATAGAAATGGTACCTGTGCTTATATCAAATTCTGGTTTTATGCATCCCCCAACCTCTCCTTTCCCCTTAAGCAGGCATAAGAGTATTTTCTAAATGTGAGACTCTGTTCTCTTTCCTAACTCAGTTCATGTGTAGCCATGCTTACAGGATCTTCATAAGTGATATCTTATGATAAGTTTCTTTTTCTGTGTGACTTATTTCACTTAGAATAATCGTACCTGCATCCACTCACTTTGCTGCTCCTGCTCTTATGACATTGATTTCATGGCTGAGGGATATTCCGTCGTACATAAATACCACAGTTTTTTGAACCATTTTTACCTTTCCTGGGATATTTAAGGTGTACCCAAGTTGAGGTTCTTGTAAGCGGTGCAGCCCTAAATTTGGGGGTGGCTCTGTCTTATTGATTTTCAGTTTTCCCGAGGTATATTCCCTAGACTGGAAGTGCCCTTGGCTCTGTAGCTCTGTTGTTTACTTGTTTTAGGGAACACAATGCACTCCTCCAGTGAGGCAGTTGGCAATTTACATCCCGCACATCAGCATAACAAGGCTCCCTCTTCTCCAGGGCCTGGTTTGCCTTTCTGATTTTTACACATTTGTGGATGTCCCTTTTGACCAGTGCGAAGTGATACTTCTTTGCAGTGCAGATTTGCATTATCCGCTTGCTTGCATGGCCAAAAAGGGCTTATGCGTGTTCTCCTGAATATATTCAGGAGAACACGCATACACCCTTTTTGGCCAAGTGCGTCATTGTCGAAGTTGTGCCCCTCTTCCTGTGCTTTAACTGTGATTCCAACGTACATCTTGAAATCTGTTTCCTGCTATTCTGTCACTCTTTCAAGTCCGCCTCGCTGCCTTCCCTCAACAGATTTTTGGACGATAGTTGTCCTTTATTACTCTGCCAGTTCGTGAATTGCTGTGCCCCTGAGCTCCATTTTTCAACTCGTTTTTTGTGAACTGTACGCAAGTCCAAAATTTTGGTTCAGGTCCTATCCTGGTTCCCGGTGGGTGGCTGAGACTCTGGTTAATTCTTCTTCCTGCCGGGAAATTAGAGTGACATGTGCCCGTCCAAATGCCTAACAGCTATTCTCTCATTGATTCTCCCTCTTCCCTTCCATCCTCTGCGAAATTGGCAACCTGTGCGAACCAGGAGGTTAAAGGGGTTGTCTCTCCAAGTTGGGAGATTGATAGTAAATCAGTTGGAAAGTCAAACCGGAGCACCAGGAGAGGGACTACTCGTTGAGTTTTAGAAAACTTTTGTATTCACAGTGTGTCCATTCTCTAGGTTTCCCGTACATATTATAGCTGTAGTAATAGTCCCTTCAACATGGAGAGTTGGGACCCATGGAATGGGGGCCATGCATTTTTGCTTTAAAGGGTCTGCATTTGCTCACACAATCTCAACAATCCTCTCAGTCCCAGGTGTCCAGCCTTATGCCACATCCAGCTGTCATTGTACATAAGGTCATTCCAGGTTTCATCAGAGACCCTGATGGAAATGTAAAGAATTTCCCTGTTTTTTGGTTTTGTTTTTGAAATTCCTTTTTATAGTGGGTTTGAGCTGATTCTCACTACCATGTTTATGCCAGTCTAGACACACTTGATTCCCTTACAGAGACATATCAATACATAGGTTTTAAGATTCTTACTAGTCAGATCTATTCCTCTGCGGGAAATATGGGGTTTTGAGTCCCTTTCACTGAGGAAGGTGTAGGTCTTGTCTATTCCAAAGTTGGTTTTAGAAATGGTACATGGCCTTATATCAAACTATGGTTTTATGCATCACCCCACCTCTCCTTTCCCCTTAAGCAGGCATAAGAGTGTTTTCTAAATGTGAGACTCTGTTCTCTTTCCTAACTCAGTTCATGTGTAGCCATGTTTACAGGATCTTCATAAGTGATATCTTATGATAAGTTTCCTTTTCTGTGTGACTTATTTCACTTAGAATCATCGTACCTGAATCCATTCACTTTGCTGCTCCTGGTCTTATGACATTGATTTCATGGCTGAGGGATATTCCATCGTACATAAATACCACAGTTTTTTGAACAATTTTTATATTTCCTGGGATATTTAAGTTGTACCCAAGTTGAGGTTCTTGTAAGCAGTGCAGCCCTAAATTTGGGGGTGGCTCTGTCTTATTGATTTTCAGTTTTCCCAAGGTATATTCCCTAGAGTGAAAGTTCCCTTGGCTCTGTAGCTCTGTTGTTTACTTGTTTTAGGGAACGCAATGCACTCCTCCAGTGAGGCAGTTGGCAATTTACATCCCACCCATCAGCATATCAAGGCTCCATGTTCTCCAGGGCCTGTCTTGCCTTTCTGGTTTTCACACATTTTGTGGATGTCCCTTTTGACCGGTGGGAAGTGATACTTCTTTGTAGTGCAGATTTGCATAGCCCGCTTGCTTGCTTGGCCAAAAAGGGCGTATGCGTTTTCTCCTGAATATATTCAGGAGAAAACGCATACGCCCTTTTTGGCCAAGTGCGTCATTGTCGAAGTTGTGCCCCTCTTCCTGTGCTTTAAAGGCGATTCCAACATACCTCTTGAAATCTGTTTCCTGCTATTCAGTCTCTCTTTCAAGTCCACCTCGCTGCCTTCCCTCAACAGAATTTTTGGATGATAGATGTCCTTTATTACTCTGCCAGTTTGTGAATTGCTGTGCCCCTGAGCTCCATTTTTCAACTCGTTTTTTGTGAGCTGTACGCAAGTCCAAAATTTTGGTTCAGGACCTACACTGGTTCCCGGTGGGTGGCTGAGACTCTGGTTAATTCTTCTTCCTGCCGGGAAATTAGAGTGACATGAGCCCGTCTAAATACCTAAAAGCTACTCTCTCATTGTTTCTGCCTCTTCCCTTCAATCCTCTGCCAAACTGGCAAACTGTGCGAACCAGGAGGTTAAAGGGGTTGTCTCTCCAAGTTGAGGGATTGATAGTAAAGCAGTTGGAAAGTCAAAGCGGAGCACCAGGAGAGGGACTACTCGTTCAGTTTTAGAAACCTTTTGTATTCACAGTCTGTCCATTCTCTAGGTTTCCCGTACATGTTATAGCTGTAGTAATACTCCCTTCAACATGGAGAGTTGGGACCCATGGAATGGGGGCCATGTATTTTTGCTTTAAAGGGTCTGCATTTGCTCACCCAATCTCACCAATCCTCTCAGTACCAGGTGTCCATCCTTATGCCACATCCAGCTGTCAATGTAGATAGGGTCATTCCAGGTTTCATCAGAGACCCTGAAGGAAATGAAAAGAATTTCCCTCTTTTTTGGTTTTGTTTTTGAAATTCCTTTTTATAGTGGGTTTGAGCTGATTCTCGCTGCCATGTTTATGCCAGTCTAGACACACTTGATTCCCTTACAGAGACATATCAATACATAGGTTTTAAGATTCTTACTAGTCAGATCTATTCCTCTGCGGGAAATATGGGGTTTTGAGTCCCTTTCACTGAGGAAGGTGTAGATCTTGTCTATTCCACAGTTGGTTTTAGAAATGGTACTTGTGCTTATATCAAACTCTGGTTTTATGCATCACCCCACCTCTCCTTTCCCCTTAAGCAGGCATAAGAGTGTTTTCTAAATGTGAGACTCTGTTCTCTTTCCTAACTCAGTTCATGTGTAGCCATGTTTACAGGATCTTCATAAGTGATATCTTATGATAAGTTTCTTTTTCTGTGTGACTTATTTCACTTAGAATCATCGTACCTGAAATCACTCACTTTGCTGCTCCTGGTCTTATGACATTGATTTCATGGCTGAGGGACTTTCCATCGTTCATAAATACCACAGTTTTTTGAACCATTTTGATATTTCCTGGGATATTTAAGGTGTACACAAGTTGAGGTTCTTGTAAACAGTGCAGCCCTATATTTGGGGGTGGCTCTGTCTTATAGATTTTCAGTTTTCCCAAGGTATATTCCCTAGACAGGAAGTGCCCTTGGCTCTGTAGCTCTGTTGTTTACTTGTTTTAGGGAACACAATGCACTCCTCCAGTGAGGCAGTTGGCAATTTACATCCCTCCCAGCAGCATAACAAGGCTCCCTCTTCTCCAGGGCCTGTCTTGCCTTTCTGGTTTTACACATTTTGTGGATGTCCCTTTTGACCGGTGGGAAGTGATACTTCTTTGTAGTGTAGATTTGCATTGCCCGCTTGCTTGCTTGGCCAAAAAGGGCGTATGCGTTTTCTCCTGAATATATTCAGGAGAAAACGCATACGCCCTTTTTGGCCAAGTGCGTCATTGTCGAAGTTGTGCCCCTCTTCCTGTGCTTTAAAGGCGATTCCAACGTACCTCTTGAAATCTGTTTCCTGCTATTCTGTCTCGCTTTCAAGTCCGCCTCGCTGCCTTCCCACAACAGATTTTTTGGACGATAGTTGTCCTTTATTACTCTGCCAGTTTGTGAATTGCTGTGCCCCTGAGCTCCATTTTTCAACTCGTTGTTTGTAAACTGTACGCAAGTCCAAAATTTTGGTTCAGGACCTATACTGGTTCCGGTGGGTGGCTGAGACTCTGGTTAATTCTTCTTCCTGCCGGGAAATTAGAGTGACATGTGCCCGTCCAAATGCCTAACAGCTACTCTCTCATTGGTTCTCCCTCTTCCCTTCCATCCTCTGCGAAATTGGCAACCTGTGCGAACCAGGAGGTTAAAGGGGTTGTCTCTCCAAGTTGGGAGATTGATAGTAAACCTGTTGGAAAGTCAAAGCGGAGCACCAGGAAAGTGACTACTCGTTGAGTTTTAGAAACATTCTGTATTCACAGTGTGTCCATTCTCTAGGTTTCCCGTACATGTTATAGCTCTAGTAACATTCCCTTCATCATGGAGAGTTGGGATCCATGGAATGGTGGCCATGCATTTTTGCTTTAAAGGGTCTGCATTTGCTCACCCAATCTCACCAAGCCCCTCAGTCCCAGGTGTCCAGCCTTATGCCACATCCAGCTGTCATTGTAGATAGGGTCATTCCAGGTTTCATCAGAGACCCTGAAGGAATTTTAACGAATTTCCCTGTTTTTTGGTTTTGTATTTGAAATTCCTTTTTATACTGGGTTTGAGCTGATTCTCGCTGCCATGTTTATGCCAGTCTAGACACACTTGATTCCCTTACAGAGACATATCAATACATAGGTTTTAAGATTCTTACTAGTCAGATCTATTCCTCTGCGGGAAATATGGGGTTTTGAGTCCGTTTCACTGAGGAAGGTGTAGGTCTTGTCTACTCCACAGTTGCTTATAGAAATGGTACATGTGCTTATATCAAATTCTGGTTTTATGCATCCCCCAACCTCTCCTTTCCAATTAAGCAGGCATAAGAGTATTTTCTAAATGTGAGACTCTGTTCTCTTTCCTAACTCAGTTCATGTGTAGCCATGTTTACAGGATCTTCATAAGTGATATCTTATGATAAGTTTCTTTTTCTGTGTGACTTATTTCACTTAGAATAATCGTACCTGCATCCACTCACTTTGCTGCTCCTGCTCTTATGACATTGATTTCATGGCTGAGGGATTTTCCGTCGTACATAAATACCACAGTTTTTTGAACCATTTTTACATTTCCTGGGATATTTAAGGTGTACCCAAGTTGAGGTTCTTGTAAGCAGTGCAGCCCTAAATTTGGGGGTGGCTCTGTCTTATTGATTTTCAGTTTTCCCGAGGTATATTCCCTAGACTGGAAGTGCCCTTGGCTCTGTAGCTCTGTTGTTTACTTGTTTTAGGGAACACAATGCACTCCTCCAGTGAGGCAGTTGGCAATTTACATCCCGCACATCAGCATAACAAGGCTCCCTCTTCTCCAGGGCCTGGTTTGCCTTTCTGATTTTTACACATTTGTGGATGTCCCTTTTGACCGGTGCGAAGTGATACTTCTTTGTAGTGCAGATTTGCATTACCCGCTTGCTTGCATGGCCAAAAAGGGCTTATGCGTTATCTCCTGAATATATTCAGGAGAACACGCATACACCCTTTTTGGCCAAGTGCGTCATTGTCGAAGTTGTGCCCCTCTTCCTGTGCTTTAACTGTGATTCCAACGTACATCTTGAAATCTGTTTCCTGCTATTCTGTCACTCTTTCAAGTCTGCCTCGCTGCCTTCCCTCAACAGATTTTTGGACGATAGTTGTCCTTTATTACTCTGCCAGTTCGTGAATTGCTGTGCCCCTGAGCTCCATTTTTCAACTCGTTTTTTGTGAACTGTACGCAAGTCCAAAATTTTGGTTCAGGTCCTATCCTGGTTCCCGGTGGGTGGCTGAGACTCTGGTTAATTCTTCTTCCTGCCGGGAAATTAGAGTGACATGTGCCCGTCCAAATGCCTAACAGCTATTCTCTCATTGGTTCTCCCTCTTCCCTTCCATCCTCTGCGAAATTGGCAACCTGTGCGAACCAGGAGGTTAAAGGGGTTGTCTCTCCAAGTTGGGAGATTGATAGTAAATCAGTTGGAAAGTCAAACCAGAGCACCAGGAGAGGGACTACTCGTTGAGTTTTAGAAAACTTTTGTATTCACAGTGTGTCCATTCTCTAGGTTTCCCGTACATGTTATAGCTGTAGTAATAGTCCCTTCAACATGGAGAGTTGGGACCCATGGAATGGGGGCCATGCATTTTTGCTTTAAAGGGTCTGCATTTGCTCACACAATCTCAAAAATCCTCTCAGTCCCAGGTGTCCAGCCTTATGCCACATCCAGCTGTCATTGTACATAAGGTCATTCCAGGTTTCATCAGAGACCCTGATGGAAATGTAAAGAATTTCCCTCTTTTTTGGTTTTGTTTTTGAAATTCCTTTTTATAGTGGGTTTGAGCTGATTCTCGCTGCCATGTTTATGCCAGTCTAGACACACTTGATTCCCTTACAGAGACATATCAATACATAGGTTTTAAGATTCTTACTAGTCAGATCTATTCCTCTGTGGGAAATATGGGGTTTTGAGTCCCTATCACTGAGGAAGGTGTAGGTCTTGTCTATTCCAGAGTTGGTTTTAGCAATGGTACATGTGCTTATATCAAACTCTGGTTTTATGCATCACGCCACCTCTCCTTTCCCCTTAAGCAGGCATAAGAATGTTTTCTAAATGTGAAACTCTGTTCTCTTTCCTAACTCAGTTCTTGTGTAGCCTTGTTTACAAGAACTTCATAAGTGATATCTTATGATAAGTTTCTTTTTCTGTGTGACTTATTTCACTTAGAATCATCGTACCTGAATCCACTCACTTTGTGGCTCCTTGTTTTATGACATTGATTTCACGGCTGAGGAATATTCCATCATACGTAAGTACCACAAGTTTTTAAACCATTTTTATATTTCCTGGGATATTTACGGTGTACCCAAGTAGAGGTTCTTGTAAGCAGTGCAGCCCTTAATTTGGGGGTGGCTCTGTCTTACTGATTTTCAGTTTTTCCAAGGTATATTCCCTAGACTGGAAGTGCCCATGGCTCTGTAGCTCTGTTGTTTACTTGTTTTAGGGAACACAATTCACTCCTCCAGTGAGGCAGTTGGCAATTTACATCCAGCCCATCAGCAGAACAAGGCGCCCTGTTCTCCAGGGACTGTCTTGCCTTCCTGGTGTTTACACATTGTGTGGATGTCTCTTATGACCGGTGGGAAGAGATACTTCTTTGAAGTGCAGATTTGCATTGCCCGGTTGCTTGCCTGGCCAAAAAGGGTGTATGTGTTATCTCTTGAATATATTCAGGAGAAAATGCATATGCCCTATTTGGCCAAGTGAATCATTGTCGAAGTTGAGCCCCTCTTCCTGTGCATTACACTCGATTCCTACGTACCTCTTGAAATGTGTTTCCTACTATTCTGCCTCACTTACATTTCGGCCTCGTTGCCGTCCCTTAACAGAGTTTTGGACGATAGTTGTCCTTTATTACTCTGCCAGTTTGTGAATTGCTGTGCCCCTGAGCTCCATTTTTAACTCGTTTTTTGTTAGCTGAAGGCAAGTCCAAAATTTTGGTTCAGGACCTATACTGGTTTCCGGTGGGTCGCTGAGCCTTTGGTTAATTCTTCTTCCTCCCGGGAATTTAGAATGATATGTGCCCGTCCAAATGCCTAACAGCTACTCTCTCATTGGTTCTCCCTCTTCCCTTCCATCCTCTGCCAAATTGGCAACCTGGGAGAACCAGTAGGTTAAATGGGCTTTCTCTCCAAGTTGGGAGATTGATAGTAAAGCAGTTGGAAAGTCAAACCGGAGCATCAGTAGAGGGACTATTCGTTGAGTTGTAGAAACCTTTCGTATTCACATTGTGTCCATTCTCTAGGTTTCCCTTACATGTTATAGCTGTAGTAATATTCCCTCCAACCTGCAGATTTGCGACCCATGGAATGGGGGCCATGCATTTTTGCTTTAAAGGGTCTGCATTTGCTCACCCAATCTCACCAATCCTCTCAGTCCCAAGTGTCCAGCCTTATGCCACATCCAGCTGTCATTGTAGACAGGGTCATTCCTGGTTTCATCGGAGACCCTGAAGGAATTGTAAAGAATTTCCCTGTTTTTTTGTTTTGTTTTTGAAATTCCTTTTTATAGTGGGTTTGAGCTGATTTTCACTGCCATGTTTATGCCAGTCTAGACACACTTGATTCCCTTACAGAGACATATCAATACATAGGTTTTAAGATTCTTACAAGTCAGTTATATTCCTCTGCGCAAAATATGGAATTTTGATTCCCTTTCACTGCGGAAGGTGTAGGTCTTGTCTATTCCATGTTGGTTTTTGGAATGGTACCTGTGCTTATATCAAACTCTGGTTTTATGCATCACCCCACCTCTCCTTGCCCCTTCAGCGGGCATGAGAGTGTTTTCTAAATGTGAGACTCTGTTCTCTTTCCTAACTCAGTTCATGTGTAGCCATGTTTACAGGATCTTCATAAGTGATATCTTATGATAAGTTTCTTTTTCTGTGTGACTTATTTCACTTAGAATCACCGTACCTGAATCCACTCACTTTGCTGCTCCTGGTCTTATGACATTGATTTCATGGCTGAGGGATATTCTATCGTACGTAAGTACCACATTTTTTTCAACAATTTTTATATTTCCTGGGATATTTAAGGTGTACCCAAGTTGAGGTTCTTGTAAGTAGTGCAGCCCTAAATTAGGGGGTGGCTCTGTCGTGTTGATTTTCAGTTTTCGCAAGGTATATTCCCTAGACTGGAAGTGCCCTTGGCTCTGTAGCTCTGTTGTTTACTTGTTTTAGGGAACTCAATGCTCTCCTCCAGTGAGGCAGTTGGGAATTTACATCCTGCACATCAGCATAACAAGGCTCCCTCTTCTCCAGTGCCTGTCTTGCCTTTCTGGTTTTTACACATTTTGTGGATGTCCGTTTTGACAGGTGGGAAGTGACACTTCTTTGTAGTGCAGATTTGTGTTGCACGCTTGCTTGCTTTGCCAAAAAGGGCGTATGCATTTTCTCCAGAATATATTCAGGAAAAATCGCATACGCCCATTTTGGCCAAGTGCATCATTGTCGAAGTTGTTTCCCTCTTCCTGTGCTTTGCAGGCGATTCCTAAGTACCTCTTGAAATCTGTTTCCTGCTATTCTTCCTCGCATTCATGTCCGCCACGTTTCCTTCACACAACAGATTTTTGGACGATTGTTGTCCTTTATTACTCTGCCAGTTTGTGAATTGCTTTGCCCCTGTTCTCCATTTTTCAACTCGTTTTTGTGAGCTGAACGCAAGTCCAAAATTTTGCTTCACGACCTATACTGGTTCCTGGTGGGTGGCTGAGAGTTTGGTTAATTCTTCTTCCTGCCGGCAAATTAGAGTGTCATATGCCCGTCCAAATGCCTAACAGCTACTCTCTCTTTGGTTCTCCCTTTTCCCTTTCATCCTTAGCCAAATTGGCAACCAGTGGGACCATGAGGTTAAAGGGGCTGTCTCTTCACGTTGGGAGATTTATAGTAAAGCAGTTGGAAAGTCAAAACGGAGCACCAGGAGAGGGACTGTTCGTTGAGTTTTAGAAACCTTTTGTATTCACGGGGTGTCCACTCTCTTGGTTTCCCGTCCATGTTATAGCTGTAGTAATATTACCTTCAACCAGTAGAGTTGGGACCCATCGAATTGGTGGCATGCATTGTGGCTTTAAAGGGCCTGCATTTTCTCCGCCAATCTCACCAATCCCCTCAGTCCCATGTGTCCATCCTTATGTCTCTTCCAGCTGTCGTTGTAGATTGTGTCATTCCAGGTTGCATCAGAGCCCTTGAAGGAATTGTGTAAGAATATCGCTGTTTTTTTAATTTTTTTTTTTTTGAAATTCAGTTTTATAATGGGGTTGAGCTGATTTTCCCTTACTTGTTTTTGCCGGTCTAGACAATTTGATTCCCTTACAGAGACATATAAATACATTTGTTTTAAGATTCTTACTAGTCAGATATATTCCTCTCCTGGAAATAGGGATTTTGAGTCCCGTTCACTACGGAAGAAGTAGTTCTTGTCTATTCTATATTTGGATTATGGAACGGTACCTGTGCTAATATCAAACTCTGGTTTTGTGCATCTCCCCACCTCTCCTTTCCCCTTAAGCATGCATAAGAGTGTTTTTTAAATCTGAGACACTGTTCTATTTCCTACTACATTTCATATGTAGCCATGTTTACATTCCCTTCGTAAGTGATATCTTATGTCAGAATGCACCATGGCCCTTGTCATAATAATGCTCCATGACCCCTGTCATCACATTGCACAATGCCTAGTTATCACAATGCTCCATTTCTCTTGTCATCACAATTCTCCTCGTCCTTGTCATCACGATGCTACATGACACTTCTCATCACAACATTACATGCTTTTGTCATTACAATGCTCCATGACCCCTGTCATCACAATGCTCCCTGACACCTGTCATCACAATGTTTCATGCCCCTTGTCATTACAGTGCTCCATGATGCTCGTCATCACAATTACCCAAGGTCTCTCATCACAATGCTCCACGGTTTTGCCATCACAATGCTCCATGCCCTGGACTTCTCACAGCTCAATGTCCCTTGTCCTCACAATTCTCCTCGTCCTTGTCATCACAGTGCTCCATGGCATTTCTCATCACAATGTTATATGCCCTTGGCATCAAAATACTCCATGCACTTCTCATCGCAGTGCTCCATGACCCCTGTCATAGGAGGCTCCATGTGCTTGTCATCACAATGTTTCACGACCTGGAAATAAAAATTATCAGTGGCACTTGTCATCACAGTGCTCCATGCCCTTGTCATCACAATGCTCCTTTACTTTTGTCACAACAATCCTCCATGACACTTGGCTTCACAATGATCTGTGCTATTGTCATCACAATGGAACATGAAATATGTCATCACAATGCTCCCTGACACCTGTCTTCACAATACTCCATGAACTTGTCATCACAATGCTCCATGCCCTTGTCATCACAATGTGCCATGCCCAATGTCATCACAATAATCCATGAAATATCTCAGACCAATGCTCCATGCCCCTTTTCATCACAATGCTCCATGAACCCTGTCATCACAATGCACCATGCCCATCATCATAATGCTTCATGCTATTGTCATCACAATGAAATCAAAATGCTCCATGACCTCTGTCATCACAATGCTCCAAACCCTTGTGATCACAATGTTCCATAACACTTGTGATCACAATGCCCCATGATGCTCGTCATCACAATTATCCATGGCCTTCTCATCACAATGCTCAATGACATTTGTCATCACAATGCTCAATACCCTTGTCATCACAATGCTCCCTGACACTTGTCGTCAGAATGCTCCTTGAACCCTTTCATGACAAGGCTCCATGCCTTTTTCATCACAATGATCCATGCCCTTATCATTACGATGCTCCAAGGCCCCTGCAATAACAATGCTCCTTGCCCTTGTCATCACAAAGCTCCATGACAAATGTCATGAGAATGCTCCATGGCCTTCTCATCACAATGCTCCATGCCATTGTCATCACAATGCTCCAAGACACCTGTAATCACAATGCTCCATTCCTCTTTTCATCAGAATGCTCCATGAGACTTGTCATCACAAGGATCCATGGTCTTCTCATCAAAATACTCCAGGACATTGTCATCAAAATGCTCCATTCCCTTATCATCACAATGCTCCATGACCCCTGTCATCACAATACTCCATGTACATTTTCTGCCCAATACTCCATGACCTTCTCACCATAATGCTCCATGCCACATATCATCACAGTGCTCCATGACCACTCTCATCACAACGTCCATGACACTTGACAACACAATGATCCGGGACTCTTGTCCTCACAATGCTCCATTCCCTAGTCATCACAATTCTCCATGCCTGTGTCAGCAAAATGCTGCATCACCTTGTCATCACAATGCTCCATGAACTTGTCATCACAATACTCCATTACCATTGTCATCACAATCCTCCCTGAAACTTGGGATCATATTGCTTCATGCCCTTGTCATCACAATGTTCCAAACCCTTGTGATCACAATGTTCTATAAAACTTGTCATCACAATGCTCCACGATGCCTGTCATGACAATATTCCAAGTCCTTATTGTCACAATGCTCCATGACCTTTGTCATCACAATGCTCAATACACTTGTCTTCACAATGCTCCCTGACACTTGTCGTCAGAATGCTCCTTGAACACTGTCATGAAAAGGCTCCATGCCTTTTTCATCAGAATGCTCCATGCCCTTTTCATCACAACGCTCCATGTCATTGTCATCACAGTACTCCACAAGCTTGTCATCAGAATGCTCCATGGCCCCTGTCATCACAAAGCTCCATACCCTTAGACATTACAGTGCTCCATGATGCTCGTCATCACAATTATCCATGGTCTTCCAATCAAAATGCTCCACGGTCTTGCCATCACAATGCTCCATGCCTTGGTCATCCCAAAGCTCCATGTCCCCAGTCATCACAATGCTCCATGACCCCTGTCATCACAATGCTCCATACCCCTTGTCATTAAAGTGCTCCATGACACTCATCATCACAATTTCCCATGGTCTTCTCATCACAATCCTCCACGCACTTTTCATCAAAATGCTCCATGACCACTGACATCACAATGTTCCCTAACCCCTGTCATCAAAATGTTCCATGACCCTTTTCATCCAATTGCTCCATGACCCGGTCATCACAATGCTCCATTACCCCTGTCATAAAAATGATCCATGACCCGTGCCATCACCATGTTCCACGGCCTTGTCATCACAAGGCTCCATGACCCTTGTCATCACAATGCTCCAAGACCCCTGTAATCACAATGCTCCATGCCCCTTTTCATCTCAATTCTCCATGAACCCTGTCATCACAATGCACCATGCCGATCATCATAATGCTTCATGCTATTGCCATCACAATGAAACCAAACTTCTCCATGAACTCTGTCATCACAATGCTCCAAACCATTGTGATCACAATGTTCCATAACACTTGTCATCACAAGGCCCCATGACACTGGTCATCACAATTATCCATGGACTTCTCATCACAATGTTCCATGACCTTTGTCATCACAATTCTCAATACACTTGTCCTCACAATGCTCCCGGACACTTGTCGTCAGTATGCTCATTGAAAACTGTCATGACAAGTCTCCATGCCCTTTTCATCACAATGATCCATGCCCTTTTCATCACAATGCTCCATGCCATTGTCATCACAATACTCCACAAGATTGTCATCAGAAATCTGCGTGACACTTGTCATCACAATGGTCCATGAACCCTATCATCAAAATGTTCTATGACACCTGTCATCACAATGCTCCATGCCCCTTGTCATTACAGTGCTCCATGAAGCTCGTCATCACAATTATCCATGGTCTTCTCATCACAGTGCTCCACGGTCTTGCCATCACAGTGCTCCATGCCTTGGTCATCACAATGCTCCATGTCCCCAGTCATCACAATGCTCCATGACCACTGTCATCACAATGCTCCATACCCCTTGTCATTAAATGGCTCCATGACACTCGTCATCACAATTTCCCATGGTCTTCTCATCACAATTCTCCACGTCTTTGTCATCAAAATGCTCCATGACCCTTGTCATCACTATGCTCCATGACCACTGTCATCACAATGCTCCATGACACCTGTCATCACAATGCTCCATACCCCTTGTCATTACAGTGCTCCGTGATGCTCGTCATCACAATTATCCATTGTCTTCTCATAAAAATGCTCCACGTTCTTGCCATCACAATGCTCCATGCCATGGTCATCACAATGCTCCATGTCCCCTGTCATCACAATTCTCCACGTTCTCGGCATCACTATGCTCCATGATACTTCTCTTCACAGTGTTACATGCTTTGTCATCACAATTCTCAATGCACTTGTCATCGCAATTCTCCATGACCCCTGTCATAGCAAGCTCCATGTGATTGTCCTCATAATGCTTCATGAACTTGTCATCAAAATTCTCAATGGCCATTGTCATCACAATGCTCCATGACTCTTGTCATCACAATGCTCCAAGCCCTTTTCATCAAAATGCTCCGTTACCTTTGTCATCACAATCCTCCATGACACTTGGCATCACAATGCTCCTAATCATTGTCATCACAATGGACCATGACATATGTCATCGCAATGCTCCAACACCTGTCTTCAGAGTACTCCATGACTTTCTCATCACAATGCTCGATGCCCTTGTCATCACAATTCACCATGCCCACTGTCATCTCAATAATCCATGAAAATTGTCAGACAAATGCTCCATGCCCCTTTCATCACAATGCTCCATGCTCTTTTATCACAATGCTCTATGACTCAGGTCATCACAATGCTCCGTGACTCCAGTCATCACAGTGCTTCATCACCTTTGTCATCACAATGATCCATGCCCTCGTCATCACAAGGCTCTGTGACAATTGTCACCACAATGCTCCATGAACATTTAATCACAATTATCGGTGACCCTTATCATCACAATGCTCCATGCCTTTGTCAGCACAGTACTCCATGACCCATGGCATCACAATGTGCCATGCCCTTGTCATCACAATGCTCCACAAGTTTGTCATCACAATGCTCCATGCTCATCTCATCAAAATGCTCTCTCACCACTGATATCACAATGTTCCATCGCTAATCATCACAATACTCCCACACCCCTGTCATTACAATGTTCCATGACCCTTGTCACAACAGTGCTACATGCACTTATCATCACAATGCTCCATGACACTTGACATCACAATGTTCCATAACCCCTGTCATCACAATGCTCCTTGACCCTTTTCATCACAATGCTCCATTACCCCTAACATCACAATGTTCCATAAACACTGTCATCAAAATATTTCATGACCATTTCATCCAATTGCTCCATGACCCTGTCATCACAATGCTCCCTGCCCTTCTCATCACAATGCACCACACACTTGTCATCAAAATGCTCCATGGCCAATGTAATCACAAAGCTCCATGACCTTTGGCATCACAATGCTCCATGCCATTGTCATCACAAAGTTCCATGAAACATCTCATCACATTGCTCCATGGTGTTGTCATCACAAAGCTCCATGACGCTTGTCATCACAATGCTCCAAGACCCCTCTAATCACAATGCTCCATGCCCATGTCATCACAAAGCTCCCTGACACATGTCATCAGAATGCTCCATGGCCTTCTCATCACAATGCTCCATGCCCATTTCATCACAATGCTCCAAGACCCCTGTAATAACAATACCCCATGCCACTTTTCATCTCAATGCTCCATGAACCCTGTCATCACAATGCACCATGCCCATCATCATAATGCTACATGCTATTGTCATCACAATGAAATCAAAATTCTCCACGACCTCTGTCATCACAATGCTCCAAACCCCTCTGATCACAATGTTCCATAAAACTGTTCATCACAATGCCCCATGATGCTGGTTACAACAGTTATCCATGGACTTCTCATCACAATGCTCCATGACCCCTGACATCACAGTGTTCCATAAACACTGTCATCAAAATATTTCATGACCATTTCATCCAATTGCTCCATGACCCTGTCATCCCAATGCTCCCTGCCCTTCTCATCACAATGTACCACACCCTTGTCATCAAAATGCTCCATGGCCTATGTCATCACAAAGCTCCATGACCCTTGGCATCACAATGCTGCATGCCATTGTCATCACAAAGCTCCATGAAACCTCTCATCTCATTGCTCCATGACGTTGTCATCACAAAGCTCCATGACGCTTGTCATCACAATGCTCGATGCCCTTCTCATCACAATGCACCATAAAGTTGTTATTGCATTCCTCCAAGACACATGTATCACTGTGTTCCGTGCACTTGTCATCACAATGCTCCATGCCCACTCTCATCACAATAATCCATGAAACTTTTCAGACCAGTGCTCCATGCTTGTCATCACAATGCTCCATTACCACTGTCATAACAATGCTCCATAACCTCTGCAATCACAATGTTCCATGGCTTTGTCATCACAAGACTCCATGACCCTTGTCATCACAATGCTCCAAGACCCCAGCAATCACAATGCTCCATGCCCATGTCATCACAAAGCTCCCTGACGCATATCATCAGAATGCTCCATGGCCTTCTCATCACAATGCTCCATGCCCTTTTAATCACAATGCTCCAAGACCCCTGTAATAACAATACTCCATGCCACTTTTCATCTCAGTGCTCCATGAACCCTGTCATCACAATGCACCATGCCCATCATCATAATGCTTCATGCTATTGTCATCACAATGAAATCAAAATTCTCCATGACCTCTGTCATCATAATGCTCCAAATCCCTGTAATCACAGTGTTCCATTAAACTTGTCATCACAACGCCCCATGATGCTGGTTACCACAATTATCCATGGACTTCTCATCACAATGCTCCATGACCTTTGTCATCACAATTCTCAATACACTTGTCATCACAATGCTCCCTGGAACTTGTCATCAGTATGCTCATTGAAAACTGTCATGACAAGTCTCCATGCCCTTTTCATCACAATGATCCATGCCCTTTTCATCACAATGCTCCATGCCATTGTCATCACAATACTCCACAAGCTTGTCATCAGAATGCTCCGTGACACTTGTCATCACAATGATCCATGAACCCTGTCATCAAAATGTTCCATGACACCTGTCATCACAATGCTCCATGCCCCTTGTCATTACAGTGCTCCATGATGCTCGTCATCACAATTATCCATGGTCTTCTCATCACAGTGCTCCACTGTCTTGCCATCACAATGCTCCATGACCTGGTTATCACAATGCTCCATGTCCCCAGTCATCACAATGCTCCATGACCCCTGTCATCAAAATACTCCATACCCCTTTTCATTACAGTGCTCCATGACGCTCGTAATCACAATTATCCATGCTCTTCTCATCACAGTGCTCCACGCCCTTGTCATCAAAATGCTCCATGACACTTGGTATCACAATGCTCCATGACCACTGTCATCACAATCCTCCATGACCCTGTCATCACAATGCTCCAAACCCCTTGTCATTACAGTGCTCCATGACGCTTATCATAGCAATATCCATGTGCTTGTCATCACAATACTCCATGTGCTTGTCGTCACAATGCTCCATGATGTTTGTCATCACAAGGCTCCCTGACACTTGTTCTCAGAATGCTCCTTGAAACCTGTCACGAAAAGGCTCCATGTCTTTTTCATCACAATGCCCCATGTCGTTTTCTTCACAATGCTCCATGCCATTGTCATCAAAATACTCCACAAGCTTGTCATCAGAATGCTCCCTGACCCTTGTCATCACAATGCTCCATGACCCCTGTTATCACAATGCTCCATACCCCTTTTCATTACAGTGCTCCATGACGCTCGTCATCACAGTTACCCATGGTCTTCTCATCACAATGCTCCACGGTCTTGCCATCACAGGGCTCCATGCCCTGGTCATCACAATGCTCCATATCCCGTGTCATCACAATTCTCCACGTTCTTGGCATCACTATGCTTCATGACACTTCTCATCACAGTGTTACATGCTTTGTCATCACAATTCTCTATGCACTTGTCATCGCAATGCTCCATGATCCCTGTCATAGCAAGCTCCATGGGCTTGTCATCACAATGCTTCATGAACTGGTCATCAAAATTCTCAATGGCCCTTGTCATCACAATGCTCCATGCCCTTGTCATCACAAAGCTCCATGACCCTTGTCATCACAATTCTCCAAGCCCTTGTCATCAAAATGCTCCATTACCTTTGTCATCACAATCCTCCATGACACTTGGCATCCCAATGCTCCATTCCATTGTCATCGCAATGACCATGACATATCTCATCACAATGCTCCCTGACACCTGTCTTCACAATACTCCATGACCTTCTCATCACAATGCTCCATGCCCTTGTCATCATAATGCGCCATGCCCACTCTCTTCACAATAGTCCATGAAATTTGTCAGACCAATGCAACATGCCCCTGTCATCACAATGCTCCATGCACTTTTATCACAATGCTCTATGACCCCTGTCATCACAATGCTCCATGACTCCAGTCATCACAATGCTTCATGACCATTGTCACCACAGTGCTCCATGAACATTTCATCACAATGCTCCGTGACCCTAGTCATTACAATGCTCCATGCCTTTGTCAGCACAATACTCCATGACCCATGGCATCACAATGCGCCATGCGCTTGTCATCACAATGCTCCACATCGTTGTCATCACAATGCTCCATAAACCTTGTCATCTCAATGCTCCATGCATTTGTCAGCACAATGCTCCATGACCCATATCATCACAATGTGCCATGCGTTTGTCATCACAGTGCTCCACAACCTTGTTATCACAATGCTCCATGCACTTCTCATCAAAATGCTCTCTCACCAATGATATCACAATGTCCCTTAACTAATCATCTCAATACTCCCTCACACCTGTCATCACAATGTTCCATAACCCTTGTCACAACAATGCTACATGCACATATCATCACAATGCTCCATGCCCCTGACATCACAATGTTCCATAACCCCTGTCATCACAATGCTCCATGACCCTTTTCATCACAATGCTCCATGACCCCTGACATCACAATGTTCCATAAACACTGTCATTAAAATGTTCCATGACCATTTCATCCAATTGCTCCATGACCCTGTCATCACAATGCTCCCTGCCCTTCTCATCACAATGCACCACACACTTGTCATCAAAATGCTCCATGGCCTATGTCATCACAAACCTCCATGACCCTTGGCATCACAATGCTGCATGCCATTGTCATCACAAAGCTCCATGAAACCTCTCATCACATTGCTCCATGACGTTGTCATCACAAAGCTCCATGACGCTTGTCATCACAATGCTTGAGGCCCTTCTCATCACAATGCACCATGCCTTTGTCATTGCAATCCTCCAAGACACATGTATCACTGTGTTCCGTGCACTTGGCATCACAATGCTCCATGCCCACTCTCATCACAATAATCCATGAAATTTTTCAGAACAATGTTCCATGCCCTTGTCATCACAATGCTCCATTACACCTGTCATAACAATGCTCCATGACCCCTGCCTTTGTCATCACAAGACTCCATGACCCTTGTCATCACAATGCTCCGAGACCCCTGTAATCACAATGCTCCATGCCCATGTCATCACAAAGCTCCCTGACACATGTCATCAGAATGCTCCATGGCCTTCTCATCACAATGCTCCATGTCCTTTTCATAACAATGCTCCAAGACCCCTGTAATAACAATACACCATGCCACTTTTCATCTCAGTGCTCCATGAACCCTGTCATCACAATGCAACATGCCCATCAACATAATGCTTCATGCTATTGTCATCACAATGAAATCAAAATTCTCCATGACCTCTGTCATCACAATGCTCCAAATCCCTGTGATCACAATGTTCCATTAAACTTGTCATCACAACGCCCCATGATGCTGGTTACCACAATTATCCATGGACTTCTCATCACAATGCTCCATGACCTTTGTCATCACAATTCTCAATACACTTGTCATCACAATGCTCCCTGGAACTTGTCATCAGTATGCTCATTGAAAACTGTCATGACAAGTCTCCATGCCCTTTTCATCACAATGATCCATGCCCTTTTCATCACAATGCTCCATGCCATTGTCATCACAATACTCCACAAGCTTGTCATCAGAATGCTCCGTGACACTTGTCATCACAATGATCCATGAACCCTGTCATCAAAATGTTCCATGACACCTGTCATCACAATGCTCCATGCCCCTTGTCATTACAGTGCTCCATGATGCTCGTCATCACAATTATCCATGGCCTTCTCATCACAGTGCTCCACTGTCTTGCCATCACAATGCTCCATGACCTAGTTATCACAATGCTCCATGTCCCCAGTCATCACAATGCTCCATGAGCCCTGTCATCACAATACTCCATACCCCTTTTCATTACAGTGCTCCATGACGCTCGTAATCACAATTATCCATGCTCTTCTCATCACAATGCTCCACGCCCTTGTCATCAAAATGATCCATGACACTTGTCATCACAATGCTCCATGACCACTGTCATCACAATGCTCCATGACCCCTGTCATCACAATGCTCCAAACCCATTGTCATTACAGTGCTCCATGACGCTTGTCATCACAATTATCCATGGTCTTCTCATCACAATGCTCCACGGTCTTGCCATCACAATGCTCCATGCCCTGGTCATCACACTGCTCCATGTACCTGTCATCACAATTCTCCACGTTCTTGGCATCAGAATGCTCCATGACACTTCTCATCAAAGTGTTACATGCTTTGTCATCACAATTCTCAATGCACTGGTCATCGCAATGCTCCATGACCCCTGTCATAGCAAGCTCCATGTGCTTGTCGTCACAATGCACCATGACATTTGTCATCAAAAGGCTCCCTGACACTTGTTCTCAGAATGCTCCTTGAAACCTATCATGAAAAGGCTCCATGCCTTTTTCATCACAATGCCCCATGCCGTTTCCTTCACAATGCTCCATGGCTTTGTCATCAAAATACTCCACAAGCTTGTCATCAGAATGCTCCCTGACCATTGTCATCACAATGCTCCATGACCCCTGTTATCACAATGCTCCATACCACTTGTCATTACAGTTCTCCATGACGCTCGTCATCACAGTTACCCGTGGCCTTCTCATCACAATGCTCCACGGTCTTGCCATCACAATGCTCCAAGCCCTGGTCATCACAATGCTCCATGTCCCGTGTCAGCACAATTCTCCACGTTCTTGGCATCACTATGCTCCATGACACTTCTCATCACAGTGTTACATGCTTTGTCATCACAATTCTCTTTACACTTGTCATCGCAATGCTCCATGATCCCTGTCATAGCAAGCTCCATGTGCTTGTCATCACAATGCTTCATGAACTGGTCATCAAAATTCTCAATGGCCCTTGTCATCACAATGCTCCATGCCCTTGTCATCACAAAGCTCCATGACCCTTGTCATCACAATGCTCCAAGCCCTTGTCATCAAAATGCTCCATTACCTTTGTCATCACAATCCTCCATGACACTTGGCATCCCAATGCTCCATTCCATTGTCATTGCAATGACCATGACATATCTCATCACAATGCTCCCTGACATCTGTCTTCACAATACTCCATGACCTTCTCATCACAATGCTCCATGCCCTTGTCATCACAATGTGCCATGCCCACTCTCATCACAATAGTCCATGAAATTTGTCAGACCAATGCAACATGCCCCTGTCATCACAATGCTCCATGCACTTTCATCACAATGCTCTATGACCCCTGTCATCACAATGCTCCGTGACTCCAGTCATCACAATGCTTCATGACCATTGTCACCACAATGCTCCATGAACATTTCATCACAATGCTCCGTGACCCTAGTCATCACAATGCTCCATGCCTTTGTCAGCACAATACTCCATAACCCAAGGCATCACAATGCGCCATGCAGTTGTCATCACAATGATCCACATCGTTGTCATCACAATGCTCCATAAACCTTGTCATCACAATGATCCATGTGTTTGTCAGCACAATGCTCCATGACCCATACCATCACAATGTGCCATGCGTTTGTCATCACAGTGCTCCACAACCTTGTTATCACAATGCTCCATGCACTTCTCATCAAAATGCTCTCTCACCAATGATATCACAATGTCCCTTAACTAATCGTCTCAATACTCCCTCACACCTGTCATCACAATGTTCCATAACCCTTGTCACAACAATGCTACATGCACTTATCATCACAATGCTCCATGCCCCTGACATCACAATGTTCCATAACCCCTGTCATCACAATGCTCCTTGACCCTTTTCATCACAATGCTCCATTACCCCTAACATCACAATGTTCCATAAACACTGTCATCAAAATATTTCTTGACCATTTCATCCAATTGCTCCATGACACTGTCATCACAATGCTCCCTGCCCTTCTCATCACAATGCACCACACACTTGTCATCAAAATGCTCCATGGCCAATGTAATCACAAAGCTCCATGACCTTTGGCATCACAATGCTCCATGCCATTGTCATCACAAAGTTCCATGAAACATCTCATCACATTGCTCCATGGTGTTGTCATCACAAAGCTCCATGACGCTTGTCATCACAATGCTCCAAGACCCCTCTAATCACAATGCTCCATGCCCATGTCATCACAAAGCTCCCTGACACATGTCATCAGAATGCTCCATGGCCTTCTCATCACAATGCTCCATGCCCATTTCATCACAATGCTCCAAAACCCCTGTAATAACAATACCCCATGCCACTTTTCATCTCAATGCTCCATGAACCCTGTCATCACAATGCACCATGCCCATCATCATAATGCTACATGCTATTGTCATCACAATGAAATCAAAATTCTCCACGACCTCTGTCATCACAATGCTCCAAACCCCTCTGATCACAATGTTCCATAAAACTGTTCATCACAATGCCCCATGATGCTGGTTACAACAGTTATCCATGGACTTCTCATCACAATGCTCCATGACCCCTGACATCACAATGTTCCATAAACACTGTCATCAAAATATTTCATGACCATTTCATCCAATTGCTCCATGACCCTGTCATCCCAATGCTCCCTGCCCTTCTCATCACAATGTACCACACCCTTGTCATCAAAATGCTCCATGGCCTATGTCATCACAAAGCTCCATGACCCTTGGCATCACAATGCTGCATGCCATTGTCATCACAAAGCTCCATGAAACCTCTCATCTCATTGCTCCATGACGTTGTCATCACAAAGCTCCATGACGCTTGTCATCACAATGCTCGATGCCCTTCTCATCACAATGCACCATAAAGTTGTTATTGCATTCCTCCAAGACACATGTATCACTGTGTTCCGTGCACTTGTCATCACAATGCTCCATGCCCACTCTCATCACAATAATCCATGAAACTTTTCAGACCAGTGCTCCATGCTTGTCATCACAATGCTCCATTACCACTGTCATAACAATGCTCCATGACCCCTGCCATCACAATGTTCCACGGCTTTGTCATCGCAAGACTCCATGACCCTTGTCATCACAATGCTCCAAGACCCCTGTAATCACAATGCTCCATGCCCATGTCATCACAAAGCTCCCTGACGCATGTCATCAGAATGCTCCATGGCCTTCTCATCACAATGCTCCATGCCCTTCTCATCACAATGCTCCATGTCCTTTTTATAACAATGCTCCAAGACCCCTGTAATAACAATACTCCATGCCACTTTTCATCTCAGTGCTCCATGAACCCTGTCATCACAATGCAACATGCCCATCATCATAATGCTTCATGCTATTGTCATCACAATGAAATCAATATTCTCCATGACCTCTATCATCACAATGCTCCAAACCCCTGTGATCACAATGTGCCATAAAACTTGTCATCACAACGCCCCATGATGCTGGTTACCACAATTATCCATGGACTTCTCATCACAATGCTCCATGACATTTGTCATCACAATTCTCAATACACTTGTCATCACAATGCTCCCTGGAACTTGTCATCAGTATGCTCATTGAAAACTGTCATGACAAGTCTCCATGCACTTTTCATCACAATGCTCCATGCCATTGTCATCACAATACTCCACAAGCTTGTCATCAGAATGCTCTGTGACACTTGTCATCACATTGATCCATGAACACTGTCATCAAAATGTTCCATGACACCTGTCATCACAATGCTCCATGCCCCTTGTCATTACAATGCTCCATGATGCTCGTCATCACAATTATCCATGGTCTTCTCATCACAGTGCTCCACTGTCTTGCCATCACAATGCTCCATGACATGGTTATCACAATGCTCCATGTCCCCTGTCATCACAATGCTCCATGACCCCTGTCATCACAATACTCCATACCCCTTTTCATTACAGTGACCCATGACGCTCGTAATCACAATTAGCCATGGTCTTCTCATCACAATGCTCCACGCCCTTGTCATCAACATGCTCCATGACACTTGTCATCACAATGCTCCATGCCCATTCTCATCACAATGCTCCATGAACCCTGTCATCACAATGCTCCACACCCCTTGTCATTACAGTGCTCCATGACGCTTGTCATCACAATTATACACGGTCTTCTCATCACAATGCTCCTCGGTCTTGCCATCACAATGCTCCATGCCCTGGTCATCACAATGCTCCATGCCCCGTGTCATCACAATTCTCCACGTTCTTGGCATCACTATGCTCCATGACACTTCTCATCACAGTGTTACATGCTTTGTCATCACAATTCTCTTTGCACTTGTCATCACAATGCTCCATGATCCCTGTCATAGCAAGCTCCATGTGCTTGTCATCACAATGCTTCATGAACTGGTCATCAAAATTCTCAATGGCCCTTGTCATCACAATGCTCCATGCCCTTGTCATCAAAATGCTCCATTACCTTTGTCATCACCATCCTCCATGACACTTGGCATCGCAATGCTACATTCCATTGTCATCACAATGACCATGACATATCTCATCACAATGCTCCCTGACACCTGTCTTCACAATACTCCATGACCTTCTCATCACAATGCTCCATGCCCTTGTCATCACAATGCGCCATGCCCACTCTCATCACAATAGTCCATGAAATTTGTCAGACCAATGCAACATGCCCCTGTCATCACAATGCTCCATGCACTTTCATCACAATGCTCTATGACCCCTGTCATCACAATGCTCCGTGACTCCAGTCATCACAATGCTTCATGACCATTGTCACCACAATGCTCCATGAACATTTCATCACAATGCTCCGTGACCCTAGTCATCACAATGCTCCATGCCTTTGTCAGCACAATACTCCATGACCCATGGCATCACAATGCACCATGCGCTTGTCATCACAATGCTCCACATCGTTGTCATCACAATGCTCCATAAACCTTGTCATCACAATGCTCCATGCGTTTGTCAGCACAATGCTCCATGACCCATATCATCACAATGTGCCATGCGTTTGTCATCACAGTGCTCCACAACCTTGTTATCACAATGCTCCATGCACTTCTCATCAAAATGCTCTCTCACCAATGATATCACAATGTTCCATCACTAATCATCTCAATATTCCCTCACGCCTGTCATCACAGTGTTCCATAACCCTTGTCACTACAATGCTACATGCACTTATCATCACAATGCTCCATGCCCCTGACATCACAATGTTCCATAAACCCTGTCATCACAATGCTATATGACCCTTTTCATCACAATGCTGCATGACCCCTGATAACACAATGTTCCATAACCCCTGTCATCAAAATATTCCATGACACTTTTCATCCAATTGCTCCATGACCCTGTCATCACAATGATCCCTGCCCTTCTCATCACAATGCACCACGCCCTTGTCATCAAAATGCTCCATGGCCTATGTCATCACAAAGCTCCATGACCCTTGGCATCACAATGCTGCCTGCCATTGTCATCACAAAGCTCAATGAAACTTCTCATCACATTGATCCATGACATTGTCATTCACAAAGCTCCATGATGCTTGTCATCACAATGCTCCATGCCCTTGTCATTGCAATCCTCCATGACACATGTATCACTGTGTTCCGTGCCATTGTCATCACAATGCTCGATGCACACTCTCATCACAATAATCCATGAAACTTTTCGGACCAATGTTCCATGCCCTTGTCATCACAATGCTCCATTACTCCTGTCATAAAAATGATCCATGACCCGTGCCATCACCATGTTCCACGGCCTTGTCATCACAAGGCTCCATGACCCTTGTCATCACAGTGTTCCAAGACACCTGTAATCACAGAGCTCCATGCCCCTCTTTATCTCAATGCTCCATGAACCCTGTCATCACAATGCACCATGCCGATAATCATAATGCTTCATGTTATTGCCATCACAATGAAATCAAAATTCTCCATGACTTCGTCATCACAATGCTCCAAACCCTTGTGATCACAATGTTCAATAACACTTATCATCACAACACCCCATGACGCTCATCATCACAATTATCCATGGTCTTCTCATCACAGTGCTCCATGACCTTTGTCATCACAATGCTCAATACACTTGTTATCACAATGCTCCCTGACACTTGTCATCAGTATGCTCCTTGAAACCTGTCATGAAAAGGCTCCATGTCTTTTTCATAACAATGATCCATGCCCTTTTCATCACAATGCTTCAAGACCCCTGTAATCACAATGTTCCATGCCCTTGTCATCACAAAGCTCCATGACGCATTTCAGAATGCTCCATTGCCTTCTCATCACAATACTCTATGCCCTTGTCATCACAATGCTCCAAGACCACTGTAATCACAATGTTCCATTCCCCTTTTCATCAGAATGCTCCATGAGACTTTTCATTACAAGGCTCCATGGTCTTCTCATCACAATGCTCCAGGAACTTGTCATCACAGTGCTCAATTTCGTTGTCATCACAATGCTCCATGACCCCTGTCATCACAATACTCCATGAATATTTTCAGCCCAATGCTCCATGGCCTTGTCATCACAATGCTCCATTACCCCTGTCATAACAATGCTCCATGACCCCATCCATCACCATGTTCCACGGCCTTGTCATCACAAGGCTCCATGACTCTTGTCATCACAATGCTCCAATACCCTTGTAATCACCATGCTCCATGCCCCTTTTCATCTCATTGCTCCATGAACCCTGTCATCACAATGCACCATGCCCATTATGATAATGCTTCATGCTATTGTCATCACAATGAAATCAAAATTCTCCATGACCTCTGTCATCACAATGCTCCAAACCCTTGTGATCACAATGTTCCATAACACTTGCCATCACAACGCCCCATGACGCTGGTCATCACAATTATCCATGGACTTCTCATCACAATGCTCCATGACCTTTGTCATCACAATTCTCAGTACACTTGTCATCACAATGCTCCCTGACACTTGTCGTCAGTATGCTCCTTGTACCCTGTCATGACAAGTCTCCATGCCTTTTTCATCACAATGATCCATGCCATTGTCATCACAATGCTCCATGCCATTGTCATCACAATACTCCACAAGCTTGTCATCAGAATGCTCCGTGACCCTTGTCATCACAATGCCCCATGACACCTGTCAACACAATGCTCCATGCCCCTTGTCATTACAGTTCTCCATGATGCTCGTCATCACAATTATCCATGGTCTTCTCATCACAGTGCTCCACGGTCTTGCCATCACAATGCTCCATGCCCTGATCATCACAGTACTCCATGTACCTTGTTATCACAATTCTCCATGTCCTTGTCATCACAATGCTCCATGACAGTTCTCATCACAATGATACATGCTATTGTCATCACAATTCTCCATGCACTTGTCATCGCAATGCCCCATGACCCCTGTCATAGCAAGTTCCATGCCTTTGTCATCACAATGCTTCACGAACTTTTCATCAAAATTCTCAATGCCCGTTGTCATCACAATGCTCCATGCCCTTGTCATCACAATGCTCCAAGCCCTTGTCATCACAATACTCCATTACCTTTGTCATCACAATCCGCCATAACACTTGTGCCTCATAATGCTCCATGCCATTGTCATCACAATGGGCCATGAAATATGTCATCACAATGCTCCCAGACACCTTTCTTCACAATATTCCATGCCCTTGTCATCCCAGTGTGCCATGCGCACTCTCAACACATTTATCCATTAAACTTATCAGACCAATGCTCCATGCACCTGTCATCAAAATGCTCCATGTCATTTTCATCACAATGCTCCATGAACCCTCTCATCACATTGTTCCATGCCCTTGTCATCACAAAGCCCCATGATTCTTGTCATCACAGTACCCTATGCTCTTCTCACCACAATGCTCCATGCCCTTGTCATTACAATCCATCATGGCCCATGTATCAGAGTGTTCAGTGCCCTTGTCATCACAATGCTCCATGCCCACTCTCATCACAATAATCCACGAAACTTTTCAGACCAATGCTCCATGCCCTTCTCATCACAGTGCTCCATTACCCCTGTCATAACAATGCTCCATGACACCTGCCATCACAATGTTCCACAGCCTTGTCATCAAAATTCTCAATGACCCTTGTCATCACAATGCTCCAAGAACCCTGTAATCACAATGCTCCATGCCCTTGTCATCACAAAGCTCCAAGACGCATGTCATCAGAATGTTCCATGGCCTTCTCATTCATGATGCTCTATGCCCATGTCATCACAATGCTCCAAGACTCCTGTAATCACAATGCTCCATGCCCCTTTTCATCTCAGTGCACCATGAACACTGTCATCACAATGCACCATGCCCCTTTTCATCTCAATGCTCCATGAACCCTGTTATCACAATGCACCATGCCCATCATCATAAAGGTTCAGGCTATTGTCATCACAATGAAATAAAAATGCTCCATGACCTCTGTCATCACAATGCTCCAAATCCTTGTGATCACAATGTTCCATAACACTTATCCTCACAACGCCCCATGACACTTGTCATAACAATTATCCATGGTCTTCTCATCACAATGCTCCATGACCTTTGTCATCACAATTCTCAATACCCTTGTCATCACAATGCTCCCTGACACTTGTTTTCATTATGCTCCTTGAACACTGTCATGACAAGGCTCCATGCCTTTTTCATGACAATGATCCATGCCCTTTTCATCACAGTGTTCCAAGACCCCTGTAATCACAATGCTCCATGCCCTTGTCATCACAAAGCTCCATGATGCATGTTATCAGAACGCTCCATGGCCTTCTCATCCCAATGCTTCATGCCCTTGTCATCACAATGCTCCAAGACCCCTGTAATCACAATGCTCACTGCCCGTTTTCATCAGAATGTTCCATGAGACTTGTAATCACAAGGCTCCAAGGTCTTCTTATCACAGTGCTCCAGTACCTTGTCATCACAGTGCTCCATGAACCCTGTCATTACAATGCACCATGACCACTGTCATCACAACGCTCCATGAACCCTGACAACACAATGATCTGGGACACTTGTCATCAAAATGCTCCATGACCCTTGTCATCACAGTGATCCATGCCCTTGTCATCCCAATGCTCCATGATCCCTGTAATCACAGTGCTCCGTGACGCTTGTCATCACAGTGTTCCATGAAGCTTGTCATCACAATGCTCCTTGCCTTTGTCAGCAAAATGCTACATAATCTTGTCATCACAATGCTCCATGCGCTTGTCATCACATTCCTCCATGTCTTTGGCATCATATTGCTTCATGCCCTTGTCATCTCTCTCTTGCCTCTCTGGTTTTTACAGATATTCGGATGTCCCTTTTGACCGGTAGGAAGTGACAATTCTTTGTAGTGTGGATTTGCATTGTGTGCTTGCTTGATTGGCCAGAAAGGGCGTATGCGTTTTCTCCTGAATATATTCAGGAGAAAAGGCATACGCCCTTTTTGGCCAAGGGCATCACTGCCCAAGTTGTGATGCTTCTCCTGTGCTTTAAAGGTGATTCCAATTTACCTCTTGAAATATGTTTTGTGCAATTCTGCCTCATTTTCCAGTCCCCTTCTTTGCCTTCCCTCAACAGATTTTTGGAAGAGAGTAGTCCTTTATAACTCTGCAGTTTTTTTAATTGCTGTGCCGCTTAGCCCCAATTTTCAAATCCCATTTTTCTGAGCTGGCCACGAATCCTCAATTTTGCTTCAGGACCTATACTGGTTCCAGGGGTGGCTATATTGGTTCCCTGTGGGTGGCTGAGGCTTTGGTTAATTCTTCTTCCTGCCGGGAAATTAGAGTGACATGTGCCCGTCCAAATGTCTACATCTAATCTCTGATAGGTTCTCCCTCTTCCCTTTCATCCTCTGCACAATTAGCAAACTGTGTGTACCAGGAGGTTATAGGGGCTGACTCTCCTAAGTTGGTAGATTGATAGTAAAGCAGTTGGAATACCAAACTGGAGCAGAAGGAGAAGAAAAATTAGCAGAGTTTTAGAAACCTTTCGCCATCACATGTTGTCCATTCTCTAGGTTTCCCATACATGTTATAACTGTAGTGATATTCCCTTCTACCTGGAGATTTGGGACCCATGGAATGGTTGCATGCATTACTACCTTAAGGGTCTGCATTTTCTATCCCAATCTCACCAGTCCTCTCAGCCCCAAGTGTCGAGCTTTATGTCTCATCCAGCTGTCTTTGCCGATAGGGTCATTCCAGGTTTCATCAGAACCTTTGAAGGAATTGTGTAAGAATTTCGCTGTTTTTTGGTTTTGTTTTTGAAATTCATGTTTATAATGGGGTTGAGCTGATTATCACTGACTTGTTTATGCTGGTCTAGACACAATTGATTCCCTTACGGAGACTTATCAATACATAGGTTTTAAGATTCTTACTTGTCAGATATATACCTATGTGGGAAATCAGGGTGTTGAGTCCCGTTCACTGAGGAAGGTGTAGGTCTTCTCTATTCTGTATTTGGTTTATGGAATGGTACCTGTGTTAATATCAAACTCTGGATTTATGCATCACCCAACCTCTCCTTTCTCCTGAAGCAGGCCTAAGATATTTTTTTCTAAATGTGAGACTCTGTTCTCTTTTCTAATTCAGTTCATGTGTTGTGATATAGACATTCCCTCTATAAGTGATATCTTATGATAAGATTCTTTTTCTGTGTGACTAATTTCCCTTAGAATCATCATACTTAAATCCACTCATTATGCTGCTACTGGCCTTATATACATTGATTTCACGTCTGAGTGATATTCCGTTGTACAAAATTACCATAAGTTCTTTATGCATTTTTGTTTTTCCTGGGATATTTTAGGTGTACCAAAGTTGAGGTTCTTGTATGCAGAGCAGCCCTAAACTTTGGGGTGCCTGTGTCTTATTGATATTTAGTCTTCCGAAGTTATATGCCCATGAATTGAAGTCCCCTTTGCTCGGGGGCTTTGTATTTTAGATGTTTTAGGTAACAGCATACACTTCTTCAGAGTGGCTCTTGGATATTTATACCCCACCCATCAGCGTGACTTGGCTCCCTGTTTGCCATGGCCTCTCCTGAATTTCTGGTTTGTACACATTTTTTGGATGGCCTTACTGAGCAGCGGAAATTGAGACTTCTTTGTTGTGCAGATATGCATTTCCCTCTTGCTTGGTTGGCCAAAAACTCTGTCTGTGTTTTTTTTTCTGTAGATATTCACGAAAAAAACGCATACACCCTTTTGCCCAAGTGCATCACTTTATAAATTCTGCTGCTTTTCATATGCTTTAAATGTGAGTAGAATCTACCTTTTGAAATCTGTTTCCTGCAATTCTGCCTCTCATTCAGATCCTCTTCGTTGCCTTACCTGAATATATTTTTGGACGTTGGTTATCGTTTATATCTTTGCAGGTCTTTGAATTGTCTGCACCTGAGCTGCATTTTGCACCTCGCTTTTTTTTGTGTGCTGTATGCCAAACCATTGGATTGCTTCCGGCCCAATTCTGGTTCTGGGGAGGCAGGCTGAGCCTTTGGTTAATTCTTCTTCTAATAGGAAATTAGAGTGACATGTTCCTGTCAAAACTCCTACAGCTAATCTCTCATTGGTTCCCCCTCTTCCCATTTATCCTCTGCACAAATTGAAAACTGTGTAAAACAGGAGGTTAAAGGTGCTGATTCTCCAAGTGGGGAGATTGTTAGTAATGTGGCTGGAATGGCAAAACCCAGCACCAGGAGATCAAAAATGAGGTGCATTTTAGACACCTTTCCTGAGCACACGGTGTACATTCATCTCGGTTTCCCAGGCATGTTTTCGCTGTCAGAAGATTCCCTTGAACCTGCAGATTTGGGACCCATGGAATGGGTACCAGGCAGTATTACTTTAAAAGGTCTGCATTTTCTCACCAAGCCTCTCTAACATCTCTTAGCGTGCATAGATTCCAGCCTTATATATAATCCTGCTGTGGGTCTACATGTGTTCAATCCATGTTACATCGTAGCCCTTCAACAAAAGTTGTAAGAATTTTTGTCTGTCTCACTGTTTTTATAAATATTTTTAAATTTATTTTTATATTGGTTACAGCTGATTTTCAAAGCTCTGTTTTTTGCTGCTGTACATCCACTTGATTCACGTACTGTGAGACAACAATAAATTCTTTTTCAGATGCTTACCAGTCATATGTATTATTTTCCAGTGACTTGAGTGGGCTGAGTGCAGTTCTTTGAGGTACCGTGTAGGCCTTGTCAGTTATTCAATTTGGTACTTGGAATGGTATCTTTGCTAATTTCAACCTCCTGGATAATACCTCACCATTCCCCACCTTTCCCATTTAGCAGCCTTATGTCTATTTTCTACATATTTGACTATGTTTCTGTATTGTAATTTATTTCATGTGTAGCCATTTTTGATTCCACCTTTATGTGACATCTTATGATATGTGTCTTTTTCTTTCTGACATATGTCACTTAGAATGATCGTATGTAACTCCTCCAGAGTTGTTCCAACTGGCATTATTTCACTGATTTCTGGATGAGTCATATTCCACTCTACATAAGTACCCCATCTCTTTTATCCATTTTATCCTACCAGGGACATTTAGGTTATATCCAAGTTGAGGCCCTTTTTAACAGAGAGGTGGTAAACGTTGGGGTGCCTGTTTTCTGTCGATTTTTGTTTTTCCCAAGGTATACGCCCATGAGTGCAAGTGCCCTATTCTCTGTAGCTCATTTTTTAGATGTTTTAGCAAACACAATACACTTCTCCAGAGTGGCCATTGGCAAATTACATTTCCACAATCAGCCTCACAGGGCTCCCTTTTCTCCTCGCCCAGTCTTGCATTTCTGGTGTTTACACTTTATGTGGATGACCCTTCTGACTGATGTGAAGTGATACATTTTGTAGTATTGATTTCCAGTGTCCACCTGTTTGGTTGGATAATAAGTGTGTATGGCCTTTACTTGAATATATTCAGAAAAAATGCATACACCCTGTTTGGCCAACTGTGTCATTGACGATGTTCAGACCCTTTTCTTGTGCTTTAACGGAGAGTCCTTTCTACCTGTTCAAATATGTTTTCTGCCACTCTCCCTTGCTTACAAGTCCTTTTCTGTGACTTACCTCAAGACATTTTTCGACGATAGATATTTTCAACTCTGCAGTTTCATGAATTTTAGTGACCCTGAGTTCCATTATTCAACTTGTGTTTATGGAAACTGGACACAAAACAGCGGGATTTCCTCTAGCCCTATTCTGTTTGCGTGGGCAATTCTAGCCTTTGATGAATTTGTTTTCCGGATTGGAAATTAGAGTGGCATGTGCCTGTCCAAACACCTAAGACTTGTCTCTAAATTTTTCTCATCCTTCCGCTTCATCCTCTGGACAAATTCCAAACTGTGTGCAACAGGATGTTGACGGTGTTGATATCCCCAAGTGAGGAGGTTGTTAGGAAAGATGTTGGAGGGGTGAACCCAAGCACCAGGCGATGAGGAGATGAGGTGCCTTTTCCAAACTCTTTCCGATCAAATGGTGTACCATCCTCTAGGTGTGACAGGCATGTTTTAGCTGTAGGAAGGGTCCCGTGCATGTAAGGAGGACACCAGGGATTTTTCCACATCAGTGCCTCCCCAAACCACAAACTGGGGAATTTTTAAGCTACGGCTACACGCATGCCCATTAAGGGCCTTGGGAAATAGGCAGAGCCCAAACTTTAGATGATTGAAATCTTCAGGGTCAGAAGCGATCACCATAGGCTTTGCTTATGTTACATTTTATCTGTCATTGATAGATGATGTCAATAAAAATATATATTCTTTTTCAGATTATTTCCCCTTATAGGTTATTGCAAAATATTCAGTGTAGTTCCCTGTGCTATACAGTAGTTCCTTGTTGATGATCTATTTTTTTTTTTTTTTTTTTTTTTTTTGCTGTACGCGGGCCTCTCACTGCTGTGGCCTCTCCCGTTGCGGAGCACAGGCTCCGGACACACAGGCTCCGCGGCCATGGCTCGCAGGCCCAGCCGCTCCACGGCACGTGGGATCTTCCGGGATCGGGGCGCGAACCCGTGTCCCCTGCATCGGCAGGCGGACTCTCAACCACTGCGCCACCAGGGAAGCCCGATGATCTATTTTATATACAGCAGTCTGTATGTGTTAAACCCAAACTGTTAATTTATCCCTTCTCCTACCTTTCCCCTTTGGTAATAATAAATTATAAGATTTTATACTTCTCAGAAATGGGGGAGCTGAAGAGAGGTATCATTTTCAATGGAAAAGCATTGAAAACACGATTGAAGCTTCAGCCAAGAGTATTCGATGTACATCCATGGAAATAAATCACTTCATTTCTCTAATGTTGACCTGACAAATAAGACAAACGTCTTCACTGAACTTGCTTACAGGAAAGTGATGGAAATATCAAATGTAAGTCTTAGAATCATCTTTTATTACCCGAGCGTTATACACTGCTCTATGTTAACTACAGTTTGGCTCACACATCTGTTCATTGAAGTTACAATGTTCTCAATTTCTGTTACTGATCCTCCAGAGTGGACCCCAACAGGAGTCCCCGTGCCCAGTGTCATTGGAGCCAACAGATCAAGACTGAGTTTGGTTCAGAAGCAAAGGAAACATTATTTTGAAAACAGAAAGGAGAGGTGAGAGCGTGCACTCCCCCACGGGCTGTGGGCTGGGCTGCTGTGTAGGGATCCCGGCAGCGTCAGTGGGAGGGAGGGGATGGAGATCTTGAGGGCTGGGTTGGCTGCAGCTCAGGCTCTATGCCGCAGAGTCTGCATGGGACGCCGCTAGCTGAGGTGTCGACCCAGCCATTCTGCACTAGGAAATCGGGTCTGAAGTGCCGGGTGTGGGACCTCTGCATGCTGAACCCTAGGAGCACGTGAAATTAGACAAAGCACAAAGGAAAAACAGGTTAGACTTTATTTTATTGCCCAGTTTCTCTTTTTATCTCCCAGGAGATTTTAATGAACGTTGCCGGAGATGAACACCTCCTCTGCTTTTTGTTCTGTTCCTCATTCTTGGGGTGTTGAGGGTGCAGACCCCTCTTTTGTAACTGCTTCATGCTGTGGTGGGAGCCCTGATACATGGGGGGAGGGGAAAACTTCTCCCCACCAGCCTCCAGGTGAGGTCGATTGTCTCAAGGCCTCCTGCCTCACTTCTCGTCTGCCTGAGCACCAGCATTGGAAGTGTTATAGATTCTAATGACCTTTAAGGGTCCAGGAAACAATTGTGCAGAGATGCTGCGGTGGCAGGTTTCACCCCACCCAACATTTGTTCGGCGACCTTAGGCTGACGGCTTTTGCCAGCCTAGATGCTCTGACCAGTAGTCTGTGCTTTCTTTAATTAGGTCCCTGTATTAATGTACAAACAGCACCATGTGTCAGAGCCCTGCCCGCACAACTCCCAGACAGTCAAGGGTCAGTGGTGATCCAGGACCATGACGTCCACTGAGTCAACGGCCTTTATAAGTAGCCAGCAGTCCAGCCAGTCATATTGACCATCATCACCACGGTGTCTGTAGGGCTTTCTATGGTGATAGCATGATATACGTTTCCCCCGCCAAGCTTATTAGCTCCCCTCTGGGTGCAGTAAGTCCTGCAAGCAGTAGTCTGCTCTTTCGGGGCACAGTCTTGTTGTTTTCTGAGAGAAACTCCAGGTCAAGTGATGGTCACTCGAGTCATTTTGGGGGCCTGTTGACCCGGTTGGCTCTCTGGAGGTTGGAGTTGGAGGGCCTCCTCACTCAAGGTCAGTGTGTCCACAGAGCGACCCCTGCAACTTCAGGGTATGATGGGTGGTTAGGATCACCACGTGGGGTCCTTTTCCCTTAGGAGGGACCTGGCCTTGGGGGCTGCAGATTTCCAGCTTTTTAGATACCCCAGTATCCTGGCCTGATGAGTCGGTGGGCAAAGCCCTTGGTGACCATAGTTTATCATACCTGAAGGGCATTCTTGTGTTGCTCCATTTCAAGTGGTCCCAGTTTTTGCACTAAGGCTCCAAGGGCGATTAACCTATGACCGGGTATGTAAAGGTCAAAGGGTTTAGCTAAATTAGGGAGTTCCTGGGCAAGGGTCTGAATTGACTGCTCTTTCCATTCTTGAAAGGCTGCTTCTGGATTCTATTCAAAAGGATCATCAACTTTTCGTGTCAGTGTTTCATGTAGAGGCCCAGCTATTAGACTGTAGTTAGGGATCCAGATGCAGAAAACCTTGGCCTCCCCAGGAACCCCTAAGCTGTCTTCTAGTTTTAGAAGAGGTAAGGCTGCAAATGGCTTCTTCCCTATCCTGGGATGCGTTTCTCCGAATATCTGTGAGAATGAAGCCCAGGCATGTCACCTTAGCCTGGGATATTTGAGCCTTTTTCTTGGACACCTTCTATCCTTTCTTGGCTAGGTAGTTCAGAGGCGTCTTTAGTAGGCCTGGCGATCAGAATGTCCTCTGCATATTGAAGGAGGGTTCCCTTTTACAGAGGTAGAACTTTTAGGCCTTTAAAGGACATTTCCCCAATGATGGTGTGGGGATTTTTGAACCATTGGGGAAGGATGGCCCAGCATTATTGCTTTGGTTGCATGTTGTGTCCTGCCACTCACAAGCCAAAAATTCTTGTGACTCTGAGATGAATGGAACACAGAAGAAGGCATCATTGAAGTCTAATACAAAATGCCATGGCCTGGTGGATGGTAGAATGACCTGCAGGGTGTAGGACATAGGAGCTACTGGAGGTATATCCTCGGTGGCTTCACTGACTGTCCTTACATCCTTTACCAGGTCCCCATCAGCCAATGGGACTCTCGTGGTCAGGCCAATCCCAGGATATGGAGCTCACCTGGGCAGCACGCCCCACCAAACCGCCCACGGGGCTCTTGTGGTCAAGTCCCTCCCAGGGTATGGAGTTCACATGTGCAGTTACCCTGCAACCCATGGGGCTCTCATAGTCAGGCCCTTCCCAGGATACGGAGCTCCCCTGGGCAGGTACCCGAGCATGGCTGGACACACAGGAACTGTGCACATAGCCCACATTGCAGAGAAACCCCAGCTCACCTGTCGCTCACAGCTGACAAAGAACGCCTCAGAGCAGGACTTGAACTAACAAACAGCAGCCCTGACAGGTCTGTGACCCTGGCTATCACTCTGTGCAGCCTCTCTCGGCCTGGTCTTCCAGACACTTCCACTGCAGCCAGGGCACCAGGCCTCTGTCTCCACCCACCATCACTCCTCTCCCTGATTCCTGGGTTCCTCTCATTAGTATAGGGTGTTCTTGAAGTTGTTTTCCACTCATGGACCAGATAAAATGATGAGAAAAAAGCCGCAGCTGCAGCCCCTTGTCTATCCTGACTCTCAAGAGCCCACACCTGTTCCTTGGCCGCGGCCCGTTTAGCAAGGTTCATTTTCTGCAACTGTGATCCCCTGAGGGGTGAGGATTGGCTGATATGGGCAGCCTGACACTGCCTGCCAGCCCTCCCCAGGTGTGCCTTGGTTGAGGTCAATATAAACACCTCTCCAGTCAGCAAGAGCCCCTGTAGCTGTGCCTGACGCCATATTCTCTGCCCCGTCAGCAGTGTCGGGGCTGGGGTGGTGGGAGGGAGTGAGGGGCCATGGCTTTGTGGGTGGCCCAGTGTGAGTGGGGCTCTGCTGGACTTTCTGCAGGAGTTGCCAGGCTGCCACCTGCTAAAGAAGAGAATGTGTCACCCATACCTGCCGCTGGAATTTCTCCCCAGGCAGAGGTGAGGAAGTAAAAAGCAGTGGGGGCCGTGGCAGGAGGGGTATCTCAGGTAGGGAAATGGAAAGCTTCCAGAAGGGCATCTGGGGCCAGGACCATCCTGTCTGGCCAGCAGGCATCAAGTCGGCCTGCGTGCTGTCGCTGGTGTGGCACCACAGCCCTTCCTCTAGGCTTGCAAGTTCTTGTACATATTCAGCTGTTTTACCTGGAAAGGGTGGGAAGAGTTCAGCTGCAGCAGGACTGGGGCTCAGCTCACATTTACTCACAGACGCCTCGACGCAGTCCCCCAGCTTTGCAATGAGGATATTCCTTGTTGGGGGGGGGAGCGCTGCTCACTGCATGGGAGACGATTTCCCATCTCTGACCAACTTAAGAATTTTTTACAACTGGAGCAAGTGCCCTGATACGATTTTCCTCTCTATAACTGGTGGGTTCTGTTTTTTTTTTTTTTTTCTTCTTTTTTTTTGGTTCAAGGTAGATTTTATTTATTCCTCTTTTTTTTAATTTGGAGATATAAACATGGAAATAATGCATTAATATAAAGACGTCTATGTGAAGGAAAAACGTTTTTTCGTTTATTTTATTAAATGTAATTTATTTATTTTTATTTTTTTAAAATTTATTTATTTCTTTTATACAGCAGGTTCTTACTGGATATCTATTTTATACATATGTGTGCACATGTGAATCCCAGTCTCCCAATTCATCCCACCACCACCCTCACATGGCATTCCCCCCTTGGTGTCCATATGTTTGTTCTCTACATCTGTGTCTCTATCTCTGACCTGCAAACCGGTTTATCTGTACCATTTTTCTAGGTTCCACATATATGCATTAACATACAATATTTGTTTTTCTCTTTCTGACTTTCTTCACTCTGTATGACAGTCTCTAGATCCATCAAGGTCTCTACAAATGACCCAATTTCATTCCTATGTATGGCTGAGTAATATTCCATTGTATATATGTACCACATCTTTATCCATTCATCTGTCTGTGGGCACTTAGGTTGCTTTCATTACCTGGCTATTGTAAATAATACTGCAATGAACATTGTGGTGAATGTGTCTTTTTGATTTATGGTTTTCTCTGGGTATATGCCCAGTAGTGGGATTGCTGGATTATATGGTAATTCTATTTTTAGTTTTTTAAGGAACCTCCATACTGTTCTCCATAGAGACTATATCGATTTACATTCCCAGCAATAGTGGAAGAAGGTTCCTTTTCTCCACACCCTCTCCAGCATTTGTTGTTTGTAGATTTTCTGATGATGCCCATTCTAACAGGTGTGACGTGATACCTCATTGTACTTTCGATTTCCATTTCTCTAATAATTAGTGATGTTAAGCAGATTTTCATGTGCGTACTGGCCATCTCTATGTCTTCTTGAAAGAAATGTCTATTTAGATCTTCTTCCATTTTTGTATTGGGTTGTTTGTTTTATTAATATTGAGCTGCATGAGCTGTTTATATATATTGGAGATTAATTATTTGTCCATTGATTCATTGGCAAATATGTTCTGCCATTCTGAGGGTTGTCTTTTCGTCTTGTTTGTAGTTTCCTTTGCTTTGAAAAAGCTTTTACATTTCATTAGGTCCCATCTGTTTAGTTTACTTTTTTATTTCATTACTATAGGAGGTGGATCAAAAAAGATCTTGCTGTGATTTATGTCAGAGTATCCTTCGTAAGTTTTCCTCTCAGAGTTTTATACTGTCCGGTCTTACATTAAGGTCTCTAATCCATTTTGAATATATTTTTATGTATGGTGTTGGGGAGTGTTCTAATTTCATTCTTTTACATGTAGCTGTCCATATTTCCCAGCACCAATGATTGAAGAGACTGTCTTATCTCCATTGTATAGTCTTGCCTCCTTTGTCATAGATTAGTTGACCATAGGTGTGTAGGTTTATCCCTGGGCTTTCTTTTTCTTTTTTTTTTCCTTTTACACGTTTATTGGTGTATAATTGTTTTACAATGGAGTGTTAGTTTCTGCTGTATAACAAAGTGAATCAGCTATACATATACAAATATCACCAGATCCCCTCCCTCTTGCATCTCCCTCCCACATTCCATATCACACCCCTTTATGTGGTCACAAAGCACCGAGCTGATCTCCCTGGTCTATGTGGCTGATTCTCAGTAGCTATCAGTGTTACATTTGGTAATGTATTTATGTCCATGCCACTCTGTCACTTCGTCTCAGCTTACCCATCCCCCTTCCGGTGTCCTCAAGACCTTTCTCTATGTCTGTGTCCTTAACCCTGTCCTGCCACTAGGTTCTTGAAAATCTTTTTTTTCTTCTTTAGATTCCGTATATCTCTGTTAACATACAGTATTTGTTTTTCACTTTCTGACTTACTTCACTGTGTAGGACAGATTCTAAGTCCATCCACCTCAGTCCAAATAACTCAGTTTTGCTTCTTTTTATGGCTGAGTAATATTCCATGGTATATATGTGCCAGATCTTCTTTATCCATTCATCTGTCGATGGACACTTAGGTTGCTTCCATGTCCAAGCTATTGTAAATAGAGCTGCAATAAATATTTTTGTACATAACTCTTTTTGAATTATGGTTTTCGCAAGGCAAATGCCCAGTAGTTGGATTGTTGTGTCGTATGGTACCTCTATTGTTAGTTATTTAGAGGAACCTCCGTACTGTTCTCCCTAGTGCCCATATCAATTTACGTTCCCACCCACAGTGCAAGTGTGTTCCCTTTTCTCCAATAAAGGCCTCTCCAGCATTTATTGTTTTGTAGATTTTTTTGATGATTGCCACTCTGACTGCTGTGTGGTGATACCTCACGATAGTTATGATTTGCATTTCTCTAATGATTAGTGATGTTCAGCATCCTTTCATGTGTTTCTTGGTAATCTGTATATCTTCTTTGGAGAAATGTCTATTTAGGTCTTCTGGCCGTTTTTGGATTGGGTTGTTTGTTTTTGTGATATTGAGCTACATGAGGTGCTTGTAAAGTTTGGAGATTAATCCTTTGTCAATTGCTCCATTTGAAAATATTTTCTCCCATTCTGAGGGTTGTTTTTGCATCTTGTTTATGTTTTCCTGTACCGTGTAAAAGCTTTTAAGTTTTATTAGGTCCCATTTGTTGATTTCTGTTTTTATATCCATTTCTCTAGGAGGTGAGTCAAAAAGGATCTTGCTGTGATTTATGTCATAGAGTGTTCTGCCTATGGTTTCCTCTAAGTGTTTTATAGTGTCCGGTCTTATATTTAGATCTCTAATCCATTTAGAGTTTATTTTTGTGTATGGCGTTATGGAGTGTTCTAATTTCATTCTTTTATGTGTAGGGGTCCAGTTTTCCCAGCACCAATTACTGAAGAGACTGTCTTTTCTCCATTGTATATCCTTAGCTCCTTTGTCATAGATGAGATAGCCATAGGTATGTAGGTTTAACTCTGGGCTTTCTGTCCTGTTCCATTGATCTGTGTTTATGCCAATCTACATACACTTGATTCCATTATGGAGACATATAAATACATAGGTTTCAAGATTGTTACCAGTCAGAAAAATTCCTCTTCAGTGAATAGGGTGTTTTGTGTCCAGTTCATTGAGAAAGGAGTAGGTCTTGTCTATTACATATTTGGTATATGGGATGGTATCTGTGCTAATTTCAAACTCTGCTTTTACACATCACCCCACGTCACCTTTCCCCTTAAGGAGGCATAAGTGTGTTTTCTAAATGTGTAACTCTGTTCTCTTTTGAAATTCAGTTCATGTGTAGCCATGTTTACATTCCCTCTATAAGTGATATATTACAATAAGTTTCTGTTTCTTTGTGGCTCATTTCACTTAGCATCATCGTACCTAAAGCCACTCATTATGCTGCTATTGGCCTTATGACATTGATTTTATGTCTGAGTGACATTCCATTGTATATAAGTACCACAACATCTATATCCATTTTTTTCCTTTCCTGGGATATTTAAAGTGTACCGAAGTCGAGGTTCTTGTAAACAGAGCAGCCCTAAACTTTGCGCTGGCTGTGTGTTGCGGATTTTTAGTTTTCCCAAAATACACGCTCATGAGTGGAAGTGTGCTATCCTCTGTAGCTCTGTTTTAGAAAACAACATACAGTTCTGCAGAGAGGCTGTTGGCAATTTACATCCTGTCCATCGGTGTAACCAGGCTCCCTTTTCTCCATGGCCTGTCCTGCATTTGTGGTTTTCAGACTATTTGTGGATGGCCCTTTTGACTGGAGGTAAGGGACACTTCTATGTACTGTGGATTTTCAATGCCTGATGGCTTGCTTGGCCAAAAAGGGCGTATGCATTTTTTCCCGAATATATTCAAGAAAATACACATACTCCCTTTTCTGCCAAGGGCAACGTTGTTGGAGTTCTGTCGCTTTTCATGTGCTTTAAAGATGACTCCAATGTACCTCTTGAAATCTGTTTCCTTCAATTCTGCCTTGCATTCAAATCCTCTTCACGGCCTTACCTCAATATATTTCTGGATGATAGTTGTCCTTTATAACTCTGCAAGTTTGTGAATTGCTGTGTCCCTGATATCCATTTTTCATACTGCCTATTTGTGAGCTGGCTGCAATACCGCAGGATTGTTTTAGGCCCTAGTCTGGTTCCAGGGCTTCAGGCTGAGCCTTTGGTTAATGCTTCTTCCTGATGGGAAAGTAGAGTGATATGTGCCCATCCAAACACCTACAGCTAATCTCTCATTTGTTTCCCCTCTTCCTGTTCATCCTCTGCACAATTTGCAAACTGTGCATAAAAGGAGGGTAAAGGCGCTGACACTCCAAGTGGGGAGATTTTTAGTAATGCAGATGGAATGGTGAAGCCGAGCACGACAAAAGGAAAAATGAGGTACCTTTTAGGAAACTTTCCCAATTACACAGTGTACCATCCACTGGGTTTCCCTTGCATGTTTTAACTGTAGGAATATTCCCTTAAACCTGGAGAGTTGAGACCACTAGAATGCGTAGCACACAGTATTGCTCTAAGTGGCGTTCTTTTGCTCACACAACCTCAGCAATCTTGTCAGCCCCAAGTGTCCAGTCTTATGTCTCATCCAGCTGTGGGTGTAAAGGTGGTCAATCCAGGTTGGATCACAGGCCCTGAACGTAATTTTTAAGATTTCTCTCTGTTTCGCTGTTTTTGCATTTTGCTTTTGAAACTTATTTTTATAAGGTGGTTTAGCTGAATTTCAGTGCTGTGTTCATGCCATTATACACACATATGCTTTCTTTATGGAGACATGAGAATATATATGTTTTAAAATTCTTAGAGTCAGATATATTCCTCTGCAATGAATAGGGGGTGTTGAGTCCAGTTCATTGTGCGGGGAGTAGGTGTTGTCTATTACATACTTGGTTTAGGTAACAGTATCTGTGTTAATTTAAAACTGTGGTTTTATGCATCACCCCACCTCGGCTTTCCTCTTAAGCAGGCAGAAGATTGTTTTCTAAATGTGTGACCCTGTTGGTTTTTAATCCAGTTCATATGTAGCCATGTGTACATTCACCCTATGAGTGATAACATATGATAAGATTTGTTACTCTGTTATCTTTCCTAACTCAGTTCATGTGTAGCCATGGTTACAGGACCTTTGTAACTGATATCTTATGATAAGTTTCTTTTTCAATGTGACTTATTTCACTTAGAATCATTGTACCTGAATCCACTCATTTTGCTGCTACTGGCCTTATGACATTGATTTCATGGCTAAGGGATATTCAGTCGTACGTAAGTACCACAATTTCTTGAACCATTTTTTTCTTTCCTGGGACATTTAAGGTGTACCCAAGTTGAGGTTCGTGTAAGCAGTGCAGCCCTAAATTTTGGGGTGGCTCTGTCTTACTGATTTTCATTTTTCCAAATGTATATTCCCTAGACTGGAACTGCCATTGGCTCTGAAGCTCAGTTTTTTATTTGTTTTAGGGAACACAATGCACTCCCCCAGAGAGGCATAAAAAATTTACATTCTGCCCTTTAGCCTAACAGGACTCCCTGTTCTCCAGGGCCTGTCTTGCCTTTCTGGTTTTTACATATTTTCTGGATGTCCCTTTTTACCAGTGGGAAGTGATACTTCTTTGTAGTGCAGATTTGCATTGCCCGCTTGCTTGCTTGGCCAAAAAGGGCATATGCATTTTCTCCTGAATATATTCAGGAGAAAACACATACGCCTTTTTTGCCCAAGTGCAATATTCAAGAAGCTGTGCCCCTCTTCCTGTGCTTTACAGTCGATTCCAACGTACCTCTTGAAATCTGTTTCCTGCTATTCTGCCTCCCTTTCAAGTCCGCCTAGTTGCCTTCCCTCAACAGATTTTTGGACGATAGTTGTCCTTTATTACTCTGCCAGTTTGTGAATTGCTGTGCCCCTGAGCTCAATTTTTCAACTCGTATTTTGTGAGCTGTACGCAAGTCCAAAATTTTGGTTCAGGACCTATACTGGTTCCCGGTGGGTGGCTGAGACTCTGGTTAATTCTTCTTCCAGCCGGGAAATTAGAGTGACATGTGGCCGTCCAAATGCCTAACAGCGAGTCTCTCATTGGTTCTCCCTCTTCCGTTCCATCCTCTGCAAAATTGGCAACCTGTGCGAACCAGGAGGTTAAAGGGGCTGTCTCTCCAAGATAGGAGATTGATAGTAAATCCGTTGGAAATTCAAACCGGAGCACCAGGAGAGGGACAATTCGTTGAGTTTTAGAAACCTTTCGTATTCACAGTGTGTCCATTCTCTAGGTTTCCCATACATGTTATAGCTGTAGTGATATTCCCTTCAACCTGGAGAGTTGGGACCCATGGAATGGGGGCCATGCATTTTTGCTTTAAAGGGTCTGCATTTGCTCACCCAATCTCAACAATCCTCTCAGTCCCAAGAGTCCAGCCATATGCCACATCCAGCTTTAATTGTAGATAGGGTCATTCCAGGTTTCATCCGAGACTCTGAATGAATTGTAAAGAATTTCCCTGTTTTTTTGTATAGTTTTTAAAATTCCTTTTTATAGTGGGTTTGAGCTGATTCTCGCTGCCATGATTAAGCCAGTCTAGACACACTTGATTCCCTTACAGAGACATATCAATACATAGGTTTTAAGATTCTTACTAGTCAGAACTATTCCTCTGTGGGAAATATAGAGTTTTGAGTCCCTTTAACTGAGGAAGCTGTAGGTCTAGTCTATTTCATAGTTGGTTTTTGGAACGGTACCTGTGCTTATACCAAACTCTGGTTTTATGCATCACCCCACCTCTCCTTCCCCCTTAAAAAGGCATAAGAGTGTTTTCTAAATGTGAGATTCTGTTCTTTTTCCTAACTCAGTTCATGTGTAGCCATGTTTACAGGATCTTCATAAGTGATATCTTATGAGGTTTCTTTTTCTCTGTGACTTATTTCACTTACAATCTTCGTACCTGAATCCACTCACTTTGCTGCTACTGGTCTTATGACATTGATTTCATGGCTGAGTGATATTCCATCGTTCGAAAGTACCACAATTTTTGAAGCATTTTTATATTTCCTGTGATATTTAAGGTGAAACCAAGTTGAGGTTCTTGTAAGCAGTGCAGCCCTTAATTTTGGGGTGGCTCTCTCTTATTGATTTTCAGTTGTCCCAATGTATATTCCCTAGACTTGAAGTGCCCATGGCTCTGTAGCTCTGTTGATTACTCGTTTGATGGATCACAATGCACACCTCCAGTGAGACAGTTGGCAATTTACATCCCGCCCATCAGCATAACAAGGCTCCCTGTTTGCCAGGGCCTGTCTTGCCTTTCTGGTTTTTACACATTTTGTGGATGACCCTTTTGACCGGTGGGAAGTGATACTACTTTGTAGTGCAGATTTGCATTGCCCGCTTGCTTGCTTGGCCAACAAGGGCATATGTGTTTTTTTCTGAATATATTCAGGAAAAAATGCATACACCCTTTTTGGCAAAGTGCATCATTGTCGAAGTTGTGCCCATCTTCCTGTGCTTTACAGGCGATTCCAACGTACCTCTTGAAATCTGTTTCCTGCTATTTTGCCTTGCTTTCAAGTCCGCGTGGTTGTCTTCCCTCAAGAGATTTTTGGACGATAGCTGTCCTTTATTACTCTGCCAGTTTGTGAATTGCTGTGCCCCTGAGCTCCATTATTCAACTCGTTTTTTGTGAGCTGAACGCAAGTCAAAAATTTTGGTTCAGGACCTATACTCTTTCCTGGTGGGTTGCTGAGACTTTGGTTAATTTTTCTTCCTGCCGGGAAATTACAGTGACATGTGCCCGTCCAAATGCCTAACAGCTACTCTCTCATTGGTTCTCCCTCTTCCCTTCCATCCTCTGCCAAATTGGCAACCTGTGCGAACCAGGAGCTTAAAGGGGCTGTCTCTCCAATTTGGGAGATTAATAGTAAAGCAGTTGGAAAATCAAACCGGAGCACCAGGAGAGGGACTATTCTTTGAGTTTTAGAAACCTTTTGTATTCACAGTGTGTCCATTCTCTAGGTTTCCCGTACATGTTATAGCTGTAGTAATATTCCCTTCAACATGGAGAGTAGGGACCCATGTAATGGGGGCCATGCATTTTTCCTTTAAACGGTCAGAATTTGCTCACCCAATCTCACCAAACCTCTCAGTCCCAAGTGTCCAGCCTTATGCCACATCCAGCTGTCATTGTAGATACGGTCATTCCAGGTTTCATCAGAGACCCTGAAAGAAATGTAAAGAATTTCCCTGTTTTTTGGTTTTGTTTTTGAAATTCCTTTTTATAGTGGGTTTGAGCTGATTCTCGCTGCCAAGTTTATGCCAGTCTAGACACACTTGATTCCCTTACAGTGATATATCAATACATAGGTTTTAGGATTCTTACTAGTCAGATCTATTCCTCTGTGGGAAGTATGGGGTTTTGAGTCCCTTTCACTGAGGAAGGTGTAGGTCTTCTCTATTCCACAGTTGGTTATAGAAATGGTACCTGTGCTTATATCAAACTCTGGTTTTATGCATCACCCCACCCCTACTTTCCACTTTAGCAGGCATAAGAGTGTTTTCTAAATGTGAGACTCTGTTCTCTTTCCTAACTCAGTTCATGTGTAGCCATGTTTACAGGATCTTCATAAGTGATATCTTATGATAAGTTTCTTTTTTCTGTGTGACTTATTTCACTTAGAATCATCGTACCTGAATCCACTCACTTTGCTGTTCCTGGTCTTATGACATTGATTTCATGGCTGAGGGCTATTCCATCGTACATAAATACCACAGTTTTGGAACCATTTTTTTATTTCCTGGGATATTTAAGGTGTACCCATGTTCAGGTACTTGTAAGCCGTGCAGCCCTAAATTTGGGGGTGGCTCTGTCTTATTGATTTTCAGTTTTCCCAAGGTATATTCCCTAGACTGGAAGTGCCCATGGATCTGTAGCTCTGTTGTTTACTTGTTTTAGGGAACGCAGTGCACTCCTCCCGTGACGCAGTTGGCAATTTACATCCCGCCCATCAGCATAACAAGGCTCCGTGTTGTCCAGGGCCTGTCTTGCCTTTCTGGTTTTTACACATTTTGTGGATGTCAATTTGACCGGTGGGAAGTGATACTTCTTTGTTTTGCAGATTTGCATTGCCCGCTTGCTTCCTTGGCCAAAAAGGGCGTATGCGTTTTCTCCTGAATATGTTCAGGAGAAAACGCATTCGCCCTTTTTGGCCAAGTGCATCATTGTCGAAGTTGTGCCCCTCTTCCTGTGCTTTAAAGGCGATTCCAACGTACCTCTTGAAATCTGTTTCCTGCTATTCTGCCTCGCTTTCAAGTCCGCCTCGTTGCCTTCCGTCAACAGATTTTTGTACGATAGTTGTCCTTTATTACTCTGCCAGTTTGTGAATTGCTGTGCCCCTGAGCTCCATTTTTCAACTCGTTTATTGTGAGCTGCACGCAAGTCCAAAATTTTGGTTCAGGACCTATACTGGTTCCCGGTGGGTGGCTTAGACTCTGGTTAATTCTTCTTCCTGCCGGGAAATTAGAGTGACATGTGCCCATCCAAATGCCTAACAGCTACTCTCTCATTGGTTCTCCCTCTTCCCTTCCATCCTCTGCCAAATTGGCAACCTGTGCGAACCAGGAGTTTAAAGGGGCTGTCTCTCCAAGTTGGGAGATTGATAGTAAAGCAGTTGGAAAGTCAAACCTGAGCACCAGGAGAGGGACTATTCGTTGAGTTTTAGAAACCTTTTGTATTCACAGTGTGTCCATTCTCTAGGTTTCCCGTACATGTTATAGCTGTAGTAATATTCCCTATAACCTGGAGAGTTGGGACCCATGGAATGGGCGCCATGCATTATTGCTTTAAAGGGGCTGCGTTTGCTCACCCAATCTCACCAATCCTCTCAGTCCCAAGTGTCCAGCCTTATGCCACATCCAGCTGTCATTGTAGATAGGGTCATTCCAGGTTTCATCAGAGACCCTGAAGGAAATGTAAAGAATTTCCCGGTTTTTTGGTTTTGTTTTTGAAATTCCTTTTTATAGTGGGTTTGAGCTGATTCTCGCTGCCATGTTTATGCCAGTCTAGACACACTTGATTCCCTTACATTTATATATCAATACATAGGTTTTAAGATTCTTACTAGTCAGATCTATTCCTCTGTGGGAAATATGGGGTTTTGAGTCCCTTTCACTGAGGAAGCTGTAGGTATTGTCTGTTCCAAAGTTGGTTTTACAAATGGTACCTGTGCTTATGTCAAACTCTGGTTTTATGCATCTCCCCACCTCTCCTTCCCCCTTAAGCAGGCATAAGATTTTTTTCAAAATGTGAGTCTCTGTTCTCTTTCCTAACTCACTTAATGTGTAGCCATGTTTACAGGATCTTCCTAAGTGATATCTTATGATAAGTTTCTTTTTCTGTGTGACTTATTTCACTTAGAATCATCGTACCTGAATCCACTCACTTTGCTGCTCCTGGTCTTATGACATTGATTTCATGTCTGAGGGATATTGCATCGTACATAAATACCACAGTTTTTGGAACCATTTTTATATTTCCTAGGATATTTAAGGTGTACCCAAGTTCAGGTTCTTGTAAGCAGTGCAGCCCTAAATTTGGGGGTGGCTCTGTCTTATTGATTTTCACTTTTCCCAAGGTATATTCCCTAGACTGGAAGTGCCCTTGTCTCTGTTGCTCTGTTGTTTACTTGTTTTTGGGAACGCAATGCACTCCTCCAGTGAGGCCGTTGGCAATTTACATCCCGCCCATCAGCATAACAATGCTCCCTGTTCTCCAGGGCCTGTCTTGCCTTTCTGGTTTTTACACATTTTGTGGATGTCCCTTTTGACCGGTGGGAAGTGATACTTCTTTGTAGTGCAGATTTGCATTGCCCCCTTGCTTGCTTGGCCAAAAAGGGTGTATGCGTTTTCTCCAGAATATATTCAGGAGAAAACACATACGCCCTTTTTGGCCAAGTGCATCATTGTCGAAGTTGTGCCCCTCTTCCTGTGCTTTAAAGGCGATTCCAACGTACCTCTTGAAATCTGTTTCCTGCTATTTTGCCTCGCTTTCAAGTCCGCCTCGTTGCCTTCCGTCAACAGATTTTTGTACGATAGTTGTCGTTTATTACTCTGCCAGTTTTGAATTGCTCTGCCCCTGAGCTCTATTTTTCAACTCGTTTTTTGTGAGCTGTACTCAAGTCCAAAATTTTGGTTCAGAACCTATACTGGTTCCCGGTGGGTGGCTGAGACACTGGTTAATTCTTCTTCCTGTCGGGAAATTAGAGTGACATGTGCCCGTCCAAATGCCTAACATCTGGCTGTCATTGGTTCTCCCTCTTCCCTTCCATCCTCTGCCAAATTGGCAACCTGTGCGAACCAGGAGCTTAAAGGGGCTGTCTCTCCACTTTGGGAGATTGATAGTAATGCAGTTGGAAAGTCAAACCGGGGCACCAGGAGAGGGACTATTCATTGAGTTTTAGAAACCATTTGTATTCACTGTGTGTCCATTCTCTAGGTTTCCCGTACATGTTATAGCAATAGTAGTATTCCCTATAACCTGGAGAGTTCGGACCCATGGAATGGGGGCCATGCATTATTGCTTTACAGGGTCTGCGTTTGCTCACCCAATCTCACCAATCCTCTCAGTCCCAAGTGTCCAGCCTTATGCCACATCCAGCTGTCATTGTAGATAGGGTCATTCCAGGTTTCATCAGAGACCCTGAAGGAATTGTAAAGAATTTCCCTGTTTTTTGGATTTCTTTTTGAAATTCCTCTTTATAGTGGGTTTGAGCTGATTCTCGCTGCCATGTTTATGCCAGTCTAGGCACACTTGTTTCCCTTACGGAGACATATCAATACATGGGTTTTAAGATTCTTACTAGTCAGATCTATTCCTCTGCGGGAAATATGGGGTTTTGAGTCCCTTTCACTGAGGAAGGTGTAGGTCTTGTCTATTCCAAAGTTGGTTTTAGAAACGGTATCCGTGCTTATATCAAACTCTGGTTTTACGCATCACCCCACCTCACCTTCCCCCTTAAGCAGGCATAAGAGTGTTTTCTAAATGTGAGACTCTGTTCTCTTTCCTAACTCAGTTCATGTGTAGCCATGTTTACAGGATCTTCATAAGTGATATCTTATGATAAGTTTCTTTTTCTGTGTGACTTATTTCACTTGGAATCATCGTACCTGAATCCACTCATATTGCTGCTCCTGGTCTTATGACATTGATTTCATGGCTGAAGGATATTCCATCGTACATAAGTAATACAATTTTTTGAACCATTTTTATAGTTCCTGGGATATTTAAGGTGTACCCAAGATGAGGTTCTGTATGCAGTGCAGCCCTAAATTTGGGGGTGGCTCTGTCTTATTGATTTTCTGTTTTCCCATGGTATATTCCCTAGACAGGAAGTGCCCTTGGCTCTGTAGCTCTGTTGTTTACTTGCTTTAGGGAACACAATGCACTCCTCCAGTGAGGCAGTTGGCAACTTACATCCCGCCCATCAGCATAACAAGGCTCCCTGTTCTCCATGGCCTCTCTTGCCTTTCTGGTTTTTACACATTTTTGGATGTCCCTTTTGACCGGTGGGAAGTGATACTTCTATGTAGTGCAGATTTGCATTGCCCGCTTGCTTGCTTGGCCAAAAAGGGCGTATGCGTTTTCTCCTGAATATATTCAGGAGAAAACGCATACGCCCTTTTTGGCCAAGTGCGTCGTTGTCGAAGTTGTGCCCATCTTCCCGTGCTTCAAAGGCGATTCCAACGTACCTCTTGAAATCTGTTTCCTGCTATTCTGCCTCGCTTTCAAGTCCGCCACGTTGTCTTCCCTCAACAGATTTTTGGACGATAGTTGTCCTTTATTACTCAGCCATTTTGTGAATTGCTGTGCCCCTGAGCACCATTATTCAACTCTTTTTTTGTGAGCTGTACGCAAGTCCAAAATTTTGGTTCAGGACCTATACTGGATCCCGGTGGGTGGCTGAGACTTTGGTTAACTCTTCTTCCTGCCGGGAAATTAGAGTGACATGTGCCCGTCCAAAAGCCTAAGAGCTAATCTCTCATTGGTTCTCCTCTTCCATTCCATCCTCTGCAAATTTGGAAACCTGTGAGAACCAGGAGGTTAAAGGGGCTGTCTCTCCATTTTGGGAGATGGATAATAAAGCAGTTGGAAAGTCAAACCGGAGTACCAGGAGAGGGACTATTCGTTGAGTTTTAGAAACCTTTTGTATTCACCGTGTGTCCATTCTCTAGGTTTCTCGTACATGTTATAGCTGTAGTAATATTCCCTTCAACATGGAGAGTTGGTACCCATGGAATGGGGACCATGCATTTTTGCTTTAAAGGGTCTGCATTTGCTCACCAATGTCACCAATCCTCTCAGTCCCAAGTGTACAGCCTTATGCCACATCCAGCTGTCATTGTAGATAGGGTCATTCCAGGTTTCATCAGAGACCGTGAAGGAATTGTAAAGAATTTCCCTGTATTTTGGTTTTGTTTTTGAAATTCCTTTTTATAGTGGGTTTGAGCTGATTCTCCCTGCCATGTTTATGCCAGTCTAGACACACTTGATTCCCTTACGTAGACATATCAATACATAGGTTTTAAGATTCTTACTAGTCAGATCTATTCCTCTGCGGGAAATATGGGGTTTTGAGTCCCTTTCACTGAGGAAGGTGTAGGTCTTGTGTATTCCAAAGTTGATTTTAGAAACGATACCCGTGCTTATATCAAACTCTGGTTTTATGCATCACCCCACCTCTCCTTCCCCCTTAAGCAGGCATAACAGTGTTTTCTAAATGTGAGACTCTGTTCTCTTTCTTAACTCAGATCATGTGTAGCCATGTTTACAGGATCTTCATAAGTGATATCTTATGATAAGTTTCTTTTTTCTGTGTGACTTATTTCACTTAGAATCATCGTACTTGAATCCACTCACTTTGCTGCTCCTGGTCTTATGACATTGATTTCATGGATGAGGGATATTCCATCGTACATAAGTACCACAATTTTTTGAACCATTTTTATATTTCCTGGGATATTTAAGGTGTACCCAAGTTGACGTTCTTGTAAGCAGTGCAGCCCTAAATTTGTGGGTGGCTCTTTCTTATTGATTTCCAGTTTCCCAAGGTATATTCCCTAGACTGGAAGTGCCCTTGGCTCTGTAGCTCTGTTGTTTACTTGTTTTAGGTAACGCAATGCACACCTCCTGTGAGGCAGATGGCAATTTACTTCCCGCCCATCAGCATAACAAGGCTCCCTGTTCTCCAGGGGCTGTCTTGCCTTTCTGGTGTTTACACATTTTGTGGATGTCCCTTTTGACCGGTGGGAAGTGACACTTCTTTGTAGTGCAGATTTGCATTGCCCGCTTGCTTGCTTGGCCAAAAAGGGCGTATGCGTTTTCTCCTGAATATATTCAGGAGAAATTGCATACGCCCTTTTTGGCCAAGTGCGTCATTGTCGAAGTTGTGCCCCTCTTCCTGTGCATTAAAGGCGATTCCAACGTACCTCTTGAAATCTGTTTCCTGCTATTCTGCCTCGCTTTCAAGTCTGCCTCGTTGCCTTCCCTCAACAGATTTTTGGACGATAGTTGTCCTTTATTACTCTGCCAGTTTGTGAATTGCTGTGCCCCTGAGCCCCATTTTTCAACTCGTTTTTTGTGAGCTGAATGCAAGTCCAAAATGTTTGTTCAGGACCTCTCCTGGTTCCCGGTGGGTGGCTGAGACTTTGGTTAATTCTTCTTCCTGCCGGGAAATTAGAGTGACCTGTGCCCGTCCAAATGCCTAACAGCTAGCTCTCATTGGTTCTCCCTCTTCCCTTCCATCCTCTGCCAAATTGGCAACCTGTGCGAACCAGTAGCTTAAAGGGGCTCTCTCTCCAACTTGGGAGATTGATAGCAAAGCAGTTGGAAAGTCAAACCGGAGCACCAGGAGAGAGACTATTCGTTGAGTTTTAGAAAACTTTTGTATTCACAGTGTGTCCATTCTCTAGGTTTCCCGTACATGTTATAGCTGTAGTAATATTCCCTTCAACCTGGAGAGTTGGGACCCATGGAATGGGGGCCATCCATTTTTGCTTTAAAGGGTCTGCATTTGCTCACCCAATCTCACCAATCCTCTCAGTCCCAAGTGTCCAGCCTTATGCCACATCCAGCTGTCATTGTAGATTGGGTCATTCCAGGTTTCATCAGAGACCCTGAAGGTATTGTAAAGAATTTCCCGGTTTTTTTGATTTGTTTTTGAAATTCCTTTTTATACTTGGTTTGAGCTGATTCTCGCTGCCATGTTTATGCCAGTCTAGACACACTTGATTCCCTTACGGAGACATATCAATACATAGGTTTTAAGATTCTTACTAGTCAGATCTATTCCTCTGCGGGAAATATGGGGTTTTGAGTCCCTTTCACTGAGGAAGGTGTAGGTCTTGTCTATTCCAAAGTTGGTTTTAGAAACGGTACCCGGGCTTATATCAAACTCTGGTTTTATGCATCACCCCACCTCTCCTTCTCCATTAAGCAGGCATAACAGTGTTTTCTAAATGTGAGACTCTGTTCTCTTTCTTAACTCAGTTAATGTGTAGCCATGTTTACAGGATCTTCATAAGTGATATCTTATGATAAGTTTCTTTTTTCTGTGTGACTTATTTCACTTAGAATCATCGTACCTGAATCTACTCACTTTGCTGCTCCTGGTCTTATGACATTGATTTCATGGCTGAGGGATATTCCATCATACATAAGTACCACAATTTTTGAACCATTTTTATATTTCCTGGGATATTCAAGGTGTACCCAAGTTGAGGTTCTTGTAAGCAGTGCAGCCCTCAATTTGGAGGTGGCTCTGTCTTATTGATTTCCAGTTTTCCCAAGGTATATTCCCTAGACTGTAAGTGCCCTTGGTTCTGTAGCTCTGTTGTTTACTTGTTTTAGGGAACACAATGCACTCCTCCAGTGAGGAAGTTGGCAATTTACATCCCGCCCATCAGCATAACAAGGCTCCCTGTTCTCCAGGGCCTGTCTTGCCATTCTGGTTTTTAAACATTTTGTGGATGTCCCGTTTGACCGGTGGGAAGTGATACTTCTTTGTAGTGCAGATATTCATTGCTCGCTTGCTTGCTTGGCCAAAAAGGGCGTATGCGTTTTCTCCTGAATATATTCAGGAGAAAACGCATACGCCCTTTTTGCCCAAGTGCGTCATTGTCGAAGTTGTGCCCCTCTTCCTGTGCTTTAAAGGCGATTCCAATGTACCTCTTGAAATCTGTTTCCTGCTATTCTGCCTCGCTTTCATGTCCGCCTCGTTGCCTTCCCTCAACAGATTTTTGGACGATAGTTGTAATTTATTACTGTGCCAGTTTGTGAATTGCTGTACCCCTGAGCTCTATTTTTCAACTCCTTTTTTGTGAGCTGAACGCAAGTCCAATATTTTGGTTCAGGACCTATACTGGTTCCTGGTGGGTGGCTGAGATTTTGGTTAATTCTTCTTCCTGCCAGGAAATTAGAGTGACATGTGCCCGTCCAAATGCCTAACAGCTAGCTCTCATAGGTTCTCCCTCTTCCCTTCCATCCTCTGCCATATTGGCAACCTGTGCGAACCAGGAGCTTAAAGGGGCTGTCTCTCCAAGTTGAGAGATTGATAGTAAAGCAGTTGGAAAGTCAAACCGGATCACCAGGAGAGGGACTATTCGTTGAGTTTTAGAAATCTTTTGAATTCACAGTGTGTCCATTCTCTAGGTTTCCCATACATGTTATAGCTGTAGTAATATTCCCTTCAAGCTGGAGATTTGGGACCCATGGAATGGGGGCCATGCCTTATTGCTTTAAAGGATCTGCGTTTGCTCACTCAATCTTACCAATCCTCTCAGTCCCAAGTGTACAGCCTTATGCCACATCCAGCTGTCATTGTAGATAGGGTCATTCCAGGTTTCATCAGAGACCCTGAAGGAATTGTAAAGAATTTCCCTGTATTTTGGTTTTGTTTCTGAAATTCCTTTTTATAGTGGGTTTGAGCTGATACGCCCTGCCATGTTTATGCCAGTCTAGACACACTTGATTCCCTTACGTAGACATATCAATACATAGGTTTTAAGATTCTTACTAGTCAGATCTATTCCTCTGCGGGAAATATGGGGTTTTGAGTCCCTTTCACTGAGGAAGGTGTAGGTCTTGTGTATTCCAAAGTTGATTTTAGAAACGATACCCGTGCTTATATCAAACTCTGGTTTTATGCATCACCCCACCTCTCCTTCCCCCTTAAGCAGGCATAACAGTGTTTTCTAAATGTGAGACTCTGTTCTCTTTCTTAACTCAGTTCATGTGTAGCCATGTTTACAGGATCTTCATAAGTGATATCTTATGATAAGTTTCTTTTTTCTGTGTGACTTATTTCACTTAGAATCATCGTACTTGAATCCAATCACTTTGCTGCTCCTGGTCTTATGACATTGATTTCATGGATGAGGGATATTCCATCGTACATAAGTACCACAATTTTTTGAACCATTTTTATATTTCCTGGGATATTTAAGGTGTACCCAAGTTGACGTTCTTGTAAGCAGTGCAGCCCTAAATTTGGGGGTGGCTCTTTCTTATTGATTTCCAGTTTCCCAAGGTATATTCCCTAGACTGGAATTGCCCTTGGCTCTGTAGCTCTGTTGTTTACTTGTTTTAGGGAACGCAATGCACACCTCCTGTGAGGCAGTTGGCAATTTACATCCCGCCCATCAGCATAACAAGGCTCCCTGTTCTCCAGGGCCTGTCTTGCCTTTCTGGTGTTTACACATTTTGTGGATGTCCCTTTTGACCGGTGGGAAGTGACACTTCTTTGTAGTGCAGATTTGCATTGCCCGCTTGCTTGCTTGGCCAAAAAGGGCGTATGCGTTTTCTCCTGAATATATTCAGGAGAAATCGCATACGCCCTTTTTGGCCAAGTGCGTCATTGTCGAAGTTGTGCCCCTCTTCCTGTGCATTAAAGGCGATTCCAACGTACCTCTTGAAATCTGTTTCCTGCTATTCTGCCTCGCTTTCAAGTCTGCCTCGTTGCCTTCCCTCAACAGATTTTTGGACGATAGTTGTCCTTTATTACTCTGCCAGTTTGTGAATTGCTGTGCCCCTGAGCTCCATTTTTCAACTCGTTTTTTGTGAGCTGAATGCAAGTCCAAAATGTTTGTTCAGGACCTCTCCTGGTTCCCGGTGGGTGGCTGAGACTTTGGTTAATTCTTCTTGCTGCCGGGAAATTAGAGTGACATGTGCCCGTCCAAATGCCTAACAGCTAGCTCTCATTGGTTCTCCCTCTTCCCTTCCATCCTCTGCCAAATTGGCAACCTGTGCGAACCAGTAGCTTAAAGGGGCTGTCTCTCCAACTTGGGAGATTGATAGCAAAGCAGTTGGAAAGTCAAACCGGAGCACCAGGAGAGAGACTATTCGTTGAGTTTTAGAAACATTTTGTATTCACAGTGTGTCCATTCTCTAGGTTTCCCGTACATGTTATAGCTGTAGTAATATTCCCTTCAACCTGGAGAGTTGGGACCCATGGAATGGGGGCCATCCATTTTTGCTTTAAAGGGTCTGCATTTGCTCACCCAATCTCACCAATCCTCTCAGTCCCAAGTGTCCAGCCTTATGCCACATCCAGCTGTCATTGTAGATTGGGTCATTCCAGGTTTCATCAGAGACCCTGAAGGTATTGTAAAGAATTTCCCGGTTTTTTTGATTTGTTTTTGAAATTCCTTTTTATACTTGGTTTGAGCTGATTCTCGCTGCCATGTTTATGCCAGTCTAGACACACTTGATTCCCTTACGGAGACATATCAATACATAGGTTTTAAGATTCTTACTAGTCAGACCTATTCCTCTGCGGGAAATATGGGGTTTTGAGTCCCTTTCACTGAGGAAGGTGTAGGTCTTGTCTATTCCAAAGTTGGTTTTAGAAACGGTACCCGGGCTTATATCAAACTCTGGTTTTATGCATCACCCCACCTCTCCTTCTCCATTAAGCAGGCATAACAGTGTTTTCTAAATGTGAGACTCTGTTCTCTTTCTTAACTCAGTTAATGTGTAGCCATGTTTACAGGATCTTCATAAGTGATATCTTATGATAAGTTTCTTTTTTCTGTGTGACTTATTTCACTTAGAATCATCGTACCTGAATCTACTCACTTTGCTGCTCCTGGTCTTATGACATTGATTTCATGGCTGAGGGATATTCCATCATACATAAGTACCACAATTTTTGAACCATTTTTATATTTCCTGGGATATTCAAGGTGTACCCAAGTTGACGTTCTTGTAAGCAGTGCAGCCCTAAATTTGGGGGTGGCTCTGTCTTATTGATTTCCAGTTTTCCCAAGGTATATTCCCTAGACTGTAAGTGCCCTTGGATCTGTAGCTCTGTTGTTTACTTGTTTTAGGGAACACAATGCACTCCTCCAGTGAGGAAGTTGGCAATTTACATCCCGCCCATCAGCATAACAAGGCTCCCTGTTCTCCAGGGCCTGTCTTGCCATTCTGGTTTTTACACATTTTGTGGATGTCCCGTTTGACCGGTGGGAAGTGATACTTCTTTCTAGTGCAGATATTCATTGCTCACTTGCTTGCTTGGCCAAAAAGGGCGTATGTTTTTTCTCCTGAATATATTCAGGAGAAAACGCATACGCCCTTTTTGGCCAAGTGCGTCATTGTCGAAATTGTGCCTCTCTTCCTGTGCTTTAAAGGTGATTCCAACGTACCTCTTGAAATCTGTTTCCTGCTATTCTGCCTCGCTTTCATGTCCGCCTCGTTGCCTTCCCTCAACAGATTTTTGGACGATAGTTGTCCTTTATTACTCTGCCAGTTTGTGAATTGCTGTACCCCTGAGCTCTATTTTTCAACTCCTTTTTTGTGAGCTGAACGCAGGTCCAATATTTTGGTTCAGGACCTATACTGGTTCCTGGTGGGTGGCTGAGATTTTGGTTAATTCTTCTTCCTGCCGGGAAATTAGAGTGACATGTGCCCGTCCAAATGCCTAACAGCTAGCTCTCATTGGTTCTCCCTCTTCCCTTCCGTCCTCTGCCATATTGGCAACCTGTGCGAACCAGGAGCTTAAAGGGGCTGTCTCTCCAAGTTGGGAGATTGATAGTAAAGCAGTTGGAAAGTCAAACCGGAGCACCAGGAGAGGGACTATTCGTTGAGTTTTAGAAATCTTTTGAATTCACAGTGTGTCCATTCTCTAGGTTTCCCATACATGTTATAGCTGTAGTAATATTCCCTTCAAGCTGGAGATTTGGGACCCATGGAATGGGGGCCATGCATTATTGCTTTAAAGGATCTGCGTTTGCTCACTCAATCTTACCAATCCTCTCAGTCCCAAGTGTACAGCCTTATGCCACATCCAGCTGTCATTGTAGATAGGGTCATTCCAGGTTTCATCAGAGACCCTGAAGGAATTGTAAAGAATTTCCCTGTATTTTGGTTTTGTTTTTGAAATTCCTTTTTATAGTGGGTTTGAGCTGATTCTCCCTGCCATGTTTATGCCAGTCTAGACACACTTGATTCCCTTACGTAGACATATCAATACATAGGTTTTAAGATTCTTACTAGTCAGATCTATTCCTCTGCGGGAAATATGGGGTTTTGAGTCCCTTTCACTGAGGAAGGTGTAGGTCTTGTGTATTCCAAAGTTGATTTTAGAAATGATACCCGTGCTTATATCAAACTCTGGTTTTATGCATCACCCCACCTCTCCTTCCCCCTTAAGCAGGCATAACAGTGTTTTCTAAATGTGAGACTCTGTTCTCTTTCTTAACTCAGTTCATGTGTAGCCATGTTTACAGGATCTTCATAAGTGATATCTTATGATAAGTTTCTTTTTTCTCTGTGACTTATTTCACTTAGAATCATCGTACTTGAATCCACTCACTTTGCTGCTCCTGGTCTTATGACATTGATTTCATGGATGAGGGATATTCCATCGTACATAAGTACCACAATTTTTTGAACCATTTTTATATTTCCTGGGATATTTAAGGTGTACCCAAGTTGACGTTCTTGTAAGCAGTGCAGCCCTAAATTTGTGTGTGGCTCTTTCTTATTGATTTCCAGTTTCCCAAGGTATATTCCCTAGACTGGAAGTGCCCTTGGCTCTGTAGCTCTGTTGTTTACTTGTTTTAGGAAATGCAATGCACACCTCCTGTGAGGCAGTTGGCAATTTACATACCGCCCATCAGCATAACAAGGCTCCCTGTTCTCCAGGGCCTGTCTTGCCTTTCTGGTGTTTACACATTTTGTGGATGTCCCTTTTGACCGTTGGGAAGTGACACTTCTTTGTAGTGCAGATTTGCATTGCCCGCTTGCTTGCTTGGCCAAAAAGGGCGTATGCGTTTTCTCCTGAATATATTCAGGAGAAATCGCATACGCCCTTTTTTGCCAAGTGCGTCATTGTCGAAGTTGTGCCCCTCTTCCTGTGCATTAAAGGCGATTCCAACGTACCTCTAGAAATCTCTTTCCTGCTATTCTGCCTCGCTTTCAAGTCTGCCTCGTTGCCTTCCCTCAACAGATTTTTGGACGATAGTTGTCCTTTATTACTCTGCCAGTTTGTGAATTGCTGTGCCCCTGAGCTCCATTTTTCAACTCGTTTTTTGTGAGCTGAATGCAAGTCCAAAATGTTTGTTCAGGACCTCTCCTTGTTCCCGGTGGGTGGCTGAGACTTTGGTTAATTCTTCTTCCTGCCGGGAAATTAGAGTGACATGTGCCCGTCCAAATGCCTAACAGCTAGCTCTCATTGGTTCTCCCTCTTCCCTTCCATCCTCTGCCAAATTGGCAACCTGTGCGAACCAGTAGCTTAAAGGGGCTGTCTCTCCAACTTTGGAGATTGATAGCAAAGCAGTTGGAAAGTCAAACCGGAGCACCAGGAGAGAGACTATTCGTTGAGTTTTAGAAAACTTTTGTATTCACAGTGTGTCCATTCTCTACGTTTCCCGTACATGTTATAGCTGTAGTAATATTCCCTTCAACCTGGAGAGTTGGGACCCATGGAATGGGGGCCATCCATTTTTGCTTTAAAGGGTCTGCATTTGCTCACCCAATCTCACCAATCCTCTCAGTCCCAAGTGTCCAGCCTTATGCCACATCCAGCTGTCATTGTAGATTGGGTCATTCCAGGTTTCATCAGAGACCCTGAAGGTATTGTAAAGAACAGTTTTTTTGATTTGTTTTTGAAATTCCTTTCTATACTTGGTTTGAGCTGATTCTCGATGCCATGTTTATGCCAGTCTAGACACACTTGATTCCCTTACGGAGACATATCAATACATAGGTTTTAAGATTCTTACTAGTCAGATCTATTCCTCTGCGGGAAATATGGGGTTTTGAGTCCCTTTCACTGAGGAAGGTGTAGGTCTTTTGTATTCCAAAGTTGATTTTAGAAACGGTACCCGGGCTTATATCAAACTCTGGTTTTATGCATCACCCCACCTCTCCTTCCCCCTTAAGCAGGCATAACAGTGTTTTCTAAATGTGAGACTCTGTTCTCTTTCTTAACTCAGTTCATGTGTAGCCATGTTTACAGGATCTTCATAAGTGATATCTTATGATAAGTTTCTTTTTTCTGTGTGACTTATTTCACTTAGAATCATCGTACCTGAATCTTCTCACTTTGCTGCTCCTGGTCTTATGACATTGATTTCATGGCTGAGGGATATTCCATCATACATAAGTACCACAATTTTTGAACCATTTTTATATTTCCTGGGATATTCAAGGTGTACACAAGTTGAGGTTCTTGTAAGCAGTGCAGCCCTAAATTTGGGGGTGGCTCTGTCTTATTGATTTCCAGTTTTCCCAAGGTATATTCCCTAGACTGTAAGTGCCCTTGGTTCTGTAGCTCTGTTGTTTACTTGTTTTAGGGAACACAATGCACTCCTCCAGTGAGGAAGTTGGCAATTTACATCCCGCCCATCAGCATAACAAGGCTCCCTGTTCTCCAGGGCCTGTCTTGCCATTCTGGTTTTTAAACATTTTGTGGATGTCCCGTTTGACCGGTGGGAAGTGATACTTCTTTGTAGTGCAGATATTCATTGCTCGCTTGCTTGCTTGGCCAAAAAGGGCGTATGTGTTTTCTCCTGAATATATTCAGGAGAAAACGCATACGCCCTTTTTGGCCAAGTGCGTCATTGTCGAAATTGTGCCTCTCTTCCTGTGCTTTAAAGGTGATTCCAACGTACCTCTTGAAATCTGTTTCCTGCTATTCTGCCTCGCTTTCATGTCCGCCTCGTTGCCTTCCCTCAACAGATTTTTGGACGATAGTTGTCCTTTATTACTCTGCCAGTTTGTGAATTGCTGTACCCCTGAGCTCTATTTTTCAACTACTTTTTTTGTGAGCTGAACGCAGGTCCAATATTTTGGTTCAGGACCTATACTGGTTCCTGGTGGGTGGCTGAGATTTTGGTTAATTCTTCTTCCTGCCGGGAAATTAGATTGACATGTGCCCGTCCAAATGCCTAACAGCTAGCTCTCATAGGTTCTCCCTCTTCCCTTCCGTCCTCTGCCATATTGGCAACCTGTGCGAACCAGGAGCTTAAAGGGGCTGTCTCTCCAAGTTGGGAGATTGATAGTAAAGCAGTTGGAAAGTCAAACCGGAGCACCAGGAGAGGGACTATTCGTTGAGTTTTAGAAATCTTTTGAATTCACAGTGTGTCCATTCTCTAGGTTTCCCATACATGTTATAGCTGTAGTAATATTCCCTTCAAGCTGGAGATTTGGGACACATGGAATGGGGGCCATGCATTATTGCTTTAAAGGATCTGCGTTTGCTCACTCAATCTTACCAATCCTCTCAGTCCCAAGTGTACAGCCTTATGCCACATCCAGCTGTCATTGTAGATAGGGTCATTCCAGGTTTCATCAGAGACCCTGAAGGAATTGTAAAGAATTTCCCTGTATTTTGGTTTTGTTTTTGAAATTCCTTTTTATAGTGGGTTTGAGCTGATTCTCCCTGCCATGTTTATGCCAGTCTAGACACACTTGATTCCCTTACGTAGACATATCAATACATAGGTTTTAAGATTCTTACTAGTCAGATCTATTCCTCTGCGGGAAATATGGGGTTTTGAGTCCCTTTCACTGAGGAAGGTGTAGGTCTTGTGTATTCCAAAGTTGATTTTAGAAACGATACCCGTGCTTATATCAAACTCTGGTTTTATGCATCACCCCACCTCTCCTTCCCCCTTAAGCAGGCATAACAGTGTTTTCTAAATGTGAGACTCTGTTCTCTTTCTTAACTCAGTTCATGTGTAGCCATGTTTACAGGATCTTCATAAGTGACATCTTATGATAAGTTTCTTTTTTCTGTGTGACTTATTTCACTTAGAAGCATCGTACTTGAATCCACTCACTTTGCTGCTCCTGGTCTTATGACATTGAATTCATGGATGAGGGATATTCCATCGTACATAAGTACCACAATTTTTTGAACCATTTTTATATTTCCTGGTATATTTAAGGTGTACCCAAGTTGACGTTCTTGTAAGCAGTGCAGCCCTAAATTTGTGGGTGGCTCTTTCTTATTGATTTCCAGTTTCCCAAGGTATATTCCCTAGACTGGTAGTGCCCTTGGCTCTGTAGCTCTGTTGTTTACTTGTTTTAGGGAACGCAATGCACACCTCCTGTGAGGCAGTTGGCAATTTACATCCCGCCCATCAGCATAACAAGGCTCCCTGTTCTCCAGGGCCTGTCTTGTCTTTCTGGTGTTTACACATTTTGTGGATGTCCCTTTTGACCGGTGGGAAGTGACACTTCTTTGTAGTGAAGATTTGCATTGCCCGCTTGCTTGCTTGGCCAAAAAGGGCGTATGCGTTTTCTCCTGAATATATTCAGGAGAAATCGCATACGCCCTTTTTGGCCAAGTGCGTCATTGTCGAAGTTGTGCCCCTCTTCCTGTGCATTAAAGGCGATTCCAACGTACCTCTTGAAATCTGTTTCCTGCTATTCTGCCTCGCTTTCAAGTCTGCCTCGTTGCCTTCCCTCAACAGATTTTTGGACGATAGTTGTCCTTTATTACTCTGCCAGTTTGTGAATTGCTGTGCCCCTGAGCTCCATTTTTCAACTCGTTTTTTGTGAGCTGAATGCAAGTCCAAAATGTTTGTTCAGGACCTCTCCTGGTTCCCGGTGGGTGGCAGAGACTTTGGTTAATTCTTCTTCCTGCCGGGAAATTAGAGTGACATGTGCCCGTCCAAATGCCTAACAGCTAGCTCTCATTGGTTCTCCCTCTTCCCTTCCATCCTCTGCCAAATTGGCAACCTGTGCGAACCAGTAGCTTAAAGGGGCTGTCTCTCCAACTTGGGAGATTGATAGCAAAGCAGTTGGAAAGTCAAACCGGAGCACCAGGAGAGAGACTATTCGTTGAGTTTTAGAAACATTTTGTATTCACAGTGTGTCCATTCTCTAGGTTTCCCGTACATGTTATAGCTGTAGTAATATTCCCTTCAACCTGGAGAGTTGGGACCCATGGAATGGGGGCCATCCATTTTTGCTTTAAAGGGTCTGCATTTGCTCACCCAATCTCACCAATCCTCTCAGTCCCAAGTGTCCAGCCTTATGCCACATCCAGCTGTCATTGTAGATTGGGTCATTCCAGGTTTCATCAGAGACCCTGAAGGTATTGTAAAGAATTTCCCGGTTTTTTTGATTTGTTTTTGAAATTCCTTTTTATACTTGGTTTGAGCTGATTCTCGCTGCCATGTTTATGCCAGTCTAGACACACTTGATTCCCTTACGGAGACATATCAATACATAGGTTTTAAGATTCTTACTAGTCAGATCTATTCCTCTGCGGGAAATATGGGGTTTTGAGTCCCTTTCACTGAGGAAGGTGTAGGTCTTGTCTATTCCAAAGTTGGTTTTAGAAACGGTACCCGGGCTTATATCAAACTCTGGGTTTATGCATCACCCCACCTCTCCTTCTCCATTAAGCAGGCATAACAGTGTTTTCTAAATGTGAGACTCTGTTCTCTTTCTTAACTCAGTTAATGTGTAGCCATGTTTACAGGATCTTCATAAGTGATATCTTATGATAAGTTTCTTTTTTCTGTGTGACTTATTTCACTTAGAATCATCGTACCTGAATCTACTCACTTTGCTGCTCCTGGTCTTATGACATTGATTTCATGGCTGAGGGATATTCCATCATACATAAGTACCACAATTTTTGAACCATTTTTATATTTCCTGGGATATTCAAGGTGTACCCAAGTTGAGGTTCTTGTAAGCAGTGCAGCCCTAAATTTGGGGGTGGCTCTGTCTTATTGATTTCCAGTTATCCCAAGGTATATTCCCTAGACTGTAAGTGCCCTTGGTTCTGTAGCTCTGTTGTTTACTTGTTTTAGGGAACACAATGCACTCCTCCAGTGAGGAAGTTGGCAATTTACATCCCGCCCATCAGCATAACAAGGCTCCATGTTCTCCAGGGCCTGTCTTGCCATTCTGGTTTTTAAACATTTTGTGGATGTCCCGTTTGACCGGTGGGAAGTGATACTTCTTTGTAGTGCAGATATTCATTGCTCGCTTGCTTGCTTGGCCAAAAAGGGCGTATGCGTTTTCTCCTCAATATATTCAGGAGAAAACGCATACGCCCTTTTTGGCCAAGTGCGTCATTGTCGAAGTTGTGACCCTCTTCCTGTGCTTTAAAGCCTATTCCAACATACCTCTTGAAATCTGTTTCCTGCTATTCTGCCTCGCTTTCATGTCCGCCTCGTTGCCTTCCCTCAACAGATTTTTGGACGATAGTTGTCCTTTATTACTCTGCCAGTTTGTGAATTGCTGTACCCCTGAGCTCTATTTTTCAACTCGGTTTTTGTGAGCTGAACTCAAGTCCAATATTTTGGTTCAGGACCTATACTGGTCCCTAGTGGGTGGCTGAGATTTTGGTTAATTCTTCTTCCTGCCGGGAAATTAGAGTGACATGTGCCCGTCCAAATGCCTAACAGCTAGCTCTCATAGGTTCTCCCTCTTCCCTTCCGTCCTCTGCCATATTGGCAACATGTGCGAACCAGGAGCTTAAAGGGGCTGTCTCTCCAAGTTGCGAGATTGATAGTAAAGCAGTTGGAAAGTCAAACCGGAGCACCAGGAGAGGGACTATTCGTTGAGTTTTAGAAATCTTTTGAATTCACAGTGTGTCCATTCTCTAGGTTTCCCATACATGTTATAGCTGTAGTAATATTCCCTTCAAGCTGGAGATTTGGGACCCATGGAATGGGGGCCATGCATTATTGCTTTAAAGGATCTGCGTTTGCTCACTCAATCTTACCAATCCTCTCAGTCCCAAGTGTACAGCCTTATGCCACATCCAGCTGTCATTGTAGATAGGGTCATTCCAGGTTTCATCAGAGACCCTGAAGGAATTGTAAAGAATTTCCCTGTATTTTGGTTTTGTTTCTGAAATTCCTTTTTATAGTGGGTTTGAGCTGATTCTCCCTGCCATGTTTATGCCAGTCTAGACACACTTGATTCCCTTACGTAGACATATCAATACATAGGTTTTAAGATTCTTACTAGTCAGATCTATTCCTCTGCGGGAAATATGGGGTTTTGAGTCCCTTTCACTGAGGAAGGTGTAGGTCTTGTGTATTCCAAAGTTTATTTTAGAAACGATACCCGTGCTTATATCAAACTCTGGTTTTATGCATCACCCAACCTCTCCTTCCCCCTTAAGCAGGCATAACAGTGTTTTCTAAATGTGAGACTCTGTTCTCTTTCTTAACTCAGTTCATGTGTAGCCATGTTTACAGGATCTTCATAAGTGACATCTTATGATAAGTTTCTTTTTTCTGTGTGACTTATTTCACTTAGAATCATCGTACTTGAATCCACTCACTTTGCTGCTCCTGGTCTTATGATATTGATTTCATGGATGAGGGATATTCCATCGTACATAAGTACCACAATTTTTTGAACCATTTTTATATTTCCTGGGATATTTAAGGTGTACCCAAGTTGACGTTCTTGTAAGCAGTGCAGCCCTAAATTTGTGGGTGGCTCTTTCTTATTGATTTCCAGTTTCCCAAGGTATATTCCCTAGACTGGAAGTGCCCTTGGCTCTGTAGCTCTGTTGTTTACTTGTCTTAGGGAACGCAATGCACACCTCCTGTGAGGCAGTTGGCAATTTACATTCCGCCCATCAGCATATCAAGGCTCCCTGTTCTCCAGGGCCTGTCTTGCCTTTCTGGTGTTTACACATTTTGTGGATGTCCCTTTTGACCGGTGGGAAGTGACACTTCTTTGTAGTGCAGATTTGCATTGCCCGCATGCTTGCTTGGCCAAAAAGGGCGTATGCGTTTTCTCCTGAATATATTCAGGAGAAATCGCATACGCCCTTTTTGGCCAAGTGCGTCATTGTCGAAGTTGTGCCCCTCTTCCTGTGCATTAAAGGCGATTCCAACGTACCTCTTGAAATCTGTTTCCTGCTCTTCTGCCTCGCTTTCAAGTCTGCCTCGTTGCCTTCCCTCAACAGATTTTTGGACGATAGTTGTCCTTTATTACGCTGCCAGTTTGTGAATTGCTGTGCCCCTGAGCTCCATTTTTCAACTCGTTTTTTGTGAGCTGAATGCAAGTCCAAAATGTTTGTTCAGGACCTCTCCTGGTTCCCGGTGGGTGGCTGAGACTTTGGTTAATTCTTCTTCCTGCCGGGAAATTAGAGTGACATGTGCCCGTCCAAATGCCTAACAGCTAGCTCTCATTGGTTCTCCCTCTTCCCTTCCATCCTCTGCCAAATTGGCAACCTGTGCGAACCAGTAGCTTAAAGGGGCTGTCTCTCCAAATTGGGAGATTGATAGCAAAGCAGTTGGAAAGTCAAACCGGAGCACCAGGAGAGAGACTATTCGTTGAGTTTTAGAAAACTTTTGTATTCACAGTGTGTCCATTCTCTAGGTTTCCCGTACATGTTATATCTGTAGTAATATTCCCTTCAACCTGGAGAGTTGGGACCCATGGAATGGGGGCCATCCATTTTTGCTTTAAAGGGTCTGCATTTGCTCACCCAATCTCACCAACCCTCTCAGTCCCAAGTGTCCAGCCTTATGCCACATCCAGCTGTCATTGTAGATTGGGTCATTCCAGGTTTCATCAGAGACCCTGAAGGAATTGTAAAGAATTTCCCGGTTTTTTTGATTTGTTTTTGAAATTCCTTTTTATACTTGGTTTGAGCTGATTCTCGCTGCCATGTTTATGCCTGTCTAGACACACTTGATTCCCTTACGGAGACATATCAATACATAGGTTTTAAGATTCTTACTAGTCAGATCTATTCCTCTGCGGGAAATATGGGGTTTTGAGTCCCTTTCACTGAGGAAGGTGTAGGTCTTGTGTATTCCAAAGTTGGTTTTAGAAACGGTACCCGGGCTTATATCAAACTCTGGTTTTATGCATCACCCCACCTTTCCTTCTCCATTAAGCAGGCATAACAGTGTTTTCTAAATGTGAGACTCTGTTCTCTTTCTTAACTCAGTTAATATGTAGCCATGTTTACAGGATCTTCATAAGTGATATCTTATGATAAGTTTCTTTTTTCTGTGTGACTTATTTCACTTAGAATCATCGTACCTGAATCTACTTACTTTGCTGCTCCTGGTCTTATGATATTGATTTCATGCCTGAGGGATATTCCATCATACATAAGTACCACAATTTTTGAACCATTTTTATATTTCCTGGGATATTCAAGGTGTACCCAAGTTGAGGTTCTTGTGAGCAGTGGAGCCCTAAATTTGGGGGTGGCTCTGTCTTATTGATTTCCAGTTTTCCCAAGGTATATTCCCTAGACTGTAAGTGCCCTTGGTTCTGTAGCTCTGTTGTTTACTTGTTTTAGGGAACACAATGCACTCCTCCAGTGAGGAAGTTGGCAATTTACATCCCGTCCATCAGCATAACAAGGCTCCATGTTCTCCAGGGCCTGTCTTGCCATTCTGGTTTTTAAACATTTTGTGGATGTCCCGTTTGACCGGTGGGAAGTGATACTTCTTTGTAGTGCAGATATTCATTGCTCGCTTGCTTGCTTGGCCAAAAAGGGCGTATGCGTTTTCTCCTCAATATATTCAGGAGAAAACGCATACGCCCTTTTTGGCCAAGTGCGTCATTGTCGAAGTTGTGACCCTCTTCCTGTGCTTTAAAGACGATTCCAACGTACCTCTTGAAATCTGTTTCCTGCTATTCTGCCTCGCTTTCATGTCCGCCTCGTTGCCTTCCCTCAACAGATTTTTGGACGATAGTTGTCCTTTATTACTCTGCCAGTTTGTGAATTGCTGTACCCCTGAGCTCTATTTTTCAACTCGGTTTTTGTGAGCTGAACGCAAGTCCAATATTTTGGTTCAGGACCTATACTGGTTCCTGGTGGAAGGCTGAGATTTTGGTAAATTCTTCTTCCTGCCGGGAAATTAGAGTGACATGTGCCCGTCCAAATGCCTAACAGCTAGCTCTCATAGGTTCTCCCTCTTCCCTTCCGTCCTCTGCCATATTGGCAACCTGTGCGAACCAGGAGCTTAAAGGGGCTGTCTCTCCAAGTTGGTAGATTGATAGTAAAGCAGTTGGAAAGTCAAACCGGAGCACCAGGAGAGGGACTATTCGTTGAGTTTTAGAAATCTTTTGAATTCACAGTGTGTCCATTCTCTAGGTTTCCCATACATGTTATAGCTGTAGTAAAATTCCCTTCAAGCTGGAGATTTGGGACCCATGGAATGGGGGCCATGCATTATTGCTTTAAAGGATCTGCGTTTGCTCACTCAATCTTACCAATCCTCTCAGTCCCAAGTGTACAGCCTTATGCCACATCCAGCTGTCATTGTAGATAGGGTCATTCCAGGTTTCATCAGAGACCCTGAAGGAATTGTAAAGAATTTCCCTGTATTTTGGTTTTGTTTTTGAAATTCCTTTTTATAGTGGGTTTGAGCTGATTCTCCCTGCCATGTTTATGCCAGTCTAGACACACTTGATTCCCTTACGTAGACATATCAATACATAGGTTTTAAGATTCTTACTAGTCAGATCTATTCCTCTGCGGGAAATATGGGGTTTTGAGTCCCTTTCACTGAGGAAGGTGTAGGTCTTGTGTATTCCAAAGTTGATTTTAGAAACGATACCCGTGCTTATATCAAACTCTGGTTTTATGCATCACCCCACCTCTCCTTCCCCCTTAAGCAGGCATAACAGTGTTTTCTAAATGTGGGACTCTGTTCTCTTTCTTAACTCAGTTCATGTGTAGCCATGTTTACAGGATCTTCATAAGTGATATCTTATGATAAGTTTCTTTTTTCTGTGTGACTTATTTCACTTAGAATCATCGTACTTGAATCCACTCACTTTGCTGCTCCTGGTCTTATGACATTGATTTCATGGATGAGGGATATTCCATCGTACATAAGTACCACAATTTTTTGAACCATTTTTATATTTCCTGGGATATTTAAGCTGTACCCAAGTTGACGTTCTTGTAAGCAGTGCAGCCCTAAATATGTGGGTGGCTCTTTCTTATTGATTTCCAGTTTCCCAAGGTATATTCCCTAGACTGGAAGTGCCCTTGGCTCTGTAGCTCTGTTGTTTACTTGTTTTAGGGAACGCAATGCACACCTCCTGTGAGGCAGTTGGCAATTTACATCCCGCCCATCAGCATAACAAGGCTCCCTGTTCTCCAGGGCCTGTCTTGCCTTTCTGGTGTTTACATATTTTGTGGATGTCCCTTTTGACCGGTGGGAAGTGACACTTCTTTGTAGTGCAGATTTGCATTGCCCGCTTGCTTGCTTGGCCAAAAAGGGCGTATGCGTTTTCTCCTGAATATATTCAGGAGAAATCGCATACACCCTTTTTGGCCAAGTGCGTCATTGTCGAAGTTGTGCCCCTCTTCCTGTGCATTAAAGGCGATTCCAACGTACCTCTTGAAATCTGTTTCCTGCTATTCTGCCTCGCTTTCAAGTCTGCCTCGTTGCCTTCCCTCAACAGATTTTTGGACGATAGTTGTCCTTTATTACTCTGCCAGTTTGTGAATTGCTGTGCCCCTGAGCTCCATTTTTCAACTCGTTTTTTGTGAGCTGAATGCAAGTCCAAAATGTTTGTTCAGGACCTCTCCTGGTTCCCGGTGGGTGGCTGAGACTTTGGTTAATTCTTCTTCCTGCCGGGAAATTAGAGTGACATGTGCCCGTCCAAATGCCTAACAGCTAGCTCTCATTGGTTCTCCCTCTTCCCTTCCATCCTCTGCCAAATTGGCAACCTGTGCGAACCAGTAGCTTAAAGGGGCTCTCTCTCCAACTTGGGAGATTGATAGCAAAGCAGTTGGAATGTCAAACCGGAGCACCAGGAGAGAGACTATTCGTTGAGTTTTAGAAAACTTTTGTATTCACAGTGTGTCCATTCTCTAGGTTTCCTGTACATGTTATAGCTGTAGTAATATTCCCTTCAACCTGGAGAGTTGGGACCCATGGAATGGGCGCCATCCATTTTTGCTTTAAAGGTTCTGCATTTGCTCACCCAATCTCACCAATCCTCTCAGTCCCAAGTGTGCAGCCTTATGTCACATCCAGCTGTCATTGTAGATAGGGTCATTCCAGGTGTCATCAGAGACCCTGAAAGAAATGTAAAGAATTTCCTTGTTTTTTGGTTTTGTTTTTGAAATTCCTTTTTATAGTGGGTTGGAGCTGATTCTCGCTGCCATGTTTATGCCAGTCTAGACACACTTGATTCCCTTACGGAGACATATCAGTACATAGGTTTTAAGATTCTTACTAGTCAGATGTATTCCTCTGCGGGAAATATGGGGTTTTGAGTCCCTTTCACTGAGGAAGGTGTAGGTCCTTTCTATTCCACAGTTGGTTTTATAAACGGTACCTGTGCTTATATCAAACTCTGGTTTTATGCATCACCCCACCTCTCCTTACCTCTTATGCAGGCATAAGAGTGTTTTCTAAATGTGAGACTATGTTCTCTTTCCTAACTCAGTTCATGTGTAGCCATGTTTACAGGATCTTCATAAGTGATATCTTAGGATAAGTTTATTTTTCTGTGTGACTTATTTCACTTAGAATCATCGTACCTGAATCCACTCACTTTGCTGCTCCTGGTCTTATGACATTGATTTCATGGCTGAGGGATATTCCATCGTACATATGTTCCACAATTATTTGAACCATTTTTATATTTCCTGGGATATTTAAGGTGTACACAAGTTGAGGTTCTTGTAAGCCGTGCAGCCCTAAATATGTCGGTGGATCTGTCTTATTGATTTTCAGTTTTCCCAAGGTATATTCCCTAGACTGGAAGTGCCCTTGGCTCTGTAGCTCTGTTGTTTACTTGTTTTAGGGAACACAATGCACTCCTCCAGTGAGGCACTTGGCGATTTACATCCCGCCCATCAGCATAACAAGGCTCCCTGTTCTCCAGGGCCTGTCTTGCCTTTCTGGTTTTTACACATCTTGTGGATGTCCCTTTTGACCGGTGGGAAGTGATACTTCTTTGTAGTGCCGATTTGCATTGCCCGTTTGCTTGCTTTGCCAAAAAGGGCGTATGGGAATATATTCAGGAGAAAACGCATACACCGTTTTTGGCCAAGGGCGTCATTCTCGAAGTTGTGCCCCTCTTCCTGTGCTTTAAAGGTGATTCCAAAGTACCTCTTGAAATCTGTTTCCTGCTATTCTGCCTTGCTTTCAAGTCAGCCTCGTTGCCTTCCCTCAACAGATTTTTGGACGATAGTTGTCCTTTATTACTCTGCCAGTTTGTGAATTGCTGTGCCCCTGAGCTCCATTTTTCAACTCGTTTTTTGTGAGCTGAACGCAAGTCCAAAATTTTGGTTCAGGACCTATACTGGTTCCCGATTGGTGGCTGAGACTTTGGTTAATTCTTCTTCCTGCTGGGAAATTAGAGTGACATGTGCCCGTCCAAATGCCTAACAGCTACTCTCTCATTGGTTCTCCCTCTTCCCTTCCATCCTCTGCCAAATTGGCAACCTGTGCGAACCAGGAGCTTAAAGGGGCTGTCTCTCCAACTTGGAAGATTGATAGTAAAGAAGTTGGAAAGTCAAACCGGAGCACCAGGAGAGGGACTATTCGTTGAGTTTTAGAAACCTTTTGTATTCACAGTGTGTCCATTCTCTAGGTTTCCCGTACATGTTATAGCTGTAGTAATATTCCCTTCATCCTGGAGAGTTGGGACCCATGGAATGGGGGCCATGCATTTTTGCTTTAAAGGGTCTGCATTTGCTCCCCCAATCTCACCAATCTTCTCAGTCCCAAGTGTCCAGCCTTATGCCACATCCAGCTGTCATTGTAGATAGGGTCATTCCAGGTTTCATCAGAGACCCTGAAGGAATTGTAAAGAATTTTCCTTTTTTTCGTTTTGTTTTTGAAATTCCTTTTTATAGTGGCTTTGAGCTGATTCTCGCTGCCATGTTTATGCCAGTCTACACACACTTGTTTCCCTTACGGAGACATATCAATACATGGGTTTTAAGATTCTTACTAGTCAGATCTATTCCTCTGCGGGAAATATGGTGTTTTGAGTCCCTTTCACTGAGGAAGGTGTAGGTCTTGTCTATTCCAAAGTTGGTTTTAGAAACGGTATCCGTGCTTATATCAAACTCTGGTTTTACGCATCACCCCACCTCTCCTTCCCCCTTAAGCAGGCATAACAGTGTTTTCTAAATGTGAGACTCTGTTCTCTTTCTTAACTCAGTTCATGTGTAGCCATGTTTACAGGATCTTCATAAGTGATATCTTATGATATGTTTCTTTTTTCTGTGTGACTTATTTCACTTAGAATCATCGTACATGAATCCACTCACTTTGCTGCTCCTGGTCTTATGACATTGATTTCATGGCTGAGGGATATTCCATCGTACATAAGTACCACAATTTTTTGAACCATTTTTATATTTCCTGGGATGTTTAAGGTGTGCCCAAGTTGAGGTTCTTGTAAGCAGTGCAGCCCTAAATTTGGGGGTGGCTCTGTCTTATTGATTTCCAGTTTTCCCAAGATATATTCCCTAGACTGGAAGTGCCCTTGGCTCTGTAGCTCTGTTGTTTACTTGTTTTAGGGAACACAGTGCACTCCTCCTATGAGGCAGTTGGCAATTTACATCCCACCCATCAGCATAACAATGCTCCCTGTTCTCCAGGACCTGTCTTGCCTTTCTGGTTTTTACACATTTTGTGGATGTCCCTTTTGACCGGTAGGAAGAGATACTTCTTTGTAGTGCAGATTTGCATTGCCCGCTTGCTTGATTGGCCAAAAAGGGCGTATGCGTTTTCTCCTGAATATATTCAGGAGAAAAAGCATACGCCCTTTTTGGCCAAGTGCGTCATTGTCGACGTTGTGCCCCTCTTCCTGTGCTTTAAAGGTGATTCCAACGTACCTCTTGAAATCTGTTTCCTGCTATTCTGGCTCGCTTTCAAGTCCACCTAGTTGCCTTCGCTCAACAGATTTTTGGACGATAGTTGTCCTTTATTACTCTGCCAGTTTGTGAATTGCTGTGCCCCTGAGCTCCATTTTTCAACTCGTTTTTTTGTGAGCTGTCCGCAAGTCCAAAATTTTTGTTCAGGACCTTTACTGGTTCCCGGTGGGTGGCTGAGACATTGGTTAATTCTTCTTCCTGCCAGGAAATTAGAGTGACATGTGCCCGTCCAAATGCCAAACAGCTACTCTCTAACTGGTTTTCCCTCTTCCCTTCCATCCTCTGCCAAATTGGCAACCTGTGCAAACCAGGATGTTAAAGGGTCTGTCTCTCCAAGTTGGGAGATTGATAGTAAAGCAGTTGGAAAGTCAAACCGGAGCACCAGGAGAGGGACAATTCGTTGAGTTTTAGAAACCTTTTGTATTCACAGTGTGTCCATTCTCTAGGTTTCCCGTACATGTTATAGCTGTAGTAATATACCCTATAACCTTGAGAGTTGGGACCCATGGAATGGGCGCCATGCATTATTGCTTTAAAGGGTCTGCGTTTGCTCACCCAATCTCACCAATCCTCTCAGTCCCAAGTTTCCAGCCTTATGCTACATCCAGCTGTCATTGTAGATAGGGTCATTCCAGGTTTCATCAGAGACCCTGAAGGAATTTTAAAGAATTTCCCTGTTTTTTGGTTTTGTTTTTGAAATTCCTTTTTATAGTGGCTTTGAGCTGATTCTCGCTGCCATGTTTATGCCAGTCTAGACACACTTTTTTCCCTTACGGAGACATATCAATACATGGGTTTTAAGATTCTTACTAGTCAGATCTATTCCTCTGCGGGAAATATGGGGTTTTGAGTCCCTTTCACTGAGGAAGTTGTAGGTCTTGTCTATTCCAAAGTTGGTTTTAGAAACGGTATCTGTGCTTATATCAAACTCTGGTTTTACGCATCACCCCACCTCTCCTTCTCCCTTAAACAGGCATAACAGTGTTTTCTAAATGTGAGACTCTGTTCTCTTTCCTAACTCAGTTCATGTGTAGCCATGTTTACAGGATCTTCATATGTGATATCTTATGATAAGTTTCTTTTTTCTGTGTGACTTATTTCACTTAGAATCATCGTACATGAATCCACTCACTTTGCTGCTCCTGGTCTTATGACATTGATTTCATGGCTGAGGGATATTCCATCGTACATAAGTACCACAATTTTTTGAACCATTTTTATATTTCCTGGGATATTTAAGGTGTGCCCAAGTTGAGGTGCTTGTACGTAGTGCAGCCCTAAATTTGGGGGAGGCTCTGTCTTATTGATTTCCAGTTATCCCAAGGTATATTCCCTAGACTGGAAGTGCCCTTGGCTCTGTAGCTCTGTTGTTTAATTGTTTTAGGGAACACAATGCTCTCCTACAGTTAGGCAGTTGGCAATTTACATCCCGCCCATCAGCATAACAAGGCTCCCTGTTCTCCAGGGCCTGTCTTGCCTTTCTGGTTTTTACACATTTTGTGGATGTCCCTTTTGACCGGTGGGAAGAGATACTTCTTTGTAGTGCAGATTTGCATTGCCCGCTTGCTTGCTTGGCCAAAAAGGGCGTACGCGTTTTCTCCTGAATATATTCAGGAGAAAAAGCATAAGCCCTTTTTGGCCAAGTGCATCATTGTCGAAGTTGTGCCCCTCTTCCTGTGCTTTAAAGGCGATTCCAACATACCTCTTGAAATCTGTTTCCTGCTATTCTGACTCACTTTCAAGTCCACCTCGTTGCCTTCCATCAAGAGATTGTTGGACGATAGTTGTCCTTTATTACTCTGCCAGTTTGTGAATTGCTGTGCCCCTGAGCTCCATTTTTCAACTCGTTTTTTTGTGAGCTGTCCGCAAGTCCAAAATTTTGGTTCAGGACCTTTACTGGTTCCCGGGGGGGGCTGAGACTTTGGTTAATTCTTCTTCCTGCCAGGAAATTAGAGTGACATGTGCCCGTCCAAATGCCAAACAGCTACTCTCTCACTGCTTCTCCCTCTTCCCCTCCATCCTCTGGCAAATTGGCAACCTGTGCAAACCAGGAGGTTAAAGGGGCTGTGTCTCCAAGTTGGGAGATTGATAGTAAAGCAGTTAGAAAGCCAAACAGGAGCACCAGGAGCGGGACTATTCATTGAGTTTTAGAAACCTTTTGTATTCACAGTGTGTCCATTCTCTAGGTTTCCCGTACATGTTATAACTGTAGTAATATTCCCTTCAACCGGGAGAGTTGGGTCCCATGGAATGGGGGCCATGCATTACTGCTTTAAAGGGTCTGCATTTGCTGACCCAATCTCACCAATCCTCTCAGTCCCAAGTGTCCAGCCTTATGCCACATCCAGCTGTCATTGTAGATAGGGTCATTCCAGGTTTCCTCAGAGACCCTGAAGGAATTGTAAAGAATTTCCCAGTTTTTTGGTTTTGTTTTTGAAATTCCTTTTTATAGTGGGTTTGAACTGATTCTCGCTGCCATGTTTATGCCAGTCTAGACACACTTGTTTCCCTTACGGAGACATATCAATACATGGGTTTTAAGATTCTTACTAGTCAGATCTATTCCTCTGCGGGAAATATGGGGTTTTGAGTCCCTTTCACTGAGGAAGGTGTAGGTCTTGGCTATTCCAAAGTTGGTTTTTAGATACGGTATCCGTGCTTATATCAAACTCTGGTTTTATGCATCACCCCACCTCTCCTTCCCCCTTAAGCAGGCATAACAGTGTTTTCTAAATGTGAGACTCTGTTCTCTTTCTTAACTCAGTTCATGTGTAGCCATGTTTACAGGATCTTCATAAGTGATATCTTATGATAAGTTTCTTTTTTCTGTGTGACTTATTTCACTTAGAATCATCGTACAAGAATCCACTCACTTTGCTGCTCCTGGTCTTATGACATTGATTTCATGGCTGAGGGATATTCCATCGTACATAATTACCACAATTTTTTGAACCATTTTTATATTTCTTGGGATATATAAGTTGTACCCAAGTTGAGGTTCTTGTGAGCAGTGCAGCCCTAAATTTGGGGGTGGCCCTGTCTTATTGATTTCCTGTTTTCCCAAGGTATATTCCCTAGACTGGAAGTGCCCTTGGCTCTGTAACTCTGTTGTTTATTTGTTTTAGGGAACACAATGCATTCCTCCTGTGAGGCAGTTGGCAATTTACATCCCGCCCATCAGCATAACAAGGTTCCCTGTTCTCCAGGGCCTGTGTTGCTTTTCTGGTTTTTACACATTTTGTGGATGTCCCTTTTGACCGGTGGGAAGTTATACTTTTTTTAGTGCAGATTTGCATTGCCCGCTTGCTTGATTGGCCAAAAAGGGCGTACGCGTTTTCTCCTGAATATATTCAGGAGAAAACGCATAGGCACTTTTTGGAAAAGTGCGTCATTGTCGAAGTTGTGCCCCTCATCCTGTGCTTTAAAGGCGATTCCAACGTACCTCTTGAAATCTGTTTCCTGTTATTCTGCCTCGCTTTCAAGTCCACCTCGTTGCCTTCCCTCAACAGATTGTTGGACGATAGTTGTCCTTTATTACTCTGCCAGTTTGTGAATTGCTGTGCCCCTGAGCTCCATTTTTCAACTCGTTTTCTTGTGACCTGTACGCAAGTCCAAAATTTTGGTTCAGGACCTTTACTGGTTCCCGGTGGGTGGCTGAGTCTTTGGTTAATTCTACTTCCCACCTGGAAATTAGAGTGACATGTGCCCGTCCAAATGCCAAACAGCTAATCTCTCACTGGTTCTCCCTCTTCCCTTCCATCCTCTGCCAAATTCGCACCCTGTGCAAACCAGGAGGTTAAAGGGGCTGTCTCTCCAAGTTGGGAGATTGATAGTAAAGCAGTTGGAAAGTAAAACCGGAGCACCAGGAGAGGGACTATTCGTTGAGTTTTAGAAACCTTTTGTATTAACTGTGTGTCCATTCTCTAGATTTCCCGTACATGGTATAGATGTAGTAATATTCCCTACAACCTGGGGAGTTGGGACCCATGGAATGGGGGCCATGCATTATTGCTTTAAAGGGTCTGCGTTTGCTCACCCAATCTCACCAATCCTCTCAGTCCCAAGTGTCCAGCCTTATGCCACATCCAGCTGTCATTGTAGATAGGGTCATTCCAGGTTTCTTTAGAGAACCTGAAGGAATTGTAAAGAATTTTCCTGTTTATTGCTTTTGTTTTTGAAATTCCTTTTTATAGTGGGTTTGAGCTGATTCTCGCTGCCATGTTAATGCCAGTCTAGACACACTTGATTCCCTTACGGAGACATATCAATACATAGGTTTTAAGATTCTTACTAGTCAGATCTATTCCTCTGCGGGAAATATAGGGTTTTGAGTCTCTTTCACTGAGGAAGGTGTAGTTCTTGTGTATTCCAAAGTTGGTTTTAGAAACGCTACCCGTGCTTATATCAAACTCTGGTTTTATGCATCACCCCACCTCTCCTTCCCCCTTAAGCAGGCATAACAGTGTTTTCTAAATGTGAGACTCTGTTCTCTTTCTTAACTCAGTTCATGTGTAGCCATATTTACAGGATCTTCATAAGTGATATCTTATGATAAGTTTCTTTTTTCTGTGTGACTTATTTCACTTAGAATCATCGTACCTGAATCCACTCACTTTGCTGCTCCTGGTCTTATGACATTGATTTCATGGCTGAGGGATATTCCATCGTACATAAGAACCACAATTTTTTGAACCATTTTTATATTTCCTGGGATATTTAATGTGTACCCAAGTTGAGGTTCTTGTAAGCAGTGCAGCCCTAAATTTGGGGGTGGCTCTGTCTTATTGATTTTCAGTTTTCCCAAGGTATATTCCCTAGACTGGAAGTGCCCTTGGCTCTGTAGCTCTGTTGTTTACTTGTTTTAGGGAACACAATGCACTCCTACTGTGAGGCAGTTGGCAATTTACATCCCGCCCATCAGCATAAGAAGGCTCCCTGTTCTCCAGCTACTGTCTTGCCTTTCTGGTTTTTATACATTTTGTGGATGTCCCGTTTGACCGGTGGGAAGTGATACTTCTTTGTAGTGCAGATTTGCATTGCCCGCTTGCTTGCTTTGCCAAAAACGGCGTATGCGTTTTCTCCTGAATATATTCAGCAGAAAACGCATACACCCTTTTTGGCCAAGTGTGTCATTGTCGAAGTTGTGCCCCTCTTCCTGTGCTTTAAAAGCGATTCCAACATACCTCTTGAAATCTGTTTGCTGTTATTCTGCCTCGCTTTCAAGTCCGCCTCGTTGCCTTCCCTCAGCAGATTTTTGGATGATAGTTTTCCTTTATTACTCTGCCAGTTTGTGAATTGCTGTGCCCCTGAGCTCCATTTTGCAACTCATTTTTTGTGAGCTGTACGCAAGTCCAAAATTATGGTTCAGGACCTATACTGGTTCCTGGTGGGTGGCTGAGACTTTGGTTAATTCTTCTTCCTGCCGGGAAATTAGAGGGGCATGTTCCCTTCCAAATGCCTAACAGCTGCTCTCTCATTGGTTCTCCCTCTTCCCTTCCATGCTCTGCCAAATTGGCAACGTGTGCGAACCAGGAGCTTAAATGGCCTTTCTCTTCAAGTTGGGAGATTGATAGTAAAGCAGTTGGAAAGTCAAACCGGAGCAGCAGGTGAGGGACTATTCGTTGAGTTTTAGAAACATTTGTATTCACAGTGTGTCCATTCTCTAGGTTTCCCGTACATGTTATAGCTGTAGTAATATTCCCTTCAACCTGGAGAGTTAGGACCCTAGGAATGGGTGCCATGCATTATTGCTTTAAAGGGTCTGCATTTGCTCACCCAATCTCACCAATCCTCTCAGTCCCAAGTGTCCAGCATTATGCCACATCCAGCTGTCATTGTAGATAGGGTCATTCCAGGTTTCATCAGAGACCCTGAAGGAATTGTAAAGAATTTCCCTGTTTTTTGGTTTTGTTTTTGAAATTCCTTTTTATAGTGGGTTTGAGCTGATTCTCGCTGCCATGTTTATGGTATTCTAGACACACTTGATTCCCTTACGGAGGCATATCAATACATAGGTTTTAAGATTCTTACTAGTCAGATCTATTCCTCTACGGGAAATATGGGGGTTTGAGTCCCTTTCATTTAGGAAGGTGTAGGTCTTGTCTATTCCACAGTTGGTTTTATAAACGGTACCTGTGCTTATATAAAACTCTGGTTTTATGCATCACCCCACCTCTCCTTCCCACTTAAGCAGGCATAAGAATGTTTCTCTAAATGTGAGACTCTGTTCTCTTTCCTAACTCAGTTCAAGTGTAGCCATGTTTACAGGATCTCCATAAGTGATATCTTATGATAAGTTTCTTTTTCTGTGTGACTTATTTCACTTAGAATCATCGTACGTGAATCCACTCACTTTGCTGCTCCTGGTTTTATGGCATTGATTTCATGGCTGAGGGATATTCCATCGTACATAAGTACCACAGTTTTTTGAACCATTTTTATATTTCCTGGGATATTTAAGGTGTACCCAAGTTGAGGTTCTTCTAAGCAGTGCAGTCCTAAATTTGTGGGTGGCTCTGTCTTATTTATTTCCAGTTTTACCAAGGTATATTCCCTAGACTGGAAGTGCCCCTGGCTCTGTAGCTCTATTGTTTACTTGTTTTAGGGAGCACAGTGCACTCCTCCAATGAGGCAGATGGCAATTTACATCCCGCCCATCAGCATAACAAGGCTCCCTGTTCTCCAGGGCCTATCTTGCCTTTCTGGTTTTTACACATTTTGTGGATGTCCCATTTGACCGGTGGGAAGTGATACTTCTTTGTAGTGCAGACTTGCCTTGCCCACTTGCTTGCTTGGCCAAAAAGGGCGTATGCGTTGTCTCCTGAATATATTCAGGAAACAACGCATATGCCCTTTTTGGCCAAGTGCATCATTGTCGAAGTTGTGCCCCTCTTCCTGTGCTTTACAGGCGATTCCAACATACCTCTTGAAATCTGTTTCCTGCTATTCTGCCTCGCTTTCAAGTCCGCCTCATTGCCTTCACTCAACAGATTTTTGGATGATACATGTCCTTTATTACTCTGCCAGTTTGTGAATTGCTCTGCCCCTGAGCTCCATTTTTCAACTCGTTTTTTGTGAGCTGTACGCAAGTCCAAAATTTTGGTTCAGGACCTCTACTGGTTCCCGGTGGGTGGCTGAGACTTTGGTTAATTCTTCTTCCTGCCAGGAAATTAGAGTGACATGTGCCCGTCCAAATGCCAAAGAGCTAGTCTATCATTGGTTCTCCCTCTTCCCTTCCATCCTCTGCCAAATTGGCAACCTTTGTGAACCAGGAGCTTAAAGGGGCTGTCTCTCCAAGTTGGGAGATTGATAGTAAATCCGTTGGAAAGTCAAACCAGAGCACCAGGAGAGGGACAATCCGTTGAGTTTTAGAAACCTTTCGTATTCACAGTGTGTCCATTCTCTAGGTTTCCCGTACATGTTATAGCTGTAGTGATATTCCCTTCAAAATGGAGAGTTGGGACCCATGGAATGGGGGCCATGCATTTTTGCTTTATAGGGTCTGCATTTGCTCACCCAATCTCAACAATCCTCTCAGTCCCAAGTGTCCAGCCATATGCCACATCCAGCTGTCATTGTAGATAGGGTCATTCCAGGTTTCATCAGAGACTCTGAAGGAATTGTAAAGAATTTCCCTGTTTTTTTGTATAGTTTTTGAAATTCCTTTTTATAGTGTGTTTGAGCTGATTCTCGCTGCCATGATTAAGCCAGTCTAAACACACTTGATTCCCTTACAGAGACATATCAATGCATAGGTTTTAAGATTCTTACTAGTCAGATCTATTCCTCTGTGGGAAATAGAGCGTTTTGAATCCCTTTAACTGAGGAAGCTGTAGGTCTAGACTATTTCATAGTTGGTTTTTGGAACGGTACCTGTGCTTATACCAAACTCTGGTTTTATGCATCACCTTACCTCTCCTTCTCCCTTAAGCAGACATAAGAGTGTTTTCTAAATGTGAGACTCTGTTCTCTTTCCTAACTCAGTTCATGTGTAGCCATGTTTATAGGATCTTCATAAGTGATATCTTTTGATAAGTTTCTTTTTCTGTGTGACTTATTTCACTTAGAATCATCGTACCTGAATCCACTCACTTTGCTGCTCCTGGTCTTATGACATTGATTTCATGGCTGAGGGATATTCCATCGTACGTAAATACCACAAATTTTTGAACCATTTTTATATTCCCTGGGATATTTAAGGTGTACCCAAGTTGAGGTTCTTGTAAGCTGTGCAGCCCTAAATTTTGGGGTGGCTCTGTCTTATTGATTTTCAGTTTTCCCAAGGTATATTCCCTACTGGAAGGGCCCTTTGTTCTGTAGCTCTGTTGTTTACTTGTTTTAGGGAAGACAATGCACTCCTCCAGTGAGGCAGTAGGCAATGTACATCCCGCCCATCAGAATAACAATGCTCCCTGTTCTCCAGGGCCTGTCTTGCCTTTCTGGTTGTTACACATTTTGTGGATGTCCCTGTTGACCGGTGGGAAGTGATACTTCTTTGTAGTGCAGATTTGCATTGCCCACTTGCTTGCTTGGCCAAAAAGGGCGTATGCGTTTTCTCCTGAATATATTCAGGAGAAACCGCATACGCCCTTTTTGGCCAACTGCATCATTGTCGAAGTTGTGCCCCTCTTCCTGTGCTTTAAAGGCGATTCCAACGTACCTCTTGAAATCTATTTCCTCCCATTGTGCCACGCTTTCAAGTCTGCCTCCTTGCCTTCCCTCAACAGATTTTTGGATGATAGTTGTCCTTTATTACTCTGCCAGTTTGTGAATTGCTGTGCCCCTGAGCTCCATTTTTCAACTCTTTTTTTGTGAGCTGTACGCAAGTCCAAAATTTTTGTTCAGGCCCTATAGTGGTTCCCGGTGTGTGGCTGAGACTTTGGTTAATTCTTCTTCCTGCCGGGAAATTAGAGTGACATGTGCGCATCCAAATGCCTCACAGCTACTCTCTCATTGGTTCTCCCTCTTCCCTTCCATCCTCTGCCAAATAGGCAACCTGTGCAATCGAGGAGGTTAAAGGGGCAGTCTCTCCAAGTTGAGAGATTGATAGTAAAGCAGTTGGAAAGACAAACCTGAGCACCAGGAGAGGGAGTATTCGTTGAGTTTAGAAACCTTTTGTATTCACAGTGGGTCCATTCTCTAGGTTTCCCGTACTTGTTATAGCTGTAGTAATATTCCCTTCATCCTGGAGAGTTGGGACCCATGGAATGGGGGCCATGCATTATTGCTTTAAATGGTCTGCATTTGCTCACCCAATCTCACCAATCCTCTCAGTCCCAAGTGTCCAGCCTTATACCACATCCAGCTGTCATTGTAGATAGGGTCATTCCAGGTTTCATCAGAGAACCTGAAGGTATTGTAAAAAATTTCCCTGTTTTTGGTTTTGTTTTTGAAATTCCTTTTTATAGTGGGTTTGAGCTGATTCTCGCTGCCATGTTTATGCCGGTCTAGATACACTTGATTCCCTTACGGAGACATATCAATACATAGGTTTTAAGACTGTTACTAGTCAGATCTATTCCTCTGCGGGAAATGTGGGGTTTTAAGTCCCTTTCACTGGGGAAGGTGTTGGTCATGTCTATTCCACAGTTTGTTTTAGAAACGGTACCTGTGCTTATATCAAACTCTGGTTTTATGCATCACCCCACCTCTCCTTCCCCCTTAAACAGGCATAAGAGTGTTTTTTAAATGTGAGACTCTGTTCTCTTTCTTAACTCAGTTCATGTGTAGCCATGTTTACAGGATCTTCATAAGTGATATCTTATGATAAGTTTCTTTTTCTGTGTGACTTCTTTCACTTAGAATCATCGTACCTGAATCCACTCACTTTGCTGCTCCTGGTCTTATGACATTGATTTCATGACTGAGAGATATTCCATTGTACATAAATACCACAGTTTTTTGAACCATTTTTATATTTCCTGGGATATTTAAGGTGTACTCAAGTTGAGGTTCTTGTAAGCAGTGCAGCCCTAAATTAGGGGGTGGCTCTGTCTTATTGATTTTCAGTTTTCCCAAGGTATATTCCCTAGACTGGAAGTGCCCTTGGCTCTGTAGCTCTGTTGTTTACTTGTTTTAGGGAACAGAATGCACTCCTCCAGTGAGGCAGTTGACAATTTACATCCCGCCCATCAGCATAACAAGGCTCCCTGTTCTCCAGGGCCTATCTTGCCTTTCTGGTTTTTACACATTTTGTGGATGTCCCTTTTGACCGATGGGAAGTGATCCTTCTTTGTAGTGCAGATTTGCATTGCCCACTTGCTTGCTTGGCCAAAAAGGGCGTATGCGTTTTCTCCTGAATATATTCAGGAAACAACGCATACGCCCTTTTTGGCCAAGTGCATCATTGTTGAAGTTGTGCCACTCTTCCTGTGCTTTACAGGCGATTCCAACGTACCTCTTGAAATCTGTTTCCTGCTATTCTGCCTGGCTTTCAAGTCCGCCTCGTTGCCTTCCCTCAACAGATTTTTTGACGATACTTGTCCTTTATGACTCTGCCAGTTTGTGAATTGCTCTGCCCCTGAGCTCCATTATTCAACTCGTTTTTTGTGAACTGTACGCAAGTGCAAAATTTTGGTTCAGGACCTATACTGGTTCCTGGTGGGTGGCTGAGACTTTGGTTAATTCTTCTTCCTGCCGGGAAATTAGAATGATATGTGCCCGTTCAAATGCCTAACAGGTTCTCTCTCATTGGTTCTCCCTCTTCCCTTCCATCCTCTGCCAAATTGGCAACCTGTGCGAACCAGGAGCTTAAAGGGTCTGTCTCTCCACGTTGGGAGATTGATAGTAAAGCAGTTCGAAAGTCCAACTGGAGCACCAGGAGAGGGACTATTCGTTGAGTTTTAGAAACCTTTTGTATTCACTGTGTGTCCATTCTCTAGGTTTCCCATACATGTTATAGCTGTAGTAATATTCCCTTCAACCTGGAGAGTTGGGACCCATGGAATGGGTGCCATGCATTTTTGCTTTAAAGGGTCTGCATTTGCTCACCCAATCTCAACAATCCTCTCAGTCCCAAGTGTCCAGCCTTATGCCACATCCAGCTGTCATTGTAGATAGGGTCATTCCAGGTTTCATCAGAGACCCTGAAGGAATTGTAAAGAATTTCCCGGTTTTTTGGTTTTGTTTTTGAAATTCCTTTTTATAGTGGTTTGAGCTGATTTTCGCTGCCATGTTTATGCCAATCTAGACACACTTTATTCCCTTACGGAGACATATCAATACATAGGTTTTAACTTTCTTACTAGTCAGATCAATTCCTCTGCGGGAAATATGGTTTTTTTTTTTTTTTTTTTTTTTTTTTTTTTTTTTTTTTTTTTGCTGTACGCGGGCCTCTCACTGCTGTGGCCTCTCCCGTTGCGGAGCACAGGCTCCGGACACACAGGCTCCGCGGCCATGGCTCGCGGGCCCAGCCGCTCCGCGGCACGTGGGATCCTCCGGGATAGGGGCACGAACCCGTGTCCCCTGCATCGGCAGGCGGACTCTCAACCACTGCGCCACCAGGGAAGCCCAAATATGGGGTTTTGAGTCCCTTTCACTGACGAAGGTGTTGGTCTTGTCTATTCCACAGTTGGTTTTAGAAACGGTACCCGTGCTTATATCAAACTCTGGTTTTATGCATCACCACACCTCTCTTTCCCCCTTAAACAGGCATAAGAGTGTTTTCTAAATGTGAGACTCTGTTCTCTTTCCTAACTCAGTTCATGTGTAGCCATGTTTACAGGATCTTCATAAGTGATATATTATGATAAGTTTCTTTTTCTGTGTGACTTATTTCACTTAGAATCATCGTACCTGAGTCCACTCACTTTGCTTCTCCTGGTCTAATGACATTGATTTCATGGCTGAGGGATATTCCATCGTACATAAGTACCACAGTTTTTTGAACCATTTTTATATTTCCTGGGATATTTAAGGTGTACCCACTTTGAGGTTCTTGTAAGCAGTGCAGCCCTAAATTTGGGAGTGGCTTTTTCTTATTGATTTTCAGTTTTCCCAAGGTATATACCCTAGACTGGAAGTGCCCTTGGCTCTGTAGCTCTGTTGTTTACTTGTTTTAGGGAACGCAATGCACTCCTCCAGTGAGGCAGTTGGCAATTTACATCCCGCCCATCAGCATAACAAGGCTCCCTGTTCTCCAGGGCCTGTCTTGCCTTTCTGGTTTTTACACATTTGTGGATGTCCCTTTTGACCGGTGGGAATTGATACTTCTTTGTAGTGCAGATTTGCGTTGCCCGCTTGCTTGCTTGGCCAAAAAGGGCGTATGCATTTTCTCCTGAGTATATTCAGGAGAAAACGCATACGCCCTTTTTGGCCAAGTACGTCATTGTCGAAGCTGTGCCCCTCTTCCTGTGCTTTAAAGGCGATTCCAACGTACCTATTGCAATCTGTTTCCTGCTATTCTGCCTCACTTTCAAGTCTACATCTTTGACTTCCCTCTACAGATTTTCGGACGATAGTTGTCCTTTATTACTCTGCCAGTTTGTGAATTGCTGTGCCCTTGAGCTCAATTTTTCAACTCGTTTTTTGTGAGCTGTACGCAAGTCCAAAATTTTGGTTCACGACCTTTACTGTTTCCCGGTGGTTGGCTGAGACTTTGGTTAATTCTTCTTCCTGCCGGGAAATTAGAGTGAATGTGCCCGTCCAAATGCCTAACATCTACTCTCTCTTTGGTTCTCCCTCTTCCCTTCCATCCTCTGCAAAATTGGCAACCTGTGCGAACCAGGAGATTAAAGGGGCTGTCTCTCCAATTTGGGAGATTGATAGTAAGGCAGTTGGGAAGTCAAATCGGAGAACCAGGAGAGGGACTATTCGTTGAGTTTATAAACCTTTTGTATTCACAGTGTGTCCATTCTCTAGGTTTCCCATACATGTTATAGCTGTAGTAGTATTCCCTTCAACCTGGAGAGTTGGGACCCATGGAATGGGGGCCATGCATTATTGCTTTAAAGGGTCTGCATTTGTTCACCCAATCTCACCAATCCTCGCAGACCCAAGGGTCCAGCCTTCTACAACATCCTGCTGTCATTGTAGATAGGGTCATTCCAGGTTTCATCAGAGACCCTGAAGGAAATGTAAAGAATTTCCTTGTTTTTTGGTTTTGTTTTTGAAATTCCATTTTATAGTGGTTTTGAGCTGATTCTCACTGTTATGTTTATGCCAGTCTAGACACACTTGATTCCCTTACAGAGACATATCAATACATAGGTTTTAAGATTCTTACTAGTCAGATCTATTCCTCTGCGGGAAATATGGGGTTTTGAGTCCCTTTCATTGAGGAAGGTTTAGGTCTTGTCTATTCCAGAGTTGGTTTTAGAAATGGTATCTGTACTTATATCAAACTCTGGTTTTATGCATCACCCCACCTCTTCTTCCCCCTTAAGCAGGCATAAGAGTGTTTTCTAAATGTGAGACTCTGTTCTCTTTCCTAAGTCAGTTCATGTGCAGCCATGTTTACAGGATCTTCATAAGTGATATCTTATGAAAAGTTTCTTTTTCTGTGTGACATATTTCACTTCGAATCATCTTACCTGAATCCACTCACTTTGCTGCTCCTGGTCTTATGACATTGATTTCAAGGCTGAGGGATATTCAAAAGAACCTAAGTACTACAAATTTTTGCAGCATTTTTATATTTCCTGGGATATTTAAGGTGTACCCAAGTTGCAGTTCTTATAAGCAGTGCAGCCCTAAATTTGGGGGTGGCTCTGTCTTATTGATTTTCAGTTTTCCCAAGGTATATTCCGTAGACTAGGAAGTGCCCTTGGCTCTGTAGCTCTGTTGTTTACTTGTTTTAGGGAACGCAATGCACTCCTCCAGTGAGGCAGTTGGCAATTTACATCCCGCCCATCAGCATAACAAGGCTCCCTGTTCTCCAGGGCCTATCTTGCCTTTCTGGTTTTTACACATTTTGTGGATGTCCCTTTTGACCGATGGGAAGTGATCCTTCTTTGTAGTGCAGATTTGCATTGCCCGCTTGCTTGCTTGGCCAAAAAGGGTGTATGCGTTTTCTCCTGAATATATTCAGGAGAAAACACATACGCCCTTTTGGCCAAATGCGTCATTGTCGATGTTGTCCCCCTCTTCCTGTGTTTTAAAGGCGATTCCAACGTATCTCTTGAAATCAGTTTCTTGCTATTCTGCCTCGCTTTCAAGTCCGCCTCGTTGCCTTCCCTCAACAGATTTTTGGACGATAGTTGTCCTTTATTACTCTGCCAGTTTGTGAATTGCTGTGCCCCTGAGCTCCATTTTTCAACTCGTTTTTTGTGAGCTGTACACAAGTCCAAAATTTTGGTTTAGGACCTATACTGGTTCTCGGTGGGTGGCTGAGACTTTGGTTAATACATCTTCCTGCCGGGAAATTAGAGTGAGATGTTCCCGTCCAAATGCCTAACAGCTACTCTCTCATTGGTTCTCCCTCTTCCTTTCCATCCTCTGCAAAATTGGCAACCTGTGCGAACCAGGAGCTTAAAGGGTCTCTCTCTCCAATTTGGGAGATTGATAGTAAAGAAGTTGGAAAGTCAAACCGGAGCACCAGGAGAGGGACTATTCGTTGAGTTTTAGAAACCTTTTGTAGTCACAGTGTGTCCATTCTCTACGTTTCCCATACATGTTATAGCTGTAGAAATATTCCCTTCAACCTGGAGAGTTGGGACCCATGGTATAGGGGCCATGCATTTTTGCTTTAGAGGTTCTGAATTTGCTCACCCAATCTCACCAATCCTTTCAGTCCCAAGTGTCCAGCCTTATACCACATCCAGCTGTCACTGTAGATAGAGTCATTCCAGGTTTCACCGGAGACCCTGAAGGAAATGTAAAGTATTTCCCTGTTTTTTTGGTTTTGTTTTGGAAATTCCTTCTTATAGTGGGTTTGAGCTGATTCTCGCTGTCATGTTTATGCCAGTCTAGACACACTTGTTTCCCTTACAGAGACATATCAATACATAGGTTTTAAGATTCTTACTAGTCAGATCTATTCCTCTGTGGGAAATATGGGGTTTTGAGTCCCTTTCATTGAGGAAGGTGTAGGTCTTGTCTATTCCACAGTTGGTTTTAGAAATGGTACCTGTAATTATATCAAACTCTGGTTTTATGCATCACCCCACCTCACCTTCCCCCTTAAGCAGGCATAAGAGTGTTTGCTTAATGTGAGACTCTGTTCTCTTTCCTAAGTCAGTTAATGTGCAGCCATGTTTACAGGATCTTCATAAGTGATATCTTATGATAAGTTTCTTTTTTCTGTGTGACTTATTTCACTTAGAATCATCGTACCTGAATCCACTCACTTTGATGCTCCTGGTCTTATGACATTGATTTCATGGTTGAGGGATATTCCATCGTACATAAATACCACAGTTATTGGAACCATTTTTATATTTCCTGGGATATTTAAGGTGTACCCAAGTTGAGGTTCTTGTAAGCAGTGCAGACCTGAATTTGGGGGTGGCTCTGTCTTATTGATTTTCAGTTTTCCCAAGGTATATTCCCTAGACTGGAAGTGCCCTTGGCTCCGTAGCTATGTTGTTTACTTGTTTTAGGGCACGCAATGCACTCCTCCAGTGAGGCAGTTGGCAATTTACATCCCTCCCATCAGCATAACTAGGCTCCCTGTTATCCAGGGCCTGTCTTGCTTTCTGGTTTTTACACATTTGTGGATGTCCCTTTTGACCGGTGGGAAGTGATACTTCTTTGTAGTGCAGATTTGCATTGCCCGCTTGCTTGCTTGGCCAAAAAGGGCGTATGCGTTTTCTCCTGAATATATTCAGGAGAAAACGCATACGCCCTTTATGGCCAAGTGTGTCATTGTCACAGTTGTGCCCCTATTCCTGCGCTTTAAAGGCGATTCCAACGTACCTCTTGAAATCTGTTTCTTGCTATTCTGCCTCGCTTTCAAGTCCGCCTCGTTGCCTTCCCTCAACAGATTTTTGGACGATAGTTGTCCTTTATTACTCTGCCAGTTTGTGAATTGCTGTGCCCCTGAGCTCCATTTTTCAACTCGTTTTTTGTGAGCTGTACGCAAGTCCAATATTTTGGTTCAGGACCTATACTGGTTCCCGGTGGGTGGCTGAGACTTTGGTTAATTCTTCTTCCTGCCGGGAAATTAGAGTGACATGTGCCCGTCCAAATGCCTAACAGCTCGTCTCTCATTGGTTCTCCCTCTTCCCTTCCATCCTCTGCCAAATTGGCAACCTGTGCGAACCAGGAGGTTAAAGGGGTTGTCTCTCCAAGTTGGGAGATTGATAGTAAAGCAGTTGGAAAGTCAAACAGGAGCACCAGGAGAGGGACTATTCGTTGAGTTTTAGAAACCTTTTGTATTCACAGTGTGTCCATTCTCTAGGTTTCCCGTACATGTTATAGCTGTAGTAATATTGCCTTCAACCTGGAGAGTTGGGACCCATGGAATGGGGGCCATGCATTATTGCTTTAAATGGTCTGCGTTTGCTCACCCAATCTCACCAATCCTCTCAGTCCCAAGTGTCCAGCCTTGTGCCACATCCAGCTGTCATTGTAGATTGGGTCATTCCAGGTTTCATCACAGACCCTGAAGGAATTGGAAAGAATTTCCCGGTTTTTTGGTTTTGTTTGTGAAATTCCTTTTTATAGTGGGTTTGAGCTGATTCTCGCTGCCATGTTTATGCCAGTCTAGACACACTTGATTCCCTTACGGAGACATATCAATACATAGGTTTTAAGATTCTTACTAGTCATGTCTTTTCCTCTGCGGGAAATATGGGGTTTTGAGTCCCTTTCACTGAGGAAGGTGTACGTCTTGACTATTCCAAAGTTGGTTTTAGAAACGGTACCCGTGCTTTTACTAAACTCTGGTTTTATGCATCACCCCACCTCTCCTTTCCCCTTAAGCAGGCATAACAGTGTTTTCTAAATGTGAGACTCTGTTCTCTTTCTTAACTCAGTTCATGTGTAGCCATGTTTACAGGATCTTCATAAGTGATATCTTATGATAAGTTTCTTTTTTCTGTGTGACTTATTTCACTTAGAATCATCGTACCTGAATCCACTCACTTTGCTGCTCCTGGTCTTATGACATTGATTTCATGGCTGAGGGATATTCCATCGTACATAAGTACCACAATTTTTTGAACCATTTTTATATTTCCTGGGATATTTAAGGTGTACCCAAGTTGAGGTTCTTGTAAGCAGTGCAGCCCTAAATTTGGGGGTGGCTCTGTCTTATTGATTTTCAGTTTTCCCAAGGTATATTCCCTAGACTGGAAGTGCCCTTGGCTCTGTAGCTCTGTTGTTTACTTGTTTTAGGGAACGCAATGCACTCCTCCAGTGAGGCAGTTGGCAATTTACATCCCGCCCATCAGCATAACGAGGCTCCCTGTTCTCCAGGGCCTGTCTTGCCTTTCTGGTTTTTATACATTTTGTGGATGTCCCTTTTAACCGGTGGGAAGTGATACTTCTTTGTAGTGCAGATTTGCATTGCCCGCTTGTTTGCTTGGCCAAAAAGGGCGTATGCGTTTTCTCCTGAATATATTCAGGAGAAAACGCATACGCCCTTTTTGGCCAAGTGCGTCATTGTCGAAGTTGTGTCCCTCTTCCTGTGCTTTAAAGGTGATTCCAATGTACCTCTTGAAATCTGTTTCCTGCTATTCTGCCTTGCTTTCAAGTCCGCCTCGTTGCCTTCCCTCAACAGATTTTTGGACGATACTTGTCCATTATTACTCTGCCAGTTTGTGAATTGCTGTACCTCTGAGCTCCATTTTTCAACTCGTTTTTTGTGAGCTGTACGCAAGTCCAATATTTTGGTTCAGAACCTATACTGGTTCCTGGTGGGTGGCTGAGACTTTGGTTAATTCTTCTTACTGCCGGGAAATTAGAGTGACATGTGCCCGTCCAAATGCCTAACAGCTAGTCTCTCTTTGGTTCTCCCTCTTCCCTTCCATCCTCTGTCAAATTGGCAACCTGTGCGTACCAGGAGCTTAAAGGGGCTGTCTCTCCAATTTGGTAGATTGATAGTAAAGCAGTTGGAAAGTCAAACCGGAGCACCAGGAGAGGGACAATTCGTTGAGTTTTAGAAACCTTTTGTATTCACAGTGTGTCCATTCTCTAGGTTTCCCGTACATGGTATAGCTGTAGTAATATTCCCTGCAACCTGGAGAGTTGGGACCCATGGAATTGGGACCATACATTATTGCTTTAAAGGGTCTGCATTTGCTCACCCAATCTCACCAATCCTCTCAGTCCCAAGTGTCCAGCCTTATGCCACATCCAGCTGTCATTGTAGATAGGGTCATTCCAGGTTTCATCAGAGACCCTGAAGGAATTGTAAAGAATTTCCCGGTTTTTTGGTTTTGTTTTTGAAATTCCTTTTTTTTTTTAAACATTTATTTATTTGGCTGCACTGGGTCTTAGTTGCAGCCTGTGTAATCATTTTTTTTTATTTATTTTTTAATTAGTTTCTGCTTTATAACAAAGTGAATCAGTCTTACATATACATCTGTTCCCACATCCCTTCCCCCATGCATCTCCCTCCCTCCCACCCTCCCCATCCCACCCCTCCAGGCGGTCACAAAGGACAGAGCTGATCTCCCTGTGCTCTGCGGCTGCTTCCCACCACCTATCTACCCCACGTCTGGTAGTGTATATATGTCCATGCCTCTCCTTCGCTTTGTCACAGCTTACCCTCCCCCCTCCCCACATCCTCAAGTCCACTCTCAAGCAGGTCTCTGTCTTCATTCCCATTCTACCCCTAGGTTCTTCATGACATTCCTTTTTTTTAAAATTCCGTATATATGTGTTAGCATACGGTATTTGTCTTCCTCTTTCTGACTAACTTCACTCTGTATGACAGACTCTAGGTCTGTCCACCTCATTACAAATAGCTCAGTTTCGTTTCTTTTTATGGCTGAGTAATATTCCATTGTATATATGTGCCACATCTTCTTTATCCATTCATCCGATGATGGACACTTAGGTTGTTTCCAGCTCCGGGCTATTGTGAATAGAGCTGCAATGAACATTGTGGTACATGTCTCTTTTTGAATTATGGTTTTCTCAGGGTATATGCCCAGTAGTGGGATTGCTGGGTCATATGGTAGTTCTATTTGTAGTTTTTTAAGGAACCTCCATACCGTTCTCCATAGTGGCTGTACCAATTCACATTCCCACCAGCAGTGCAAGAGTTTTCCCTTTTCTCCACACCCTCTCCAGCATTTATTGTTTCTAGATTTCTTGATGATGGCCATTCTGACTGGTGTGAGATGATATCTCCTTGTAGTTTTGATTTGCATTTCTCTAATGATTAATGATGTTGAGTATTCTTTCATGTGTTTGTTGGCAGTCTGTATATCTTCTTTGGAGAAATGCCTATTTAAGTCTTCTGCCCATTTTTGGATTGGGTTGTCTGTTTTTTTGCTATTGAGCTGCATGAGCTGTTTATAAATTTTGGAGATTAATCCTTTGTCAGTTGCTTCATTTGCAAATATTTTCTCCCATTCTGAGGGTTGTCTTTTGGTCTTCTTTATGGTTTCCTTTGCTGTGCAAAAGCTTTGAAGTTTCATTAGGTCCCATTTGTTTATCTTTGTTTTTATTTCCATTTCTCTAGGAGGTGGGTCCAAAAGGATCTTGCTGTGATTTATGTCATAGAGTGTTCTACCTATGTTTTCCTCTAAGAGTTTGATAGTTTCTGGCCTTACATTTAAGTCTTTAATCCATTTTGGGCTTATTTTTGTGTATGGTGCTAGGGAATGATCTAAATCAAACTTTTACATGTCCCTGTCCAGTTTTCCCAGCACCACTTATTGAAGAGGCTGTCCTTTCTCCACTGTACATTCCTGGCTCCTTTATCAAAGATAAGTTGGCCATATGTGCGTGGGTTTATCTCTGGGCTTTCTATCCTGATCCACTGATCTATCTTTCTGTTTTTATGCCAGTACCAGACTGTCTTAATTACTGTAGCTTTGTAGTATAGTCTGAAGTCAGGGAGCCTGATTCCTCCAGCTCCGTTTTTCCTTCTCAAGATTGCTTTAGCTATTCGGGGCCTTTTGTTTTTCCAAACAAATTTTGAAATTTTTTGTTCTAGTTCTGTGAAAAATGCCAGTGGTAGTTTGATAGGGATTGCATTGAATCTGTAGATTGCTTTGGGTAGTAGAGTCATTTTCACAATATTGATTCTTCCAATCCAGGAGCATGGTATATCTCTCCATCTATTTGTATCATCTTTAATTTCTTTCATCAGTGTCTTATAGTTTTCTGCATACAGGTCTTTTGTCTCCTTAGGTAGGTTTATTCCTAGATATTTTATTCTTTTTGTTGCAATGGTAAATGGGAGTGTTTTCTTGATTTCATTTTCAGATTTTTCATCATTAGTGTACAGGAATGCCAGAGATTTCTGTACATTAATTTTATATCCTGCTACTTTACCAAATTCATTGATTAGCTCTAGTAGTTTTTCGGTAGCATCTTTAGGATTCTCTATGTATAGTATCATGTCATCTGCAAACAGTGACAGCTTTACTTCTTCTTTTCCAATTTGGATTCCTTTTATTTCCTTTTCTTCTCTGATTGCTGTGGCTAAAACTTCCAAAACCATGCTGAATAAGAGTGGTGAGAGTGGGCAGCCTTGTCTTGTTCCTGATCTTAGTGGAAATGGTTTCAGTTTTTCACCATTGAGGACAATGTTGGCTGTGGGTTTGTCATATATGGCCTTTATTATGTTGAGGAAAGATCCCTCTATACCTACTTTCTGCAGGGTTTTTATCATAAATGGGTGTTGAATTTTGTCGAAAGCTTTCTCTGCATCTATTGAGATGATCATATGGTTTTTCTCCTTCAACTTGTTAATATGGTGTATTACATTGATTGATTTGCGTATATTGAAGAATCCTTGCATTCCTGGGATAAACCCCACTTGATCATGGTGTATGATCCTTTTAATGTGCTGTTGGATTCTGTTTGCTAGTATTTTGTTGAGGATTTTTGCATCTATGTTCATCAGTGATATTGGCCTGTAGTTTTCTTTCTTTGTGACATCCTTGCCTGGTTTTGGTATCAAGGTGATGTCGGCCTCGTAGAATGAGTTTGGGAGTGTTCCTCCCTCTGCTATATTTTGGAAGAGTTTGAGAAGGATAGGTGTTAGCTCTTCTCTAAATGTTTGATAGAATTCACCTGTTAAGCCATCTGGTCCTGGGCTTTTGTTTGATGGAAGATTTTTAATCACAGTTTCAATTTCAGTGCTTGTGATTGGTCTATTCATATTTTCTATTTCTTCCTGAGTCAGTCTTGACAGGTTGTGCATTTCTAAGAATGTGTCCATTTCTTCCAGGTTGTCCATTTTATTGGAATAGAGTTGCTTATAGTAATCTCTCATAATCTTTTGTATTTCTGCAGTGTCAGTTGTTACTTCTCCTTTTTCATTTCTAATTCTATTGATTTGAGTCTTCTCCTTTTTTTTCTTGATGAGTCTGGCTAATGGTTTGTCAATTTTGTTTATCTTCTCAAAGAACCAGCTTTTAGTTTGGTTGATCTTTGCTATCGTTTCCTTCATTTCTTTTTCATTTATTTATGATCTGATCTTTATGATTTCTTTCCTTCTGCTAGCTTTGGGGTATTTTTGTTCTTCTTTCTCTAATTGCTTTAGGTGCAGGGTCAGGTTGTTTACTCGAAATGCTTCCTGTTTCTTAAGGTGGGATTGTATTGCTATAAACTTCCCCCTTAGAACTGCTTTTGCTGCGTCCCATAGATTTTGGGTCGTCGTGTCTCCATTATCATTTGTTTCTAGGTATTTTTTAATTTCCTCTTTGATTTCTTCAGTGATCACTTCGTTATTGAGTAGTGTATTGTTTAGCCTCCATGTGTTTGTATTTTTTACACATCTTTTCCTGTAATTGATGTCTAGTCTCATAGCATTGTGGTCGGAGAAGATACTTGATACAATTTCAATTTTCTTAAAATTACCGAGGCTTGATTTGTGACCCAAGATATGATCTATCCTGGAGAATGTTCCATGAGCACTTGAGAAAAATGTGTATTCTGTTGTTTTTGGATGGAATGTCCTATAAATATCAACTAAGTCCATCTCGTTTAATGTATCATTTAAAGCTTGTGTTTCCTTATTTATTTTCATTTTGGATGATCTGTCCATTGGTGAAAGTGGGGTGTTAAAGTCCCCTACTATGATTGTGTTACTGTCGATTTCCCCTTTTATGGCTGTTAGTATTTGCCTTATGTATTGAGGTGCTCCTATGTTGGGTGCATAAATATTTACAATTGTTATATCATCTTCTTGGATCAATCCCTTTATCGTTATGTAGTGTCCTTCCTTGTCTCTTCTAATAGTCTTTATTTTAAAGTCTATTTTGTCTGATATAAGAATTGCTACTCCAGCTTTCTTTTGATTTCCATTTGCATGGAATATCTTTTTCCATCCCTTTACTTTCAATCTGTATGTGTCTCTAGGTCTGAAGTGTGTCTCTTGTAGACAGCATATATATGGGTCTTGTTTTTGTATCCATTCAGCCACTCTGTGTCTTTTGGTGGGAGCATTTAGTCCATTTACATTTAAGGTAATTATTGATATGTATGTTCCTATTCCCATTTCCTTAATTGCTTTGGGTTCGTTATTGTAGGTATATTCCTTCTGTTGTGTTTCTTGCCTAGAGAAGTTCCTTTAGCATTTGTTGTAAAGCTGGCTTGGTGGTGCTGAACTCTCTCAGCTTTTGCTTGTCTGTAAAGGTTTTAATTTCTCCATCAAATCTGAATGAGATCCTTGCTGGGTAGAGTAATCTAGGTTGCAGGTTTCTCTCCTTCATCACTTTAATTATGTCCTGCCACTCCCTTCTGGCTTGTAGGGTTTCTGCTGAGAGATCAGCTGTTAACCTGATGGGGATTCCCTTGTGTGTTATTTGTTGTTTTTGCCTTGCTGCTTTTAATATGATTTCTTTGTGTTTAATTTTTGACAGTTTGATTAATATGTGTCTTGGTGTATTTCTCCTTGGATTTATTCTGTATGGGACTCTCTGTGCCTCCTGGACTTGATTAACTATTTCCTTTCCCATATTGGGGAAGTTTTCAACTATAATCTCTTCAAATATTTTCTCAGTTCCTTTTTTTTTCTCTTCTTCTTCTGGAACCCCTATAATTCGAATGTTGGTGCGTTTAATGTTGTCCCAGAGGTCTCTGAGACTGTCCTCTGTTCTTTTCATTCTTTTTTCTTTATTTTGCTCTGCAGCAGTTATTTCCACTATTTTATCTTCCACCTCACTTATCCGTTCTTCTGCCTCAGTTATTCTGCTATTGATCCCATCTAGAGTATTTTTTATTTCATGTGTTGTGTTTTTAATCGATGCTTGATTCATCTTTAGTTCTTCTAGGTCCTTGTTAACTGTTTCTTGCATGTTGTCTATTCTATTTCCAAGATTATGGATCTTGGAAATAGAATCTTGGATCAGCTTTACTATCATTATTCTGAATTCTTTTTCAGGTAGACTGCCTATTACCTCTTCATTTGTTAGGTATGGTAGGTGTTTATCTTGCTCCTTCACCTGCTGTGTGTTTTTCTGCCTTCTCATTTTGCTTATGTTACTGTGTTTGGGGTCTCCTTTTTACCGGCTGCAGATTCGTAGTTCCCGTTGTTTTTGGTGTCTGACCCCAGTGGCTAAGGTTGTTTCAGTAGGTTGTGTAGGCTTCCTGGTGGGGGGGACTAATTCCTGTGCTCTGGTGGTTGAGGCTCAATCTTGTCTTTCTGGTGGACAGGTCCACGTCTGGTGGTGTGTTTTGGGGTGCCTATGGCCTTATTATGTTTTTAGGTAGCCTCTCTGCTAATGGGTGGCGTTGTGTTCCTGCCTTGCTAGTTGCTTGGCATAGGGTGACCCGCACTGTAGCTTGCTGGTCGTTGACTGAAGCTGGGTGCTGGTGTTGGGATGGAGATCTCTGGGAGATTTTCGCTGCTTGATATTATGTGGAGCTGGGAGGTCTCTTGTGGACCCATGTCCTGAAGTTGTCTCTCCCACTTCAGAGGCACAGCACTGGCTCCTGGCTGCAGCACCAAGAGCCTTTCATCCACCCGGCTCAGAATAACAGGGAGAAAAAGTAGAAAGAAATAATTAGTAGAAGAAAGAAAGAGAGAGGGAAAGAAAGGAAGAAGGGAAGAAAGGAAGGAAGGAAGGAAGGAAGAAAGAAAGAAAGGAAGGAGGGAGGGAGGAAGGATGGAAAGAAAGAAGGAAAGAAAGGAGGGATGTGGGAGGAAGGAAAGGAAGAAAGACAGGAGGGAGGGAGGAAGGAAAGAAAAAGAAAGAGGAAAGAAGAAGGGTGGGAGGGAGGAAAGAAAAAGAAAGAAGGAAAGGAGGAGCGGAGGGAGGGAGGGTGGAAGGGAGAGTAGGAAAAAAAGAAAGAGCAGGTAAAGTAAAATAGAATAAAGTATGAAATATAGTAGCGTTATTAAAATTAGAAAGTAATTATTGAAGGAAAAAAAAAAAAAAAACGGACCGATAGAACCCTGGGACATATGGTGGAAGCAAAGCTATACAGAGAGAATCTTACACAGAAGATTACACATACACATTCACAAAAAGAGAGCAGGGGGAAAAATCAAAAATCTTGCTCTCCAAGTCCACCTCCTCAATTTGGGATAATTCGTTGTAAAAAGAGGAAAAGGGAGAGAAGTCTGAAATCTTGCTCTCTAAGTCCACCTCCTTAATTTGGAATAATTCATTGTAAAAAGAGGAAAAGGGGGGAAAGTCTTAAATCTTGTCCTCAAAGTCCACTTCCTCAATTTGGGATGATTCGCTGTCCATTCATGCACTCCACAGACGCAGGGCACATCAAGTGGACCGTGGAGCTTTAATCCGCTGCCTCCGAGGCTGCACAGAGAGATTTCCGTGCCTCTGCTCTCACAGCTCCGGGTTCTCAGCCTTGGACCTGGCCCCGCCTCTGCGCGTAGGTCGCCTGAGGGCGTCCGTTCTTCACTCAGACAGGACGGGTTTAAAGGAGCCGCTGATTCGGGGGCTCTAGCTCACTCAGGCAGAGGGGAGGGAGGGGCGCGCAGTGTGGGGCGGGCCAGAAGCGGCAGAGGCCGGCGTGACGTTGCAGCAGCCCGTGGTGCTCCGTGCGCTTTCCCGGGAAAGCCGTCCCCGGGTCTCGGGAACCGCGGCAGTGGCGGGGTGGACAGTGACCCGCGCTCGCACACAGGCCCCGCGGCGGCGGCGGCAGTGGCGGCGGCGGCGGGCCGCGGCGGCGGGCGGCGGCGGGCCACGGCGACCGCGGCCCACGACCGTCTCCGAGGTCCGTGCCTTACCCGCGGCTCGTGCATGTCTCCGGCGCTTCCCCAAGCAGCCCTCTTAATGCCCTCGCCTCGCGCACCAGGAAACAAAAGGGAAAAAAGTCTCTTGCCTCTTCAGCAGCTCCAGACCATTTCCCCGGTCTCCCTCCGGGCTAGCCGTGGTGCACTAACCCCTTCAGGCTCTCTTCCTGCCGCCAGCCCAAGTCTTCTCCCTGCGCTCAGACTCGAAATTCCTTTTTATAGTGGGTTTGAGCTGATTCTCGCTGCCATGATTATGCCAGTCTAGACACAACTGATTCCCTTATGGAGACATATCAATACATAGGTTTTAAGATTCTAACTAGTCAGATCTATTCCTCTGCGGGAAATAAGGGGTTTTGAGTCCCTTTCACTGAGGAAGGTGTAGGTCTTGTCTATTCCAAAGTTGGTTTTAGAAACGGTACCCGTGCTTATATCAAACTCTGGTTTTATGCATCACCCCACCTCTCCTTCCCCCTTAAGCAGGCATAACAGTGTTTTCTAAATGTGAGACTCTGTTCTCTTTCTTAACTCAGTTCATGTGTAGCCATGTTTACAGGATCTTCATAAATGATATCTTATGATAAGTTTCTTTTTTCTGTGTGACTTATTTCACTTAGAATCATCGTACCTGAATCCACTCACTTTGCTGCTCCTGGTCTTATGACATTGATTTCATGGATGAGGGATATTCCATCGTACATAAGTACCACAATTTTTTGAACCATTTTTATATTTCCTGGGATATTTAAGGTGTACCCAAGTTGAGGTTCTTGTAAGCAGTGCAGCCCGAAATTTGGGGGTGGCTCTGTCTTATTGATTTTCAGTTTTCCCAAGGTATATTCCCTAGACTGGAAGTGCCCTTGGCTCTGTAGCTCTGTTGTTTACTTGTTTTAGGGAACACAATGCACTCCTCCAGTGAGGCAGTTGGCAATTTACATCCCACCCATCAGCATAAAAAGGCTCCCTGTTCTCCAGGGCCTGTCTTGCCTTTCTGGTTTTTACACATTTTGTGGATGTCCCTTTTAACCAATGGGAAGTGATACTTCTTTGTAGTGCAGATATGCATTGCCCGCTTGCTTGCTTGGCCAAAAAGGGGGTATGCGTTTTCTCCTGAATATATTCAGGAGAAAACGCATACGCCCTTTTTGGCCAAGTGCATCATTGTCGAAGTTGTGCCCCTCTTCCTGTGCTTTAAAGGCGATTCCAACGTACCTCTTGAAATCTGTTTCCTGCTATTCTGCCTCGCTTTCAAGTCCGCCTCGTTGCCTTCCCTCAAAAGATTTTCGGACGATAGTTGTCCTTTAATTCTGTGCCAGTTTGTGAATTGCTGTGCCCCTGAGCTCCATTTTTCAACTCGTTTTTTGTGAGCTGAACGCAAGTCCAATATTTTGGTTCAGAATCTATACTGGTTCCCGGTGGGTGGCTGAGACTTTGGTTAATTCTTCTTCCTGCCGGGAAATTAGAGTGACATGTGCCCGTCCTAATGCCTAACAGCTAGTCTCTCATTGGTTCTCCCTCTTCCCTTCCATCCTCTGCCAAATTGGCAACCTGTGCGAACCAGGAGCTTAAAGGGGCTGTCTCTCCAAGTTGGGAGATTGATAGTAAAGCAGTTGGAAAGTCAAACCGGAGCACCAGGAGAGGGACTATTCATTGAGTTTTAGAAACCTTTTGTAATCACAGTGTGTCCATTCTCTAGGTTTCCCGTACATGTTATAGCTGTAGTAATATTCCCTTCAACCTGGAGAGTTGGGACCCATGGAATGGGGGCCGTGCATTATTGCTTTAAAGGGTCTGCATTTGCTCACCCAATCTCACCAATCCTCTCAGTCCCAAGTGTCCAGCCTTATGCCACATCCAGCTGTCATTTTAGATTGGGTCATTCGAGGTTTTATCAGAGACCCTGAAGGAATTGTAAAGAATTTCCCTGTTATTTGGATTTGTTTGTGAAATTCCTTTTTATAGTGGGTTTGTGCTGATTCTCACTGCCATGTTTATGCCAGTCTAGACACACTTGATTCCCTTACGGAAACATATCAATACATAGGTTTTAAGATTCTCACTAGTCAGATCTATTCCTCTGCGGGAAATATGGGGTTTTGAGTCCCTTTCACTGAGGAAGGTGTAGGTCTTGTCTATCCCAAAGTTGGTTTCAGAAACGTTACCTGTGCTTATATCAAACTCTGGTTTTATGCATCACCCCACCTCTCCTTCCCCCTTAAGCAGGCATAAGATGGTTTTCTAAATGTGAGACTCTGTTCTCTTTCTTAACTCAGTTCATGTGTAGCCAGGTTTACAGGATCTTCATAAGTGATATCTTATGATAAGTTTCTTTTTTCTGCGTGACATATTTCACTTAGAATCATCGTACCTGAATCCACTAACTTTGCTGCTCCTGGTCTTATGACATTGATTTCATGGCTGAAGGATATTCCATCGTACATAAGTACCACAATTTTTAGAACCATTTTTATATTTCCTGGGATATTTAATGTGTACCCAAGTAGATGTTCTTGTATGCAGTGCAGCCCAAAATTTGGGGGTGGCTCTGTCTTATTGATTTTCAGTTTTCCCAAGGTATATTCCCTAGACTGGAAGTGCCCTTGGCTCTGTAGCTCTGTTGTTTATTTGTTTTAGGGAACACAATGCACTCCTCCAGTGAGGCAGTTGGCAATTTTCATCCCGCCCATCAGCATAACAAGGCTCCCTCTTCTCCAGGGCCTGTCTTGCCTTTCTGGTTTTTACACATTTGTGGATGTCCCTTTTGACCGGTGGGAAGTGATACTTCTTTGTAGTGCAGGTTTGCATTGCCCTCTTGCTTGCTTGGCCAAAAAGGGCGTATGCGTTTTCTCCTGAATATATTCAGGAGAAAACGCATACGCCCTTTTTGGCCAAGTGCGTCATTGTCGAAGTTGTGCCCCTCTTCCTGTGCTTTAAAGGGGATTCCAACGTACCTCTTGAAATCTGTTTCCTGCTATACTGCCTCGCTTTCAAGTCCGCCTCGTTGCCTTCCCTCAACAGATTTTTGGACGATAGTTGTCCTTTAATACTCTGCCAGGGTGTGAATTGCTGTGCCCCTGAGCTCCATTTTTCAACTCGTTTTTTGTGAGCTGAACGCAAGTCCAAAATTTTGGTTCAGGACCTATACTGGTTCCCGGTGGGTGGCTGAGACTTTGGTTAATTCTTCTTCCTGCCTGGAAATTAGAGTGACATGTTCCCGTCCAAATGCCTAACAGCTAGTCTCGCATTGGTTCTCCCTCTTCCCTTCCATCCCCTACCAAATTGGCAACCTGTGCGAACCAGGAGCTTAAAGGGGCTGTCTCTCCAAGTTGGGAGATTGATAGTAAAGCAGTTGGAAAGTCAAACCGGAGCACCAGGAGAGGGACTATTCGTTGAGTTTTAGAAACCATTTGAATTCACAGTGTGTCCATTCTCTAGGATTCCCGTACATGTTATAGCTGTAGTAATATTCCCTTCAACCTGGAGAGTTGGGACCCATGGAATGGGGGGCATTCATTATTGCATTAAAGGATCTGCATTTGCTCACCCAATCTCACCAATCCTCTCAGTCCCAAGTGTCCAGCCTTATGCCACATCCAGCTGTCATTGTAGATAGGGTCATTACAGGTTTCATCAGAGACCCTGAAGGAATTGTAAAGAATTTCCCCGTTTTTTGGTTTTCTTATTGAAATTCATTTTTATAGTGGGTTTGAGCTGATTCTCGCTGCCAGGTTTATGCCAGTCTAGACACACTTGATTCCCTTACGGAGACATATCAATACATAGGTTTTAAGATTCTTACTAGTCAGATCTATTCCTCTGCGGGAAATATGGTGTTTTGAGTCCCTTTCACTGAGGAAGGCCTAGGTGTTGTCTATCCCAAAGTTGGTTTTAGAAACGGTACCTGTGCTTATATCAAACTCTGGTTTTATGCATCACCCCACCTCTCCTTCCCCCTTAAGCAGGCATAAGATGGTTTTCTAACTGTGAGACTCTTTCTTAAATGTGAGTTCTCTTTCTTAACTCAGTTCATGTGTAGCCAGGTTTACAGGATCTTCATAAGTGATATCTTATGATAAGTTTCTTTTTTCTGTGTGACTTATTTCACTTAGAATCATCGTACCTGAATCCACTCACTTTGCTGCTCCTGGTCTTATGACATTGATTTCATGGCTGAAGGATATTCCATCGTACATAAGTACTACAAATTTTAGAACCATTTTTATATTTCCTGGGATATTTAATGTGTACCCAAGTAGAGGTTCTTGTAAGCAGTGCATCCCAAAATTTAGTGGTGGCTCTGTCTGATTGATTTTCAGTTTTCCCAATGTATATTCCTTAGACTGGAAGTGCCCTTGGCTCTGTAGCTCTGTTGTTTACTTGTTTTAGGGAACACAATGCACTCCTCCAGTGAGGCAGTTGGCAATTTACATCCCGCCCATCAGCATAACAAGGCTTCCTGTTCTCCAGGGCCTTTCTTGCCTTTCTGGTTTTTACACATCTTGTGGATGTCCCTTTTGACCGGTGGGAAGTGATACTTCTTTGTAGTGCAGATTTGCATTTCCTGCTTGCTTGCTTGGCCAAAAAGGGCGTATGCGTTTTCTCCTGAATATATTCAGGAGAAAACGCATATGCCCTTTTTGGCCAAGTGTGTCATTGTCAAAGTTGTGCCCCTCTTCCTGTGATTTAAAGGTGATTCCAACGTACCTCTTGAAATCTGTTTCCTGCTATTCTGCCTTGCTTTCGAGTCCACCTCGTTGCCTTCCCTCAACAGATTTTTGGACGATAGTTGTCCTTTATTACTCTGCCAGTTTGTGAAATGCTGTACCCCTGAGCTCCACTATTCAACTCGTTTTTTTGTGAGCTGAAAGCAAGTCCAATATTTTGGTTCAGGACCTATACTGGTTCCTTGTGGGTGGCTGAGACTTCGGTTAATTCTTCTTCCTACCGGGAAATTAGAGTGACGTGTGCCCGTCCAAATGCCTAACAGCTACTGTCTCATTGGTTCTCCCTCTTCCCTTCCATCCTCTACCAAATTGGCAACCTGTGCGAACCAGGAGCTTAAAGGGGCTGTCTCTCCAAGTTGGGAGATTGATAGTAAAGCAGTTGGAAAGTCAAACCGGAGCACCAGGAGAGGGACTATTCGTTGAGTTTTAGAAACCTTTTGTATTCACAGTGTGTCCATTTTCTAGGTTTCCCGTACATGTTATAGCTGTAGTAATATTCCCTTCCACCTGGAGAGTTGGGACCCATGGAATGGGGCCATGCATTATTGCTTTAAAGGGTCTGCATTTGCTCACCCAATCTCACCAATCCTCTCAGTCCCAAGTGTCCAGCCTTATGCCACATCCAGCTGTCATTGTAGATAGGGTCGTTCCAGGTTTCATAAGAGACCCTGAAGGAATTGTAAAGAATTTCCCTGTTTTTTGGTTTTGTATTTGAAATTCCTTTTTATTGGGGGTTTGAGCTGATTCTCGCTGCCATGTTTATGCCAGTCTAGACACACTTGATTCCCTTACGGAGACATATCAATACATAGGTTTTAAAATTCTCACTAGTCAGATCTATTCCTCTGTGGGAAATATGGGGTTTTGATTCACTCCCACTGAGGAATGTGTAGGTCTTGTCTATTCCAAAGTTGGTTTTAGAAAAGTACCCGTGCTTATATCAAACTCTGGTTTTATGCATCACCCCACCTCTCCTTCCCCCTTAAGCAGGCATAAGAGTGTTTTCTAAATGTGAGACTCTGTTCTCTTTCTTAACTCATTTCATGTGTAGCGATGTTTACAGGATCTTCATAAGTGATATCTTATGATAAGTTTCTTTTTTCTGTGTGACTTATTTCACTTAGAATCATCATACATGAATCCACTCACTTTGTTGCTCCTGGTCTTATGACATTGATTTCATGGCTGAGGGATATTCCATCCTACATAAATACCACAGTTTTTTGAACCATTTTTATATTTCCTGGGATATTTAAGCTGTACCCAAGTTGAGGTTCTTGTAAGCAGTGCAGTCCTAAATTTGGAGGTGCCTCTGTCTTATTGATTTTCAGTTTTCCCAAGGTATATTCCCTAGACTGGAAGTGCCCTTGGTTCTGTAGCTCTGTTATTTACTTGTTTTAGGGAACACACTGCACTCCTCCAGTGAGGCAGTTGGCAATTTACATCCCGCCCATCATCATAACAAGGCTCCCTGTTCTCCAGGGCCTGTCTTGCCTTTCTGGTTTTTACACATTTTTTGGATGTCCCGTTTGACCGTTGGAAAGTGATACTTCTTTGTAGTGCAGATTTGCATTGCCCGCTTGCTTGCTTGGCCAAAAAGGGCGTATGTGTTTTCTCCTGAATATGTTCAGGAGAAAACGCATACGCCCTTTTTGGCCAAGTGCGTCATTGTCGAAGTTGTGCCCCTCTTCCTGTGCTTTAAAGGCGATTCCAACGTACCTCTTGAAATCTGTTTCCTGCTCTTCTGCCTCGCTTTCAAGTCCGCCTCGTTGCCTTCCCTCAACAGATTTTTGGACGATAGTTGTCCTTTAATACTCTGCCAGTTTGTGAATTGCTGTGCCCCTCAGCTCCCTTTTTCAACTCGTTTTTTGTGAGCTGAACGCAAGTCCAAAATTTTGGTTCAGGACCTATACTGGTTCCTGGTGTGTGGCTGAGACTTTGGTTAATTCTTCTTCCTGCCGGGAAATTAGAGTGATATGTTGCCGTCCAAATGCCTAACAGCTAGTCTCTCGTTGGTTCTCCTTCTTCCCTTCCATCCTTTGCCAAATTGGCAACCCTCTGCGAACCAGGAGCTTAAAGGGGCTGTCTCTCAAATTTTGGAGATTGATAGTAAAGCAGTTGGAAAGTCAAACCGGAGCACCAGGAGAGGGACTATTCGTTGAGTTTTACAAACCTTTTGTATTCACAGTGTGTCCATTCTCTAGGTTTCCCGTACATGTTATAGCTGTAGTAATATTCCCTTCAACCTGGAGAGTTGGGACCCATGGAATGGGGGCCATGCATTATTGCTTTAAAGGGTCTGCATTTGCTCACCCAATCTCACCAATCCTCAGTCCCAAGTGTCCAGCTTTATGCCACATCCAGCTGTTATTGTAGATAGGGTCATTCCAGGTTTCATCAGAGACCCTGAAGGAATTGGAAAGAATTTCCCGGTTTTTTGGTTTTGTTTTTGAAATTCCTTTTTATAGTGGGTTTGAGCTGATTCTCACTGCCATGTTTATGCCCATCTAGACACACTTGATTCCCTTACGGAGACATATCAATACATAGGTTTTAAGATTCTTACTAGTCAGATCTATTCCTCTGCGGGAAATATGGGGTTTTGAGTCCCTTTCACTGAGGCAGGTGTAGATCTTGTCTATTCCAAAGTTGTTTTATAAACGGTACCCGTGCTTATATCAAACTCTGGTTTTATGCATCACCCCACCTCTCCTTCCCCCTGAAACAGGCATAACAGTGTTTTCTAAATGTGAGACTCTGTTCTCTTTCTTTACTCAGTTCATGTGTAGCCATATTTACAGGATCTTCATAAGTGATATCTTATGATAAGTTTCTTTTTTCTGTGTGACTTATTTCACTTAGAATCATCGTACCTGAATCCACTCACTTTGCTGCTCCTGGTCTTATGACATTGATTTCATGGCTGAGGGATATTCCATCGTACATAAGTACCACAATTTTTTGAAACATTTTTATATTTCCTTGGATATTTGTTGTGTACCCAAGTTGAGGTTCTTGTAAGCAGTGCAGCCCTAAATTTGGGGGTGGCTCTGTCTTATTGATTTTCAGTTTTCCTAAGGTATATTCCCAAGACTGGAAGTGCCCTTGGCTCTGTAGCTCTGTTGTTTAATTGTTTTATGGAACACAATGAACTCCTCCAGTGAGGCAGTTGGCAATTTACATCCCACCCGTCAGCATAACAAGGCTCCCTGTTCTCCAAGGCCTGTCTTGCCTTTCTGGTTTTTACACATTTTGTGGATGTCCCGTTTGACCGGTGCTAAGTGATACTTCTTTGTAGTGCAGATTTGCATTGCCCGCTTGCTCGCTTGGCCAAAAAGGGCCTATGCGTTTTCTCCTGAATATATTCAGGAGAAAATACATACGCCCTTTTTGGCCAAGTGCGTCATTGTCGAAGTTGTGTTCCTCTTCTTGTGTCTTAAAGGCGATTCCAACGTACCTCTGGAAATCTGTTTCCTGCTATTCTGCCTTGCTTTCAAGTCCGCCTCATTGCCTTCCCTCAACAGATTTTTGGACGATAGTTGTCCTTTATTACTCTGCCAGCTTGTGAATTGCTGTACACCTGAGCTACATTTTTCAACTCGTTTTTTGTGAGCTGTACGCAAGTCCAAAATTTTGGTTCAGGACCTATACTGGTTCCCGGTGGGTGGCTGAGACTTTGGATAATTTTTCTTCCTGCCTGGAAATTAGAGTGACATGTTCCCGTCCAAATGCCTAACAGCTAGTCTCTCATTGGTTCTCCCTCTTCCCTTCCATCCTCTGCCAAATTGGCAACCTGTGAGAACCAGGAGCTTAAAGGGGCTGTCTCTCCAAGTTGGGAGATTGATAGTAAAGCAGTTGGAAAGTCAAACCGGAGCACCAGGAGAGGGACTATTCGTTGAGTTTTAGAAACCTTTTGAATTCACAGTGTGTCCATTCTCTAGGATTCACGTACATGTTATAGCTGTAGTAATATTCCCTTCAACCTGGAGAGTTGGGACCCATGGAATGGGGGGCATGCATTATTGCATTAAAGGATCTGCATTTGCTCACCCAATCTCACCAATCCTCTCAGTCCCAAATGTCCAGCCTTATGCCACATCCAGCTGTCATTGTAGATAGGGTCATTCCAGGTTTCATCAGAGACCCTGAAGGAATTGTAAAGAATTTCCCCGTTTCTTGGTTTTGTTTTTGAAATTCCTTTTTATAGTGGGTTTGAGCTGATTCTCGCTGCCATGTTTATGCCAGTCTAGACACACTTGATTCCCTTACGGAGACATATCAATACATAGGTATTAAGATTCTTACTAGTCAGATCTATTCCTCTGCGGGAAATATGGTATTTTGAGTCCCTTTCACTGAGGAAGGTGTAGGTCTTGTCTATTCCAAAGTTGGTTTTAGAAACGGTACCCGTGCTTATATCAAACTCTGGTTTTATGCATCACCCCACCTCTTCTTCCCCCTTAAGCAGGCATAACAGTGTTTTCTAAATGTGAGACTCTGTTCTCTTTCTTCACTTAGTTCATGTGTAGCCATGTTTACAGGATCTTCATAAGTGATATCTTATGATAAGTTTCTTTTTTCTGTGTGACTTATTTCACTTAGAATCATCGTACCTGAATCCACTCACAATGCTGCTCATGGTCTTACGACATTGATTTCATGGCTGAGGGATATTCCATCGTACATAAGTACCACAATTTTTTAAACCATTTTTATATTTCCTTGGATATTTAATGTGTACCCAAGTTGAGGTTCTTGTAAGCAGTGCAGCCCTAAATTTGGGGGTGGCTCTGTCTTATTGATTTTCAGTTTCCCAACGTATATTCCCTAGACTGGAAGTGCCCTTGGCACTGTAGCTGTGTTGTTTACTTGTTTTAGTGGACACAATGCACTCCTCTAGTGAGGCAGTTGGCAATTTACATCCCGCCCATCAGCATAACAAGGCTCCCTGTTCTCCAGGGCCTGTCTTGCCTTTCTGGTTTTTACACATTTTGTGTATGTCCCGTTTGACTGGTGGGAAGTGATACTACTTTGTAGTGCAGATTTGCATTGCCCGCTTTCTTGCTTGGCCAAAAAGGGCGTATGCTTGTTCTCCTGAATATATTCTGGAGAAAACGCATACGCCCTTTTTGGCCAAGTGCGTCATTGTCGAAGTTGTGCCCCTCTTCCTGTGCTTTAAAGGCGATTCCAACGTACCTCTTGAAATCTGTTTCCTGCTATTCTGCCTCGCTTTCAAGTCCGAGTCCGCCTCGTTGCCTTCCCTCAACAGAATTTTGGACGATAGTTGTCCTTTATTACTCTGCCTGTTTGTGTATTGCTGTGCCCCTGATCTCCATTTTTCAACTCGTTTTTTGTGAGCTGAACGCAAGTCCAAAATTTTGATTCAGGACCTATACTGGTTCCTGGTGGGTGGTTGAGACTTTGTTTAATTCTTCTTCCTGCCGGAAATTAGAGTGACATGTGCCCGTCCAAATGCCTAACAGCTAGTCTCTCATTGGTTCTCCCTCTTCCCTTCCATCTTCTGCCAAATTGGCAACCTGTGCGAACCAGGAGCTTAAAGAGGCTGTCTCTCCAAGTTGGGAGATTGATAGTAAAGCAGTTGGAAAGTCAATCCAAAGCACCAGGAGAGGGACTATTCGTTGAGGTTTAGAAACCTTTTGTATTCACAGTGTGTCCATTCTCTAGGTTTCCCGTACATGTTATAGCTGTAGTAATATTGACTGCAACCTGGAGAGTTGGGACCAATGGAATGGGGACCATGCATTATTGCTTTAAAGGGTCTGCATTTGCTCACCCAATCTCACCAATCCTCTCAGTCCCAAGTGTCCAGCCTTATGCCACATCCAGCTGTCATTGTAGATATGGTCATTCCAGGTTTCATCAGAGACCCTGAAGGAATTGTAAAGAATTTCCCGGTTTTTTGGTTTTATTTTTGAAATTCTTTTTATAGTTGGTTTGAGCTGATTTTCGCTGCCATGTTTATGCCAATCTAGACACACTTTATTCACTTACAGAGACATGTCAATACATAGGTTTTAAGATTCTTACTAGTCAGATCTATTCCTCTGCGGGAAATATGGGGTTTTGAGTCCCTTTCACTTAGGAAGGTGTAGGTCTTGTCTATTCCACAGTTGGTTTTAGAAATGGTACCTGTGCTTATATCAAACTCTGGTTTTATGCATCACCCCACCTCTCCTTTCCCCTTAAGCAGGCATATGAGTGTTTTCTAATTGTGAGACTCTGTTCTCTTTCTTAACTCAGTTCATGTGTAGCCATGTTTACAGGATCTTCATAAGTGATATCTTATGATAAGTTTCTTTTTTCTGTGTGACTTATTTCACTTAGAATCATCGTACCTGAATCCACTCACATTGCTGCTCCTGGTCTTATGACATTGATATCATGGCTGCGGGATATTCCATCGTACATAAGTACCACAATTTTTTGAACCATTTTTATATTTCCTGGGATATTTAAGGTGTACCCAAGTTGAGGTTCTTGTAAGCAGTGCAGCCCTAAATTTGGGGGTGGCCCTGTCTTATTGATTTTCAGTTTTCCTAAGGTATATTCCCTAGACTGGAAGTGCCCTTGGCTCTGTAGCTCTGTTGTTTAATTGTTTTATTGAACACAATGAACTCCTCCAGTGAGGCAGTTGGCAATTTACATCCCGCCCATCAGCATAACAAGGCTCCCTGTTCTCCAGGGCCTGTCTTGCCTTTCTGGTATTTACACATTTTCTGGATGTCCCGTTTGACCGGTGGGAAGTGATACTTCTTTGTAGTGCAGATTTGCATTGCCCGCTTGCTTGCTTGGCCAAAAAGGGCGTATGCGTTTTCTCCTGAATATATTCAGGAGAAAACGCATACGCCCTTTTTGGCCAAGTGCGTCATTGTCGAAGTTGTGCCCCTCTTCCTGTGCTTTAAAGGCGATTCCAACGTACCTCTTGAAATCTGTTTCCTGCTATTCTGCCTCGCTTTCAAGTCCGCCTCGTTGCCTTACCTCAACAGATTTTTGGACGATAGTTGTCCTTTATTACTCTGCCTGTTTGTGTATTGCTGTGCCCCTGATCTCCATTTTTCAACTCGTTTTTTGTGAGCTGAACGCAAGTCCAAAATTTTGATTCAGGACCTATACTGGTTCCTGGTGGGTGGCTGAGACTTTGGTTAATTCTTCTTCCTGCCGGAAATTAGAGTGACATGTGCCCGTCCAAATGCCTAACAGCTAGTCTCTCATTGGTTCTCCCTCTTCCCTTCCATCCTCTGCCAAATTGGCAACCTGTGCGAACCAGGAGCTTAAAGAGGCTGTCTCTCCAAGTTGGGAGATTGATAGTAAAGCAGTTGGAAAGTCAATCCAGAGCACCAGGAGAGGGACTATTCGTTGAGGTTTAGAAACCTTTTGTATTCACAGCATGTCCATTCTCTAGGTTTCCCGTACATAATATAGCTGTAGTAATATTCCCTGCAACCTGGAAAGTTGGGACCAATGGAATGGGGACCATGCATTATTGCTTTAAAGGGTCTGCATTTGCTCACCCAATCTCACCAATCCTCTCAGTCCCAAGTGTCCAGCCTTATGCCACATCCAGCTGTCATTGTAGATATGGTCATTCCAGGTTTCATCAGAGACACTGAAGGAATTGTAAAGAATTTCCCTGTTTTTTGGATTTGTTTTTGAAATTCCTTTGTATAGTTGGTTTGAGCTGATTTTGGCTGCCATGTTTATGCCAATCTAGACACACTTTATTCCCTTACGGAGACATGTCAATACATAGGTTTTAAGATTCTTACTAGTCAGATCTATTCCTCTGCGGGAAATATGGGGTTTTGAGTCCCTTTCACTGAAGAAGGTGAAGGTCTCGTCTATTCCAAAGTTGGTTTTAGTAACGGTACCCGTGCTTATATCAAACTCTGGTTTTATGCATCACCCCACCTCTTCTTCCCCCTTAAGCAGGCATAACAGTGTTTTCTAAATGTGAGACTCTGTTCTCTTTCGTAACTCAGTTCATGTGTAGCCATGTTTACAGGATCTTCATAAGTGATATCTTATGATAAGTTTCTTTTTTCTGTGTGACTTACTTCACTTAGAATCATCGTACCTGAATCCACTCACATTGCTGCTCCTGGTCTTATGATATTGATATCATGGCTGAGGGATATTCCATCGTACATAAGTACCACAATTTTTTGAACCATTTTTATATTTCCTGGGATATTTAAGGTGTACCCAAGTTGAGGTTCTTGTAAGCAGTGCAGCCCTAAATTTGGGGGTGGCTCTGTCTTATTGATTTTCAGTTTTCCCAACGTATATTCCCTAGACTGGAAGTGGACTTGGCTCTGTAGCTCTGTTGTTTACTTGTTTTAGGGGACACAATGCACTCCTCTAGTGAGGCAGTTGGCAATTTACATCCCGCCCATCAGCATAACAAGGCTCCCTGTTCTCCAGGGCCTGTCTTGCCTTTCTGGTTTTTACACATTTTGTGGATGTCCCGTTTGACCGGTGGGAAGTGATACTTCTTTGTAGTGCAGATTTGCATTGCCCGCTTGCTTGCTTGGCCAAAAAGGGCGTATGTGTTTTCTCCTGAATATATTCAGGAGAAAACGCATACGCCCTTTTTGGCCAAGTGCGTCATTGTCGAAGTTGTGCCCCTCTTCCTGTGCTTTAAAAGCGATTCCAACGTACCTCTTGAAATCTTGCTATTCTGCCTCGCTTTCAAGTCCGCCTCGTTGCCTTCCCTCAACAGATTTTTGGACGATAGTTGTCCTTTAATACTCTGCCAGTTTGTGAATTGCTGTGCCCCTGAGGTCCCTTTTTCAACTCGTTTTTTGTGAGCTGAACGCAAGTCCAAAATTTTGGTTCAGGACCTATACTGGTTCCTGGTGGGTGGCTGAGACTTTGGTTAATTCTTCTTCCTGCCGGGAAATTAGAGTGACATGTGCCCGTCCAAATGCCTAACAGCTAGTCTCTCATTGGTTCTCCCTCTTCCCTTCCATCCTCTGCCAAATTGGCAACCCTCTGCGAACCAGGAGCTTAAAGGGGCTGTCTCTCCAAGTTGGGAGATTGATAGTAAAGCAGTTGGAAAGTCAAACCGGAGCACCAGGAGAGGGACTATTCGTTGAGTTTTAGAAACCTTTTGTATTCACAGTGTGTCCATTCTCTAGGTTTCCCGTACATGTTATACCTGTAGTAATATTCCCTTCAACCTGGAGAGTTGGGAACCATGGAATGGGGGCCATGCATTATTGCTTTAAAGGGTCTGCATTTGCTCACCCAATCTCACCAATCCTCTCAGTCCCAAGTGTCCAGCTTTATGCCACATCCAGCTGTCATTGTGGATAGGGTCATTCCAGGTTTCATCAGAGACCCTGAAGGAATTGTAAAGAATTTCCGGTTTTTTGGTTTTGTTTTTGAAATTCCTTTTTATAGTGGGTTTGACCTGATTCTCGCTGCCATGTTTATGCCCATCTAGACACACTTGATTCCCTTACGGAGACATATCAGTACATAGGTTTTAAGATTCTTACTAGTCAGATCTATTCCTCTGCGGGAAATATGGGGTTTTGAGTCCCTTTCACTGAGGAAGGTGTAGATCATCTCTATTCCAAAGTTGGTTTATAAACGGTACCCGTGCTTATATCAAACTCTGGTTTTATGCATCACCACACCTCTCCTTCCCCCTGAACCAGGCATAACAGTGTTTTCTAAATGTGAGACTCTGTTCTCTTTCTTAACTCAGTTCATGTGTAGCCATGTTTACAGGATCTTCATAAGTGATATCTTATGATAAGTTTCTTTTTTCTGTGTGACTTATTTCACTTAGAATCATCGTACCTGAATCCACTCACTTTGCTGCTCCTGGTCTTATGACATTGATTTCATGGCTGAGGTATATTCCATCGTACATAAGTACCACAATTTTTTGAAACATTTTTATATTTCCTTGGATATTTAATGTGTACCCAAGTTGAGGTTCTTGTAAGCAGTGCAGCCCTAAATTTGGGGGTGGCCCTGTCTTATTGATTTTCAGTTTTCCTAAGGTATATTCCCTAGACTGGAAGTGCCCTTGGCTCTGTAGCTCTGTTGTTTAATTGTTTTATGGAACACAATGAACTCCTCCAGTGAGGCAGTTGGCAATTTACATCCCGCCCATCAGCATAACAAGGCTCCCAGTTCTCCAGGGCCTGTCTTGCCTTTCTGGTATTTACACATTTTGTGGATGTCCCGTTTGACCGGTGGGAAGTGATACTTCTTTGTAGTGCAGATTTGCATTGCCCGCTTGCTTGCTTGGCCAAAAAGGGCGTATGCGTTTTCTCCTGAATATATTCAGGAGAAAACGCATACGCCCTTTTTGGCCAAGTGCGTCATTGTCGAACTTGTGCCCCTCTTCCTGTGCTTTAAAGGCGATTCCAACGTACCTCTTGAAATCTGTTTCCTGCTATTCTGCCTCGCTTTCAAGTCCGCCTCGTTGCCTTACCTCAACAGATTTTTGGACGATAGTTGTCCTTTATTACTCTGCCTGTTTGTGTATTGCTGTGCCCCTGATCTCCATTTTTCAACTCGTTTTTTGTGAGCTGAACGCAAGTCCAAAATTTTGATTCAGGACCTATACTGGTTCCTGGTGGGTGGCTGAGACTTTGGTTAATTCTTCTTCCTGCCGGAAATTAGAGTGACATGTGCCCGTCCAAATGCCTAACAGCTAGTCTCTCATTGGTTCTCCCTCTTCCCTTCCATCCTCTGCCAAATTGGCAACCTGTGCGAACCAGGAGCTTAAAGAGGCTGTCTCTCCAAGTTGGGAGATTGATAGTAAAGCAGTTGGAAAGTCAATCCAGAGCACCAGGAGAGGGACTATTCGTTGAGGTTTAGAAACCTTTTGTATTCACAGTGTGTCCATTCTCTAGGTTTCCCGTACATAATATAGCTGTAGTAATATTCCCTGCAACCTGGAAAGTTGGGACCAATGGAATGGGGACCATGCATTATTGCTTTAAAGGGTCTGCATTTGCTCACCCAATCTCACCAATCCTCTCAGTCCCAAGTGTCCAGCCTTATGCCACATCCAGCTGTCATTGTAGATAGGGTCATTCCAGGTTTCATCAGAGACCCTGAAGGAATTGTAAAGAATTTCCTCGTTTCTTGGTTTTGTTTTTGAAATTCCTTTTTATAGTGGGTTTGAGCTGATTCTCGCTGCCATGTTTATGCCAGTCTAGACACACTTGATTCCCTTACGGAGACATATCAATACATAGGTTTTAAGATTCTTACTAGTCAGATCTATTCCTCTGTGGGAAATATGGTATTTTGAGTCCCTTTCACTGAGGAAGGTGTAGGTCTTGTCTATTCCAAAGTTGGTTTTAGAAACGGTACCCGTGCTTATATCAAACTCTGGTTTTATGCATCACCCCACCTCTCCTTCCCTCTTAAGCAGGCATAACAGTGTTTTCTAAATGTGAGACACTGTTCTCTTTCTTAACTCAGTTCATGTGTAGCCATGTTAACAGGATCTTCATAAGTGTTATCTTATGATAAGTTTCTTTTTTCTGTGTGACTTATTTCACTTAGAATCATCGTACCTGAATCCACTCACATTGCTGCTCCTGGTCTTATGACATTGATATCATGGCTGAGGGATATTCCATCGTACATAAGTACCACAATTTTTTGAACCATTTTTATATTTCCTGGGATATTTAAGGTGTACCCAAGTTCAGGTTCTTGTAAGAAGTGCAGCCCTAAATTTGGGGGTGGCTCTGTCTTATTGATTTTCAGTTTTCCCAAGGTATATTCCCTAGACTGGAAGTGACCTTGGCTCTGTAGTTCTGTTGTTTACTTGTTTTAGGGAACACAGTGCACTCCTCCAGTGAGGCAGTTGGCAATTTACATCCCGCCCATCAGCATAACAAGGCTCCCTGTTCTCCAGGGCCTGTCTTGCCTTTCTGGTTTTTACATATTTTGTGGATGTCCCTTTTGACCGGTGGGAAGTGATACTTCTTTGTAGTGCAGATTTGCATTGCCCGCTTGCTTGCTTGGCCAAAAAGGGTGTATGCGTTTTCTCCTGAATATATTCAGGAGAAAACGCATACGCCGTTTTTGGCCAAGTGTGTCATTGTCAAAGTTGTGCCCCTCTTAATGTGATTTAAAGGCGATTCCAACGTACCTCTTGAAATCTGTTTCCTGCTATTCTGCCTAGCTTTCAAGTCCACCTCGTTGCCTTCGCTCAACAGATTTTTGGACGATAGTTGTCCTTTATTATTCTGCCAGTTTGTGAAATGCTGTACCCCTGAGCTCCATTATTCAAATAGTTTTTTGTGAGCTGAACGCAAGTCCAATATTTTGGTTCAGGACCTATACTGGTTCCTTGTGGGTGGCTGAGACTTTGGTTAATTCTTCTTCCTGCCGAGAAATTAGAGTGACGTGTGCCCGTCCAAATGCCTAACAGCTACTCTCTCATTGGTTCTCCCTGTTCCCTTCCATCCTCTACCAAATTGGCAACCTATGCGAACCAGGAGCTTAAAGAGGCTGTCTCTCCAAGTTGGGAGATTGATAGTAAAGCAGTTGGAAAGTCAATCCAAAGCACCAGGAGAGGGACTATTCGTTGAGGTTTAGAAACCTTTTGTATTCACAGTGTGTCCATTCTCTAGGTTTCCCGTACATGTTATAGCTGTAGTAATATTCACTGCAACCTGGAGAGTTGGGACCAATGGAATGGGGACCATGCATTATTGCTTTAAAGGGTCTGCATTTGCTCACCCAATCTCACCAACCCTCTCAGTCCCAAGTGTCCAGCCTTATGCCACATCCAGCTGTCATTGTAGATAGGGTCATTCCAGGTTTCATCAGAGACCCTGAATGAATTGTAAAGAATTTCCCGGTTTTTTGGTTTTGTTTTTGAAAATCCTTTTTATAGTGGTTTGAGCTGATTTTCGCTGCCATGTTTATGCCAATCTAGACACACTTTATTCCCTTACGGAGACATATCAATACATAGGTTTTAAGATTCTTACTAGTCAGATCTATTCCTTGCGGGAAATATTGGGTTTTGAGTCCCTTTCACTGAGGAAGGTGTAGGTCTTGTCTATTCCAAAGTTGGTTTTAGAAAAGGTACCCGTGCTTATATCAAACTCTGGTTTTATGCATCACCCCACCTCTTCTTCCCCCTTAAGCAGGCATAACAGTGTTTTCTAAATGTGAGACTCTGTTCTCTTTCTTCACTTAGTTCATGTGTAGCCATGTTTACAGGATCTTCATAAGTGATATCTTATGATAAGATTCTTTTTTCTGTGTGACTTATTTCACTTAGAATCATCGTACCTGAATCCACTCACAATGATGCTCATGGTCTTACGACATTGATTTCATGGCTGAGGGATATTCCATCGTACATAAGTACCACAATTTTTTGAACCATTTTTAAATTTCCTTGGATATTTAATGTGTACCCAAGTTGAGGTTCTTGTAAGCAGTGCAGCCCTAAATTTGGGGGTGGTTCTGTCTTATTGATTTTCAGTTTTCCCAACGTATATTCCCTAGACTGGAAGTGCCCTTGGCACTGTAGCTGTGTTGTTTACTTGTTTTAGGGGACACAATGCACTCCTCTAGTGAGGCAGTTGGCAATTTACATCCCGCCCATCAGCATAACAAGGCTACCTGTTCTCCAGGGCCTGTCTTGCCTTTCTGGTTTTTACACATTTTGTGTATGTCCCGTTTGAATGGTGGGAAGTGATACTACTTTGTAGTGCAGATTTGCATTGCCCGCTTTCTTGCTTGGCCAAAAAGGGCGTATGCTTGTTCTCCTGAATATATTCTGGAGAAAACGCATATGCCCTTTTTGGCCAAGTGCGTCATTGTCGAAGTTGTGCCCCTCTTCCTGTGCTTTAAAGGCGATTCCAACGTACCTCTTGAAATCTGTTTCCTGCTATTCTGCCTCGCTTTCAAGTCCGCCTCGTTGCCTTCCCTCAACAGATTTTTGGACGATAGTTGTCCTTTATTACTCTGCCTGTTTGTGTATTGCTGTGCCCCTGATCTCCATTTTTCAACTCGTTTTTTGTGAGCTGAACGCAAGTCCAAAATTTTGATTCAGGACCTATACTGGTTCCTGGTGGGTGGTTGAGACTTTGGTTAATTCTTCTTCCTGCCGGAAATTAGAGTGACATGTGCCCGTCCAAATGCCTAACAGCTAGTCTCTCATTGGTTCTCCCTCTTCCCTTCCATCTTCTGCCAAATTGGCAACCTGTGCGAACCAGGAGCTTAAAGAGCCTGTCTCTCCAAGTTGGGAGATTGATAGTAAAGCAGTTGGAAAGTCAATCCAAAGCACCAGGAGAGGGACTATTCGTTGAGGTTTAGAAACCTTTTGTATTCACAGTGTGTCCATTCTCTAGGTTTCCCGTACATGTTATAGCTGTAGTAATATTCACTGCAACCTGGAGAGTTGGGACCAATGGAATGGGGACCATGCATTATTGCTTTAAAGGGTCTGCATTTGCTCACCCAATCTCACCAATCCTCTCAGTCCCAAGTGTCCAGCCTTATGCCACATCCAGCTGTCATTGTAGATAGGGTCATTCCAGGTTTCATCAGAGACCCTGAAGGAATTGTAAAGAATTTCCCGGTTTTTTGGTTTTATTTTTGAAATTCCTTTTTATAGTTGGTTTGAGCTGATTTTCGCTGCCATGTTTATGCCAATCTAGACACACTTTATTCCCTTACAGAGACATGTCAATACATAGGTTTTAAGATTCTTACTAGTCAGATCTATTCCTCTGCGGGAAATATGGGGTTTTGAGTCCCTTTCACTGAGGAAGGTGTAGGTCTTGTCTATTCCAAAGTTGGTTTTAGAAACGGTACCCGTGCTTATATCAAACTCTGGTTTTATGCATCACCCCACCTCTTCTTCCCCCTTAAGCAGGCATAACAGTGTTTTCTAAATGTGAGACTCTGTTCTCTTTCTTAACTCAGTTCATGTGTAGCCATGTTTACAGGATCTTCATAAGTGATATCTTATGATAAGTTTCTTTTTTCTGTGTGACTTATTTCACTTAGAATCATCGTACCTGAATCCACTCACATTGCTGCTCCTGGTCTTATGACATTGATATCATGGCTGCGGGATATTCCATCGTACATAAGTACCACAATTTTTTGAACCATTTTTATATTTCCTGGGATATTTAAGGTGTACCCAAGTTGAGGTTCTTGTAAGCAGTGCAGCCCTAAATTTGGGGGTGGCTCTGTCTTACAGATTTTCAGTTTTCCCAACGTATATTCCCTAGACTGGAAGTGACCTTGGCTCTGTAGCTCTGTGGTTTACTTGTTTTAGGGGACACAATGCACTCCTCTAATGAGGCAGTTGGAAATTTACATCCCGCCCATCAGCATAACAAGGCTCCCTGTTCTCCAGGGCCTGTCTTGCCTTTCTGGTTTTTACACATTTTGTGGATGTCCCGTTTGACCGGTTGGAAGTGATACTTCTTTGTAGTGCAGATTTGCATTGCCCGCTTGCTTGCTTGGCCAAAAAGGGCGTATGTGTTTTCTCCTGAATATATTCAGGAGAAAACGCATACGCCCTTTTTGGCCAAGTGCGTCATTGTCGAAGTTGTGCCCCTCTTCCTGTGCTTTAAAAGCGATTCCCACGTACCTCTTGAAATCTTGCTATTCTGCCTCGCTTTCAAGTCCGCCTCGTTGCCTTCCCTCAACAGATTTTTGGACGATAGTTGTCCTTTAATACTCTGCCAGTTTGTGAATTGCTGTGCCCCTGAGGTCCCTTTTTCAACTCGTTTTTTGTGAGCTGAACGCAAGTCCAAAATTTTGGTTCAGGACCTATACTGGTTCCTGGTGGGTGGCTGAGACTTTGGTTAATTCTTCTTCCTGCCGGGAAATTAGAGTGACATGTGCCCGTCCAAATGCCTAACAGCTAGTCTCTCATTGGTTCTCCCTCTTCCCTTCCATCCTCTGCCAAATTGGCAACCCTCTGCGAACCAGGAGCTTAAAGGGGCTGTCTCTCCAAGTTGGGAGATTGATAGTAAAGCAGTTGGAAAGTCAAACCGGAGCACCAGGAGAGGGACTATTCGTTGAGTTTTAGAAACCTTTTGTATTCACAGTGTGTCCATTCTCTAGGTTTCCCGTACATGTTATACCTGTAGTAATATTCCCTTCAACCTGGAGAGTTGGGAACCATGGAATGGGGGCCATGCATTATTGCTTTAAAGGGTCTGCATTTGCTCACCCAATCTCACCAATCCTCTCAGTCCCAAGTGTCCAGCTTTATGCCACATCCAGCTGTCATTGTGGATAGGGTCATTCCAGGTTTCATCAGAGACCCTGAAGGAATTGTAAAGAATTTCCGGTTTTTTGGTTTTGTTTTTGAAATTCCTTTTTATAGTGGGTTTGACCTGATTCTCGCTGCCATGTTTATGCCCATCTAGACACACTTGATTCCCTTACGGAGACATATCAGTACATAGGTTTTAAGATTCTTACTAGTCAGATCTATTCCTCTGCGGGAAATATGGGGTTTTGAGTCCCTTTCACTGAGGAAGGTGTAGATCATCTCTATTCCAAAGTTGGTTTATAAACGGTACCCGTGCTTATATCAAACTCTGGTTTTATGCATCACCACACCTCTCCTTCCCCCTGAACCAGGCATAACAGTGTTTTCTAAATGTGAGACTCTGTTCTCTTTCTTAACTCAGTTCATGTGTAGCCATGTTTACAGGATCTTCATAAGTGATATCTTATGATAAGTTTCTTTTTTCTGTGTGACTTATTTCACTTAGAATCATCGTACCTGAATCCACTCACTTTGCTGCTCCTGGTCTTATGACATTGATTTCATGGCTGAGGTATATTCCATCGTACATAAGTACCACAATTTTTTGAAACATTTTTATATTTCCTTGGATATTTAATGTGTACCCAAGTTGAGGTTCTTGTAAGCAGTGCAGCCCTAAATTTGGGGGTGGCCCTGTCTTATTGATTTTCAGTTTTCCTAAGGTATATTCCCTAGACTGGAAGTGCCCTTGGCTCTGTAGCTCTGTTGTTTAATTGTTTTATGGAACACAATGAACTCCTCCAGTGAGGCAGTTGGCAATTTACATCCCGCCCATCAGCATAACAAGGCTCCCAGTTCTCCAGGGCCTGTCTTGCCTTTCTGGTATTTACACATTTTGTGGATGTCCCGTTTGACCGGTGGGAAGTGATACTTCTTTGTAGTGCAGATTTGCATTGCCCGCTTGCTTGCTTGGCCAAAAAGGGCGTATGCGTTTTCTCCTGAATATATTCAGGAGAAAACGCATACGCCCTTTTTGGCCAAGTGCGTCATTGTCGAACTTGTGCCCCTCTTCCTGTGCTTTAAAGGCGATTCCAACGTACCTCTTGAAATCTGTTTCCTGCTATTCTGCCTCGCTTTCAAGTCCGCCTCGTTGCCTTACCTCAACAGATTTTTGGACGATAGTTGTCCTTTATTACTCTGCCTGTTTGTGTATTGCTGTGCCCCTGATCTCCATTTTTCAACTCGTTTTTTGTGAGCTGAACGCAAGTCCAAAATTTTGATTCAGGACCTATACTGGTTCCTGGTGGGTGGCTGAGACTTTGGTTAATTCTTCTTCCTGCCGGAAATTAGAGTGACATGTGCCCGTCCAAATGCCTAACAGCTAGTCTCTCATTGGTTCTCCCTCTTCCCTTCCATCCTCTGCCAAATTGGCAACCTGTGCGAACCAGGAGCTTAAAGAGGCTGTCTCTCCAAGTTGGGAGATTGATAGTAAAGCAGGTGGAAAGTCAATCCAGAGCACCAGGAGAGGGACTATTCGTTGAGGTTTAGAAACCTTTTGTATTCACAGTGTGTCCATTCTCTAGGTTTCCCGTACATAATATAGCTGTAGTAATATTCCCTGCAACCTGGAAAGTTGGGACCAATGGAATGGGGACCATGCATTATTGCTTTAAAGGGTCTGCATTTGCTCACCCAATCTCACCAATCCTCTCAGTCCCAAGTGTCCAGCCTTATGCCACATCCAGCTGTCATTGTAGATAGGGTCATTCCAGGTTTCATCAGAGACCCTGAAGGAATTGTAAAGAATTTCCCCGTTTCTTGGTTTTGTTTTTGAAATTCCTTTTTATAGTGGGTTTGAGCTGATTCTCGCTGCCATGTTTATGCCAGTCTAGACACACTTGATTCCCTTACGGAGACATATCAATACATAGGTTTTAAGATTCTTACTAGTCAGATCTATTCCTCTGCGGGAAATATGGTATTTTGAGTCCCTTTCACTGAGGAAGGTGTAGGTCTTGTCTATTCCAAAGTTGGTTTTAGAAACGGTACCCGTGCTTATATCAAACTCTGGTTTTATGCATCACCCCACCTCTCCTTCCCTCTTAAGCAGGCATAACAGTGTTTTCTAAATGTGAGACACTGTTCTCTTTCTTAACTCAGTTCATGTCTAGCCATGTTAACAGGATCTTCATAAGTGATATCTTATGATAAGTTTCTTTTTTCTGTGTGACTTATTTCACTTAGAATCATCGTACCTTAATCCACTCACATTGCTGCTCCTGGTCTTATGACATTGATTTCATGGCTGAGGGATATTCCATCGTACATATGTACCACAATTTTTTTTTTTTTCTTTTTGTGGTATGCGGGCCTCTCACTGTTGTGGCCTCTCCCGTTGCGGAGCACAGGCTCCGGACGCGCAGGCCCAGCGGCCACGGCTCACGGGCCCAGCAGCTCCGCGGCATATGGGATCCTCCCAGACTGGGGCACGAACCCGTATCCCCTGCATCGGCAGGCGGACTCTCAACCACTGCGCCACCAGGGAGGCCCTGTACCACAATTTTTTGAACCATTTTTATATTTCCTGGGATATTTAATGTGTACCCAAGTTCAGGTTCTTGTAAGAAGTGCAGCCCTAAATTTGGGGCTGGCTCTGTCTTATTGATTTTCAGTTTTCCCAAGGTATATTCCCTAGACTGGAAGTGAGCTTGGCTCTGTAGTTCTGTTGTTTACTTGTTTTAGGGAACACAGTGCACTCCTCCAGTGAGGCAGTTGGCAATTTACATCCCGCCCATCAGCATAACAAGGCTCCCTGTTCTCCAGGGCCTGTCTTGCCTTTCTGGTTTTTACATATTTTGTGGATGTCCCTTTTGACCGGTGGGAAGTGATACTTCTTTGTAGTGCAGATTTGCATTGCCCGCTTGCTTGCTTGGCCAAAAAGGGCGTATGCGTTTTCTCCTGAATATATTCAGGAGAAAACGCATACGCCATTTTTGGCCAAGTGTGTCATTGTCAAAGTTGTGCCCCTCTTAATGTGATTTAAAGGCGATTCCAACGTACCTCTTGAAATCTGTTTCCTGCTATTCTGAATAGCTTTCAAGTCCACCTCGTTGCCTTCGCTCAACAGATTTTTGGACGATTGTTGTCCTTTATTACTCTGCCAGTTTGTGAAATGCTGTACCCCTGAGCTCCATTTTTCAAATCGTTTTTTGTGAGCTGAACGCAAGTCCAATATTTTGGTTCAGGACCTATACTGGTTCCTTGTGGGTGGCTGAGACTTTGGTTAATTCTTCTTCCTGCCGAGAAATTAGAGTGACGTGTGCCCGTCCAAATGCCTAACAGCTACTCTCTCATTGGTTCTCCCTGTTCCCTTCCATCCTCTACCAAATTGGCAACCCTTGTGAACCAGGAGCTTAAAGAGGCTGTCTCTCCAAGTTGGGAGATTGATAGTAAAGCAGTTGGAAAGTCAATCCAAAGCACCAGGAGAGGGACTATTCGTTGAGGTTTAGAAACCTTTTGTATTCACAGTGTGTCCATTCTCTAGGTTTCCCGTACATGTTATAGCTGTAGTAATATTCACTGCAACCTGGAGAGTTGGGACCCATGGAATGGGGACCATGCATTATTGCTTTAAAGGGTCTGCATTTGCTCACCCAAACTCACCAATCCTCTCAGTCCCAAGTGTCCAGCCTTATGCCACATCCAGCTGTCATTGTAGATAGGGTCATTCCAGGTTTCATCAGAGACCCTGAATGAATTGTAAAGAATTTCCCGGTTTTTTGGTTTTGTTTTTGAAATTCCTTTTTATAGTGGTTTGAGCTGATTTTCGCTGCCATGTTTATGCCAATCTAGACACACTTTATTCCCTTACGGAGACATATCAATACATAGGTTTTAAGATTCTTACTAGTCGGATCTATGCCTTGCGGGAAATATTGGGTTTTGAGTCCCTTTCACTGAGGAAGGTGTAGGTCTTGTCTATTCCAAAGTTGGTTTTAGAAAAGGTACCCGTGCTTATATCAAACTCTGGTTTTATGCATCACCCAACCTCTTCTTCCCCCTTAAGCAGGCATAACAGTGTTTTCTAAATGTGAGACTCTGTTCTCTTTCTTCACTTAGTTCATGTGTAGCCATGTTTACAGGATCTTCATAAGTGATATCTTATGATAAGTTTCTTTTTTCTGTGTGACTTATTTCACTTAGAATCATCGTACCTGAATCCACTCACAATGCTGCTCATGGTCTTACGACATTGATTTCATGGCTGAGGGATATTCCATCGTACATAAGTACCACAATTTTTTGAACCATTTTTATATTTCCTTGGATATTTAATGTGTACCCAAGTTGAGGTTCTTGTAAGAAGTGCAGCCCTAAATTTGGGGGTGGTTCTGTCTTATTGATTTTCAGTTTTCCCAACGTATATTCCCTAGACTGGAAGTGCCCTTGGCACTGTAGCTGTGTTGTTTACTTGTTTTAGGGGACACAATGCACTCCTCTAGTGAGGCAGTTGGCAATTTACATCCCGCCCATCAGCATAACAAGGCTCCCTGTTCTCCAGGGCCTGTCTTGCCTTTCTGGTTTTTATACATTTTGTGTATGTCCCGTTTGACTGGTGGGAAGTGATACTACTTTGTAGTGCAGATTTGCATTGCCCGCTTTCTTGCTTGGCCAAAAAGGGCGTATGCTTGTTCTCCTGAATATATTCTGGAGAAAACGCATATGCCCTTTTTGGCCAAGTGCGTCATTGTCGAAGTTGTGCCCCTCTTCCTGTGCTTTAAAGGCGATTCCAACGTACCTCTTGAAATCTGTTTCCTGCTATTCTGCCTCGCTTTCAAGTCCGCCTCGTTGCCTTCCCTCAACAGATTTTTGGACGATAGTTGTCCTTTAATACTCTGCCAGTTTGTGAATTGCTGTGCCCCTGAGGTCCCTTTTTCAACTCGTTTTTTGTGAGCTGAACGCAAGTCCAAAATTTTGGTTCAGGACCTATACTGGTTCCTGGTGGGTGGCTGAGACTTTGGTTAATTCTTCTTCCTGCCGGGAAATTAGAGTGACATGTGCCCGTCCAAATGCCTAACAGCTAGTCTCTCATTGGTTCTCCCTCTTCCCTTCCATCCTCTGCCAAATTGGCAACCCTCTGCGAACCAGGAGCTTAAAGGGGCTGTCTCTCCAAGTTGGGAGATTGATAGTAAAGCAGTTGGAAAGTCAAACCGGAGCACCAGGAGAGGGACTATTCGTTGAGTTTTAGAAACCTTTTGTATTCACAGTGTGTCCATTCTCTAGGTTTCCCGTACATGTTATACCTGTAGTAATATTCCCTTCAACCTGGAGAGTTGGGAACCATGGAATGGGGGCCATGCATTATTGCTTTAAAGGGTCTGCATTTGCTCACCCAATCTCACCAATCCTCTCAGTCCCAAGTGTCCAGCTTTATGCCACATCCAGCTGTCATTGTAGATAGGGTCATTCCAGGTTTCATCAGAGACCCTGAAGGAATTGTAAAGAATTTCCGGTTTTTTGGTTTTGTTTTTGAAATTCCTTTTTATAGTGGGTTTGACCTGATTCTCGCTGCCATGTTTATGCCCATCTAGACACACTTGATTCCCTTACGGAGACATATCAGTACATAGGTTTTAAGATTCTTACTAGTCAGATCTATTCCTCTGCGGGAAATATGGGGTTTTGAGTCCCTTTCACTGAGGAAGGTGTAGATCATCTCTATTCCAAAGTTGGTTTATAAACGGTACCCGTGCTTATATCAAACTCTGGTTTTATGCATCACCCCACCTCTCCTTCCCCCTGAACCAGGCATAACAGTGTTTTCTAAATGTGAGACTCTGTTCTCTTTCTTAACTCAGTTCATGTGTAGCCATGTTTACAGGATCTTCATAAGTGATATCTTATGATAAGTTTCTTTTTTCTGTGTGACTTATTTCACTTAGAATCATCGTACCTGAATCCACTCACTTTGCTGCTCCTGGTCTTATGACATTGATTTCATGGCTGAGGTATATTCCATCGTACATAAGTACCACAATTTTTTGAAACATTTTTATATTTCCTTGGATATTTAATGTGTACCCAAGTTGAGGTTCTTGTAAGCAGTGCAGCCCTAAATTTGGGGGTGGCCCTGTCTTATTGATTTTCAGTTTTCCTAAGGTATATTCCCTAGACTGGAAGTGCCCTTGGCTCTGTAGCTCTGTTGTTTAATTGTTTTATGGAACACAATGAACTCCTCCAGTGAGGCAGTTGGCAATTTACATCCCGCCCATCAGCATAACAAGGCTCCCTGTTCTCCAGGGCCTGTCTTGCCTTTCTGGTATTTACACATTTTGTGGATGTCCCGTTTGACCGGTGGGAAGTGATACTTCTTTGTAGTGCAGATTTGCATTGCCCGCTTGCTTGCTTGGCCAAAAAGGGCGTATGCGTTTTCTCCTGAATATATTCAGGAGAAAACGCATACGCCCTTTATGGCCAAGTGCGTCATTGTCGAACTTGTGCCCCTCTTCCTGTGCTTTAAAGGCGATTCCAACGTACCTCTTGAAATCTGTTTCCTGCTATTCTGCCTCGCTTTCAAGTCCGCCTCGTTGCCTTACCTCAACAGATTTTTGGACGATAGTTGTCCTTTATTACTCTGCCTGTTTGTGTATTGCTGTGCCCCTGATCTCCATTTTTCAACTCGTTTTTTGTGAGCTGAACGCAAGTCCAAAATTTTGATTCAGGACCTATACTGGTTCCTGGTGGGTGGCTGAGACTTTGGTTAATTCTTCTTCCTGCCGGAAATTAGAGTGACATGTGCCCGTCCAAATGCCTAACAGCTAGTCTCTCATTGGTTCTCCCTCTTCCCTTCCATCCTCTGCCAAATTGGCAACCTGTGCGAACCAGGAGCTTAAAGAGGCTGTCTCTCCAAGTTGGGAGATTGATAGTAAAGCAGGTGGAAAGTCAATCCAGAGCACCAGGAGAGGGACTATTCGTTGAGGTTTAGAAACCTTTTGTATTCACAGTGTGTCCATTCTCTAGGTTTCCCGTACATAATATAGCTGTAGTAATATTCCCTGCAACCTGGAAAGTTGGGACCAATGGAATGGGGACCATGCATTATTGCTTTAAAGGGTCTGCATTTGCTCACCCAATCTCACCAATCCTCTCAGTCCCAAGTGTCCAGCCTTATGCCACATCCAGCTGTCATTGTAGATAGGGTCATTCCAGGTTTCATCAGAGACCCTGAAGGAATTGTAAAGAATTTCCCCGTTTCTTGGTTTTGTTTTTGAAATTCCTTTTTATAGTGGGTTTGAGCTGATTCTCGCTGCCATGTTTATGCCAGTCTAGACACACTTGATTCCCTTACGGAGACATATCAATACATAGGTTTTAAGATTCTTACTAGTCAGATCTATTCCTCTGCGGGAAATATGGTATTTTGAGTCCCTTTCACTGAGGAAGGTGTAGGTCTTGTCTATTCCAAAGTTGGTTTTAGAAACGGTACCCGTGCTTATATCAAACTCTTGTTTTATGCATCACCCCACCTCTCCTTCCCTCTTAAGCAGGCATAACAGTGTTTTCTAAATGTGAGACACTGTTCTCTTTCTTAACTCAGTTCATGTCTAGCCATGTTAACAGGATCTTCATAAGTGATATCTTATGATAAGTTTCTTTTTTCTGTGTGACTTATTTCACTTAGAATCATCGTACCTGAATCCACTCACATTTCTGCTCCTGGTCTTATGACATTGATTTCATGGCTGAGGGATATTCCATCGTACATATGTACCACAATTTTTTTTTTTCTTTTTGTGGTATGCGGGCCTCTCACTGTTGTGGCCTCTCCCGTTGCAGAGCACAGGCTCCGGACGCGCAGGCCCAGCGGCCACGGCTCACGGGCCCAGCAGCTCCGCGGCATATGGGATCCTCCCAGACTGGGGCACGAACCCGTATCCCCTGCATCGGCAGGCGGACTCTCAACCACTGCGCCACCAGGGAGGCCCTGTACCACAATTTTTTGAACCATTTTTATATTTCCTGGGATATTTAAGGTGTACCCAAGTTCAGGTTCTTGTAAGAAGTGCAGCCCTAAATTTGGGGGTGGCTCTGTCTTATTGATTTTCAGTTTTCCCAAGGTATATTCCCTAGACTGGAAGTGACCTTGGCTCTGTAGTTCTGTTGTTTACTTGTTTTAGGGAACACAGTGCACTCCTCCAGTGAGGCAGTTGGCAATTTACATCCCGCCCATCAGCATAACAAGGCTCCCTGTTCTCCAGGGCCTGTCTTGCCTTTCTGGTTTTTACATATTTTGTGGATGTCCCTTTTGACCGGTGGGAAGTGATACTTCTTTGTAGTGCAGATTTGCATTGCCCGCTTGCTTGCTTGGCCAAAAACGGCGTATGCTTTTTCTCCTGAATATATTCAGGAGAAAACGCATACGCCGTTTTTGGCCAAGTGTGTTATTGTCAAAGTTGTGCCCCTCTTAATGTGATTTAAAGGCGATTCCAACGTACCTCTTGAAATCTGTTTCCTGCTATTCTGCCTAGCTTTCAAGTCCACCTCGTTGCCTTCGCTCAACAGATTTTTGGACGATAGTTGTCCTTTATTACTCTGCCAGTTTGTGAAATGCTGTACCCCTGAGCTCCATTTTTCAAATCGTTTTTTGTGAGCTGAACGCAAGTCCAATATTTTGGTTCAGGACCTATACTGGTTCCTTGTGGGTGGCTGAGACTTTGGTTAATTCTTCTTCCTGCCGGAAATTAGAGTGACATGTGCCCGTCCAAATGCCTAACAGCTAGTCTCTCATTGGTTCTCCCTCTTCCCTTCCATCCTCTGCCAAATTGGCAACCTGTGCGAACCAGGAGCTTAAAGAGGCTGTCTCTCCAAGTTGGGAGATTGATAGTAAAGCAGGTGGAAAGTCAATCCAGAGCACCAGGAGAGGGACTATTCGTTGAGGTTTAGAAACCTTTTGTATTCACAGTGTGTCCATTCTCTAGGTTTCCCGTACATAATATAGCTGTAGTAATATTCCCTGCAACCTGGAAAGTTGGGACCAATGGAATGGGGACCATGCATTATTGCTTTAAAGGGTCTGCATTTGCTCACCCAATCTCACCAATCCTCTCAGTCCCAAGTGTCCAGCCTTATGCCACATCCAGCTGTCATTGTAGATAGGGTCATTCCAGGTTTCATCAGAGGCCCTGAAGGAATTGTAAAGAATTTCCCCGTTTCTTGGTTTTGTTTTTGAAATTCCTTTTTATAGTGGGTTTGAGCTGATTCTCGCTGCCATGTTTATGCCAGTCTAGACACACTTGATTCCCTTACGGAGACATATCAATACATAGGTTTTAAGATTCTTACTAGTCAGATCTATTCCTCTGCGGGAAATATGGTATTTTGAGTCCCTTTCACTGAGGAAGGTGTAGGTCTTGTCTATTCCAAAGTTGGTTTTAGAAACGGTACCCGTGCTTATATCAAACTCTGGTTTTATGCATCACCCCACCTCTCCTTCCCTCTTAAGCAGGCATAACAGTGTTTTCTAAATGTGAGACACTGTTCTCTTTCTTAACTCAGTTCATGTCTAGCCATGTTAACAGGATCTTCATAAGTGATATCTTATGATAAGTTTCTTTTTTCTGTGTGACTTATTTCACTTAGAATCATCGTACCTTAATCCACTCACATTGCTGCTCCTGGTCTTATGACATTGATTTCATGGCTGAGGGATATTCGATCGTACATATGTACCACAATTTTTTTTTTTTTCTTTTTGTGGTATGCGGGCCTCTCACTGTTGTGGCCTCTCCCGTTGCGGAGCACAGGCTCCGGACGCGCAGGCCCAGCGGCCACGGCTCACGGGCCCAGCAGCTCCGCGGCATATGGGATCCTCCCAGACTGGGGCACGAACCCGTATCCCCTGCATCGGCAGGCGGACTCTCAACCACTGCGCCACCAGGGAGGCCCTGTACCACAATTTTTTGAACCATTTTTATATTTCCTGGGATATTTAAGGTGTACCCAAGTTCAGGTTCTTGTAAGAAGTGCAGCCCTAAATTTGGGGCTGGCTCTGTCTTATTGATTTTCAGTTTTCCAAAGGTATATTCCCTAGACTGGAAGTGAGCTTGGCTCTGTAGTTCTGTTGTTTACTTGTTTTAGGGAACACAGTGCACTCCTCCAGTGAGGCAGTTGGCAATTTACATCCCGCCCATCAGCATAACAAGGCTCCCTGTTCTCCAGGGCCTGTCTTGCCTTTCTGGTTTTTACATATTTTGTGGATGTCCCTTTTGACCGGTGGGAAGTGATACTTCTTTGTAGTGCAGATTTGCATTGCCCGCTTGCTTGCTTGGCCAAAAAGGGCGTATGCGTTTTCTCCTGAATATATTCAGGAGAAAACGCATACGCCCTTTTTGGCCAAGTGTGTCATTGTCAAAGTTGTGCCCCTCTTAATGTGATTTAAAGGCGATTCCAACGTACCTCTTGAAATCTGTTTCCTGCTATTCTGAATAGCTTTCAAGTCCACCTCGTTGCCTTCGCTCAACAGATTTTTGGACGATTGTTGTCCTTTATTACTCTGCCAGTTTGTGAAATGCTGTACCCCTGAGCTCCATTTTTCAAATCGTTTTTTGTGAGCTGAACGCAAGTCCAATATTTTGGTTCAGGACCTATACTGGTTCCTTGTGGGTGGCTGAGACTTTGGTTAATTCTTCTTCCTGCCGAGAAATTAGAGTGACGTGTGCCCGTCCAAATGCCTAACAGCTACTCTCTCATTGGTTCTCCCTGTTCCCTTCCATCCTCTACCAAATTGGCAACCCTTGTGAACCAGGAGCTTAAAGAGGCTGTCTCTCCAAGTTGGGAGATTGATAGTAAAGCAGTTGGAAAGTCAATCCAAAGCACCAGGAGAGGGACTATTCGTTGAGGTTTAGAAACCTTTTGTATTCACAGTGTGTCCATTCTCTAGGTTTCCCGTACATGTTATAGCTGTAGTAATATTCACTGCAACCTGGAGAGTTGGGACCCATGGAATGGGGACCATGCATTATTGCTTTAAAGGGTCTGCATTTGCTCACCCAATCTCACCAATCCTCTCAGTCCCAAGTGTCCAGCCTTATGCCACATCCAGCTGTCATTGTAGATAGGGTCATTCCAGGTTTCATCAGAGACCCTGAAGGAATTGTAAAGAATTTCCCGGTTTTTTGGTTTTGTTTTTGAAATTCCTTTTTATAGTGGTTTGAGCTGATTTTCGCTGCCATGTTTATGCCAATCTAGACACACTTTATTCCCTTACGGAGACATATCAATACATAGGTTTTAAGATTCTTACTAGTCAGATCTATGCCTTGCGGGAAATATTGGGTTTTGAGTCCCTTTCACTGAGGAAGGTGTAGGTCTTGTCTATTCCAAAGTTGGTTTTAGAAAAGGTACCCGTGCTTATATCAAACTCTGGTTTTATGCATCACCCCACCTCTTCTTCCCCCTTAAGCAGGCATAACAGTGTTTTCTAAATGTGAGACTCTGTTCTCTTTCTTCACTTAGTTCATGTGTAGCCATGTTTACAGGATCTTCATAAGTGATATCTTATGATAAGTTTCTTTTTTCTGTGTGACTTATTTCACTTAGAATCATCGTACCTGAATCCACTCACAATGCTGCTCATGGTCTTACGACATTGATTTCATGGCTGAGGGATATTCCATCGTACATAACAACCACAATTTTTTGAACCATTTTTATATTTCCTTGGATATTTAATGTGTACCCAAGTTGAGGTTCTTGTAAGAAGTGCAGCCCTAAATTTGGGGGTGGTTCTGTCTTATTGATTTTCAGTTTTCCCAACGTATATTCCCTAGACTGGAAGTGCCCTTGGCACTGTAGCTGTGTTGTTTACTTGTTTTAGGGGACACAATGCACTCCTCTAGTGAGGCAGTTGGCAATTTACATCCCGCCCATCAGCATAACAAGGCTCCCTGTTCTCCAGGGCCTGTCTTGCCTTTCTGGTTTTTATACATTTTGTGTATGTCCCGTTTGACTGGTGGGAAGTGATACTACTTTGTAGTGCAGATTTGCATTGCCCGCTTTCTTGCTTGGCCAAAAAGGGCGTATGCTTGTTCTCCTGAATATATTCTGGAGAAAACGCATATGCCCTTTTTGGCCAAGTGCGTCATTGTCGAAGTTGTGCCCCTCTTCCTGTGCTTTAAAGGCGATTCCAACGTACCTCTTGAAATCTGTTTCCTGCTATTCTGCCTCGCTTTCAAGTCCGCCTCGTTGCCTTCCCTCAACAGATTTTTGGACGATAGTTGTCCTTTAATACTCTGCCAGTTTGTGAATTGCTGTGCCCCTGAGGTCCCTTTTTCAACTCGTTTTTTGTGAGCTGAACGCAAGTCCAAAATTTTGGTTCAGGACCTATACTGGTTCCTGGTGGGTGGCTGAGACTTTGGTTAATTCTTCTTCCTGCCGGGAAATTAGAGTGACATGTGCCCGTCCAATGCCTAACAGCTAGTCTCTCATTGGTTCTCCCTCTTCCCTTCCATCCTCTGCCAAATTGGCAACCCTCTGCGAACCAGGAGCTTAAAGGGGCTGTCTCTCCAAGTTGGGAGATTGATAGTAAAGCAGTTGGAAAGTCAAACCGGAGCACCAGGAGAGGGACTATTCGTTGAGTTTTAGAAACCTTTTGTATTCACAGTGTGTCCATTCTCTAGGTTTCCCGTACATGTTATACCTGTAGTAATATTCCCTTCAACCTGGAGAGTTGGGAACCATGGAATGGGGGCCATGCATTATTGCTTTAAAGGGTCTGCATTTGCTCACCCAATCTCACCAATCCTCTCAGTCCCAAGTGTCCAGCTTTATGCCACATCCAGCTGTCATTGTAGATAGGGTCATTCCAGGTTTCATCAGAGACCCTGAAGGAATTGTAAAGAATTTCCGGTTTTTTGGTTTTGTTTTTGAAATTCCTTTTTATAGTGGGTTTGACCTGATTCTCGCTGCCATGTTTATGCCCATCTAGACACACTTGATTCCCTTACGGAGACATATCAGTACATAGGTTTTAAGATTCTTACTAGTCAGATCTATTCCTCTGCGGGAAATATGGGGTTTTGAGTCCCTTTCACTGAGGAAGGTGTAGATCATCTCTATTCCAAAGTTGGTTTATAAACGGTACCCGTGCTTATATCAAACTCTGGTTTTATGCATCACCCCACCTCTCCTTCCCCCTGAACCAGGCATAACAGTGTTTTCTAAATGTGAGACTCTGTTCTCTTTCTTAACTCAGTTCATGTGTAGCCATGTTTACAGGATCTTCATAAGTGATATCTTATGATAAGTTTCTTTTTTCTGTGTGACTTATTTCACTTAGAATCATCGTACCTGAATCCACTCACTTTGCTGCTCCTGGTCTTATGACATTGATTTCATGGCTGAGGTATATTCCATCGTACATAAGTACCACAATTTTTTGAAACATTTTTATATTTCCTTGGATATTTAATGTGTACCCAAGTTGAGGTTCTTGTAAGCAGTGCAGCCCTAAATTTGGGGGTGGCCCTGTCTTATTGATTTTCAGTTTTCCTAAGGTATATTCCCTAGACTGGAAGTGCCCTTGGCTCTGTAGCTCTGTTGTTTAATTGTTTTATGGAACACAATGAACTCCTCCAGTGAGGCAGTTGGCAATTTACATCCCGCCCATCAGCATAACAAGGCTCCCTGTTCTCCAGGGCCTGTCTTGCCTTTCTGGTATTTACACATTTTGTGGATGTCCCGTTTGACCGGTGGGAAGTGATACTTCTTTGTAGTGCAGATTTGCATTGCCCGCTTGCTTGCTTGGCCAAAAAGGGCGTATGCGTTTTCTCCTGAATATATTCAGGAGAAAACGCATACGCCCTTTTTGGCCAAGTGCGTCATTGTCGAACTTGTGCCCCTCTTCCTGTGCTTTAAAGGCGATTCCAACGTACCTCTTGAAATCTGTTTCCTGCTATTCTGCCTCGCTTTCAAGTCCGCCTCGTTGCCTTACCTCAACAGATTTTTGGACGATAGTTGTCCTTTATTACTCTGCCTGTTTGTGTATTGCTGTGCCCCTGATCTCCATTTTTCAACTCGTTTTTTGTGAGCTGAACGCAAGTCCAAAATTTTGATTCAGGACCTATACTGGTTCCTGGTGGGTGGCTGAGACTTTGGTTAATTCTTCTTCCTGCCGGAAATTAGAGTGACATGTGCCCGTCCAAATGCCTAACAGCTAGTCTCTCATTGGTTCTCCCTCTTCCCTTCCATCCTCTGCCAAATTGGCAACCTGTGCGAACCAGGAGCTTAAAGAGGCTGTCTCTCCAAGTTGGGAGATTGATAGTAAAGCAGGTGGAAAGTCAATCCAGAGCACCAGGAGAGGGACTATTCGTTGAGGTTTAGAAACCTTTTGTATTCACAGTGTGTCCATTCTCTAGGTTTCCCGTACATAATATAGCTGTAGTAATATTCCCTGCAACCTGGAAAGTTGGGACCAATGGAATGGGGACCATGCATTATTGCTTTAAAGGGTCTGCATTTGCTCACCCAATCTCACCAATCCTCTCAGTCCCAAGTGTCCAGCCTTATGCCACATCCAGCTGTCATTGTAGATAGGGTCATTCCAGGTTTCATCAGAGACCCTGAAGGAATTGTAAAGAATTTCCCCGTTTCTTGGTTTTGTTTTTGAAATTCCTTTTTATAGTGGGTTTGAGCTGATTCTCGCTGCCATGTTTATGCCAGTCTAGACACACTTGATTCCCTTACGGAGACATATCAATACATAGGTTTTAAGATTCTTACTAGTCAGATCTATTCCTCTGCGGGAAATATGGTATTTTGAGTCCCTTTCACTGAGGAAGGTGTAGGTCTTGTCTATTCCAAAGTTGGTTTTAGAAACGGTACCCGTGCTTATATCAAACTCTGGTTTTATGCATCAACCCACCTCTCCTTCCCTCTTAAGCAGGCATAACAGTGTTTTCTAAATGTGAGACACTGTTCTCTTTCTTAACTCAGTTCATGTCTAGCCATGTTAACAGGATCTTCATAAGTGATATCTTATGATAAGTTTCTTTTTTCTGTGTGACTTATTTCACTTAGAATCATCGTACCTGAATCCACTCACATTGCTGCTCCTGGTCTTATGACATTGATTTCATGGCTGAGGGATATTCCATCGTACATATGTACCACAATTTTTTTTTTTTCTTTTTGTGGTATGCGGGCCTCTCACTGTTGTGGCCTCTCCCGTTGCAGAGCACAGGCTCCGGACGCGCAGGCCCAGCGGCCACGGCTCACGGGCCCAGCAGCTCCGCGGCATATGGGATCCTCCCAGACTGGGGCACGAACCCGTATCCCCTGCATCGGCAGGCGGACTCTCAACCACTGCGCCACCAGGGAGGCCCTGTACCACAATTTTTTGAACCATTTTTATATTTCCTGGGATATTTAAGGTGTACCCAAGTTCAGGTTCTTGTAAGAAGTGCAGCCCTAAATTTGGGGGTGGCTCTGTCTTATTGATTTTCAGTTTTCCCAAGGTATATTCCCTAGACTGGAAGTGACCTTGGCTCTGTAGTTCTGTTGTTTACTTGTTTTAGGGAACACAGTGCACTCCTCCAGTGAGGCAGTTGGCAATTTACATCCCGCCCATCAGCATAACAAGGCTCCCTGTTCTCCAGGGCCTGTCTTGCCTTTCTGGTTTTTACATATTTTGTGGATGTCCCTTTTGACCGTTGGGAAGTGATACTTCTTTGTAGTGCAGATTTGCATTGCCCGCTTGCTTGCTTGGCCAAAAACGGCGTATGCGTTTTCTCTTGAATATATTCAGGAGAAAACGCATACGCCGTTTTTGGCCAAGTGTGTCATTGTCAAAGTTGTGCCCCTCTTAATGTGATTTAAAGGCGATTCCAACGTACCTCTTGAAATCTGTTTCCTGCTATTCTGCCTAGCTTTCAAGTCCACCTCGTTGCCTTCGCTCAACAGATTTTTGGACGATAGTTGTCCTTTATTACTCTGCCAGTTTGTGAAATGCTGTACCCCTGAGCTCCATTTTTCAAATCGTTTTTTGTGAGCTGAACGCAAGTCCAATATTTTGGTTCAGGACCTATACTGGTTCCTTGTGGGTGGCTGAGACTTTGGTTAATTCTTCTTCCTGCCGAGAAATTAGAGTGACGTGTGCCCGTCCAAATGCCTAACAGCTACTCTCTCATTGGTTCTCCCTGTTCCCTTCCATCCTCTACCAAATTGGCAACCTGTGCGAACCAGGAGCTTAAAGAGGCTGTCTCTCCAAGTTGGGAGATTGATAGTAAAGCAGTTGGAAAGTCAATCCAAAGCACCAGGAGAGGGACTATTCGTTGAGGTTTAGAAACCTTTTGTATTCACAGTGTGTCCATTCTCTAGGTTTCCCGTACATGTTATAGCTGTAGTGATATTCCCTTCAACCGGGAGAGTTGGGACCCATGGAATGGGGACCATGCATTATTGCTTTAAAGGGTCTGCATTTGCTCACCCAATCTCACCAATCCTCTCAGTCCCAAGTGTCCAGCCTTATGCCACATCCAGCTGTCATTGTAGATAGGGTCATTCCAGGTTTCATCAGAGACCCTGAAGGAATTGTAAAGAATTTCCCGGTTTTTTGGTTTTGTTTTTGAAATTCCTTTTTATAGTGGTTTGAGCTGATTTTCGCTGCCATGTTTATGCCAATCTAGACACACTTTATTCCCTTACGGAGACATATCAATACATAGGTTTTAAGATTCTTACTAGTCAGATCTATTCCTTGCGGGAAATATTGGGTTTTGAGTCCCTTTCACTGAGGAAGGTGTAGGTCTTGTCTATTCCAAAGTTGGTTTTAGAAAAGGTACCCTTGCTTATATCAAACTCTGGTTTTATGCATCACCCCACCTCTTCTTCCCCCTTAAGCAGGCATAACAGTGTTTTCTAAATGTGAGACTCTGTTCTCTTTCTTCACTTAGTTCATGTGTAGCCATGTTTACAGGATCTTCATAAGTGATATCTTATGATAAGTTTCTTTTTTCTGTGTGACTTATTTCACTTAGAATCATCGTACCTGAATCCACTCACAATGCTGCTCATGGTCTTACGACATTGATTTCATGGCTGAGGGATATTCCATCGTACATATGTACCACAATTTTTTGAACCATTTTTATATTTCCTTGGATATTTAATGTGTACCCAAGTTGAGGTTCTTGTAAGCAGTGCAGCCCTAAATTTGGGGGTGGTTCTGTCTTATTGATTTTCAGTTTTCCCAACGTATATTCCCTAGACTGGAAGTGCCCTTGGCACTGTAGCTGTGTTGTTTACTTGTTTTAGGGGACACAATGCACTCCTCTAGTGAGGCAGTTGGCAATTTACATCCCGCCCATCAGCATAACAAGGCTCCCTGTTCTCCAGGGCCTGTCTTGCCTTTCTGGTTTTTACACATTTTGTGTATGTCCCGTTTGACTGGTGGGAAGTGATACTACTTTGTAGTGCAGATTTGCATTGCCCGCTTTCTTGCTTGGCCAAAAAGGGCGTATGCTTGTTCTCCTGAATATATTCTGGAGAAAACGCATATGCCCTTTTTGGCCAAGTGCGTCATTGTCGAAATTGTGCCCCTCTTCCTGTGCTTTAAAGGCGATTCCAACGTACCTCTTGAAATCTGTTTCCTGCTATTCTGCCTCGCTTTCAAGTCCGCCTCGTTGCCTTACCTCAACAGATTTTTGGACGATAGTTGTCCTTTATTACTCTGCCTGTTTGTGTATTGCTGTGCCCCTGATCTCCATTTTTCAACTCGTTTTTTGTGAGCTGAACGCAAGTCCAAAATTTTGATTCAGGACCTATACTGGTTCCTGGTGGGTGGCTGAGACTTTGGTTAATTCTTCTTCCTGCCGGAAATTAGAGTGACATGTGCCCGTCCAAATGCCTAACAGCTAGTCTCTCATTGGTTCTCCCTCTTCCCTTCCATCCTCTGCCAAATTGGCAACCTGTGCGAACCAGGAGCTTAAAGAGGCTGTCTCTCCAAGTTGGGAGATTGATAGTAAAGCAGGTGGAAAGTCAATCCAGAGCACCAGGAGAGGGACTATTCGTTGAGGTTTAGAAACCTTTTGTATTCACAGTGTGTCCATTCTCTAGGTTTCCCGTACATAATATAGCTGTAGTAATATTCCCTGCAACCTGGAAAGTTGGGACCAATGGAATGGGGACCATGCATTATTGCTTTAAAGGGTCTGCATTTGCTCACCCAATCTCACCAATCCTCTCAGTCCCAAGTGTCCAGCCTTATGCCACATCCAGCTGTCATTGTAGATAGGGTCATTCCAGGTTTCATCAGAGACCCTGAAGGAATTGTAAAGAATTTCCCCGTTTCTTGGTTTTGTTTTTGAAATTCCTTTTTATAGTGGGTTTGAGCTGATTCTCGCTGCCATGTTTATGCCAGTCTAGACACACTTGATTCCCTTACGGAGACATATCAATACATAGGTTTTAAGATTCTTACTAGTCAGATCTATTCCTCTGCGGGAAATATGGTATTTTGAGTCCCTTTCACTGAGGAAGGTGTAGGTCTTGTCTATTCCAAAGTTGGTTTTAGAAACGGTACCCGTGCTTATATCAAACTCTGGTTTTATGCATCACCCCACCTCTCCTTCCCTCTTAAGCAGGCATAACAGTGTTTTCTAAATGTGAGACACTGTTCTCTTTCTTAACTCAGTTCATGTGTAGCCATGTTAACAGGATCTTCATAAGTGATATCTTATGATAAGTTTCTTTTTTCTGTGTGACTTATTTCACTTAGAATCATCGTACCTGAATCCACTCACATTGCTGCTCCTGGTCTTATGACATTGATTTCATGGCTGAGGGATATTCCATCGTACATATGTACCACAATTTTTTTTTTTTCTTTTTGTGGTATGCGGGCCTCTCACTGTTGTAGCCTCTCCCGTTGCGGAGCACAGGCTCCGGACGCGCAGGCCCAGCGGCCACGGCTCACGGGCCCAGCAGCTCCGCGGCATATGGGATCCTCCCAGACTGGGGCACGAACCCGTATCCCCTGCATCGGCAGGCGGACTCTCAACCACTGCGCCACCAGGGAGGCCCTGTACCACAATTTTTTGAACCATTTTTATATTTCCTGGGATATTTAAGGTGTACCCAAGTTCAGGTTCTTGTAAGAAGTGCAGCCCTAAATTTGGGGGTGGCTCTGTCTTATTGATTTTCAGTTTTCCCAAGGTATATTCCCTAGACTGGAAGTGACCTTGGCTCTGTAGTTCTGTTGTTTACTTGTTTTAGGGAACACAGTGCACTCCTCCAGTGAGGCAGTTGGCAATTTACATCCCGCCCATCAGCATAACAAGGCTCCCTGTTCTCCAGGGCCTGTCTTGCCTTTCTGGTTTTTACATATTTTGTGGATGTCCCTTTTGACCGGTGGGAAGTGATACTTCTTTGTAGTGCAGATTTGCATTGCCCGCTTGCTTGCTTGGCCAAAAAGGGCGTATGTGTTTTCTCCTGAATATATTCAGGAGAAAACGCATAGGCCGTTTTTGGCCAAGTGTGTCATTGTCAAAGTTGTGCCCCTCTTAATGTGATTTAAAGGCGATTCCAACGTACCTCTTGAAATCTGTTTCCTGCTATTCTGCCTAGCTTTCAAGTCCACCTCGTTGCCTTCGCTCAACAGATTTTTGGACGATTGTTGTCCTTTATTACTCTGCCAGTTTGTGAAATGCTGTACCCCTGAGCTCCATTTTTCAAATCGTTTTTTGTGAGCTGAACGCAAGTCCAATATTTTGGTTCAGGACCTATACTGGTTCCTGGTGGGTGGCTGAGACTTTGGTTAATTCTTCTTCCTGCCGGAAATTAGAGTGACATGTGCCCGTCCAAATGCCTAACAGCTAGTCTCTCATTGGTTCTCCCTCTTCCCTTCCATCCTCTGCCAAATTGGCAACCTGTGCGAACCAGGAGCTTAAAGAGGCTGTCTCTCCAAGTTGGGAGATTGATAGTAAAGCAGTTGGAAAGTCAATCCAAAGCACCAGGAGAGGGACTATTCGTTGAGGTTTAGAAACCTTTTGTATTCACAGTGTGTCCATTCTCTAGGTTTCCCGTACATAATATAGCTGTAGTAATATTCCCTGCAACCTGGAAAGTTGGGACCAATGGAATGGGGACCATGCATTATTGCTTTAAAGGGTCTGCATTTGCTCACCGAATCTCACCAATCCTCTCAGTCCCAAGTGTCCAGCCTTATGCCACATCCAGCTGTCATTGTAGATAGGGTCATTCCAGGTTTCATCAGAGACACTGAAGGAATTGTAAAGAATTTCCCTGTTTTTTGGTTTTGTTTTTGAAATTCCTTTTTATAGTTGGTTTGAGCTGATTTTGGCTGCCATGTATATGCCAATCTAGACACACTTTATTCCCTTACGGAGACATGTCAATACATAGGTTTTAAGATTCTTACTAGTCAGATCTATTCCTCTGCGGGAAATATGGGGTTTTGAGTCCCTTTCACTGAAGAAGGTGTAGGTCTCGTCTATTCCAAAGTTGGTTTTAGTAACGGTACCCGTGCTTATATCAAACTCTGGTTTTATGCATCACCCCACCTCTTCTTCCCCCTTAAGCAGGCATAACAGTGTTTTCTAAATGTGAGACTCTGTTCTCTTTCGTAACTCAGTTCATGTGTAGCCATGTTTACAGGATCTTCATAAGTGATATCTTATGATAAGTTTCTTTTTTCTGTGTGACTTATTTCACTTAGAATCATCGTACCTGAATCCACTCACATTGCTGCTCCTGGTCTTATGACATTGATATCATGGCTGAGGGATATTCCATCGTACATAAGTACCTCAATTTTTTGAACCATTTTTATATTTCCTGGGATATTTAAGGTGTACCCAAGTTGAGGTTCTTGTAAGCAGTGCAGCCCTAAATTTGGGGGTGGCTCTGTCTTATTGATTTTCAGTTTTCCCAACGTATATTCCCTAGACTGGAAGTGGCCTTGGCTCTGTAGCTCTGTTGATTACTTGTTTTAGGGGACACAATGCACTCCTCTAGTGAGGCAGTTGGCAATTTACATCCCGCCCATCAGCATAACAAGGCTCCCTGTTCTCCAGGGCCTGTCTTGCCTTTCTGGTTTTTACACATTTTGTGGATGTCCCGTTTGACCGGTGGGAAGTGATACTTCTTTGTAGTGCAGATTTGCATTGCCCGCTTGCTTGCTTGGCCAAAAAGGGCGTATGTGTTTTCTCCTGAATATATTCAGGAGAAAACGCAAACGCCCTTTTTGGCCAAGTGCGTCATTGTCGAAGTTGTGCCCCTCTTCCTGTGCTTTAAAGGCGATTCCAACGTACCTCTTGAAATCTTGCTATTCTGCCTCGCTTTCAAGTCCGCCTCGTTGCCTTCCCTCAACAGATTTTTGGACGATAGTTGTCCTTTAATACTCTGCCAGTTAGTGAATTGCTGTGCCCCTGAGCTCCCTTTTTCACTCGTTTTTTGTGAGCTGAACGCAAGTCCAATATTTTGGTTCAGGACCTATACTGGTTCCTGGTGCGTGGCTGAGACTTTGGTTAATTCTTCTTCCTGCCGGGAAATTAGAGTGACATGTTCCCGTCCAAATGCCTAACAGCTAGTCTCTCATTGGTTCTCCTTCTTCCCTTCCATCCTCTGCCAAATTGGCAACCCTCTGCGAACCAGGAGCTTAAAGGGGCTGTCTCTCCAAGTTGGGAGATTGATAGTAAAGCAGTTGGAAAGTCAAACCGGAGTACCAGGAGAGGGACTATTCGTTGAGTTTTAGAAACCTTTTGAATTCACAGTGTGTCCATTCTCTAGGATTCACGTACATGTTATAGCTGTAGTAATATTCCCTTCAACCTGGAGAGTTGGGACCCGTGGAATGGGGGGCATGCAATATTGCACTAAAGGATCTGCATTTGCTCACCCAATCTCACCAATCCTCTCAGTCCCAAATGTCCAGCCTTATGCCACATCCAGCTGTCATTGTAGATCGGGTCATTCCAGGTTTCATCAGAGACCCTGAAGGAATTGTAAAGAATTTCCCCGTTTCTTGGTTTTGTTTTTGAAATTCCTTTTTATAGTGGGTTTGAGCTGATTCTCGCTGCCATGTTTATGCCAGTCTAGACACACTTGATTCCCTTACGGAGACATATCAATACATAGGTTTTAAGATTCTTACTAGTCAGATCTATTCCTCTGCGGGAAATATGGTATTTTGAGTCCCTTTCACTGAGGAAGGTGTAGGTCTTGTCTATTCCAAAGTTGGTTTTAGAAACGGTACCCGTGCTTATATCAAACTCTGGTTTTATGCATCACCCCACCTCTCCTTCCCCCTTAAGCAGGCATAACAGTGTTTTCTAAATGTGAGACACTGTTCTCTTTCTTAACTCAGTTCATGTGTTGCCATGTTAACAGGATCTTCATAAGTGATATCTTATGATAAGTTTCTTTTTTCTGTGTGACTTATTTCACTTAGAATCATCGTACCTGAATCCACTCACATTGCTGCTCCTGGTCTTGTGACATTGATTTCATGGCTGAGGGATATTCCATCGTACATATGTACCAAAATTTTTTTTTTTTTCTTTTTGTGGTATGCGGGCCTCTCACTGTTGTGGCCTCTCCCGTTGCGGAGCACAGGCTCCGGACGCGCAGGCCCAGCGGCCACGGCTCACGGGCCCAGCCGCTCCGCGGCATATGGGATCCTCCCAGACTGGGGCACGAACCCGTATCCCCTGCATCGGCAGGCGGACTCTCAACCACTGCGCCACCAGGGAGGCCCTGTACCACAATTTTTTGAACCATTTTTATATTTCCTGGGATATTTAAGGTGTACCCAAGTTCAGGTTCTTGTAAGAAGTGCAGCCCTAAATTTGGGGGTGGCTCTGTCTTATTGATTTTCAGTTTTCCCAAGGTATATTCCCTAGACTGGAAGTGACATTGGCTCTGTAGTTCTGTTGTTTACTTGTTTTAGGGAACACAGTGCACTCCTCCAGTGAGGCAGTTGGCAATTTACATCCCGCCCATCAGCATAACAAGGCTCCCTGTTCTCCAGGGCCTGTCTTGCCTTTCTGGTTTTTACATATTTTGTGGATGTCCCTTTTGACCGGTGGGAAGTGATACTTCTTTGTAGTGCAGATTTGCATTGCCCGCTTGCTTGCTTGGCCAAAAAGGGCGTATGCGTTTTCTCCTGAATATATTCAGGAGAAAACGCATACGCCCTTTTTGGCCAAGAGTGTCATTGTCAAAGTTGTGCCCCTCTTAATGTGATTTAAAGGCGATTCCAACGTACCTCTTGAAATCTGTTTCCTGCTATTCTGCCTAGCTTTCAAGTCCACCTCGTTGCCTTCGCTCAACAGATTTTTGGACGATAGTTGTCCTTTATTACTCTGCCAGTTTGTGAAATTCTGTACCCCTGAGCTCCATTTTTCAAATCGTTTTTTGTGAGCTGAACGCAAGTCCAATATTTTGGTTCAGGACCTATACTGGTTCCTTGTGGGTGGCTGAGACTTTGGTTAATTCTTCTTCCTGCCGAGAAATTAGAGTGACGTGTGCCCGTCCAAATGCCTAACAGCTACTCTCTCATTGGTTCTCCCTGTTCCCTTCCATCCTCTACCAAATTGGCAACATGTGCGAACCAGGACCTTAAAGGGGCTGTGTCTCCAAGTTGGGAGATTGATAGTAAAGCAGTTGGAAAGTCAAACCGGAGCACCAGGAGAGGGACTATTCGTTGAGTTTTAGAAACATTTGTATTCACAGTGTGTCCATTCTCTAGGTTTCCCGTACATGTTATAGCTGTAGTAATATTCCCTTCAACCTGGAGAGTTGGGACCCATGGAATGGGGGCCATGCATTATTGCTTTAAAGGGTCTGCATTTGCTCACCCAATATCACCAATCCTCTCAGTCCCAAGTGTCCAGCCTTATGCCACATCCAGCTGTCATTGTAGATAGGGTCATTCCAGGGTTCATAAGAGACCCTGAAGGAATTGTAAAGAATTTGCCTGTTTTTTAGTTTTGTATTTGAAATTCCTTTTTATTGTGGGTTTGAGCTGATTCTTGCTGCCATGTTTATGCCAGTCTAGACACACTTGATTCCCTTACGGAGACATATCTATACATAGGTTTTAAGATTCTCACTAGTCAGATCTATTCCTCTGTGGGAAATATGGGGTTTTGATTCCCTTCCACTGAGGAAGGTGTAGGTCTTGTCTATTCCAAAGTTGGTTTTAGAAACGGTACCCGTGCTTATATCAAACTCTGGTTTTATGCATCACCCCACCTCTCCTTCCCCCTTAAGCAGGCATAACAGTGTTTTCTAAATGTGAGACTCTGTTCTCTTTCTTAACTCATTTCATGTGTAGCGATGTTTACAGGATCTTCATAAGTGATATCTTATGATAAGTTTCTTTTTCTGTGTGACTTATTTCACTTAGAATCATCGTACCTGAATCCACTCACTTTGCTGCTCCTGGTCTTATGACATTGATTTCATGGCTGAGGGATATTCCATCCTACATAAATACCACAGTTTTTTGAACCATTTTTATATTTCCTGGGATATTTAAGGTGTACCCAAGTTGTGGTTCTTGTAAGCAGTGCAGTCCTAAATTTGGATGTGGCTCTGTCTTATTGATTTTCAGTTTTCCCAAGGTATATTCCCTAGACTGGAAGTGCCCTTGGCTCTGTAGCTCTGTTATTTACTTGTTTTAGGGAACACAATGCACTCCTCCAGTGAGGCAGTTGGCAAGTTACATCCCGCCCATCATCATAACAAGGCTCCCTGTTCTCCAGGGCCTGTCTTGCCTTTCTGGTTTTTACACATTTTGTGGATGTCCCGTTTGACAGGTGGGAAGTGATACTTCTTTGTAGTGCAGATTTGCATTGCCCGCTTGCTTGCTTGGCCAAAAAGGGCCTATGCGTCTTCTCCTGAATATATTCAGGAGAAAACGCATTCGCCCTTTTTGGTCAAGTGCGTCATTGTCGAAGTTGTGCCCCTCTTCCTGTGCTTTAAAGGCGATTCCAACGTACCTCTTGAAATCTGTTTCCTGCTATTCTGCCTCGCTTTCAAGTCCGCCTCGTTGCCTTCCCTCAACAGATTTTTGGACGATAGTTGTCCTTTATGACTCTGCCAGTTTGTGAATTGCTGTGTCCCTGAGCTCAATTTTAAAACTCGTTTTTTGTGAGCTGTTCGCAAGTCCAAAATTTTTGTTCAGGACCTATACTGGTTCCTGGTGGGTGGCTGAGACTTCGGTTAATTCTTCTTCCTGCCGGGAAATTAGAGTGACATGTGCCCGTCCAAATGCCTAACAGCTAGTCTCTCATTGGTTCTCCCTCTTCCCTTCCATCCTCTGCCAAATTGGCAACCTGTGTGAACCAGGAGCTTAAAGAGGCTGTCTCTCCATGTTGGGAGGTTGATAGTAAAGCAGTTGGAAAGTCAATCCAGAGCACCAGGAGAGGGACTATTCGTTGAGTTTTAGAAACCTTTTGTATTCACAGTGTGTCCATTCTCTAGGTTTCCCGTACATAATATAGCTGTAGTAATATTCCCTGAAACCTGGAGAGTTGAGACCAATGGAATGGGGACCATGCATTATTGCTTTAAAGGGTCTGCATTTGCTCACCCAATCTCACCAATCCTCTCAGTCCCAAGTGTCCAGCCTTATGCCACATCCAGCTGTCATTGTAGATAGGGTCATTCCAGGTTTCATCAGAGACCCTGAAGGAATTGTAAAGAATTTCCCGGTTTTTTGGTTTTGTTTTTGAAATTCCTTTTTGTAGTGGGTTTGAGCTGATTTTCGCTGCCATGTTTATGCCAATCTAGACACACTTTATTTCCTTACGGAGACATATCAATACATAGGTTTTAAGATTCTTACTAGTCAGATCTATTCCTCTGCGGGAAATATTGCGTTTTGAGTCCCTTTAACTGAGGAAGGTGTAGGTCTTGTCTATTCCAAAGTTGGTTTTAGAAACGGTACCCGTGCTTATATCAAACTCTGGTTTTATGCATCACCCCACCTCTTCTTCCCCCTTAAGCAGGCATAACAGTGTTTTCTAAATGTGAGACTCTGTTCTCTTTCTTCACTCAGTTCATGTGTAGCCATGTTTACAGGATCTTCATAAGTGATATCTTATGATAAGTTTCTTTTTTCTGTGTGACTTATTTCACTTAGAATCATCGTACCTGAATCCACTCACATTGCTGCTCCTGGTCTTACGACATTGATTTCATGGCTGAGGGATATTCCATCGTACATAAATACCACAATTTTTTGAACCGTTTTTATATTTCCTTGGATATTTAATGTGTACCCAAGTTGAGGTTCTTGTAAGCAGAGCAGCCCTAAATTTGGGGCTGGCTCTGTCTTATTGATTTTCAGTTTTCCCAACGTATATTCCCTAGACTGGAAGTGCCCTTGGCACTGTAGCTCTGTTGTTTACTTGTTTTAGGGGACACAATGCACTCCTCTAGTGAGGCAGTTGGCAATTTACATCCCGCCAAGCAGCATAACAAGGCTCCCTGTTCTCCAGGGCCTGTCTTGCCTTTCTGGTTTTTACCCATTTTGTGTATGTCCCGTTTGACTGGTGGGAAGTGATACTACTTTGTAGTGCAGATTTGCATTGCCCGCTTGCTTGCTTGGCCAAAAAGGGTGTATGCTTTTTCTCCTGATTATATTCAGGAGAAAACGCATACGCCCTTTTTGGCCAAGTGCGTCATTGTCGAAGTTGTGCCCCTCTTCCTGTGCTTTAAAGGCGATTGCAACGTACCTCTTGAAATCTGTTTCCTGCTATTCTGCCTCGCTTTCAAGTCCGCCTCGTTGCCTTCCCTCAACAGATTTTTGGACGATAGTTGTCCTTTATTACTCTGCCAGTTTGTGTGTTGCTGTGCCCCTGCGCTCCATTTTTCAACTCGTTTTTTGTGAGCTGAACGCAAGTCCAAAATTTTGGTTCAGGACCTATACTGTCACCCGGTGGGTGGATGAGACTTTGGTTAATTCTTCTTCCTGCAGGGAAATTAGAGTGACATGTGCCCGTCCAAATGCCTAACAGCTACTCTCTCATTGGTTCTCCCTCTTCCCTTCCGTCCTCTGGCAAATTGGCAACTTGTGCGATCCAGGAGCTTAAAGGGGCTGTCTCTCCTATTTGGGAGATTGATAGTAAAGCAGTTGCAAAGTCAAACCGGAGCACCAGGAGAGGGACTATTCGTTGAGTTTTAGAATCCTTTTGCATTCACAATGTGTCCATTCTCTAGGTTTCCCGTACATGTTATAGCTGTAGTAATATTCCCTTCATCCTGGTGTGCTGGTACCCATGGAATGGGGTCCATGCATTTTTGCTTTAAAGGGTCTGCATTTGCTCACCCAATCTCACCAATCCTCTCAGTCCCAAGTGTCCAGCCTTATGCCACATCCAGCTGTCATCGTAGATATGGTCATTCCAGGTATCATCAGAGACCATGAAGGAATTGTAAAGAATTTCCCTGTTTTTTGTTTTTGTTTTTGAAATTCCTTTTCATAGTTGGTTTGAGCTGATTCTCGCTGCCATGTTAATGCCAGTCTAGGCACTCTTCATTCCCTTACAGAGACATATCGATACATAGGTTTTAAGATTCTTACTAGTCAGATCTATTCCTCTTGGGAAATGTGGGGTTTTGAGTCCCTTTCACTGAGGAAGGTGTATGTCTTGTCTATTCAAATGTTGGTTTTTGAAACGGTACCTGTGCTTATATCAAACTCTGGTTTTATGCATCTCCCCACCTCTCCTTCCCCCTTAAGCAGGCATAAGAGTGTTTTCTATATGTGAGACTCTGTTCTCTTTCTTAACTCAGTTCATGTGTAGCCATGTTTACAGGACCTTCATAAGTGATATCTTCTGATAAGTTTCATTTTCTGTGTGACTTATTTCACTTAGAATCATCGTACCTGAATCCACTCACTTTGCTGCTCCTGGTCTTATGACATTGATTTCATGGCTGAGGTATATTTCATCGTACATAAATACCACAGTTTTTTGAACCATTTTTATATTTCCTGGGATATTTAAGGTGTATCCAAGTTGAGGTTCTTGTAAGCAGTGCAGCCCTAAATTTGGGGGTGGCTCTCTCTTATTGATTTTCAGTTTTCCCAACGTATATTCCCTAGACTGGAAGTGCCCTTGGCACTGTAGCTCTGTTGTTTACTTGTTTTAGGGGACACAATGAACTCCTCCAGTGAGGCAGTTGGCAATTTACATCCCGCCCATCAGCATAACAAGGCTCCCTGTTCTCCAGGGCCTGTCTTGCCTTTCTGATTTTTACACATTTTGTGGATGTCCCATTTGACCGGTGGGAAGTGATACTTCTTTGTAGTGCAGATTTGCATGGCCCGCTTTCTTGCTTGGCCAAAAAGGGCGTATGCGTTTTCTCCTGAATATATTCAGGAGAAAACGCATACGCCCTTTTTGGCCAAGTGCATCATTGTCGAAGTTGTGCCCCTCTTCCTGTGCTTTAAAGGCGATTCCAACGTACCTCTTGAAATCTTGCTATTCTGCCTCGCTTTCAAGTCCGCCTCGTTGCCTTCCCTCAACAGATTTTTGGACGATAGTTGTCCTTTAATACTCTGCCAGTTTGTGAATTGCTGTGCCCCTGAGCTCCCTTTTTCAACTCGTTTTTTGTGAGCTGAACGCAAGTCCAAAATTTTGGTTCAGGACCTATACTGGTTCCTGGTGAGTGGCTGAGACTTTGGTTAATTCTTCTTCCTGCCGGAAATTAGAGTGACATGTGCCCGTCCAAATGCCTAACAGCTAGTCTCCCATTGGTTCTCCCTCTTCCCTTCCATCCTCTGCCAAATTGGCAACCTGTGCGAACCAGGAGCTTAAAGAGGCTGTCTCTCCAAGTTGGGAGATTGATAGTAAAGCAGTTGGAAAGTCAATCCAGAGCACAAGGAGAGGGACTATTCGTTGAGGTTTAGAAACCTTTTGTATTCACTGTGTGTCCATTCTCTAGGTTTCCCGTACATGTTATAGCTGTAGTAATATTCACTGCAACCTGGAGAGTTGGGACCAATGGAATGGGGACCATGCATTATTGCTTTAAAGGGTCTGCATTTGCTCACCCAATCTCACCAATCCTCTCAGTCCCAAGTGTCCAGCCTTATGCCACATCCAGCTGTCATTGTAGATAGGGTCATTCCAGGTTTCATCAGAGACCCTGAACTAATTGTAAAGAATTTCCCGGTTTTTTGGTTTTGTTTTTGTAATTCCTTTTTATAGTTGGTTTCAGCTGATTTTCGCTGCCATGTTTATGCCAATCTAGACACACTTTATTCCCTTACGGAGACATGTCAATACATAGGTTTTAAGATTCTTACTTGTCAGATCTATTCCTCTGCGGGAAATATGGGGTTTTGAGTCCCTTTCACTGAGGAAGGTGTAGGTCTTGTCTATTCCAAAATTGGTTTTAGAAACGGTACCCGTGCTTATATCAAACTCTGGTTTTATGCATCACCCCACCTCTTCTTCCCCCTTAAGCAGGCATAACAGTGTTTTCTAAATGTGAGACTCTGTTCTCTTTCTTAACTCAGTTCCTGTGTAGCCATGTTTACAGGATCTTCATAAGTGATATCTTATGATAAGTTTCTTTTTTCTGTGTGACTTATTTCACTTAGAATCATCGTACCTGAATCCACTCACATTGCTGCTCCTGGTCTTATGACATTGATATCATGGCTGAGGGATATTCCATCGTACATAAGTACCACAATTTTTTGAACCATTTTTATATTTCCTGGGATATTTAAGGTGTACCCAAGTTGAGGTTCTTGTAAGCAGTGCAGCCCTAAATTTGTGGGTGGCTCTGTCTTATTGATTTTCAGTTTTCCCAACGTATATTTCCTAGACTGGAAGTGGCCTTGGCTCTGTAGATCTGTTGTTTACTTGTTTTAGGGGACACAATGCACTCCTCTAGTGAGGCAGTTGGCAATTTACATCCCGCCCATCAGCATAACAAGGCTCCCTGTTCTCCAGTGCCTGTCTTGCCTTTCTGGTTTTTACACATTTTGTGGTTGTCCCTTTTGACCGGTGGGAAGTGATACTTCTTTGTAGTACAGATTTGCATTGCCCGCTTGCTTCCTTGGCCAAAAAGGGCGTATGTGTTTTCTCCTGAATATATTCAGGAGAAAACGCATACGCCCTTTTTGGCCAAGTGCGTCATTGTCGAAGTTGTGCCCCTCTTCCTGTGCTTTAAAGGCGATTCCAACGTACCTCTTGAAATCTGTTTCCTGCTATTCTGCCTCGCTTTCAAGTCCGCCTCGTTGCCTTCCCTCAACAGAATTTTGGACGATAGTTGTCCTTTAATACTCAGCCTGTTTGTGAATTGCTGTGCCCCTGAGCTCCCTTTTTCAACTCATTTTTTGTGAGCTGAACGCAAGTCCATAATTTTGGTTCAGGACCTATACTGGTTCCCGGTGGGTGGCTGAGACTTTGGTAATTTCTTCTTCCTGCCGGGAAGTTAGAGTGACATGTGCCCGTCCAAATGCCTAACAGCTACTCTCTCATTGGTTCTCCCTCTTCCCTTCCATCCTCTGCCAAATTGGCAACCGGTGCGAACCAGGAGGTTAAAGGGGCTGTCTCTCCAAGATGGGAGATTGATAGTAAAGCAGTTGGAAAGTCAAACCGGAGTACCAGGAGTGGGTCTATTCGTTGAGGTTTAGAAACCTTTTGTATTCACAGTGTGTCCATTCTCTAGGTTTCCTGTACATGTTATAGCTGTAGTAATAATTCCTACAACCTTGAGAGTTGGGACCCATGGAATGGGGGCCATGCATTTTTGCTTTAAAAGGTCTGCATTTGCTCACCCAATCTCACCAATCCTCTCAGTCCCAAGTGTCCAGCCTTATGCCCCCTCCAGCTGTCATTGTAGATAGGGTCATTCCAGGTTTCATCAGAGACCCTGAAGGAATTGTAAAGAATTTCCATGTTTTTTGGTTTTGTTTTTGAAATTCCTTTTTATAGTGGATTTGAGCTGATTCACGATGCCATGTTTATGCCAGTCTAAACACACTTAATTCCCTTATGGACACAAATCAATACATAGCGTTTCAGATTCTTACTAGTCAGATCTATTCCTCTGTGGGAAATATGGGGTTTTGAGTCCCTTTCCCTGAGGAAGGTGTAGGTCTTTTCTATTCCAAAGTTGGTTTTAGAAACGGAACCTGTGCTTATAGCAAACAGTGGTTTTATGCATCACCCCACCTCTCCGTCCCCCTTAAGCAGGCATAAGAGTGTCTTCTAAATGTGAGACTCTGTTCTCTTTCCAACTCAGTTCATGTGTAGCCATGATTACAGGATCTTCATAAGTGATATCTTATGATAGTTTCTTTTTCTGTGTGACTTATTTCACTTAGAATCATCGTACCTGAATCAACTCACTTTTCTGCCCCTGGTCTTTTGACACTAATTTCATGGCTGAGGGATATTCCATCGTACATAAGTACCACAATTTTTTGAACCATTTTTAGATTTCCTGGGATATTTAAGGTGTACCCAAGTTGAGGTTCTTGTAAGCAGTGCAGCCCTAAATTAGGGGGTGGCTCTGTCTTATTGATTTTCAGTTTTCCCAAGGTATATTCCCTAGACTGGAAGTGCCCTTGGCTCTGTAGCTCTGTTGTTTACTTGTTTTAGGGAACGCAATGCACTCCACCTGTGAGGCAGTTGGCAATTTATATCCCGCCCATCAGCATAACAAGGCTCCCTTTCTCTAGGGCCTGTCTTGCCTTTCTGGTTTTTCCACATTTGTGGATGTCCCTTTTGACCGGTGGGAAGTGATACTTCTTTGTAGTGCAGATTTGAATTGCCCGCTTGCTTGCTTGGCCAAAAAGGGCGTATGCGTTTTCTCCTGAATATATTCAGTAGAAAACACATACGCCCTTTTTGGCCAAGTGTGTCATTGTCGAAGTTGTGCCCCTCTTCCTGTGCTTTAAAGGCGATTCCAACGTACCTCTTGAAATCTGTTTCCTGCTATTCTGCCTCGCTTTCAAGTCCGCCTCGTTGCCTTCACTCAACAGATTTTTGGACGATAGATGTCTTTTATTACTCTGCCAGTGTGTGAATTGCTGTGCCCCTGCGCTCCATTTTTCAACTCGTTTTTTGTGAGCTGAACGCAAGTCCAAAATTTTGGTTCAGGAACTATACCGGTTCCCGGTGGGTGGCTGAGAGTTTGGATAATTCTTCTTCCTGCCGGGAAATTAGAGTGACATGTGCCCGTCCAAATGCCTAACAGCAACTCTCTCATTGTTTCTCCCTCTTCCCTTCCATCCTCTGCCAAATTGGCAACCTGTGCGATCCAGGAGGTTAAAGGGGCTTTCTCTCCAACTTGGGAGATTGATAGTAAGGCAGTTGGAAAGTCAAACCGGAGCACCAGGAGAGGGACTATTCGTTGAGTTTTACAAACCTTTTGTATTCACAGTGTGTCCATTCTCTAGGTTTCCCGTACATGTTATAGCTGTAGTAATATTCCCTTCAACCTAGAGAGTTGGGAACCATGGAATGGGGGCCATGCATTTTTGCTTTATAGGGTCTGCATTTGCTCACCGAATCTCACCAATCCTCTCAGTCCCAAGTGTCCAGCCTTATGCCACATCCAGCTGTCATTGTAGATAGGGTCATTCCAGGTTTCATCAGAGACCCTGAAGGAATTGTAAAGAATTTCCCTGTTTTTTCGTTTTGTTTTTGAAATTCCTTTTTATAGTGGGTTTGAGCTGATTCTCGCTGCCATGTTTATGCCAGTCTAGACACACTTGATTCCCTTATGGATACATATCAATACATAGGTTTTAAGATTCTTATTAGTCAGATCTATTCCTCTGCGGGATATATGGACTTTTGAGTCCCTTTTACTGAGGAAGGTGTAGGTCTTGTCTATTCCACAGTTGGTTTTAGATACAGTACCCGTGCTTATATCAAACTCTGGTTTTATGCATCACCCCACCTCTCCTTCCCCCTTAAGCAGGCATAACAGTGTTTTCTAAATGTGAGACTCTGTTCTCTTTCTTAACTCAGTTCATGTGTAGCCATGTTTACAGGATCTTCATAAGTGATATCTTATGTTAAGTTTCATTTTTCTGTGTGACTTATTTCACTTAGAATCATCGTACCTGATTCCACTCAGTTTGCTGCTCCTGCTCTTATGACATTGATTTCATGGCTGAGGGATATTCCATCGTACATAATTACCACAATTTTTTGAACCATTTTTATATTTCCTCGGATATTTAAGTTGTACCCAAGTTGAGGTTCTTGTAAGCAGTGCAGCCCTAAATTTGGGGGTGGCTCTGTCTTATTGATTTCCAGTTTTCCCAAGGTATATTCCCTAGACGGGAAGTGCCCTTGGCTCTGTAGCTCTGTTGTTTACTTGTTTTAGGGAACACAATGCACTCTTCCAGAGAGGCAGGGGCAATTTACATCCCGCCCATCAGCATAAAAAGGCTCCCTGTTCTCCAGGGCCTGTCTTGCCTTTCTGGTTTTTACACATTTTGTGGATGTCCCTTTTCACCGGTGGGAAGTGATACTTCTTTTTAGTGCAGATTTGCATTGCCCGCTTGCTTGCTTCGCCAACAAAGGCGTATGCGTTTTCTCATGAATATATTCAGGACAAAACGCTTATGCCCTTGTTGGCCAAGTGTGTCATTGTCGAAGTTGTGCCCCACTTCCTGTGCTTTAAAGGCGATTCCTACGTACCTCTTGAAATCTGTTTCCTGCTATTCTGCCTCGCTTTCAAGTCCGGCTCGTTGCCTTCCCTCAACAGATTTTTGAACGATAGTTGTCTTTATTACTCTGCCAGTTTGTGAATTGCTGTGCCCCAGGGCTCCATTTTTCAAATCGTTTTTTATGAGCTGTACGCAAGTCCAAAATTTTGGTTCAGGACCTATACTGGTTTCCGGTGGGTGGCTGAGACTCTGGTTAATTCTTCTTCCTGCCGGGAAATTAGAGTGACATGTTCCCGTCCATATGCCTAACAGCTACTCTCTCATTGGTTCTCTCTCTTCCTTTCCATCCTCTGCCAAATTGGCAACCTGTGCGAACCAGGAGGTTAAAGGGGTGGTCTCTCCAAGGTGGGAGATTGATAGTAAAGCAGTTGGAAAGTCAAAGCGGAGCACCAGGAGAGGGACTACTCGTTGAGTTTTAGAAACCTTTTGTATTCACAGTGTGTCCATTCTCTAGGTTTCCCGTACATGTTATAGCTGTAGTAATATTCCCTTCAACATGGAGAGTTGGGACCCATGGAATGGGTGCCATCCATTTTTGCTTTAAAGGGTCTGCATTTGCTCACCCAATCTCACCAATCCTCTCAGTCCCAAGTGTCCAGCCTTATGCCACATCCAGCTGTCATTGTAGATAGGGTCATTCCAGGTTTCATCAGAGACCCTGAAGGAAATGTAAAGAATTTCCCTGTTTTTTGGTTTTGTTTTTGAAATTCCCTTTCATAGTGGGTTTGAGCTGATTCTCGCTGCCTGGTTTATGCCAGTCTAGACACATTTGATTCCCTTACAGAGACATATCAATACATAGGTTTTAAGATCCTTACTAGTCAGATCTATTCCTATGCGGGAAATATGGGGTTTTGAGTCCCTTTAACTGAGGAAGGTGTAGGTCTTGTCTTTTCCACAGTTGGTTTTAGAAATGGTTCCTGTGCTTATATCAAACCCTGGTTTTATGCATCACCCCACCTCTCCTTTCTCCTTAAGCAGGCATAAGAGTGTTTTCTAAATGTGAGAGTCTTTTCTTTTCCTAACTCAGTTCATGTGTAGCCATGTTTACAGGATCTTCATAAGTGATATCTTATGATAAGTTTCTTTTTCTGTGTGACTTATTTCACTTAGAATCATCGTACCTGAATCCACTCACTTTGCTGCTCCTGGTCTTATGACATTGATTTCATGGCTGAGGGATATTCCATCGTACATAAATACCAGAGTTTTTGAAACATTTTTATATTTCCTGGGATATTTAAGGTGTACCCAAGTTCAGGTTCTTGTAAGCACTGCAACCCAAAATTTGGGGGTGGCTCTGTCTTATTGATTTTCATTTTTCCCAAGGTATATTCCCTAGACTGGAAGTGCCCTTGGCTCTGTAGCTCTGTTGTTTACTTGTTTTAGGGAACGCAATGCACTCCTCCAGTTAGGCTGTTGGCAATTTACATTCCGCCCATCAGCATAACAAGGCTCCCTGTTCTCCTGGGCCTGTCTTGCCTTTCTGGTTTTTACACGTTTTGTGGATGTCCCTTTTGAACGGTGGGAAGTGTTACTTCTTTGTAGTGCAGATTTGCATTGCCCGCTTGCTTGCTTGGCCAAAAAGGGTGTCATTGTCGAAGTTGTGCCCCTCTTCCTGTGCTTTAAAGGTGATTCCAACGTACCTCTTGAAATCTGTTTCCTGCTCTTCTGTCTCGCTTTCAAGTCTGCATCGTTGCCTTCCCTCAACAGATTTTTGGACGATAGTTGTCCTTTATTACTCTGCACGTTTGTGAATTGCTGTGCCCCTGAGCTCCATTTTTCAACTCGTTTTTTGTGAGCTGTACGCAAGTCCAAAATTTTGGTTCAGGACCTATACTGGTTCCCGGTGCAGGGCTGAGACTTTGGTTAATTCTTCTTCCTGCCGGGAAATTAGAGTGACATGTGCCCGTCCAAATGCCTAACAGCTACTCTCTCATTGTTTCTCCCTCTTCCCTTCCATCCTCTGCCAATTTGGCAACCTGTGAGAACCAGGAGCTTAAAGGGGCTATCTCTCCAAGTTGGGAGTTTGATAGTAAAGCAGTTGGAAAGTCAAACCGGAGCACCAGGAGAGGGACAATTCGTTGAGTTTTAGAAACCTTTTGTATTCACAGTGTGTCCGTTCTCTAGGTTTCCTGTACATGTTATAGCTGTAGAAATATTGCCTTCAACCTGAAGAATTGGGACCCATGGCATCGGGGCCATGCATTATTGCTTTATAGGGTCTTCATTTTTTCACCCAATCTCACCAATCCTCTCAGTCCCAAGTGTCCAGCCTTATGCCACATCCAGCTTTCATTGTACATAGGGTCATTCCAGGTTTCGTCAGAGACCCTGAAGGATATGTAAAGAATTTCCCTTTTTTTTTATAAATCCTTTTTATAATGGGTTTGAGCTGATTCTCGCTGCCATGTTTATGCAGGTCTAGACACACTTGATTCCCTAACGGAGACATATCAATACATAGGCTTTAAGATTCTTACTAGTCAGATCTATTTCTCTGTGGGAAATATGGGGTTTTCATTCGCTTTCACTGAGGAAGGTGTAGGTCTTGTCTATTCCAAAGTTGTTTTTTGGAACGGTACCTGTGCTTATATCAAACTCTGGTTTTATGCATCAAGCCACCTCTCCTTCCCCGTTATGCAGGCATATGAATGTTTTCTAAATGTGACACTCTGTTCTCTTTCCTAACTCAGTTCTTGTGTAGCCATGTTTACAAGAACTTCATAAGTGATATCTTATGATAAGTTTCTTTTTCTGTGGACTTATTTCACTTAGAATCATCGTACCTGAATCCACTCACTTTGCTGCTACTGGTCTTATGACATTGATTTCACGGCTGAGGAATATTCCATCATACGTAAGTACCACAATTTTGTAAACCATTTTTATATTTCTTGGGATATTTAAGGTGTACCCAAGTTGAGGTTCTTGTAAGCAGTGCAGCACTTAATTTGGGGGTGGCTCTGTCTTATTGATTTTCAGTTTTTCCCAGGTATATTCCCTATACTGGAAATGCCCTTGGCTCTGTAGCTCTGTTGTTTACTTGTTTTAGGGAACACAATGCACTCCTCCAGTGAGGCAGTTGGCAATTTACATCCAGCCCATCAGCAGAACAAGGCGCCCTGTTCTCCAGGGACTGTCTTGCCTTCCTGGTGTTTACACATTTTGTGGATGTCCCTTATGACCGGTGGGAAGAGATACTTCTTTGTATTGCAGATTTGCATTACCCGCTTGCTTGCCTGGCCAAAAAGGGTGTATGAGTTATCTCTTGAATATATTCAGGAGAAAATGCATATGCCCTATTTAGCCAAGTGCCGCATTGTCGAAGTTGAGCCCCTCTTTCTGTGCATTACACTCGATTCCTACGTACCTCTTGAAATGTGTTTCCTACTATTCTGCCTCACTTACAATTCGGCCTCGTTGCCGTCCCTCAACAGAGTTTTGGACGATAGTTGTCCTTTATTACTCTGCCAGTTTTTGAATTGCTGTGCCCCTGAGCTCCATTTTTCACTCGTTTTTTGTTAGCTGAAGGCTAGTCCAAAATTTTGTTTCAGGACCTATACTGGTTCCCGGTGGGTCACTGAGACTTTTGTTAATTCTTCTTCCTGCCGGGAATTTAGAATGATATGTTCCCGTCCAAATGCCTAACAGCTACTCTCTCTTTGGTTGTCCGTCATCCCTTCCATCCTCTGCCAAATTGGCAACATGTGTGAACCAGTAGGTTAAATAGGCTTACTCTCCAAGTTGGGAGATTGATAGGAAAGCAGTTGGAAAGTCAAACCGGTGCATCAGGAGAGGGACTATTCGTTAAGTTTTAGAAAACATTCGTATTCACATTGTGTCCATTCTCTAGGTTTCCCTTACATGTTATAGCTGTAGTAATATTCCCTCCAACCTACAGATTTGGGACCCATGGAATGGTGGCCATGCATTTTTGCTTTAAAGGGTCTGCATTTGCTCACCCAATCTCACCAATCCTCTCAGTCCCAAGTGTCCAGCCTTATGCCACATCCAGGTGTCATTGTAGACAGGGTCATTCCTGGTTTCATCGGAGACCCTGAAGGAATTGTAAAGAATTTCCCGGATTTTTTGTTTTGTTTTTGAAATTCCTTTTTATAGTGGGTTAGAGCTGATTCTCGCTGCCATGTTTATGCCTGTCTAGACACACTTGATTCCCTTACAGAGACATATCAATACAGAGGTTTTATGTTTCTTAGTAGTCAGATCTATTCCTCTGCGGGAAATATGGGGTTTTGAGTCCCTTTCACTGAGGAAGGTGTTGGTCTTGTCTATTCCAAAGTTGGTTTTAGAAATGGTACCTGTGCTTATATCAAACTCTGGTTTTATGCATCACCCCACCTCTCCTTCCCACTTAAGCAGGCATAAGAGTGTTTTCTAAATGTGAGACTCTGTTCTCTTTCCTAACTCAGTTCATGTGCAGCCATGTTTACAGGATCTTCATAAGTGATATCTTATGATAAGTTTCTTTTTCTGTGTGACTTATTTCACTTAGAATCATCGTACCTGAATCCACTCACTTTGCTGCTCCTGGTCTTATGACATTGATTTCATGGCTGAGGGATATTCTATCGTACGTAACTACCACAATCTTTTAAACCATTTTTATATGTCCTGGGATATTTAAGGTGTACCCAAGTTGAGGTTCTTGTAAGCAGTGCAGCCCTAAATTAGGGGGTGGCTCTGTCGTATTGATTTTCAGTTTTCCCAAGGTATATTCCCTACACTGGAAGTGCCCTTGGCTCTGTAGCTCTGTTGTTTACTTGTTTTAGGGAACACAATTCACTCCTCCAGTGAGGCAGTTGTCAATTTACATCCCGCCCATCAGCATAACAAGGCTCCCTCTTCTCCAGTGCCTGTCTTGCCTTTCTGGTTTTTACACATTTTGTGGATGTCCATTTTGACAGGTGGGAAGTGACACTTCTTTGTAGTGCAGATTTGTGTTGCACGCTTGCTTGCTTGGCCAAAAAGGGCGTATGCATTTTCTCCAGTATATATTCAGGAGAAATCGCATACACCCATTTTGGCCAAGTGCATCATTGTCGAAGTTGTGTCCCTCTTCCTGTGCTTTGCAGGCGATTCCAACGTACCTCTTGAAATCTGTTTCCTGCTATTCTTCCTCGCATTCAAGTCCGCCTCGTTTCCTTCACTGAACAGATTTTTGGACGATTTTTGTCCTTTATTACTCTGCCAGTTTGTGAATTGCTTTGCCCCTGTTCTCCATTATTCAACTCGTTTTTGTGAGCTGAACACAAGTCCAAAATTTTGCTTCACGACCTATACTGGTTCCTGCTGGGTGGCTGAGTGTTTGGTTAATTCTTCTTCCTGCCGGCAAATTAGGGTGTCATATGCCCGTCCAAATGCCTAACAGCTACTCTCTCTTTGGTTCTCCCTTTTCCCTTTCATCCTTAGCCAAATTGGCAACCAGTGGGAACCAGGAGGTTAAAGGGGCTGTCTCTTCACGTTGGGAGATTTATAGTAAAGCAGTTGGAAAGTCAAAACGGAGCACCAGGAGAGGGACTGTTCGTTGAGTTTTAGAAACCTTTTGTATTCACAGGGTGTCCACTCTTTTGGTTTCCCGTCCATGTTATAGCTGTAGTAATATTACCTTCAACCAGGAGAGTTGGGACCCATCGAATTGGTTGCATGCATTATGGCTTTAAAGGGCCTGCATTTTCTCCGCCAATCTCACCAATCCCCTCAGTCCCATGTGTCCAGCCTTATGTCTCTTCCAGCTGTCGTTGTAGATTGTGTCATTCCAGGTTGCATCAGAGCCCTTGAAGGAATTGTGTAAGAATATCGCTGTTTTTTTTATTTATTTTTTTTTGAAATTCAGCTTTATAATGGGATTGAGCTGATTTTCCCTTACTTGTTTTTGCCGGTCTAGACAAACTTGATTCCCTTACCGAGACATATAAATATATTGGTTTTAAGATTCTTACTATTCAGATATATTCCTCTCCTGGAAATAGGGATTTTGAGTCCCGTTCACTATGGAAGAAGTAGTTCTTGTCTATTCTATATTTGGATTATGGAACGGTACCTGTGCTAATATCAAACTCTGGTTTTGTGCATCACCCCACCTCTCCTTTCCCCTTAAGCATGCATAAGAGTGTTTTCTAAATCTGAGACACTGTTCTATTTCCTAATACAGTTCATATGTAGCCATGTTTACATTCCCTTCGTAAGTGATATCTTATGTCAGAATGCACCATGGCCCTTGTCATAATAATGCTCCATGACCCTTGTCATCACATTGTTCCATGCCTAGTTATCACAATGCTCCATTTCCCTTGTCATCACAATTCTCCTCGTCCTTGTCATCACGATGCTACATGACACTTCTCATCACATTACATGCTCTTGTCATTACAATGCTCCATGACCCCTGTCATCACAATGCTCCCTGACACCTGTCATCACAATGCTTCATGCCCCTTGTCATTACAGTGCTCCATGATGCTCGTCATCACAATTACCCAAGGTCTTCTCATCACAATGCTCCACGGTTTTGCCATCACAATGCTCCATGCCCTGGTCTTCTCACAGCTCAATGTCCCTTGTCCTCACAATTCTCCTCGTCCTTGTCATCACAATGCTCCATGGCACTTCTCATCACTATGTTATATGCCCTTGGCATCACAATACTCCATGCACTTGTCATCGCAATGCTCCATGACCCCTGTCATAGGAAGCTCCATGTGCTTGTCATCACAATGTTTCACGACCTGGAAATAAGAATTATCAGTGGCCCTTGTCATCACAATGCTCCATGCCCTTGTCATCACAATGCTCCTTTACCTTTGTCACAACAATCCACCATGACACTTGGCATCACAATGCTCCGTGCTATTGTCATCACAATGGAACATGAAATATGTCATCGCAATGCTCCCTGACACCTGTCTTCACAATACTCCATGAACTTGTCATCACAATGCTCCATGCCCTTGTCATCACAGTGTGCCATGCCCAATATCATCACAATAATCAATGAAACTTCTCAGACCAATGCTCCATGCCCCTTTTCATCACAATGCTCCATGAACCCTGTCATCACAATGCACCATGCCCATCATCATAATGCTTCATGCTATTGTCATCACAATGAAATCAAAATGCTCCATGACCTCTGTCATCACAATGCTCCAAACCCTTGTGATCACAATGTTCCATAACACTTGTGATCACAATGCCCCATGATGCTCGTCATCACAATTATCCATGGCCTTCTCATCACAATGCTCAATGACATTTGTCATCACAATGCTCAATACCCTTGTCATCACAATGCTCCCTGACACTTGTCGTCAGAATGCTCCTTGAACCCTTTCATGACAAGGCTCCATGCCTTTTTCATCACAATGATCCATGCCCTTATCATCACGATGCTCCAAGGCCCCTGCAATAACAATGCTCCTTGCCCTTGTCATCACAAAGCTCCATGACAAATGTCATGAGAATGCTCCATGGCCTTCTCATCACAATGCTCCATGCCTTTGTCATCACAATGCTCCAAGACACCTGTAATCACAATGCTCCATTCCTCTTTTCATCAGAATGCTCCATGAGACATGTCATCACAAGGATCCATGGTCTTCTCATCAAAATACTCCAGGACATTGTCATCAAAATGCTCCATTCCCTTATGATCACAATGCTCCATGACCCCTGTCATCACAATACTCCATGTACATTTTCAGCCCAATACTCCATGACCTTCTCACCATAATGCTCCATGCCACATATCATCACAATGCTCCATGACCACTGTCATCACAACGTCCATGACACCTGACAACACAATGATCCGGGACTCTTGTCCTCACAATGCTCCATTCCCTAGTCATCACAATTCTCCATGCCTGTGTCAGCAAAATGATACATCACCTTGTCATCTCAATGCTCCATGCACTTGTCATCACAATACTCCATTACCATTGTCATCACAATCCTCCCTGAAACTTGGGATCATACTGCTTCATGCCCTTGTCATCACAATGTTCCAAACCCTTGTGATCACTATGTTCTATAAAACTTGTCATCACAATGCTCCATGATGCCTGTCATGACAATACTCCAAGTCCTTATTGTCACAATGCTCCATGACCTTTGTCATCACAATGCTCAATACACTTGTCTTCACAATGCTCCCTGACACTTGTCGTCAGAATGCTCCTTGAACACTGTCATGAAAAGGCTCCATGCCTTTTTCATCAGAATGCTCCATGCCCTTTTCATCACAACGCTCCATGTCATTGTCATCACAATACTCCACAAGCTTGTCATCAGAATGCTCCATGGACCCTGTCATCACAAAGCTCCATACCCTTAGACATTACAGTGCTCCATGATGCTCGTCATCACAATTATCCATGGTCTTCCCATCAAAATGCTCCACGGTCTTGCCATCACAATGCTCCATGCCTTGGTCATCCCAAAGCTCCATGTCCCAAGTCATCACAATGCTCCATGACCCCTGTCATCACAATGCTCCATACCCCTTGTCATTAAAGTGCTCCATGACACTCGTCATCACAATTTCCCATGGTCTACTCATCACAAACCTCCACGCACTTTTCATCAAAATGCTCCATGACCACTGACATCACAATGTTCCCTAACCCCTGTCATCAAAATGTTCCATGACCCTTTTCATCCAATTGCTCCATGACCCGGTCATCACAATGCTCCATTACCCCTGTCATAAAAATGATCCATGTCCCGTGCCATCACCATGTTCCACGGCCTTGTCATCACAAGGCTCCATGACCCTTGACATCACAATGCTCCAAGACCCCTGTAATCACAATGCCCCATGCCCCTTTTCATCTCAATGCTCCATGAACCCTGTAATCACAATGCACCATGCCGATCATCATAATGCTTCATGCTATTGCCATCACAATGAAATCAAACTTCTCCATGACCTCTGTCATCACAATGCTCCAAACCATTGTGATCACAATGTTCCATAACACTTGTCATCACAAGGCCCCATGACACTGGTCATCACAATGTTCCATGACCTTTGCCATCACAAGTCTCAATACACTTGTCCTCACAATGCTCCCGGACACTTGTCGTCAGTATGCTCATTGAACCCTGTCATGACAAGTCTCCATGCCTTTTTCATCACAATGATCCATGCCCTTTTCATCACAATGCTCCATGCCATTGTCATCACAATACTCCACAAGATTGTCATCAGAAATCTGCGTGACACTTGTCATCACAATGATCCATGAACCCTGTCATCAAAATGTTCCATGACACCTGTCATCACAATGCTCCATGCCCCTTGTCATTACAGTGCTCCATGATGCTCATCATCACAATTATCCATGGTCTTCTCATCACAGTGCTCCACGGTCTTGCCATCACAATGCTCCATGCCTTGGTCATCACAATGCTCCATGTCCCCAGTCATTACAATGCTCCATGACCACTGTCATCACAATGCTCCATACCCCTTGTCATTAAATGGCTCCATGACACACGTCATCACAATTTCCCATGGTCTTCTAATCACAATGCTCCACGTCTTTGTCATCAAAACGCTCCATTACCCTTGTCATCACTATGCTCCATGACCACTGTCATCACAATGCTCCATGACACCTGTCATCACAATGCTCCATACCCCTTGTCATTACAGTGCTCCGTGATGCTCGTCATCACAATTATCCATTGTCTTCTCATAAAAATGCTCCACGTTCTTGCCATCACAATGCTCCATGCCATGGTCATCACAATGCTCCATGTCCCCTGTCATCACAATTCTCCACGTTCTCGGCATCACTATGCTCCATGATACTTCTCTTCACAGTGTTACATGCTTTGTCATCACAATTCTCAATGCACTTGTCATCGCAATTCTCCATGACCCCTGTCATAGCAAGCTCCATGTGATTGTCCTCATAATGCTTCATGAACTTGTCATCAAAATTCTCAATGGCCATTGTCATCACAATGCTCCATGACTCTTGTCATCACAATGCTCCAAGCCCTTTTCATCAAAATGCTCCGTTACCTTTGTCATCACAATCCTCCATGACACTTGGCATCACAATGCTCCTATCCATTGTCATCACAATGGACCATGACATATGTCATCACAATGCTCCAACACCTGTCTTCACAGTACTCCATGACCTTCTCATCACAATGCTCGATGCCCTTGTCATCACAATTCACCATGCCCACTGTCATCTCAATAATCCATGAAAATTGTCAGACAAATGCTCCATGCCCCTTTCATCACAATGCTCCATGCTCTTTTATCACAATGCTCTATGACTCAGGTCATCACAATGCTCCGTGACTCCAGTCATCACAGTGCTTCATGACCTTTGTCATCACAATGATCCATGCCCTCGTCATCACAAGGCTCTGTGACAATTGTCACCACAATGCTCCATGAACATTTAATCACAATTCTCGGTGACCCTTGTCATCACAATGCTCCATGCCTTTGTCAGCACAGTACTCCATGACCCATGGCATCACAATGTGCCATGCCCTTGTCATCACAATGCTCCACATCGTTGTCATCACAATGCTCCATAAACCTTGTCATCACAGTGCTCCATGCATTTGTCAGCACAATGCTCCTGACCCATGTCATCACAAAGTGCCATGCGTTTGTCATCACAATGCTCCACAAGTTTGTCATCACAATGTTCCATGCTCATCTCATCAAAATGCTCTCTCACCACTGATATCACAATGTTCCATCGCTAATCATCACAATACTCCCACACCCCTGTGATTACAATGTTCCATGACCCTTGTCACAACAGTGCTACATGCCCTTATCACCACAATGCTCCATGACACTTGACATCACAATGTTCCATAAGCCCTGTCATCACAATGCTCCTTGACGCTTTTCATCACAGTGCTCCATGATCCCTAACATCACAATGTTCCATAAACACTGTCATCAAAATGTTTCATGACCATTTCATCCAATTGCTCCATGACCCTGTCATCACAATGCTCCCTGCCGTTCTCACCACAATGCACCACACACTTGTCATCAAAATGCTCCATGGCCAATGTAATCACAAAGCTCCATGACCTTTGGCATCACAATGCTCCATGCCGTTGTCATCACAAAGTTCCATGAAACCTCTCATCACATTGCTCCATGGTGTTGTCATCACAAAGCTCCATGACGCTTGTCATCACAATGCTTGATACCCTTCTCATCACAATGCACCATGCCTTTGTCATTGCAATCCTCCAAGACACATGTATCACTGTGTTCCGTGCACTTGTCATCACAATGCTCCATGCCCACTCTCATCACAATAATCCATGAAACTTTTCAGACCAAGGCTCCATGCCCTTGTCATCACAATGCTCCATTACACCTGTCATAACAATGCTCCATGAACCCTGCCTTTGTCATCACAAGACTCCATGACCCTTGTCATCACAATGCTCCAAGACCCCTGTAATCACAATGCTCCATGCCCATGTCATCACAAAGCTCCCTGACGCATGTCATCAGAATGCTCCATGGCCTTCTCATCACAATGATCCATGTCCATTTCATCACAATGCTCCAAGACCCCTGTAATAACAATACCCCATGCCACTTTTCATCTCAATGCTCCATGAACCCTGTCATCACAATGCACCATGCCCATCATCATAATGCTACATGCTATTGTCATCACAATGAAATCAAAATTCTCCATGACCTCTGTCATCACAATGCTCCAAACCCCTCTGATCACAATGTTCCATAAAACTGTTCATCACAATGCCCCATGATGCTGGTTATAACAGTTATCCATGGACTTCTCATCACAATGCTCCATGACCGCTGACATCACAATGTTCCATAAACACTGTCATCAAAATATTTCATGACAATTTCATCCAATTGCTCCATGACCCTGTCATCACAATGCTCCCTGCCCTTCTCATCACAATGCACCACACACTTGTCATCAAAATGCTCCATGGCCTATGTCATCACAAAGCTCCATGACCCTTGGCATCACAATGCTGCATGCCATTGTCATCACAAAGCTCCATGAAACCTCTCATGACATTGCTCCATGACGTTGTCATCACCAAGCTCCATGACGCTTGTCATCACAATGCTTGATGCCCTTCTCATCACAATGCACCATGCCTTTGTTATTGCAATCCTCCAATACACATGTATCACTGTGTTCCGTGCACTTGTCATCACAATGCTCCATGCCCACTCTCATCACAATAATCCATGAAATTTTTCAGACCAATGCTCCATGCCCTTGTCATCACAATGCTCCAATTCCACTGTCATAACAATGCTCCATAACCTCTGCAATCACAATGTTCCATGGCTTTGTCATCGCAAGACTCCATGACCCTTGTCATCACAATGCTCCAAGACCCCAGCAATCACAATGCTCCATGCCCATGTCATCAAAAAGCTCCCTGATGCATGTCATCAGAATGCTCCATGGCCTTCTCATCACAATGCTCCATGCCCTTTTCATCACAATGCTCCAAGACCCCTGTAATAACAATGCTCCATGCCACTTTTCATCTCAGTGCTCCATGAACCCTGTCATCACAATGCACCATGCCCATCATCATAATGCTTCATGCTATTTTCATCACAGTGAAATCAAATTCTCCATGACCTCTGTCATCACAATGCTCCAAATCCCTGTGATCACAATGTTCCATAAAACTTGTCATCACAACGCCCCATGATGCTGGTTACCACAATTATCCATGGACTTCTCATCACAAAGCTCCATGACCGTTGTCATCACAATTCTCAATACACTTGTCATCACAATGCTCCCTGGAACTTGTCATCAGTATGCTCATTGAAAACTGTCATGACAAGTCTCTAGGCCTTTTCATTACAATGATCCATGCCCTTTTCATCACAATGCTCCATGCCATTGTCATCACAATACTCCACAAGCTTTTCATCAGAATGCTCCGTGACACTTGTCATCACAATGATCCATGAACCAAGTCATCAAAATGTTCCATGACACCTGTCATCACAATGCTCCATGCCCTTGTCATCACAATGCGCCATGCCCACTCTCATCACAATAGTCCATGAAATTTTTCAGACCAATGCAACATGCCCCTGTCATCACAATGCTCCATGCACTTTCATCACAATGCTCTATGACCCCTGTCATCACAATGCTCCATGACTCCAGTCATCACAATGCTTCATGACCATTGTCACCACAATGCTCCATGAACATTTCACCACAATGCTCCGTGACCCTAGTCATCACAATGCTCCATGCCTTTATCAGCACAATACTCCATGACCCATGGCATCAAAATGCGCCATGCGCTTGTCATCACAATGCTCCACATCGTTGTCATCACAATGCTCCATAAACCTTGTCATCACAATGCTCCATGCGTTTGTCAGCACAATGCTCCATGACCAATATCATCACAATGTGCCATGCGTTTGTCATCACAGTGCTCCACAAACTTGTGATCACAATGCTCCATGCACTTCTCATCAAAATGCTCTCTCACCAATGATATCACAATGTTCCATCACTAATCATCTCAATACTCCCTCACTCCTGTCATCACAATGTTCCATAACCCCTGTCATCAAAATGCTCCATGACCCTTTTCATCACAATGCTCCATGACCCCTGACATCACAATGTTCCATAAACACTGTCATCACAATGTTCCATGACCATTTCATCCAATTGCTCCATGACCCTGTCATCACAATGCTCCCTGCCCTACTCATCACAATGCACCACACCCTTGTCATCAAAATGCTCCATGGCCTATGTAATCACAAAGCTCCATGACCCTTGGCATCACAATGCTGCATGCCATTGTCATCACAAAGTTCCATGAAACCTCTCATCACATTGCTCCCTGACGTTGTCATCACAAAGCTCCATGACGCTTGTCATCACAATGCTCGATGCCCTTCTCATCACAATGCACCATGCCTTTGTCATTGCAACCCTCCAAAACACATGTATCATTGTGTTCCGTGCACTTGTCATCACAATGCTCCATGCCCACTCTCATCACAATAATCCATGAAACTTTTCAGACCAATGCTCCATGCCCTTGTCATCACAATGCTCCATTATAACTGTCATAACAATGCTCCATGACCCCTGCCATCACAATGTTCCACGGCTTTGTCATCGCAAGACTCCATGACCCTTGTCATCACAATGCTCCAAGACCCCTGTAATCACAATGCTCCATGCCCATGTCATCACAAAGCTCCCTGACGCATGTCATCAGAATGCTCCATGGCCTTCTCATCACAATGCTCCATGCCCTTCTCATCAGAATGCACCATGCCTTTGTCATTGCAATCCTCCAAGACACATGTATCACTGTGTTCCGTGCCCTTGTCATCACAATGCTCCATGCCCACTCTCATCACAATAATTCATGAAACTTTTCAGACCAATGCTCCATGCCCTTGTCATCACAATGCTCCTTTAACCCTGTCATAACAATGCTCCATGACCCCTGCCATCACAATGTTCTACGGCTTTGTCATCGCAAGACTCCATGACCCTTGTCATCACAATGCTCCAAGACCCCTGTAATCACAATGCTCCATGCCCATGTCATCACAAAGCTCCCTGACACATGTCATCAGAATGCTCCATGGCCTTCTCATCACAATGCTCCATGTCCTTTTCATAACAATGCTCCAAGACCCCTGTAATAACAATACTCCATGCCACTTTTCATCTCAGTGCTCCATGAACCCTGTCATCACAATGCAACATGCCCATCATCATAATGCTTCATGCTATTGTCATCACAATGAAATCAATATTCTCCATGACCTCTGTCATCACAATGCTCCAAACCCCTGTGATCACAGTGTTCCATAAAACTTGTCATCACAACGCCCCATGATGCTGGTTACCACAATTATCCATGGACTTCTCATGACAATGCTCCATGACCTTTGTCATCACAATTCTCAATACACTTGTCATCACAATGCTCCCTGGAACTTGTCATCAGTATGCTCATTGAAAACTGTCATGACAAGTCTCCATGCACTTTTCATCAAAATGCTCCATGCCATTGTCATCACAACACTCCACAAGCTTGTCATCAGAATGCTCCGTGACACTTGTCATCACAATGATCCATGAACCCTGTCATCAAAATGTTCCATGACACCTGTCATCACAATGCTCCATGCCCCTTGTCATTACAGTGCTCCATGATGCTCGTCATCACAGTTATCCATGGTCTTCTCATCACAGTGCTCCACGGTCTTGCCATCACAATGCTCCATGCCCTGGTCATCACACTGCTCCATGTCCCTGTCATCACAATTCTCCACGTTCTTGGCATCACAATGCTCCATGCCCTGGTCATCACACTGTTCCATGTCCCTGTCATCACAATTCTCCACGTTCTTGGCATCACTATGCTCCATGACACTTCTCATCAAAGTGTTACATGCTTTGTCATCACAATTCTCTATGCACTTGTCATCGCAATGCTCCATGACCCCTGTCATAGCAAGCTCCATGTGCTTGTCATCACAATTCTCCATGTCCTTGTCATCACAATGCTCCATGACAGTTCTCATCACAATGATACATGCTCTTGTCATCACAATTCTCCATGCACTTGTCATCGCAATGCCCCATGACCCCTGTCATAGCAAGTTCCATGCCTTTGTCATCACAATGCTTCACGAACTTTACATCAAAATTCTCAATGCCGGTTGTCATCACAATGCTCCATGCCCTTGTCATCACAATGCTCCAAGCCCTTGTCATCACAATGCTCCATTACCTTTGTCATCACAATCCGCCATAACACTTGTGCATCACAATGCTCCATGCCATTGTCATCACAATGGGCCATGAAATATGTCATCACAATGCTCCCAGACACCTTTCTTCACAATATTCCATGACCTTGTCTTCCCAATGATCCATGCCCTTGTCATCCCAATGTTCCATGCCCACTCTCAACACATTTATCCATTAAACTTATCAGACCAATGCTCCATGCACCTGTCATCAAAATGCTCCATGTCATTTTCATCACAATGCTCCGTGAACCCTCTCATCACATTGTTCCATGCCCTTGTCATCACAAAGCCCCATGATGCTTGTCATCACAGTACCCGATGCTCTTCTCACCACAATGCTCCATGCCCTTGTCATTACAATCCATCATGGCCCATGTATCAGAATGTTCAGTGCCCTTGTCATCACAATGCTCCATGCCCACTCTCATCACAATAATCCACGAAACTTTTCAGACCAATGCTCCATGCCCTTCACATCACAATGCTCCATTACCCCTGTCATAACAATGCTCCATGACACCTGCCATCACAATGTTCCACAGCCTTGTCATCAAAATTCTCAATGACCCTTGTCATCACAATGCTCCAAGAACCCTGTAATCACAATGCTCCATGCCCTTGTCATCACAAAGCTCCAAGACTCCTGTAATCACAATGCTCCATGCCCCTTTTCATCTCAATGCACCATGAACACTGTCATCACAATGCACCATGCCCCTTTTCATCTCAATGCTCCATGAACCCTGTTATCACAATGCACCATGCCCATCATCATAATGGTTCAGGCTATTGTCATCACAATGAAATAAAAATGCTCCATGACCTCTGTCATCACAATGCTCCAAATCCTTGTGATCACAATGTTCCATAACACTTATCCTCACAACGCCCCATGACACTTGTCATAACAATTATCCATGGTCTTCTCATGACAATGCTCCATGACCTTTGTCATCACAATTCTCAATACCCTTGTCATCACAATGCTCCCTGACACTTGTTTTCATTATGCTCCTTGAACACTGTCATGACAAGGCTCCATGCCTTTTTCATGACAATGATCCATGCCCTTTTCATCACAGTGTTCCAAGACCCCTGTAATCACAATGCTCCATGCCCTTGTCATCACAAAGCTCCATGATGCATGTCATCAGAACGCTCTATGGCTTTCTCATCCCAATGCTTCATGCCCTTGTCATCACAATGCTCCAAGACCCCTGTAATCACAATGCTCACTGCCCCTTTTCATCAGAATGTTCCATGAGACTTGTAATCACAAGGCTCCATGGTCTTCTTATCACAGTGCTCCAGTACCTTGTCATCACAGTGCTCTATGAACCCTGTCATCACAATGCTCCATGACCACTGTCATCACAATGCTCCATGAACCCTGACAACACAATGATCTGGGACGCTTGTCATCAAAATGCTCCATGACCCTTGTCATCACAGTGATCCATGCCCTTGTCATCCCAATGCTCCATGATCCCTGTAATCACAGTGCTCCGTGACGCTTGTCATCACAGTGTTCCATGAACCTTGTCATCGCAATGCTCCTTGCCTTTGTCAGCAAAATGCTACATAATCTTGTCATTACAATGCTCCATGCGCTTGTCATCACATTCCTCCATGTCTTTGGCATCATATTGCTTCATGCCCTTGTCATCTCTCTCTTGCCTCTCTGGTTTTTACAGATATTCGGATGTCCCTTTTGACCGGTGGGAAGTGACAATTCTTTGTAGTGTGGGTTTGCATTGTGCGCTGGCTTGATTGGCCAGAAAGGGCGTATGCGTTTTCTACTGAATATATTCAGGAGAAAAGGCATACGCCCTTTTTGGCCAAGGGCATCACTGTCCAAGTTGTGATGCTTCTCCTGTGCTTTAAAGGTGATTCCAATTTACCTCTTGAAATATGTTTTGTGCAATTCTGCCTCATTTTCCAGTCCCCTTCTTTGCCTTCCCTCAACAGATTTTTGGAAGAGAGTTGTCCTTTATTACTCTGCCAGTTTGTGAATTGCTGTGTCCCTGAGCTCAATTATTCAACTCGTTTATTGTGAGCTGTACGCAAGTCCAAAATTTTGCTTCAGGACCTATACTGGTTTACGGTGGGTGGCTGAGCCTTTCGTTAATTTTTCTTCCTGCCGGGAAATTAGAGTGACATGTGCCCGTCCAAATGCCTAACAGCTACTCTCTCATTGGTTCTCCCTCTTCCCTTCCATCCTCTGCAAAATTGGCAACCTGTGCGAACCAGGAGGTTAAAGGGGTTGTCTCTCCAAGTTGGGAGATTGATAGTAAAGCAGTTGGAAAGTCAAACCGGATCACCATGAGAGGGACTACACGTTGAGTTTTAGAATCCTTTTGTATTCACAGTGTGTCCATTCTCTAGGTTTCCCGTACATGTTATATCTGTAGTAATATTCCCTTCAAAATGAAGAGATGGGACACATGGAATGGGGCCCATGCATTTTTGCTTTAAAAGGTCTGCATTTGCTCACCCAATCTCACCAATCCTCTCAGTCCCAGGTGTCCAGCCTTATGCCAAAACCAGCTGTCATTGTAGATAGGGTCATTCCAGGTTTCATTAGAGAGCCTTAAGGAAATATAAAGAATTTCCCTGTTTTTTGGTTTTGTATTTGAAATTCCTTTTTATAGTGGGTTTGAGCTAATTCTCGCTGCCATGTTTATGCCTGTCTAGACACACTTGATTCCCTTACAGAGACATATCAATACATAGGTTTTAAGATTCTTTCTAGTCAGATATTTCCTCTGCGGGAAATATGGGGTTTTGAGTCCCTTTCACTTAGGAAGGTGTAGGTCTTGTCTATTCCACAGTTTGTTTTTGATATGGTACCTGTACTTATATCAAACTCTGGTTTTATGCATCACCCCACCTCTCCTTTCCCCTTAAGCAGGCATAAGAGTGTTTTCTAAATGTGAGACTCTGTTCTCTTTACTAACTCAGTTCATGTGTAGCCATGTTTACAGGATCTTCATAAGTGATATCTTTTGATAAGTTTCTTTTTCTGTGTGACTTATTTCACTTAGAATCATCGTACCTGAATCCACTCACTTTGCTGCTCCTGGTCTTATGACATTGATTACATGGCTGAGGGATATTCCATCGTACAGAAATACCACAGTTTTTTGAACCATTTTTATATTACCTGGCATATTAAGTTGTACCCACGTTGACGTTCTTGTAAGCAGTGCAGTCCTAAATTTGCGGGTGGCTCTGTCTTATTGATTTTCAGTTATCCCAAGGTATATTCCCTAGACTGGAAGTGCCTTTGGCTCTGTAGCTCTGTTGTTTTCTTGTTTTAGGTAACACAATGCACTCTTCAAGTGAGGCAGTTGGCAATTTACGTCCCGCCCATCAGCATAACAAGGCTCCCTGTTCTCCACGGCCTGTCTTACCTTTCTGGTTTTTACACATTTTTTGGATGTCCCTTTTGACCAGTGGGAAGTGATACTTCTTTGTAGGGCAGATTTGCTTTGCCCGCTTGCTTGCTTGGCCAAAAAGGGCGTATGTGTTTTCTCCTGAATATATTCAGGAGAAAACGCATACGCCATTTTTGGCCAAGCGCGTCATTGTCGAAGTAGTGCTCCTCTTCCTGTGCTTTAAAGGTGATTCCAACGTACCTCTTGAAATCTGTTTCCTGCTATTCTGCCTCGCTTTCAAGTCCGCCTCGTTGCCTACCCTCAACAGATTTTTGGAGGATAGTTGTCCTTTATTACTCTGCCAGTTTGTGAAATGCTGTGCCCCTGAGCTCCATTTTTCAACTCGTTTTTTGTGAGCTGTACGCAAGTCCAAAATTTTGGTTCAGGAACTATACTGGTTCCCGGTGGGTGGCTGAGACTTTGGTTAATACTTCTTCCTACCGGGAAATTAGAGTGACATGTGCCCGTCCAAATGTCTAACAGCTACTCTCTCACTGGTTCTCCCACTTTGTTCAATCCTCTGCCAAATTGGCAACGTGTGTGAACCAGGAGCTTAAAGTGGCTGTCTCTCCAATTTGGGAGATTGATAGTAAAGCAGTTGGAATGTCAAACCAGAGCACCAGGAGAGGGACTATTCGTTGAGATTTAGAAACCTTTTGTATTCACAGTGTGTCCATTCTCTAGGTTTCCCATACATGTTATAGCTCTACTTATATTCCCTTCAACCTGGAGAGTTGGGACCCATGGAATGGGGTCCATGCATTTTTTCTTTAAAGTGCCTGCATTAGCTCACCCAATCTCACCAATCCTCTCAGTCCCAAGTGTCCAGCCTTATACCACATCCAGCTGTCATTGTAGATAGGGTCATTCCAGGTTTCATCAGAGTCCCTGAAGGAATTGTAAAGAATTTCCGTGTTTTTATGGTTTTGTTTTTGAAATTCCTTTTTATAGTGAGTTTGAGCTGATTCTCGCTGCCATGTTTATGCCAGTCTAGACACACTTGATTCCCTTACGGAGACATATCAATACATAAGTGTTAAGTTTCTTACAAGTCAGATCTATTCCTCTGCGGGAAATATGGGGTTTTGAGTCCCTTTAAGTTAGGAAGGTGTAGGTCTTGTCTATTCCAAAGTTGGTTTTAGGAATGGTACCTGTGCTTATATGAAACTCTGGTTTTATGCATCACCCCACCTCTCCTTTCCCCTTAAGCAGGCATAAGAGTGTTTTCTAAATGTGAGACTCTGTTCTCTTTCCTAACTCAGTTCATGTGTAGCCATGTTTACAGGATCTTCATAAGTCATATCTTATGATAAGTTTCTTTGTCTGTGTGACTTATTTCACTTAGAATCATCGTACCTGAATCCACTCACTTTGCTGTTCCTGGTCTTATGACATTGATTTCATGGCTGAGGGATAATCCATTGTACATAAATACCACAGTTTTTTGAACCATTTTTATATTTCCTGGGATATTTAAGGTGTACCCACTTTGAGGTTCTTGTAAGCAATGCAGCCCTAAATTTGGGTGTGGCTCTGTCTTATTGATTTTCAGTTTTCCCAAGGTATATTCCCTAGACAGGAAGTGCCCTTGGCCCTGTAGCTCTGTTGTTTACTTGTTTTAGGGAACGCAATGCACTCCTCCAGTGAGGCAGTAGGCAATTTACATCCCGCCCATCAGCATAACAAGGCTCCCTGTTCTCCAGGGCCTGTCTTGCCTTTCTGGTTTTTACACATTTGTGGATGTCCCTTTTGAACGGTGGGAAGTGATACTTCTTCGTAGTGCAGATTTGCATTGCCCGCTTGCTTGCTTGGTGAAAAAGGGCGTATGCGTTTTCTCCTGAATATATTCAGGAGAAAACGCATACGCCCTTTTTGGCCAAGTGCGTCATTGTCGAAGTTGTGCCCCTCTTCCTGTGCTTTGCAGGCGATTCCAACGTACCTCTTGAAATCTGTTTCCTGCTATTCTGCCTCGCTTTCAAGTCCGCCTCGTTGCCTTCCCTCAACAGATTTTTGGATGATAGTGGTCCTTTATTACTCTGCCAGTTTGTGAATTGCTGTGCCCCTGAGCTCCAATTTTCAACTCGTTTTTTGTGAGCTGTACGCAAGTCCAAAATTTTGGTTCAGGACCTTTACTGGTTCCCGATGGGCGGCTGAGACTCTGGTTAATTCTTCTTCCTGCCGGGAAATTAGAGTGATATGTGCCCGTCCAAATGCCTAACAGCTACTCTCTCATTGGTTCTCCCTCTTCCCTTCCATCCTCTGCGAAATTGGCAACCTTGCGAACCACGAGCTTAAAGGGGCTGTGTCTCCAATTTGGGAAATTGATAGTAAAGCAGTTGGAAAGTCAAACCGGAGCACCAGAAGAGGGACTATTCGTTGAGTTTTAGAAACCTTTTGTATTCACAGTGTTTCCTTTCTCTAGGTTTCCCATACATGTTATAGCTGTAGTTATATTCGCTTCAACCTGGAGAGTGAGGACCCATGGAATGGGGGCCATGCATTTTTGCTTTAAAGGGTCTGCATTTGCTCACCCAATCTCACCAATCCTCTCAGTCCCAAGTGTCCAGCCTTATGCCACATGCAGCTGTCATTGTAGATAGGGTCATTTCAGGTTTCATCAGAGACCCTGAAGGAATTGTAAATAAATTCAGTGTTTTTTGGTTTTGTTTTTGAAATTCCTTTTTATAGTGGGTTTGAGCTGATTCTCGCTGCCATGTTTATGCCAGTCTAGACACACTTGATTCCCTTACAGAGACATATCAATACATAGGTTTTAAGATTCCTACTAGTCAGATCTATTCCTCTGCAGGAAATATGGGGTTTTGAGTCCCTTTCACTGAGGAAAGTGTAGGTCTTGTCTATACCAAAGTTGGTTTTAGAAATGGTACCTGTGCTTTTGTCAAACTCTGTTTTTATGCATCACCACACCTCTCCTTCCCCCTTAAGCAGGCATAAGAGTGTTTCCTAAATGTGAGACTCTGTTCTCTTTCCTAACTCAGTTCATGTGTAGCCATGTTTACAGGATCTTCATAAGTGATATCTTATGATAAGTTTCTTTTTCTGTGTGACTTATTTCACTTAGAATCATCGTACCTGAATCCACTCACTTTGCTGCTCCTGGTCTTATGACATTGATTTCATGGCTGAGGGATATTCCATCGTACATAAGTACTACAATTTTTTGAACCATATTTATATTTCCTGTGATATTTAAGGTGTACCCAAATTGAGGTTCTTGTAGGCAGTGCAGCCCTAAATTTGGGGGTGGCTCTGTCTTATTGATTTTCAGTTTTCCCAAGGTACATTCCCTAGACTGGAAGTGCCCTTGGCTGTGTAGCTCTGTTGTTTACTTCTTTTAGGTAACGCAATGCACTCCTCCAGTGAGGCATTTTGCAATTTACATCCCACCCATCAGCATAACAAGGCTCCCTGTTCTCCAGGGCCAGTCTTGCCTTTCTGGTTTTTACACATTTTTTGATGTCCCTTTTGACCAGTGGGAAATGATACTTCTTTGTAGTGCAGATTTGCATTGCCCGCTGGCTTTCTTGGCCAAAAAGGGGGTATGCGTTTTCTCCTGAATATATTCAGGAGAAAACGCATATGCCCCTTTTGGCCTTGTGAGTCATTGTCGAAATTGTGCCCCTCTTCCTGTTCTTTAAATGTGATTCCAACGTACCTCTTGAAATCTGTTTCCTGCTATTCTGTCTCGCTTTCAAGTCTGCCTCGTTGCCTTCCCTCAACAGATTTTTGGACGATAGTTGTCCTTTATTACTCTGCCAGTTTGTGAATTGCTGTGTCCCTGAGCTCCATTTTTCAACTCGTTTTTTGTGAGCTGAACGCAAGTCCAAAATTTTGGTTCAGGACCTTTACTGGTTCCCAGTGTGTGGCTGAGACTCTGGTTAATTCTTCTTCCTGCCGGGAAATTAGAGTGACATGTGCCCGTCCAAATGCCTAACAGCTACTCTCTCATTGGTTCTCCCTCTTCCCTTCCATCCTCTGCAAAATTGGCAACATGTGCGCACCAGGAGCTTAAAGGGGCTGTCTCTCCAATTTGGGAGATTGATAGTAAAGCAGTTGGAAAGTCAAACCGGAGCACCAGGAGAGGGACTATTCGTTGAATTTTAGAAACCTTTTGTATTCACAGTGTGTCCATTCTCTAGGTTTCCAATACATGTTATAGCTGTAGTAATATTCCCTTCAACCTGGAGAGTTGGGACCCATGGAATGGGGGCCATGCATTTTTGCTTTAAAGGGTCTGCATTTGCTCACCCAATCTCACCAATCCTCTCAGTCCCAAGTGTCCAGCCTTATACCACATCCAGCTGTCATTGTAGATAGGGTCATTCCAGGTTTCATCAGAAACCCTGAAGGAATTGTAAAGAATTTCCCTGTTTTTTGGTTTTGTTTTTGAAATTCCTTTTTATACAGGGTTTGTGCTGATTCTCGCTGCCATGTTTATGCCAGTCTAGTCACACTTGATTCCCTTACAGAGACATATCAATACATAGGTTTTAAGATTCTTAATAGTCATATTTATTCCTCTGCGGGAAATATGGGGTTTTGAGTCCCTTTCACTGAGGAAGGTGTAGGTCTTGTGTATTCCACAGTTTGTTTTTGATATGGTACCTGTACTTATATCAAACTCTGGTTTTATGCATCACCCCACCTCTCCTTTCCCCTTAAGCAGGCATAAGAGTGTTTTCTAAATGTGAGACTCTGTTCTCTTTCCTAACTCAGTTCATGTGTAGCCATGTTTACAGGATCTTCATAAGTGATATCTTATGATAAGTTTCTTTTTCTGTGTGACTTATTTCACTTAGAATCATCGTACCTGAATCCACTCAGTTTGCTGCTCCTGGTCTTATGACATTGATTACATGGCTGAGGGATATTCCGTCGTACATAAATACGACAGTTTTTTGAACCATTTTTATATTTCCTGGGATATTTAAGGTGTACCCACGTTGATGTTCTTGTAAGCAGTGCAGTCCTAAATTTGGGGGTGGCTCTGTCTTATTGATTTTCAGTTATCTCAAGGTATATTCCCTAGACTGGAAGTGCCTTTGGCTCTGTAGCTCTGTTGTTTTCTTGTTTTAGTTAACACAATGCACTCCTCAAGTGAGGCAGTTGGCAATTTACATCCCTTCCATCAGCATAACAAGGCTCCCTGTTCTCCACGGCCTGTCTTACCTTTCTGGTTTTTACACATTTTTTGGATGTCCCTTTTGACCAGTGGGAAGTGATACTTCTTTGTAGTGCAGATTTGCTTTGCCCGCTTGCTTGCTTGGCCAAAAAGGGCGTATGCGTTTTATCCTGAATATATTCAGGAGAAAACGCATACGCCCTTTTTGGCCAAGTGCGTCATTGTCGAAGTTGTGCCCCTCTTCCTGTGCTTTAAAGGCGATTCCAACGTACCTCTTGAAATCTGTTTCCTGCTATTCTGCCTCGCTTTCAAGTCCGCCTCGTTGCCTTCCCTCAACAGATTTTTGGACGATAGTTGTCCTTTATTACTCTGCCAGTTTGTGAATTGCTGTGCTCCTAAGCTCGATTTTTCAACTCGTTTTTTGTGAGCTGTACGCAAGTCCAATATTTTGGTTCAGTACCTATACTGGTTCCCGGTGGGTGGCTGAGACTCTGGTTAATTCTTCTTCCTACCGGGAAATTAGAGTGACTTGTGCACGTCCAAATGCCTAACAGCTACTCTCTAATTGGTTCTCCCTCTTCCCTTCCATCCTCTGCGAATTTGGCAACCTGTGCGTACCAGGAGGTTAAAGGGGTTGTCTCTCCAAGTTGTGAGATTGATAGTAAAGCAGTTGGAAAGTCAAACCGGATCACCAGGAGAGGGACTACTCGTTGAGTTGTAGAAACCATTTGTATTCACAGTGTGTCCATTCTCTAGGTTTCCCGTACATGTTATAGCTGTAGTAATATTCCCTTCAATATGGAGAGTTGGGACCAATGGAATGGGGGCCATGCATTTTTCTTTAAAGGGTCTGCATTTGCTCAACCAATCTCACCAATCCTCTCAGTCCCAAGTGTCCATACTTATGAAACATCCAGCTGTCATTGTAGATAGGGTCATTCCAGGTTTCATTAGAGAGCCTGAAGGAAATGGAAATAATTTCCCTGTTTTTTGGTTTTGTATTTGAAATTCCTTTTTATAGTGGGTTTGAGCTGATTCTCGCTGCCATGTTTATGCCAGTCTAGACACACTTGATTCCCTTACAGAGACATATCAATACATAGCTTTTAAGATTCTTACTAGTCAGATCTATTCCTCTGTGGGAAATATGGGGTTTTGAGTCCCTTTCACTGAGGAAGGTGTAGGTCTTGTCTATTCCACAGTTGGTTTTAGAAATGGTACCTGTGCTTATATCAAACTCTGGTTTTATGCATCACCCCACCTCTCCTTTCCCCTTAAGCAGGCATAAGAGTGTTTTCTAAATGTGAGACTCTATTCTCTTTCCTAACTCAGTTCATGTGTAGCCATGTATACAGGATCTTCATAAGTGATATCTTATGATAAGTTTCTTTTTCTGTGTGACTTATATCACTTAGAATCATCGTACCTGAATCCACTCACTTTGCTGCTCCTGGTCTTATGACATAGATTTCATGGCTGAGGGATATTCCATCGTACATAAATACCACAGTTTTTTGAACCATTTTTATATTTCCTGGGATATTTAAGGTGTACCCAAGTTGAGGTTCTTGTAAGCAGTGCAGCCCTAAATTTGGGGGTGGCTCTGTCTTATTGATTTTCAGTTTTCCCAAGGTATATTCCCTAGACTGGAAGTGCCCTTGGCTCTGTAGCTCTGTTGTTTACTTGTTTTAGGGAACGCAATATACTCCTCCAGTGAGGCAGTTGGCAACTTACATCCCGCCCTTCAGCATAACAAGGCTCCCTCTTCTCCAGGGTCTGTCTTGCCTTTCTGGTTTTTACACATTTGTGGATGTCCCTTTTGACCGGTGGGAAGTGATACTACTTTGTAGTGCAGATTTGCATTGCCCGCTTGCTTGCTTGGCCAAAAAGGGCGTATGCGTTTTCTCCTGAATATATTCAGGAGAAAACGCATACGCCCTTTCTGGCCAAGTGCGTCATTGTCGATGTTGTACCCCTCTTTCTGTGCTTTAAAGGCGATTCCAACGTACCTCTTGGAATCTGTTTCCTGCTATTCTGCCTCCCTTTCAAGTCCGCCTCGTTGCCTTCCCTCCACAGATTTTTGGATGATAGTTGTCCTTTATTACTCTGCCAGTTTGTGAATTGCTGTGCCCCTGAGCTCCATTTATCAACTCTTTTTTTGTGAGCTGTACGCAAGTCCAAAATTTTGGTTCAGGACCTATACTGGTTCCCGGTGGGTGGCTGAGACTCTGGTTAATTTTTCTTCCTGCCAGGAAATTAGAGTGACATGTGCCCGTCCAAATGCCTAACAGCTACTCTCTCATTGGTTCTCCCTCTTCCCTTCCGTCCTCTGCCAAATTGGCAACCTGTGCGAACCAGGAGGTTAAAGGGGTTGTCTCTCCAAGTTGGGAGATTGATAGTAAAGCAGTTGGAAAGTCAAACCGGATCACCAGGAGAGGGACTACTCGTTGAGTTGTAGAAACCATTTGTATTCACAGTGTGTCCATTCTCTAGGTTTCCCGTACATGTTATATCTGTAGTAATATTCCCTTCAATATGGAGAGTTGGGACCAATGGAATGGGGGCCATGCATTTTTCTTTAAAGGGTCTGCATTTGCTCACCCAATCGCACCAATCCTCTCAGTCCCAAGTGTCCATCCTTATGAAACATCCTGCTGTCATTGTAGATAGGGTTATTCCAGGTTTCATTAGAGAGCCTGAAGGAAATGGAAAGAATTTCCCTGTTTTTTGGTTTTGTATTTGAAATTCCTTTTTATAGTGGGTTTGAGCTGATTCTCGCTGCCATGTTTATGCCAGTCTAGACACACTTGATTCCCTTACAGAGACATATCAATACATAGCTTTTAAGATTCTTACTAGTCAGATCTATTCCTCTGCGGGAAATATGGGGTTTTGAGTCCCTTTCACTGAGGAAGTTGTAGGTCTTGTCTATTCCAAAGTTGGTTTTAGAAATGGTACCTGTGCGTATGTCAAACTCTGGTTTTATGCATTACCCCACCTCTCCTTCCCCCTTAAGCAGGCATAAGAGTGTTTTCTAAATGTGAGACTCTGTTCTCTTTCCTAACTCAGTTCATGTGCAGCCATGTTTACAGGATCTTCATAAGTGATATCTTATGATAAGTTTCTTTTTCTGTGTGACTTATTTCACTTAGAATCATCGTGCTTGAATCCACTCACTTTGCTGCTCCTGGTCTTATGACATTGATTTCATGGCTGAGGGATATTCCATCGTACATAAATACCACAGTTTTTTGAACCATTTTTATATTCCCTGGGATATTTAAGGTGTACCCAAGTTGAGGTTCTTGTAAGCAGTGCAGCCTTAAACTTGGGGGTGGCTCTGTCTTATTGATTTTCAAGTTTCCCAAGGTATATTCCCTAGACTGGAAGTGTCCTTGGCTCTGTAGCTCTGTTGTTTACTTGTTTTAGGGAACACAATGCACTCCTCCAGTGAGGCAGTTGGCAATTTACATCCCGCCCATCAGCATAACAAGGCTCCCTGTTCTCTAGGGCCTGTCTTGCCTTTCTGGTTTTTACACATTTGTGGTTGTCCCTTTTGACCGGTGGGAAGTGATACTTCTGTGTAGTGCAGGTTTGCATTGCCCGCTTGCTTGCTTGGCCAAAAAGGGCGTATGCGTTTTCTCCTGTATATATTCAGGAGAAAACGCATACGCCCTTTTTGGGCAAGTGCGTCATTGTCGTAGTTGTGCCCCTCTTCCTGTGCTTTAAAGGCGATTCCAACGTACCTCTTGAAATCTGTTTCCTGCTCTTCTGCCTCGCTTTCAAGTCCGCCTCGTTGCCTTCCCTCAACAGATTTTTGGACGATAGTTGTCCTTTATTACTCTGCCAGTTTGTGAATTGCTGTGCCCCTGAGCTCCATTTTTCAACTCGTTTTTTGTGAGCTGTACGCAAGTCCAAAATTTTGGTTCAGGACCTATACTGGTTCCTGGTGGGTGGCTGAGACTCTGGTTAATTCTTCGTCCTGCTGGGAAATTAGGGTGACATGTGCCCGTCCAAATGCCTAACAGCTACTCTCTCATTGGTTCTCCCTCTTCCCTTCCATCATCTGTGAAATTGGCCACCTGTGCGAAACAGGAGGTTAAAGGAGTTGTCTCTCCAAGTTGGGAGATTGATAGTAAATCAGTTGGAAAGTCAAACCGGAGCACCAGGAGAGGGACTACTCGATGAGTTTTAGAAAACTTTTGTATTCACAGTGTGTCCTTTCTCTAAGTTTCCCGTACATTTTATAGCTGTAGTAATATTCCCTTCAACATGGAGAGTTTGGACCCATGGAATGGGGGCCATGCATTTTTGCTTTAAAGGGTCTGCATTTGCTCACCCAATCTCACCAATCCTCTCAGTCCCAAGTGTCCAGCCTTATGCCACATCCAGCTGTCGTTGTAGATAGGGTCATTCAAGGTTTCATCAGAGACCCTGAAGGAAATGTAAAGAATTTCCCTGTTTTTTGGTTTTGTATTTGAAATTCCTTTTTATAGTGGGTTTGAGCTGATTCTCGCTGCCATGTTTATGCCAGTCTAGACACACTTGATTCCCTTACAGAGACATATCAATACATAGGTTTTAAGATTCTTACTAGTCAGATCTATTCCTCTGCGGGAAATATGGGGTTTTGAGTCCCTTTCACTGAGGAAGGTGTAGGTCTTGTCTAATCCACAGTTGGTTTTAGAAATGGTACCTGTGCTTATATCAAACTCTGGTTTTATGCATCACCCCACATATCCTTTCCCCTTAAGCAGGCATAAGAGTGTTTTCTAAATGTGAGACTCTCTTCTCTTTCCTAACTCAGTTCATGTGTAGCCATGTTTACAGGATCTTCATAAGTGATATCTTATGATAAGTTTCTTTTTCTGTGTGACTTATTTCACTTAGAATCATCGTACCTGAATCCACTCACTTTGCTGCTCCTGGTCTTATGACATTGATTAGATGGCTGAGGGATATTCCATCGTACATAAATACCACAGTTTTTTGAACTATTTTTATATTTCCTGGGATATTTAAGGTGTACCCAAGTTGAGGTTCTTGTAAGCAGTGCAGCCCTATATTTGGGGGTGGCTCTGTCTTATTGATTTTCAGTTTTCCCAAGGTATATTCCCTAGACAGGAAGTGCCCTTGGCTCTGTAGCTCTGTTGTTTACTTGTTTTAGGGAACGCAATGCACTCCTCCAGTGTGGCAGTTGGCAATTTACATCCCGACCATCAGCATAACAAGGCTCCCTCTTCTCCAGGGCCTATCTTGCCTTTCTGGTTTTTACACATTTGTGGATGTCCCTTTTGACCGGTGGGATGTGATACTTCTTTGTAGTGCAGATTTGCATTGCCCGCTTGCTTGCTTGGCCAAAAAGGGCGTATGCGTTTTCTCCTGAATATATTCAGGAGAAAACACATACGCCCTTTTTGGCCAAGTACTTCATTGTCGAAGTTGTGCCCCTCTTCCTGTGCTTTAAAGGCGATTCCAACGTACCTCTTGAAATCTGTTTCCTGCTATTCTGCCTCGCTTTCAAGTCCGCCTCGTTTCCTTCCCTCAACAGATTTTTGGACGATAGTTGTCCTTTATTACTCTGCCAGTTTGTGAATTGCTGTGCCCCTGAGCTCCATTTTTCAACTCGTTTTTTGTGAGGTGTACGCAAGTCCAATATTTTGGTTCAGTACCTATACTGGTTCCCGGTGGGTGGCTGAGACTCTGGTTAATTCTTCTTCCTGCCGGGAAATTAGAGTGACTTTTGCCCGTCCAAATGCCTAACAGCTACTCTCTCATTGGTTCTCCCTCTTCCCTTCCATCATCTGCGAAATTGGCAACCTGTGCGAACCAGGAGTTTAAAGGGGTTGTCTCTCCAAGTTGGGAGATAGATAGTAAAGCAGTTGGAAAGTCAAAGCGGAGCACCAGGATAGGGACTACTCGTTTAGTTTTAGAAACCTTTTGTATTCACAGTGTGTCCATTCTCTAGGTTTCCCGTACATGTTATAGCTGTAGTAATATTCCCTTCAACATGGAGAGTTGGGACCCATGGAATGGGGGCCATGCATTTTTGCTTTAAAGGGTCTGCATTTGCTCACCCAATCTCACCAATCCTCTCAGTCCAGGGGTCCAGCCTTATGCCACATCCAGCTGTCATTGTAGATAGGGTCATTCCAGGTTTCATCAGAGACCCTGAAGGAAATGTAAAGAATTTCCCTGTTTTTTGGTTTTGTTTTTGAAATTCCTTTTTATAGTGGGTTTGAGCTGATTCTCGCTGCCATGTTTATGCCAGTCTAGACACACTTGATTCCCTTACAGAGACATATCAATACATAGGTTTTAAGATTTTTACTAGTCAGATCTATTCCTCTGCGGGAAATATGGGGTTTTGAGTCCCTTTCACTGAGGAAGGTGTAGGTCTTGTCTATTCCACAGTTGGTTTTAGAAATGGTACCTGTGCTTATATCAAACTCTGGTTTTATGCATCACCCCACCTCTCCTTTCCCCTTAAGCAGGCATAAGAGTGTTTTCTAAATGTGAGACTCTGTTCTCTTTCCTAACTCAGTTCATGTGTAGCCATGTTTACAGGATCTTCATAAGTGATATCTTATGATAAGTTCCTTTTTCTGTGTGACTTATTTCACTTAGAATCATCGTACCTGAATCCACTCACTTTGCTCCTCCTGGTCTTATCACATTGATTTCATGGCTGAGGGATATTCCATCGTACATAAATACCACATTTTTTGAACCATTTTTATATTTCCTGGTATATTTAAGGTGTACACAAGTTGAGGTTCTTGTAAGCAGTGCAGCCCTAAATTTGGTGGTGGCTCTGTCTTATTGATTTTCATTTTTCCCAAGGTATATTCCCTAGACTGGAAGTGCCCTTGGCTCTGTAGCTCTGTTGTTTACTTGTTTTAGGGAACTCAATTCACTCCTCCAGTGAGGAAGTTGGCAGTTTACATCCCGACCATCAGCATAACAAGGCTCCCTCTTCTCCAGGGCCTATCTTGCCTTTCTGGTTTTTACACATTTGTGGATGACCCTTTTGACCGGTGGGAAGTGATACTTCTATGTAGTGCAGATTTGCATTGCCCGCTTGCTTTCTTGGCCAAAAAGGGCGTATGCGTTTTCTCCTGAATATATTCAGGAAAAAATTCATACGCCCTTTTTGGCCAAGTGCGTCATTGTCGAAGTTGTGCCCCTCTTCCTGTGCTTTAAAGGCGATTCCAACGTACCTCTTGAAATATGTTTCCTGTTATTCTGCCTCGCTTTCAAGTCCGCCTCGTTGGCTTCCCTCAACAGATTTTTGGACGATAGTTGTCCTTTATTACTCTGCCAGTTTGTGAATTGCTGTGCCCCTGAGCTCCATTTTTCAACTCGTTTTTTGTGAGCTGTACGCAAGTCCAAAATTTTGGTTCAGGACCTATACTGGTTCCCGGTGGGTGGCTGAGACTGTGGTTAATTCTTCTTCCTGCCGGGAAATTAGAGTGACATGTGCCCGTCCAAATGCCTAACAGCTACTCTCTCATTGGTTCTCCCTCTTCCCTTCCATCCTCTGCCAAATTGGCAACCTGTGCGAACCAGGAGGTTAAAGGGGTTGTCTCTCCAAGTTGGGAGATTGATAGTAAAGCAGTTGGAAAGTCAAAGCGGAGCACCAGGAGAGGGACTACTCGTTGAGTTTTAGAAACCTTTTGTATTCACAGTGTGTCCATTCTCTAGGTTTCCCGTACATGTTATAGCTGTAGTAATATTCCCTTCAACATGGAGTGTTGGGACCCATGGAATGGGGGCCATGCATTTTTGCTTTAAAGGGTCTGCATTTGCTCAACCAATCTCACCAATCCTCTGAGTCCCAAGTGTCCAGCCTTATGCCACATCCAGCTGTCATTGTAGATAGGGTCATTCCAGGTTTCATCAGAGACCCTGAAGGAAATGTAAAGAATTTCCCTGTTTTTTGGTTTTGTTTTTGAAATTCCTTTTTATAGTGGGTTTGAGCTGATTCTCGCTGCCATGTTTATGCCAGTCTAGACACACTTGATTCCCTTACAGAGACATATCAATACATAGGTTTTAAGATTCTTACTAGTCAGATCTATTCCTCTGCGGGAAATATGGGGTTTTGAGTCCCTTTCACTGAGGAAGGTGTAGGTCTTGTCTATTCCACAGTTGGTTATAGAAATGGTACCTGTGCTTATATTAAACTCTGGTTTTATGCATCACCCCACCTCTCCTTTCCCCTTAAGCTGGCATTAGGGTGTTTTCTAAATGTGAGACTCTGTTCTCTTTCCTAACTCAGTTCATGTGTAGCCATGTTTACAGGATCTTCATAAGTGATATCTTATGATGTTTCTTTTTCTGTGTGACTTATTTCACTTAGAATCATCGTACCTGAATCCACTCACTTTGCTGCTCCTGGTCTTATGACATTGATTTCATGGCTGAGGGATATTCCATCGTACATAAATACCACAGTTTTTTGAACCATTTTTATATTTCCTGGGATATTTAAGGTGTACCCAAGTTGAGGTTCTTGTAAGCAGTGCAGCCCTAAATTTGGGGGTGGCTCTGTCTTATTGATTTTCATTTTTCCCAAGGTATATTCCCTAGACTGGAAGTGCTCTTGGCTCTGTAGCTCTGTTGTTTACTTGTTTTAGGGAACGCAATGCACTCCTCCATTGAGGCAGTTGGCAATTTACATCCCGCCCATCAGCATAACAAGGCTCCATCTTCTCCAGGGCCTGTCTTGCCTTTCTGGGTTTTACACATTTTGTGGATGTCCCTTTTGACCGGTTGGAAGTGATACTTCTTTGTAGTGCAGATTTGCATTGCCCGCTTGCTTGCTTGGCAAGAAACGGCGTATCCGTTTTCTCCTGAATATATTTAGGAGAAAACGCATACGCACTTTATGGCCAAGTGCGTCATTGTCGAAGTTGTGCCCCTCTTCCTGTGCTTTAAAGGCAATTCCAACGTACCTCTTGAAATCTGTTTCCTGCTATTCTGCCTCGCTTTCAAGTCCGCCTCGTTGGCTTCCCTCAACAGATTTTTGGACGATAGTTGTCCTTTATTACTCTGCCAGTTTGTGAATTGCTGTGCCCCTGAGCTCCATTTTTCAACTCGCTTTTTGTGAGCTGTACGCAAGTCCAAAATTTTGGTTCAGGACCTATACTGGTTCCCGGTGGGTGGCTGAGACTGTGGTTAATTCTTCTTCCTGCCGGGAAATTAGAGTGACATGTGCCAGTCCAAACGCCTAACAGCTACTCTCTCATTGGTTCGCCCTCTCCCCTTCCTTCCTCTGCCAAATTGGCAACCTGTGCGAACCAGGAGGTTAAAGGGGTTGTCTCTCCAAGTTGGTAGATTGATAGTAAAGCAGTTGGAAAGTCAAAGCGGAGCACCAGGAGAGGGACTACTCGTTGAGTTTTAGAAAACTTTTGTATTCACAGTGTGTCCATTCTCTAGGTTTCCCGTACATGTTATAGCTGTAGTAATATTCCCTTCAACATGGAGAGTTGGGACCCATGGAATGGGGGTCATGCATTTTTGCTTTAAAGGGTCTGCATTTGCTCACCCAATCTCACCAATCCTCTGAGTCCCAAGTGTCCAGCCTTATGCCACATCCAGCTGTCATTGTAGATAGGGTCATTCCAGGTTTCATCAGAGACCATGAAGGAAATGTAAAGAATTTCCCTGTTTTTTGGTTTTGTTTTTGAAATTCCTTTTTATAGTGGGTTTGAGCTGATTCTCGCTGCCATGTTTATGCCAGTCTAGACACACTTGATTCCCTTACAGAGACATATCAATACATAGGTTTTAAGATTCTTACTAGTCAGATCTATTCCTCTGCGGGAAATATGGGGTTTTGAGTCCCTTTCACTGAGGAAGGTGTAGGTCTTGTCTATTACACATTTGGTTATAGAAATGGTACCTGTGCTTATATCAAACTCTGGTTTTATGGATCACACCACCTCTCCTTTCCCCTTAAGCAGGCATAAGAGTGTTTTCTAAATGTGAGACTCTGTTCTCTTTCCTAACTCAGTTCATGTGTAGCCATGTTTACAGGATCTTCATAAGTGATATCTTATGATAAGTTTCTTTTTCTGTGTGACTTATTTCACTTAGAATCATCGTACCTGAATCCACTCACTTTGCTGCTCCTGGTCTTATGACATTGATTTCATGGCTGAGGGATATTCCATCGTACATAAATACCACAGTGTTTTGAACCATTTTTATATTTCCTGGGATATTTAAGGTGTACCCAAGTTGAGGTTCTTGTAAGCAGTGCAGCCCTAAATTTAGGGCTGGCTCTGTCTTATTGATTTTCAGTTTTCCCAAGGTATATTCCCTAGACTGGAAGTGACCTTGGCTCTGTAGCTCTGTTGTTTACTTGTTTTAGGGAACGCAATGCACTCCTCCATTTAGGCAGTTGGCTATTTACATCCCGCCCATCAGCATAACAAGGCTCCCTCTTCTCCAGGGCCTGTCTTGCCTTTCTGGTTTTTACACATTTTGTGGATGTCCCTTTTGACCGGTGGGAAGTGATACTTCTTTGTAGTGCAGATTTGCATTTCCCGCTTGCTTGCTTGGCCAAAAAGGGCGTATGCGTTTTCTCCTGAATATATTCAGAAAAAAACGCATACGCCCTTTTTGGCCAAGTGCGTCATTGTCGAAGTTGTGCCCCTCTTCCTGTGCTTTAAAGGCGATTCCAACGTACCTCTTGAAATCTGTTTCCTGCTATTCTGCCTCGCTTTCAAGTCCGCCTCGAAGCCTTCCCTCAACAGATTTTATCGACGATAATTGTCCTTTATTACTCTGCCAGTTTCTGAATTGCTGTGCCCCTGAGCTCCATTTTTCAACTCGTTTTTTGTGAGCTGTACGCAAGCCCAAAATTTTGGTTCAGGACCTATACTGGTTCCCGGTGGGTGGCTGAGACTGTGGTTAATTCTTTTTCCTCCCGGGAAATAAGAGTGACATGTGCCCGTCCAAATGCCTAACAGCTACTCTCTCATTGGTTCTCCATCTTCCCTTCCATCCTCTGTAAAATTGGCAACGAGTGCGAACCAGGAGGTTAAAGGGGTTGTCTCTCCAAGTTGGGAGATTGATAGTAAAGCAGTTGGAAAGTCAAAGCGGAGCACCAGGAGAGGGACTACTCGTTGAGTTTTAGAAACCTTTTGTATTCACAGTGTGTCCATTCTCTAGGTTTCCCGTACATGTTATAGCTGTAGTAATATTCCCTTCATCATGGATAGTTGGGACCCATGGAATGGGGGCCATGCATTTTTGCTTTAAAGGGTCTGCATTTGCTCACCCAATCTCACCCATCCTCTCAGTCCAAGGTGTCCAGCCTTATGCCCCAACCAGCAGTCATTGTAGATAGGGTCATTCCAGGTTTCATCAGAGACCCTGAAGGAAATGTAAAGAATTTCCCTGTTTTTTGGTTTTGTTTTTGAAATTCCTTTTTATAGTGGGTTTGAGCTGATTCTCACTGCCATGTTTATGCCAGTCTAGGCACACTTGATTCCCTTACAGAGACATATCAATACATAGGTTTTAAGATTCTTACTAGTCAGATCTATTCCTCTGCGGGAAATATTGGGTTTTGAGTCTCTTTCACTGAGGAAGGTGTAGGTCTTGTCTATTCCACAGTTGGTTTTAGAAATGGTACCTGTGCTTATATCAAACTCTGGTTTTATGCATCACCCCACCTCTCCTTTCCCCTTAAGCAGGCATAAGAGTGTTTTCTAAATGTGAGACTCTGTTCTCTTTCCTAACTCAGTTCTTGTGTAGCCGTGTTTACAGGATCTTCATAAGTGACATCTTATGATAAGTTTCTTTTTCTGAGTGACTTAATTCTCTTAGAATCATCGTACCTGAATCCACTCACTTTGTTGCTCCTGGTCTTATGACATTGATTTCATGGCTGAGGGATATTCCATCGTACATAAATACCACATTTTTTGAACCATTTTTATATTTCCTGGTATATTTAAGGTGTACCCAAGTTGAGGTTCTTGTAAGCAGTGCAGCCCTAAATTTGGTGGTGGCTCTGTCTTATTGATTTTCATTTTTCCCAAGGTATATTCCCTAGACTGGAAGTGCCCTTGGCTCTGTAGCTCTGTTGTTTACTTGTTTTAGGGAACTCAATTCACTCCTCCAGTGAGGAAGTTGGCAATTAAATCCCGACCATCAGCATAACAAGGCTCCCTCTTCTCCAGGGCCTATCTTGCCTTTCTGGTTTTTACACATTTGTGGATGACCCTTTTGACCGGTGGGAAGTGATACTTCTTTGTAGTGCAGATTTGCATTGCCCGCTTGCTTGCTTGGCCAAAAAGGGCGTACGCGTTTTCTCCTGAATATATTCAGGAAAAAATTCATACGCCCTTTTTGGCCAAGTGCGTCATTGTCGAAGTTGTGCCCCTCTTCCTGTGCTTTAAAGGCGATTCCAACGTACCTCTTGAAATCTGTTTCCTGTTATTCTGCCTCGCTTTCAAGTCCGCCTCGTTGGCTTCCCTCAACAGATTTTTGGACGATAGTTGTCCTTTATTACTCTGCCAGTTTGTGAATTGCTGTGCCCCTGAGCTCCATTTTTCAACTCGTTTTTTGTGAGCTGTACGCAAGTCCAAAATTTTGGTTCAGGACCTATACTGGTTCCCGGTGGGTGGCTGAGACTCTGGTTAATTCTTCTTCCTGCCGGGAAATTAGAGTGACATGTGCCCGTCCAAATGCCTAACAGCTACTCTCTCATTGGTTCTCCCTCTTCCCTTCCATCCTCTGCCAAATTGGCAACCTGTGCGAACCAGGAGGTTAAAGGGGTTGTCTCTCCAAGTTGGGAGATTGATAGTAAAGCAGTTGGAAAGTCAAAGCGGAGCACCAGGAGAGGGACTACTCGTTGAGTTTTAGAAACCTTTTGTATTCACAGTGTGTCCATTCTCTAGGTTTCCCGTACATGTTATAGCTGTAGTAATATTCCCTTCAACATGGAGTGTTGGGACCCATGGAATGGGGGCCATGCATTTTTGCTTTAAAGGGTCTGCATTTGCTCAACCAATCTCACCAATCCTCTGAGTCCCAAGTGTCCAGCCTTATGCCACATCCAGCTGTCATTGTAGATAGGGTCATTCCAGGTTTCATCAGAGACCCTGAAGGAAATGTAAAGAATTTCCCTGTTTTTTGGTTTTGTTTTTGAAATTCCTTTTTATAGTGGGTTTGAGCTGATTCTCGCTGCCATGTTTATGCCAGTCTAGACACACTTGATTCCCTTACAGAGACATATCAATACATAGCTTTTAAGATTCTTACTAGTCAGATCTATTCCTCTGCGGGAAATATGGGGTTTTGAGTCCCTTTCACTGAGGAAGGTGTAGGTCTTGTCTATTCCACAGTTGGTTATAGAAATGGTACCTGTGCTTATATTAAACTCTGGTTTTATGCATCACCCCACCTCTCCTTTCCCCTTAAGCTGGCATTAGAGTGTTTTCTAAATGTGAGACTCTGTTCTCTTTCCTAACTCAGTTCATGTGTAGCCATGTTTACAGGATCTTCATAAGTGATATCTTATGATGTTTCTTTTTCTGTGTGACTTATTTCACTTAGAATTATCGTACCTGAATCCACTCACTTTGCTGCTCCTGGTCTTATGACATTGATTTCATGGCTGAGGAATATTCCATCGTACATATATACACACTGTTTTGAACCATTTTTATATTTCCTGGGATATTTAAGGTATACCCAAGTTGAGGTTCTTGTAAGCAGTGCAGCCCTAAATTTGGGGGTGGCTCTGTCTTATTGATTTTCAGTTTTCCCAAGGTATATTCCCTAGACTGTAAGTGCCCTCGGCTCTGTAGCTGTGTTGTTTACTTGTTTTAGGGAACGCAATGCACTCCTCCAGTGAGGCAGTTGGCAGTTTACATCCCGCCCATCAGCATAACAAGGATCCCTGTTCTCCAGGGCCTGTCTTGCCTTTCTGGTTTTTACATATTTGTGGATGTCCCTCTTGACCAGTGGGAAGTGATACTTCTTTTTAGTGCAGATTTGCATTGCCCGCTTGCTTGCTTGGCCAAAAGGGGCGTATATGTTTTCTCCTGAATATATTCAGGAGAAAAAGCATACAACCTTTTTTGGCCAAGTGCGTCATTGTAGAAGTTGTGCCCCTCTTCCTGTGCTTTAAAGGTGAATCCAACGTACCTCTTGAAATCTGTTTCCTACTTTTCTGCCTCACATTCACGTCCGCCTCGCTGCCTTCCCTCAACAGATTTTTGGACGATAGTTGTTCATTATTACTCTGCCAGATTGAGAATTGCTGTGCCCCTGAGCTCAATTATTCAACTCGTTTTTTGTGAGCTGTACGCAAGTCCAAAATTTTGGTTCAGAACCTATACTCGTTCCCGGTGGGTGGCTGAGACTCTGGATATTTCTTCTTCCTGCCGGGAAATTAGACTGACATGTGCCCGTCCAAATGCCTAACAGCTACTCTCTCATTGGTTCTCCCTCTTCCCTTCCATCCTCTGCCAAATTGGCAACCTGTGTGAACCAGAAGTTTAAAGGGGCTGTCTCTCCTATTTGGGAGATTGATAGTAAAGCAGTTGGAAAGTCAAACCGGAGCACCAGGAGAGGGACTATTCGTTGAGTTTTAGAAACCTTTTGTATTCACAGTGTGTCCATTCTCTAGGTTTCCAGTACATGTTATATCTGTAGTAATATTCCCTTCAACATGGAGACTAGGGACACATTGAATGGGGGCCATGCATTTTTGCTTTAAAGGGTCTGCATTTGCTCACCCAATCTCACCAATCCTCTCAGTCCCAAGTGTCCAGCGTTATGCCACATCCAGCTGTCATTGTAGAGAGTGTCATTCCAGGTTTCATCAGAGACCCTGAAGGAATTGTAAAGAATTTCCCTATTTTTGGTTTCGTTTTTCAAATTCCTTTTTATAGTGGGTTTGAGCTGATTCTCGCTGCCATGTTTATGCCAGTGTACACACTTGATTCTCTTACGGAGACATATCTATACATAAGTTTTAAGATTGTTACTAGTCAGATCTATTCCTCTGCGGGAAATATGGCGTTTTGAGTCCTTTTCACTGAGGAAGGTGTAAGTCTTGTCTATTCCACAGTTGGTTTTACAAACGGTACCTGTGCTTATATCAAAATCTGGTTTTATGCATCACCCCACCTCTCCACCCCCCTTAAGCAGGCATAACAGTGTTTTATAAATGTGAGACTCTGTTCTCTTTTTTAACTCATTTCATGTGTAGCCATGTTTACAGGATCTTCATAAGTGATATCTTATGATAAGTTTATTTTTCTGTGTGACTTCACTTAGAATCATCGTACCTGAATCCACTCACTTTGCTGCTCCTGGTCTTATGACATTGATTTCATGGCTGAGTGATATTCCATCGTACATACGTACCACAATTTTTTGAACCATATTTATATTTCCTGGGATATTTAAGGTGTACCGAAGTTGAGGTTCTTGTAAGCAGTGCAGCCCTAAATTTGGGGGTGGCTCTGTCTTATTGATTTTCAGTTTTCCCAAGGTATATTCCCTAGACTGGAAGAGCCCTTGGCTCCGTAGCTCTGTTGTTTACTTGTTTTAGGGAACGCAATGCACTCCTCCAGTGATGCAGTTGGCAATTTACATCCCTCCCATCAGCATAACAACACTCCCTCTTCTCCAGGGCCTATCTTGCCTTTCTGGTTTTTACACATTTTGTGGATGTCCCTTTTGACCGCTGGGAAGTGATACTTCTTTGTAGTGCAGATTTGCATTGCCCGCTTGCTTGCTTGGCCAAAAAGGGCGTATGCGTTTTCTCCTGAATATATTCAGGAGAAAACGCATACGCCCTTTTTGGCCAAGTGCGTCATTGTCGAAGTTGTGCCCCTCTTCCTGTGCTTTAAAGGCGATACCAACGTACCTCTTGAAATCTGTTTCCTGCTATTCTGCCTCGCATTCAAGTCCGCCTCATTGCCTTCCCTCAACCGATTTTCGGACCATTGTGGTCATTTATTACTCTGCCAGTTTGTGAATTGCTGTGCCCCTGAGCTCCATTTTTCAACTCGTTTTTTTTGAGCTATACTCAAGTCCAAAATTTTGATTCAGGACCTATACAGTTTCCCGGTGGGTGGCTGAGACTTTAGTTAATTCTTCTTCCTGCCGGGAAATTAGAGTGACATGTGCCCTTCCAAATGCCTAATAGCTACTCTCTCATTGGTTCTCCCTCTTCCCTTCCATCCTCTGCCAATTTGACAACCTGTGCGAACCAGGAGTTTAAAGGGGCTGTCTCTCCATGTTGGGAGATTGATAGTAAAGCAGTTGGAAAGTCAAACCCGGGCACCAGGAGAGGGACTATTCGTTGAGTTTTAGAAACGTTTTGTATTCACAGAGTGTCTATTCTCTAGGTATCCAGTACATGTTATAGCTGTAGTAATATTCCATTTAACCTGGAGAGTTGGGACCCATGGAATGGGGGCCATGCATTATTGCTTTAAAGGGTCTGCATTTGCTCACCCAATCACACCAATCCTCTCATCCCCAAGTGTCCAGCCTTATGCCACATCCAGCTGTCATTGTAGATAGAGTCATTCCAGGTTACATCAGAGACCCTGAAGGAATTGTAAAGTAGTTCCCTGTTTTTTGGTTTTGTATTTGAAATTCCTTTTTATAGTGTGTTTGAGCTGTTTCTCGGTGCCATGTTTATGCCAGTCTACACACTTGATTCCCTTACGAAGACATATCAATACATAAGTTTTAGGATTGTTTCTAGTCAGATCTATTCCTCTGCGGGAAATATGGCGTTTTGTGTCCCTTTAACTGAGAAAGGTGTAAGTCTTGTCTATTCCACAGTTGGTTATACAAACGGTACCTGTGCTTATATCAAACTCTGGTTTTCTGCATCACCCCACCTCTCCTCCCCCCTTCAGCAGGCATAACAGTGTTTTCTAAATGTGAGACTCTGTTCTCTTTGTTAACTCAGTTCATGTGTAGCCATGTTTACAGGATCTTCATAAGTGATATCTTATGATAAGTTTCTTTTTCTGTGTGACTTATTTCACTTAGAATCATCGTACCTGAATCCACTCACTTTGTTGCTCCTGGTCTTATGACATTGATTTCATGGCTGAGGGATATTCCATCGTACATAAATACCACAGTTTTTTGAATAATTTTTATATTTCCTGGGATATTTAAGGTGTACCCAACTTGAGGTTCTTGTAAGCAGTGCAGCCCTAAATTTGGGGGTGTCTCTGTCTTATTGATTTTCAGTTTTCCCAAGGTATATTCCCTAGACTGGAAGTGCCCTTGGCTCTGTAGCTCTGTTGTTTACTTGTTTTAGGGAACGCAATGCACTCCTCCAGTGAGGCTGTTGGCAATTTATATCCCGCCCATCAGCATAACAAGGCTCCCTGTTCTCCAGGGCCTGTCTTGCCTTTCTGGTTTTTACACATTTTGTGGATGTCCCTTTTGACCGGTGGGAAGTGATTCTTCTTTGTAGTGCAGATTTGCATTGCCCGCTTGCTTGCTTGGCCAAAAAGGGCCTATGCGTTTTCTCCTGAATATATTCAGGAGAAAACGCATACGCCCTTTTTGGCCAAGTGCGTCATTGTCGAAGTTGTGCCCCTCTTCCGGTGCTTTAAAGGCGATACGAACGTACCTCTTGAAATCTGTTTCCTGCTATTCTGTCTCTCTTTCAAGTCCGCCTCGCTGCCTTCCCTCAACAGATTTTTTGGACGATAGTTGTCCTTTATTACTCTGCCAGTTTGTGAATTGCTGTGCCCCTGATCTCCATTTTTCAACTCGTTTTTTGTGAGCTGTACGCAAATCCAAAATTTTGGTTTAGGACATATACTGGTTCCCGGTGGGTGGCTGAGACTGTGGTTAATTCTTGTTCCTGCCGGGAAATTAGAGTGACATGTGCCCGTCCAAATGCCTAACAGCTACTCTCTCATTCGTTCTCCCTCTTCCCTTCCATCCTCTGCGAAATTGGCAACCTGTGCGAACCAGGATGTTAAAGGGGTTATCTCTCCAAGTTGGTAGATTGATAGTAAAGCAGTTGGAAAGTCAAAGCGGAGCACCAGGAGAGGGACTACTCGTTGAGTTTTAGAAACATTTTGTATTCACAGTGTGTCCATTCTCTAGGTTTCCCGTACATGTTATAGCTGTAGTAATATTCCCTTCAACATGGAGAGTTGGGATCCATGGAATGGGGGCCATGCATTTTTGCTTTAAAGGGTCTGCATTTGCTCACCCAATCTCACCAATCCTCTCAGTCCCAAGTATCCAGCCTTATGCCACATCCAGCTGTCATTGTAGATAGGGTTATTCCAGGTTTCATCAGAGGCCCTGAAGGAAATGTATAGAATTTCCCTGTTTTTTGGTTTTGTTTTTGAAATTCCTTTTTATAGTGGGTTTGAGCTGATTCTCGCTGCCATGTTTATGCCTGTCTAGGCACACCTGATTCCCTTACAGAGACATATCAATACATAGGTTTTAAGATTCTTACTAGTCAGATCTATTCCTCTGCGGGAAATATGGGGTTTTGAGACCCTTTCACTGAGGAATGTGTAGGTCTTGTCTATTCCACAGTTGGTTTTAGAAATGGTACCTGTGCTTATATCAAACTCTGGTTTTATGCATCACCCCACCTCTCCTTTCCCCTTAAGCAGGCATAAGAGTGTTTTCTAAATGTGAGACTCTGTTCTCTTTCCTAACTCAGTTCATGTGTAGCCATGTTTACAGGATCTTCATAAGTGATATCTTATGATAAGTTTCTTTTTCTGTGTGACTTATTTCACTTAGAATCATCGTACCTGAATCCACTCACTTTGCTGCTCCTGGTCTTATGACATTGATTTCATGGCTGAGGGATATTCCATCGTACATAAATACCACAGTTTTTTGAACCATTTTTATATTTCCTGGGATATTTAAGGTGTACCCAAGTTGAGGTTCTTGTAAGCAGTGCAGCCCTAAATTAGGGGGTGCCTCTGTCTTATTGATTTTCAGTTTACCCAAGGTATATTCCATAGACTGGAAGTGCCCTTGGCTCTGTAGCTCTGTTGTTTACTTGTTTTAGGGAACGCAATGCACTCCTCTAGTGAGGAAGTTGGCAATTTACATCCCGCCCATCAGCATAACAAGGCTCCCTCTTCTCCAGGGCCTGTCTTGCCTTTCTGGTTTTTACACACTTGTGGATGTCCCTTTTGACCGGTGGGAAGTGATACTTCTTTGTAGTGCAGATTTGCATTGCCCGCTTGCTTGCTTGGCCAAAAAGGGCGTATGTGTTTTCTCCTGAATATATTCAGGAGAAAAAGCATACAACCTTTTTGGCCAAGTGCGTCATTGTCGAAGTTGTGCCCCTCTTCCTGTGCTTTAAAGGTGAATCCAACGTACCTCTTGAAATCTGTTTCCTACTATTCTGCCTCGCATTCAAGTCCGCCTCGCTGCCTTCCCTCAACAGATTTTTGGACGATAGTGGTTCTTTATTACTCTGCCAGTTTGTGAATTGCTGTGCCCCTGAGCTCAATTATTCAACTCGTTTTTTGTGAGCTGTACGCAAGTCCAAAATTTTGGTTCAGAACCTGTACTGGTTCCCGGTGGGTGGCTGACACTGTGGTTAATTATTCTTCCTGCCGGGAAATTAGGGTGACATGTGCCCGTCCAAATGCCTAACAGCTACTCTCTCATTGGTTCTCCCTCATCCCTTCCATCCTCTGCCAAATTGGCAACCTGTGCGAACCAGGAGGTTAAAGGGGTTGTCTCTCCAAGTTGGGAGATTGATAGTAAAGCAGTTGGAAAGTCAAAGCGGAGCACCAGGAGAGGGACTACTCGTTGAGTTTTAGAAACCTTTTGTATTCACAGTGTGTCCATTCTCTAGGTTTCCCGTACATGTTATAGCTGTAGTAATATTCCCTTCAACATGGAGAGTTGGGACCCATGGAATGGGGGCCATGCATTTTTGCTTTAAAGGGTCTGCATTTGCTAACCCAATCTCACCAATCCTCTCAGTCCCAAGTGTCCAGCCTTATGCCACATCCAGCTGTCTTTGTAGATAGGGTCATTCCAGGTATCATCAGAGACCCTGAAGGAAATGTAAAGAATTTCCCTGTTTTTTGGTTTTGTTTTTGAAATTCCTTTTTATAGTGGATTTCAGCTGATTCTCGCTGCCATGTTTATGCCAGTCTAGACACACTTGATTCCCTTACAGAGACATATCAATACATAGGTTTTAAGATTCTTACTAGTCAGATCTATTCCTCTGCGGGAAATATGGGTTTTGAGTCCCTTTCTCTGAGGAAGGTGTAGGTCTTGTCTATTCCACAGTTGGTTATAGAAATGGTACCTGTGCTTATATCAAACTCTGGTTTTATGCATCACCCCACCACTCCTTTCACCTTAAGCAGGCATAAGAGTGTTTTCTAAATGTGAGACTCTGTTCTCTTTCCTAACTCAGTTCATGTGTAGCCATGTTTACAGGATCTTCATAAGTGATATCTTATGATAAGTTTCTTTTTCTGTGTGACTTATTTCACTTAGAATCATCGTACCTGAATCCACTCACTTTGCTGCTCCTGGTCTTATGACATTGATTTCATGGCTGAGGGATATTCCATCGTACAAAAATACCACAGTTTTTTGAACCATTTTTATATTTCCTGGGATATTTAAGGTGTAACAATGTTGAGGTTCTTGTAAGCACTGCAGCCCTAAATTTGGTGGTGGCTCTGTCTTATTGACTTTCATTTTTCCCAAGGTATATTCCCTAGACTGGAAGTGCCCTTGGCTCTGTAGCTCTGTTGTTTACTTGTTTTATGGAACGCAATGCACTCCTCCAGTGAGGCAGTTGGCAATTTACATCCCGCCCATCAGCATAACAAGGCTCCCTCTTCTTCAGGGCCTGTCTTCCCTTTCTGTTTTTTACACATTTTGTGGATGTCCCTTTGGACCAGTCGAAGTGATACTTCTTTGTAGTGCAGATTTGCATTGCCCGCTTGCTTGCTTGGCCAAAAAGGGCGTATGCGTTTTCTCCTGATTATATTCAGGCGAAAACGCATACGCCCTTTTTGGCCACGTGCGTCATTATCGAAGTTGTGCCCCTCTTCCTGTGCTTTAAAGGCGATTCCAACGTACCTCTTGAAATCTGTTTCCTGCTATTCTGTCTCTCTTTCAAGACCGCCTCGCTGCCTTCCCTCAACAGATTTTTTGGACGATAGTTGTCCTTTATTACTCTGCCAGTTTGTGAATTGCTGTGCCCCAGAGCTCCATTTTTCAACTCGTTTTTTGTGAGCTGTACGCAAGTCCAAAATTTTCGTTCAGGACCTATACTGGTTCCCGGTGGGTGGCTGAGACTGTGGTTAATTCTTCTTCCTGCCGGGAAATTAGAGTGACATGTGCCCGTCCAAATGCCTAACAGCTACTCTCTCATTGGTTCTCCCTCTTCCCTTCCATCCTCTGCCAAATTGGCAACCTGTGCGAACCAGGAGGTTAAAGGGGTTGTCTCTCCAAGTTGGGACATTGATAGTAAAGCAGTTGGAAAGTCAAAGCGGAGCACCAGGAGAGGGACTACTCGTTGAGTTTTAGAAACCTTTTGTATTCACAGTGTGTCCATTCTCTAGGTTTCCCGTACATGTTATAGCTGTAGTAATATTCCCTTCAACATGGAGAGTTGGGACCCATGGAATGGGGGCCATGCATTTTTGCTTTAAAGGGTATGCATTTGCTCACCCAATCTCACCAATCCTCTCAGTCCCAAGTGTCCAGCCTTATGCCACATCCAGCTGTCTTTGTAGATAGGGTCATTCCAGGTTTCATCAGAGACCCTGAAGGAATTGTAAAGAATTTCCCTGTTTTTTGGTTTTGTTCTTGAAATTCCTTTTTATAGTGGGTTTGAGATGATTCTCGCTGCCATGTTTATGCCAGTCTAGACACACTTGATTCCCTTACAGAGACATATCAATACATAGGTTTTAAGATTCTTACTAGTCACATCTATTCCTCTGCGGGAAATATGGGGTTTTGAGTCCCTTTCACTGAGGATGGTGTGGGTCTTGTCTATTCCACAGTTGGTTATAGAAATGGTACCTGTGCTTATATCAAACTCTGGTTTTATGCATCACCCCACCTCTCCTTTCACCTTAAGCAGGCATAAGAGTGTTTTCTAATTGTGAGACTCTGTTCTCTTTCCTAACTCAGTTCATGTGTAGCCATGTTTACAGGATCTTCATAAGTGATATCTTATGATAAGTTTCTTTTTCTGTGTGACTTATTTCCCTTAGAATCATCGTACCTGAATCCACTCACTTTGCTGCTCCTGGTCTTATGACATTGATTTCATGGCTGAGAGATATTACATCGTACATAAATACCACAGTTTTTTGAACCATTTTTATATTTCCTGGGATATTTAAGGTGTACCCAAGTTGAGGTTCTTGTAAGCAGTGCAGCCCTAAATTTTGGGGTGGCTCTGTCTTATTGATTTTCAGTTTTCCCAAGGTATATTCCCTAGACTGGAAGTGCCCTTGGCTCTGTAGCTCTGTTGTTTACTTGTTTTAGGGAACGCAATGCACTCCTCCAGTTATGCTGTTGGCAATTTACATCCCGCCCATCAGCATAACAAGGCTTCCTGTTCTCCAGGGCCTGTCTTGCCTTTCTGGTTTTTACACATTTTGTGGATGTCCCTTTTGACCGGTGGGAAGTGATACTTCTTTGTAGTGCAGATTTGCATTGCCCGCTTGCTTGCTTGGCCAAAAAGGGCGTATGCGTTTTCTCCTGAATATATTCAGGAGAAAACGCATATGCCCTTTTTGGCCAAGTGTGTCACTGTCGAAGTTGTGCCCCTCTTCCTGTGCTTTAAAGGCGATTCCAACGTACCTCTTGAAATCTGTTTCCTGCTATTCTGTCTCTCTTTCAAGTCCGCCTCGCTGCCTTCCCTCAACAGATTTTTGGACGATAGTTGTCCTTTATTACTCTGCCAGTTTGTGAATTGCTTTGCTCCTGAGCTCCATTTTTCAACTCGTTTTTTGTGAGCTGTACGCAAGTCCAAAATTTTGTTTCAGGATCTATACTGGTTCCCGGTGGGTTTCTGAGACTTTGGTTAATTCTTCTTCCTGCCGGGAAATTAGAGTGACATGTGCCCGTCCAAATGCCTAACAGCTACTCTCTCATTGGTTCTCCCTCTTCCCTTCCATCCTCTGCCAAATTGGCAACCTGTGCGAACCAGGAGTTTAAAGGGGCTGTCTCTCCAAGTACGGAGATTGATACTAAAGCAGTTGGAAAGTCAAACCAGAGCACCAGGAGAGGGACTACTCGTTGAGTTTTAGAAACCTTTTGTATTCACAGTGTGTCCATTCTCTAGGTTTCCCGTACATGTTATAGCTGTTGTAATATTCCCTTCAACATGGAGAGTTGGGACCCATGGAATGGGGGCCATGCATTTTTGCTTTAATGGGTCTGCATTTGCTCACCCAATCTCACCAATCCTCTCAGTCCCAAGTGTCCAGCCTTATGCCACATCCAGCTGTCATTGTAGATAGGGTCATTCCAGGTTTCATCAGAGACCCTGTAGGAATTGAAAATAATTACCCTGTTTTTTGGTTTTGTTTTTGAAATTCCCTTTTATAGTGGGTTTGAGCTGATTCTCGCTGCCATGTTTATTCCAGTCTACACAATTGATTCCCTTACAGGGACATATCAATACATAAGATTTAGGATTGTTACTAGTCAGATCTATTCCTCTGCGGGAAATATGGCGTTTTGAGTCCCTTTCACTGAGGAAGGTGTAGGTCTTGCCTATTCCACAGTTGGTTTTACAAACGGTACCTGTGCTTATATCAAACTCTGGTTTTATGCATCACCCCACCTCTCCTCCCCCGTTAAGCAGGCATAACAGTGTTTTCTAAATGTGAGACTCTGTTCTCTTTCTTAACTCATTTCATGTGTAGCCATGTTTACAGGATCTTCATAAGTTATATCTTATGATAAGTTTCTTTTTCTGTGTGACTTCACTTAGAATCATCGTACCTGAATCCACTCACTTTGCTGCTCCTGGTCTTATGACATTGATTTCATGGCTGAGGGATATTCCATCGTACATAAGTACCACAATTTTTTGAACCATTTTTATATTTCCTGGGATATTTAAGGTGTACCCAAGTTGAGGTTCTTGTAAGCAGTGCAGCCCTAAATTTTGGGGTGGCTCTGTCTTATTGATTTTCAGTTTTCCCAAGGTATATTCCCTAGACTGGAAGTGCCCTTGGCTCTGTAGCTCTGTTGTTTACTTGTTTTAGGCAACGCAATACACTCCTCCAGGGGGCAGTTGGCAATTTACATCCCGCCCATCAGCATAACAAGGCTCCCTGTTCTCCAGGGCCTGTCTTGCCTTTCTGGATTTTACACATTTTGTGGATGTCCCTTTTGACCGGTGGGAAGTGATACTTCTTTGTAGTGCAGATTTGCATTGCCCGCTTGTTGCTTGGCCAAAAAGGGCATATGCGTTTTCTCCTGAATATATTCAGGAGAAAACTCTAATGCCCTTTTTGGCCAAGTGCGTCATTGTCGAAGTTGTGCCCCTCTTCCTATGCTTTAAAGGCGATTCCAACTTACCTCTGGAAATCTGTTTCCTGCTATTCTGCCTCGCTTTCAAGTCCGCCTCGTTGCCTTCCCTCAACAGATTTTTGGACGATAGTTCTCCTTTATTACTCTGCCAGTTTGTGAATTTCTGTGCCGGTGAGCTCCATTTTTCAACTCGTTTTTTGTGAGCTCTACGCAAGTCCAAAATTTTGGTTCAGGGTCTATACTGGTTCCCGGTGGGTTTCTGAGACTTTGGTTAATTCCTCTTCCTGCCGTGAAATTAGAGTGACATGTGCCCGTCCAAATGCCTAACAGCTACTCTCTCATTGGTTCTCCCTCTTCCCTTCCATCCTCTGCCAAATTGGCAACCTGTGCGAACCAGGAGGTTAAAGGTGTTGTCTCTCAAAGTTTGGAGATTGATAGTAAAGCAGTTGGAAAGTCAAACCGGAGCACCAGGAGAGGGACTACTCGTTGAGTTTTAGAAACCTTTTGTATTCACAGTGTGTCCATTCTCTAGGTTTCCCGTACATGTTATAGCTGTAGTAATATTCCCTTCAACATGGAGAGTTGGGACCCATGGAATGGGTGCCATGCATTTTGCTTTAAAGGGTCTGCATTTGCTCACCCAATCTCACCAATCCTCTCAGTCCCAAGGGTCCAGCCTTATGCCACCTCCAGCTGTCATTGTAGATAGGGTCATTCCAGGTTTCATCAGAGATCCTGAAGGAATTATAAAGAATTTACTGTTTTTTTTGTTTTGTTTTTGAAATTCCTTTTTATAGTGGGTTTGAGCTGATTCTCGCTGCCATGTTTATGCCAATCTACACACTTAATTCCCTTACGGAGTCATAACAATACATAGGTTTTAGGATTGTTTCTAGTCAGATCTATTCCTCTGCGGGAAATATGTGGTTTTGAGTCCCTTTCACTGAGGAAGGTATAGGTCTTGTCTATTCCACAGTTGGTTATAGAAATTGTACCTGTGCTTATATCAAACTCTTGTTTTATGCATCACCCCACCTCTCCTCCCCCCTTAAGCAGGCATAGCAGTGTTTTCTAAATGTGAGACTCTGTTCTCTTTCTTAACTCATTTCATGTGTAGCCATGTTTACAGGATCTTCATAAGTGATATCTTAAGATAAGTTTCTTTCTCTGTGTGACTTCACTTAGAATCATCGTACCAGAATCCACTCACTTTGCTGCTCCTGGTCTTATGACATTGATTTCATGGCTGAGGGATATTCCATCGTACATAAGTACCACAATTTTTTTAACCATATTTATATTTCCTGGTATATTTAAGGTGTACCCAAGTTGAGGTTCTTGTCAGCAGTGCAGCCCGAAATTTGGGGGTGGCTCTGTCTTATTGATTTTCAGTTTTCCCAAGGTATATTCCCTAGACTGGAAGTGCCCTTGGCTCTGTAGCTCTGTTGTTTACTTGTTTTAGGGAACACAATACACTCCTCCTGTGAGGAAGTTGACAATTTATATCCCACTCATCAGCATAACAAGGCTCCCTGTTCTCCAGGGCCTGTCTTGCCTTTCTGGTTTTTACATATTTTGTGCATGTCCCTTGTGACCTGTGGGAAGTTATATTTCTTTGTAGTGCAGATTTGCATTGCCCACATGCTTGCTTGGCCAAAAAGTGCGTATGTGTTTTCTCCTGAATATATTCAGGGATTTATTCTGGAGAAAACGCATACGCCCATTTTGGCCCAGTGCATCATTGTAGAAGTTGTGCCCCTCTTCCTGTGCTTTAAAGGCGATTCCAACGTACCTCTTGAAATCTGTTTCCTGCTATTCTGCCTCGCTTTCAAGTCTGCCTCGTTGCCTTCCCTCAACAGATTTTTGGACGATAGTTGTCCTTTATTACTCTGCCAGTTTGTGAATTGCTGTGCCCCTGAGCTCCATTTTTCAACTCGTTTTTTGTGAGCTGTACGCAAGTCCAAAATTTTGGTTCAGGACCTATACTGGTTCCGGGGGCTGGCTGAGACTCTGGTTCATTCTTCTTCCTGCCGGGAAATTAGAGTGACATGTGCCCGTCCAAATGCCTAACAGCTACTGTCTCATTGGTTCTCCCTCTTCTCTTCCATCCTCTGCAAAATTGGCAACCTGTGCGAACCAGAAGTTTAAAGGGGCTGTCTCTCCAATTTGGGAGATTGATAGTAAAGCAGTTGGAAAGTCAAACTGGAGCACCAGGAGAGGGACTACTCGTAGAGTTTTAGAAACCATTTGTATTCACAGTGTGTCCATTCTCTATGTTTCCCGTACATGTTATAGCTATAGTAATATTCCCTTCAACATGGAGAGTTGGGACCCATGGAATGGGGCCATGCATTTTTACTTTAAAGGGTCTGAATTTGCTCACCCGATCTCACCAATCCTCTCAGTCCCAAGTGTCCAGCCTTATGCCACATCTAGCTGTCATTGTAGATAGGTTCATTCCAGGTTTCATCAGAGACCCTGAAGGAATTATAAAGAATTTCCCTGTTTATTGGTTTTGTTTTTGAAATTCCTTTTTATAGTGGGTTTGAGCTGATTCTCGCTGCCTTGTTTATGCCTGTCTAGACACACTTGATTCCCTTACAGAGACATATCAATACATAGGTTTTAAGATTCTTACTAGTCAGATTTTTTCCTCTTTGGGAAATATAGGGTTTTGAGTCCCTTTCACTGAGGAAGGTGTAGGTCTTGTCTATTCCACAGTTGGTTTTAGAAATGGTACCTGTTCTTATATCAAACTCTGGTTTTATGCATCACCCCACCTCTACTTTCCCCTTAAGCAGGCATAAGAGTGTTTTCTAAATGTGAGACTCTGTTCTGTTTCCTAACTCAGTTCATGTGTAGCCATGTTTATAGGATCTTCATAAGTGATATCTTATGATAAGTTTCTTTTTCTGTGTGACTTCACTTAGAATCATCGTACCTGAATCCACTCACTTTGCTGCTCCTGGTCTTATGACATTGATTTCATGGCTGAGGGATATTCCATCGTACATAAGTACCACAATTTTTTGAACCAATTTTATATTTCCTGGGATATTTAAGGTGTACCCAAGTTGAGGTTCTTGTAAGCAGTGCAGCCCTAAATTTTGGGGTGGCTCTGTCTTATTGATTTTCAGTTTTCCCAAGGTATATTCCCTAGACTGGAAGTGCCCTTGGCTCTGTAGCTCTGTTGTTTACTTGTTTTAGGGAACACAATGCACTCCTCCAGTGAGACAGTTGGCAATTTACATCCCACCCATCAGCATAAAAAGGCTCCCTGTTCTCCAGGGCCTGTCTTGCCTTTCTGGTTTTTACACATTTTGTGGATATCCCTTTTGACCGGTGGGAAGTGATACTTCTTTGTAGTGCAGATTTGCATTGCCCGCTTGCTTGCTTGGCCAAAAAGGGCGTATGCGTTTTCTCCTGAATATATTCAGGAGAAAACGCTAATGCTCTTTTTGGCCAAGTGCGTCATTGTCGAAGTTGTGCCCCTCTTCCTATGCTTTAAAGGCGATTCCAACGTACCTCTTGAAATCTGTTTCCTGCTATTCTGCCTCGCTTTCAAGTCCGCCTCGATGCCTTCCCTCAACAGATTTTTGGACGATAGTTGTCCTTTATTATTCTGCCCGTTTTTGAATTGCTGTGCCCGTGAGCTCCATTTTTCAATTCGTATTTTGTGAGCTGTACGCAAGTCCAAAATTTTGGTTCAGGATCTATACTGTTTCCCGGTGGGTCTCTGAGACTTTGGTTAATTCTTCTTCCTGCCGGGAAATTAGAGTAACATATGCCCGTCCAAATGCCTAACAGCTACTCTTTCACTGGTTCTCCCTCTTCCCTTCCATCGTCTGCCAAATAGGCAACCTGTGCGAACCAGGAGGTTAAAGGTGTTTTCTCTCCAAGTTGGGAGATTGATAGTAAAGCAGTGGGTAAGTCAAACCGGAACACCAGGAGAGGGACTACACTTTGAGTTTTAGAAACCTTTTGCATTCACACTGTTTCCATTCTCTAGGTTTCCCGTACATATTATAGCTGTAGTAATATTCCCTTCAAAATGGAGAGTTGGGACCCATGGAATGGGGGCCATGCATTTTTGCTTTAAAGGGTCTACATTTGCTCACCCGATCTCACCAATCCTCTCAGTCCCAAGTGTCCAGCCTTATGCCACATCTAGCTGTCATTGTAGATAGGTTCATTCCAGGTTTCATCAGAGACCCTGAAGGAATTGTAAAGAATTTCCCTGTTTTTCGGTTTTGTTTTTGAAATTCCATTTTATAGTGGGTTTGAGCTGATTCTCGATGCCATTGTTATGCCAGTCTAGACACACCTGATTCCCTTACGGAGACATATCAATACATATGTTTTAAGTTTCTTACTAATCAGATCTGTTCATCTGCGGGAAATATGGGGTTTTGAGTCCCTTTCACTGAGGAAGGTGTAGGTCTTGTCTATTCCACAGTTGGTTTAAGAAATGGTACCTGTGCTTATATCAAACTCTGGTTTTATGCATCACCCCACCTCTCCTTTCCCCTTAAGCAGGCATAAGAGTGTTTTCTAAATGTGAGACTCTTTTCTCTATCCTAACTCAGTTCATGTGTAGCCATGTTTACAGGATCTTCATAAGTGATATCTTATGATAAGTTTCTTTTTCTGTGTGACTTCACTTAGAATCATCGTACCTGAATCCACTCACTTTGCTGCTCCTGGTCTTATGACATTGATTTCATGGCTGAGGGATATTCCATCGTACATAAGTACCACAATTTTTTGAACCATTTTTATATTTCCTGGGATATTTAAGGTGTACCCAAGTTGAGGTTCTTGTAAGCAGTGCAGCCCTAAATTTTGGGGTGGCTCTGTCTTATTGATTTTCAGTTTTCCCAAGGTATATTCCCTAGACTGGAAGTGCCCTTGGCTCTGTAGCTCTGTTGTTTACTTGTTTTAGGGAACACAATGCACTCCTCCAGTGAGACAGTTGGCAATTTACATCCCACCCATCAGCATAAAAAGGCTCCCTGTTCTCCAGGGCCTGTCTTGCCTTTCTGGTTTTTACACATTTTGTGGATATCCCTTTTGACCGGTGGGAAGTGATACTTCTTTGTAGTGCAGATTTGCATTGCCCGCTTGCTTGCTTGGCCAAAAAGGGCGTATGCGTTTTCTCCTGAATATATTCAGGAGAAAACGCTAATGCTCTTTTTGGCCAAGTGCGTCATTGTCGAAGTTGTGCCCCTCTTCCTATGCTTTAAAGGCGATTCCAACGTACCTCTTGAAATCTGTTTCCTGCTATTCTGCCTCGCTTTCAAGTCCGCCTCGATGCCTTCCCTCAACAGATTTTTGGACGATAGTTGTCCTTTATTATTCTGCCCGTTTTTGAATTGCTGTGCCCGTGAGCTCCATTTTTCAATTCGTATTTTGTGAGCTGTACGCAAGTCCAAAATTTTGGTTCAGGATCTATACTGTTTCCCGGTGGGTCTCTGAGACTTTGGTTAATTCTTCTTCCTGCCGGGAAATTAGAGTAACATATGCCCGTCCAAATGCCTAACAGCTACTCTTTCACTGGTTCTCCCTCTTCCCTTCCATCGTCTGCCAAATAGGCAACCTGTGCGAACCAGGAGGTTAAAGGTGTTTTCTCTCCAAGTTGGGAGATTGATAGTAAAGCAGTGGGTAAGTCAAACCGGAACACCAGGAGACGGACTACACTTTGAGTTTTAGAAACCTTTTGCATTCACACTGTTTCCATTCTCTAGGTTTCCCGTACATATTATAGCTGTAGTAATATTCCCTTCAAAATGGAGAGTTGGGACCCATGGAATGGGGGCCATGCATTTTTGCTTTAAAGGGTCTACATTTGCTCACCCGATCTCACCAATCCTCTCAGTCCCAAGTGTCCAGCCTTATGCCACATCTAGCTGTCATTGTAGATAGGTTCATTCCAGGTTTCATCAGAGACCCTGAAGGAATTGTAAAGAATTTCCCTGTTTTTCGGTTTTGTTTTTGAAATTCCATTTTATAGTGGGTTTGAGCTGATTCTCGATGCCATTGTTATGCCAGTCTAGACACACCTGATTCCCTTACGGAGACATATCAATACATAGGTTTTAAGTTTCTTACTAATCAGATCTGTTCATCTGCGGGAAATATGGGGTTTTGAGTCCCTTTCACTGAGGAAGGTTTAGGTCTTGTCTATTCCACAGTTGGTTTAAGAAATGGTACCTGTGCTTATATCAAACTCTGGTTTTATGCATCACCCCACCTCTCCTTTCCCCTTAAGCAGGCATAAGAGTGTTTTCTAAATGTGAGACTCTTTTCTCTATCCTAACTCAGTTCATGTGTAGCCATGTTTACAGGATCTTCATAAGTGATATCTTATGATAAGTTTCTTTTCCTGTGTGACTTATTTCACTTAGAATCATCGTACCTGAATCTACTCACTTTGCTGCTCCTGGTCTTATGACATTGATTTCATGGCTGAGGGATATTCCATCGTACATAAATACCACAGTTCTTTGAACCATTTTTATATTTCCTGGGATATTTAAGGTGTACCCAAGTTGAGGTTCTTGTAAGCAGTGCAGCCCTAAATTTGGGGGTGGCTCTGTCTTATTGATTTTCAGTTTTCCCAAGGTATATTCTCTAGACTGGAAGTGCCCTTGGCTCTGTAGCTCTGTTGTTTACTTGTTTTAGGGAACGCAATGCACTCCTCCAGTGAGGCAGTTGGCAATTTACATCCCGCCCATCAGCATAACAGGGTCCCTGTTCTCCAGGGCCTGTCTTGCCTTTCTGGTTTTTACACATTTTGTGCATGTCCCTTTTGACTGGTGGGAAGTGATACTTCTTTGTAGTGCAGATTTGCATTGCCCGCTTGCTTGCTTGGCCAAAAAGGGTGTATGCGTTTTCTCCTGATTATATTCAGGAGAAAACGCATACACCCTTGTTGGCCCAGTGCGTCATTGTCGAAGTTGTGCCATTCTTCCTGTGGTTTAAAGGCGATTCCAACATACCTCTTGAAATCTGTTTCCTGCTATTCTGCCTCGCTTTCAAGTCCGCCTCGTTGCCTTCCCTCAACAGATTTTTGGACGAAAGTTGTCCTTTATTACTCTGCCAGTTTGTGAAATGCTGTGCCCCTGAGCTCCATTTTTCAACTCGTTTTTTGTGAGCTGGACGCAAGTCCAAAATTTTGGTTCAGGACCTATACTGGTTCCCGGCTTGTGGCTGAGACTCTGGTTAATTCTTCTTCCAGCCGGGAAATTAGAGTGACATGTTCCCGTCCAAATGCTTAACAGCTACTTTCTCATTCGTTCTCCCTCTTCCCTTCCATCCTCTGCCAAATTGCAACCTGTGCAAACGAGGAGGTTACAGGGGTTGTCTCTCCAAGTTGGGAGATTGATAGTAAAGCAGTTGGAAAGAAAAACCGGAGCACCAGGAGAGGGACAACTCGTTGAGTTTTAGAAACCTTTTGTATTCACAGTGTGTCCATTCTCTTGGTTTCCCATACATGTTATAGCTGTAGTAATATTCCCTTCAACATGGATAGTTGGGACCCATGGAATGGGGGCCATGCATTTTTGCTTTAAAGGGTCTGCATTTGCTGACCCAATCTCACCAAAACTCTCAGTCCCAAGTGTCCAGCCTTATGCCACATCCAGCTGTCATTGTAAATAAGGTCATTCCAGGTTTCATCGGAGACCCTGAAGGAAATGTATAGAATTTCCATGTTGTTTTGTTTTGTTTTTGCAATTCCTTTTTATAGTGGGTTTGTGCTGATTTCTCGCTGCCATGTTTATGCCAGTCTAGACACACTTGATTCCCTTACAGAGACATATCAATACATAGGTTTTAAGATTCTTACTACTCAGATCTATTCCTCTGCGGGAAATATGGGGTTTTGAGTCCCTTTCACTGAGGAAGGTGTAGCTCTTCTCTATTCCACAGTTGGTTTTAGAAATGGTACCTGTTCTTATATCAAACTCTGGTTTTATGCATCACCACACCTCTCCTTTCCCCTTAAGCAGGCATAAGAGTGTTTTCTAAATGTGAGACTCTGTTCTCTTTCCTAACTCAGTTCATGTGTAGCCATGCTTACAGGATCTTCATAAGTGATATCTTATTATAAGTTTCTTTTTCTGTGTGACTTATTTCACTTAGAATCATCGTACCTGAATCCATTCACTTTGCTGCTCCTGGTCTTATGACATTGATTTCATGGCTGAGGGATATTCCATCGTACATAAATACCACAGTTTTATGAACCATTTTTATATTTCCTGGGATATTTAATGTGTACCCAAGTTGAGGTTCTTGTAAGCAGTGCAGCCCTAAATTTGGGGGTGGCTCTGTCTTATTGATTTTCAGATTTCCCAAGGTATATTCCCTAGACTGGAAGTGCCCTTGGCTCTGTAGCTCTGTTGTTTACTTGTTTTAGGGAACGCAATGCACTCCTCCAGTGAGGCAGTTGGCAATTTACATCCCGCCCATCAGCATAAAAAGGCTCCCTGTTCTCCAGGGCCTGTCTTGCCTTTCTGGTTTTTACTAATTTTGTGGATGTCCCTTTTGACTGGTGGGAAGTGATACTTCTTTGTAGTGCAGATTTGCATTGCCCGCTTGCTTGCTTGGCCAAAAAGGGCGTATGCGTTTTTTCCTGAATATATTCAGGAGAAACTGCATACGCCCTTTTTGGCCATGTGCTTCATTGTCGAAGTTGTGCCCATCTTCCTGTGCTTTAAAGGCGATTCCAACGTACCTCTTGAAATCTGTTTCCTGCTATTCTGTCTCGCTTTCAAGTCCACCTCGTTGCCTTCCCTCAACAGATTTTTGGAAGATTGTTGTCCTTTATTACTCTGCCAGTTTGTGAATTGCTGGGCCCCTGAGCTCCATTTTTCAACTCGTTTTTTGTGAGCTGTACGCAAGTCCAAAATTTTGGTTCAGGACCTCTACTGGTTCCCTGTGGGTGGCTGAGACAGTGGTTAATTCTTCTTCCTGCCGGGAAATTAGAGTGACATGTGCCCGTCCAAATGCCTAACAGCTACTCTCTCATTGGTTCTCCCTCTTCCCTTCCATCCTCTGCCAAATTTGCAACCTGTGCGAACCAGGAGGTTAAAGGGGTTGCATCTCCAAGTTGGGAGATTGATAGTAAAGCAGTTGGAAAGTCAAACCGGAGCACCAGGAGAGGGACAACTCGTTGAGTTTTAGAAACCTTTTGTATTCACAGTGTGTCCATTCTCTAGGTTTCCCGTACATGTTATAGCTGTAGTAATATTCCCTTCAACATGGAGAGTTGGGACCCATGGAATGGGGGCCATGCATTTTTGCTTTAAAGGGTCTGCATTTGCTCACCCAATCTCACCATTCCTCTTAGTCCCAAGTGTCCAGCCTTATGCCACATCCAGCTCTCATTGTAGATAGGGTCATTCCAGGTTTCATCAGAGACACTGAAGGAAATGTAAAGAATTTCCCTGTTTTTTGGTTTTGTTTTTGAAATTCCCTTTTATAGTGGGTTTGAGGTGATTCTCGCTGCCTTGTTTATGCCAGTCTAGACACACTTGATTCCCTTACAGGGACATATCAATACATAGGTTTTAAGTTTCTTACTAGTCAGATCTATTCCTCTGCGGGAAATATGTGGTTTTGAGTCCCTTTCACTGAGGAAGGTGTAGGTCTTGTCTATTCCAAATTTGGTTTTAGAAATGGTACCTGTGCTTATATCAAACTCTGGTTTTATGCATCACCCCACCTCTCCTTTCCCCTTAAGCAGGCATAAGAGTGTTTTCTAAATGTGAGCCTCTGTTCTCTTTCCTAAATCAGTTCATGTGTAGCCATGTTTACAGGATCTTCATAAGTGATATCTTATGATAAGTTTCTTTTTCTGTGTGACTTATTTCACTTAGAATCATCGTACCTGAATCCACTCACTTTGCTGCTCCTGGTCTTATTACATTGATTCCACGGCTGAGGAATATTCCATCATACGTAAGTACCACAATTTTTTAAACCATTTTTATATTTCCTGGGATATATAAGGTGTACCCAAGTTGAGGTTCTTGTAAGCAGTGCAGCCCTTAATTGGGGGTGGCTCTGTCTTATTGATTTTCAGTTTTCCCAAGGTATATTCCCTAGACTGGAAGTGCCCTTGGCTCTGTAGCTCTGTTGTTTACTTGTTTAGGGAACGCAATGCACTCCTCCAGTGAGGCAGTTGGCAACTTACATCCCGCCCATCAGCATAACAAGGCTCCCTCTTCTGCAGGGCCTGTCTTGCCTTTCTGGTTTTTACACATTTGTGAATGTCCCTTTTGACCGGTGGGAAGTGATACATCTTTGTAGTGCAGATTTGCATTGCCCGCTTGCTTGCTTGGCCAAAAAGGGCGTATGCGTTTTCTCCTGAATATATTCAGGCGAAAACGCATACGCCCTTTTTGGCCAAGTGCGTCATTTTCGAAGTTGTGCCCCTCTTCCTGTGCTTTAAAGACGATTCCAACGTACCTCTTGAAATCTGTTTCCTGCTATTCTGCCTCGCTTTCAAGTCCGCCTCGTTGCCTTCCCTCAACAGATTTTTGGACGATAGTTGTCCTTTATTACTCTGCCAGTTTGTGAATTGCTGTGCCCCTGAGCTCCATTTTTCATCTCGTTTTTTGTGAGCTGTACCCAAGTCCAAAATTTTGGTTCAGGACCTATACTGGTTCCCGGTGGGTGGCTGAGACTGTGGTTAATTCTTCTTCCTGCCGGGAAATTAGAGTGACATGTGCCCGTCCAAATGCCTAACAGCTACTCTCTCATTGGTTCTCCCTCTTCCCTTCAATCCTCTGCGAAATGGGCAATCTGTGAGAACCAGGTGGTTAAAGGGGTTGTCTCTCCAAGTTGGGAGATTGATAGTAAAGCAGTTGGATAGTCAAACCGGAGCACCAGGAGAGGGACTACTCGTTGAGTTTTAGAAACCTTTTGTATTCACAGTGTGTCCATTCTCTAGGTTTCCCGTACATGTAATAGCTGTAGTAATATTCCCTTCAACATGGAGAGTTGGGACCCATGGAATGGGGGCCATGCATTTATGCTTTAAAGGGTCTGCATTTGCTCACCCAATCTCACCAATCCTCTCAGTCCCAGGTGTCCAGCCTTATGCCACATCCAGCTGTCATTGTAGATAGGGTCATTCCAGGTTTCATCAGAGACCCTGAAGGAAATGTAAAGAATTTCCCTGTTTTTTGGTTTTGTTTTTGAAATTCCTTTTTATAGTGGGTTTGAGCTGATTCTCGCTGCCATGTTTATGCCAGTCTAGACACACTTGATTCCCTTACAGAGACATATCAATACATAGGTTTTAAGCTTCTTACTAGTCAGATCTATTCCTCTGCGGGAAATATGGGGTTTTGAGTCCCTTTCACTGAGGAAGGTGTAGGTCTTGTCTATTCCACAGTTGGTTTTAGAAATGGTAACTGTGCTTATATCAAACTCTAGTTTTATGCATCACCCCACCGCTCCTTTCCCCTTAAGCAGGCATAAGAGTGTTTTCTAAATGTGAGACTCTGTTCTCTTTCCTAACTCAGTTCATGTGTAGCCATGTTTACAGGATCTTCATAAGTGATATCTTATGATAAGTTTCTTTTTCTGTGTGACTTATTTCACTTAGAATCATCTTACCTGAATCCACTCACTTTGCTGCTCCTGGTCTTATGACATTGATTTCATGGCTGAGGGATATTCCATCGTACATGAATACCACAGTTTTTTGAACCATTTTTATATTTCCTGGGATATTTAAGGTGTACCCAAGTTGAGGTTTTTGTAAGCAGTGCAGCCCTAAATTTGGGGGTGGCTCTGTCTTATTGATTTTCAGTTTTCCATAGGTATATTCCCTAGACTGGAAGTGCCCTTGGCTCTGTAGCTCTGTTGATTTCTTGTTTTAGGGATCGCAATGCACTCCTGCAGTGAGGCAGTTAGCAACTTACATCCCGCCCATCAGCATAACAAGGCTCCCTCTTCTCCAGGGCCTGTCTTGCCTTTCTGGTTTTTACACATTTGTGGATGTCCCTTTTCACCGGTGGGAAGTGATACTTCTTTGTAGAGCAGATTTGCATTGCCCGCTTGCTTGCTTGGCCAAAAAGGGCGTATGCGTTTTCTCCTGAATATATTCAGGTGAAAACGCATACGACCTTTTTGGCCAAGTGCGTCATTGTCGAAGTTGTGCCCCTCTTCCTGTGCTTTAAAGACGATTCCAACGTACCTCTTGAAATCTGTTTCCTGCTATTCTGCCTCGCTTTCAAATCCGCCTCGTTGCCTTCCCTAAACAGATTTTTGGACGATACTTGTCCTTTATTACTCTGTCAGTTTGTGAATTGCTGTGCCCCTGAGCTCCATTTTTCAACTCGTTTTTTGTGAGCTGTACGCAAGTCCAAAATTTTGGTTCAGGACCTATACTGGTTCCCGGTGGGTGGCTGAGACTGTGGTTAATTCTTCTTCCTGCCGGGAAATTAGAGTGACATGTGCCCGTCCAAATACCTAGCAGCTACTCTCTCATTGGTTCTCCCTCTTCCCTTCCATCCTCTGCCAAATTGGCAACCTGTGCGAACCATGTGGTTAAAGGGGTTGTCTCTCCAAGTTGGGAGATTGATAGTAAAGCAGTTGGAAAGTCAAACCGGAGCACCAGGAGAGGGACTACTCGTTGAGTTTTAGAAACCTTTTGTATTCACAGTGTGTCCATTCTCTAGGTTTCCCGTACATGTTATAGCTGTAGTAATATTCCCTTCAACATGGAGAGTTGGGACCCATGGAATGGGGGCCATGCATTTATGCTTTAAAGGGTCTGCATTTGCTCACCCAATCTCACCAATCCTCTCAGACCCAGGTGTCCAGCCTTATGCCACATCCAGCAATCATTGTAGATAGGGTCATTCCAGGTTTCATCAGAGACCCTGAAGGAAATGTAAAGAATTTCCCTGTTTTTTGGTTTTGTTTTTGAAATTTCTTTTTATAGTGGGTTTGAGCTGATTCTCGCTGCCATGTTTATGCCAGTCTAGACACACTTGATTCCCTTACAGAGACATATCAATACATAGGTTTTAAGATTCTTACTAGTCAGATCTATTCCTCTGCGGGAAATATGGGGTTTTGAGTCCCTTTCACTGAGGAAGGTTTAGGTCTTGTCTATTCCACAGTTGGTTTTAGAAATGGTACCTCTGCTTATATCAAACTCTGGTTTTATGCATCACCCCAACGCTCCTTTCCCCTTAAGCAGGCATAAGAGTGTTTTCTAAATGTGAGACTCTGTTCTCTTTCCTAACTCAGTTCATGTGTAGCCATGTTTACAGGATCTTCATAAGTGATATCTTATGATAAGTTTCTTTTTCTGTGTGACTTATTTCACTTAGAATCATCGTACCTGAATCCACTCACTTTGCTGCTCCTGGTCTTATGACATTGATTTCATGGCTGAGGGATATTCCATCGTACATAAATACCACAGTTTTTTGAGCCATTTTTATATTTCCTGGGATATTTAAGGTGTACCTATGTTGAGGTTCTTGTAAGCAGTGCAGCCCTAAATTTGGGTGTGGCTCTGTCTTATTGATTTTCAGTTTTCCCAAGGTATATTCCGTAGACTGGAAGTGCGCTTGGCTCTGTAGCTCTGTTGTTTACTTGTTTTAGGGAACGCAATGCACTCCTCCAGTGAGGCAGTTTGCAATTTACATCCCGCCCATCAGCATAACAAGGCTCCCTCTTCTCCAGGGCCTGTCTTGCCTTTCTGGTTTTTACACATTTGTGGATGTCCCTTTTGACCGGTGGGAAGTGATACTTCTTTGTAGTGCAGATTTGCATTGCCCGCTTGCTTGCTTGGCCAAAAAGGGCGTATGCGTTTTCTCCTGAATATATTCAGGCGAAAACCCATACGCCCTTTTTGGCCAAGTGCGTCATTGTCGAAGTTGTGCCCCTCTTCCTGTGCTTTAAAGGCGATTCCAACGTACCTCTTGAAATCTGTTTCCTGCTATTCTGCCTCGCTTTCAAGTCCGCCTCGTTGCCTTCCCTCAAGAGATTTTTGGACGATAGTTGTCCTTTATTACTCTGCCAGTTTGTGAATTGCTGTGCCCCTGAGCTCCATTTTTCAACTGGTTTTTTGTGAGCTGTACGCAAGTCCAAAATTTTGGTTCAGAACCTATACTGGTTCCCTGTGGGTGGCTGAGACTGTGGTTAATTCTTCTTCCTGCCGGGAAATTAGAGTGACATGTGCCCGTCCAAATGCCTAACAGCTACTCTCTCATTGGTTCTCCCTCTTCCCTTCCATCCTCTGCCAAATTGGCAACCTGTGCGAACCAGGAGGTTAAAGGGGTTGTGTCTCCAAGTTGGGAGATTGATAGTAAATCAGTTGGAAAGTCAAAGCGGAGCACCAGGAGAGGAACTACTCGTTGAGTTTTAGAATCCTTTTGTATTCACAGTGTGTCCATTCTCTAGGTTTCCCGTACATGTTATAGCTGTAGTAATATTCCCTTCAACATGGAGAGTTGAGACCCATGGAATGGGGGCCATGCATTTTTGCTTTAAAGGGTCTGCATTTGCTCACCCAATCTCACCAATCCTCTCACTCCCAAGTGTCCACCATTGTGCCACATCCAGCTGTCATTGTAGATAGGGTCATTCCAGGTTTCATCAGAGACCCTGAAGGAAATGTAAAGAAGTTCCCTGTTTTTTTGGTTTTGTTTTTGAAATTCCTTTTTATAGTGGGTTTGAGCTGATTCTCGCTGCCATGTTTATGCCAGTCTAGACACACTTGATTCCCTTACAGAGACATATCAATACATAAGTTTTAAGATTCTTACTAGTCAGATCTATTCCTCTGCGGGAAATACGGGGTTTTGAGTCCCTTTCACTGAGGAAGGTGTAAGTCTTGTCTATACCACAGTTGGTTATAGAAGAGGTACCTGTGCTTATATCAAACTCTGGTTTTATGCATCACCCCACCTCTCCTTTCCCCTTAAGCAGGCATAAGAGTGTTTTCTAAATGTGAGACTCTGTTCTCTTTCCTAACTCAGTTCATGTGTAGCCATGTTTACAGGATCTTCATAAGTGATATCTTATGATAAGTTTCTTTTTCTGTGTGACTTATTTCACTTAGAATCATCGTACCAGAAACCACACACTTTGCTGCTCCTGGTCTTATGACATTGATTTCATGGCTGAGGGATATTCCATCGTACATAAATACCACAGTTTTTTGAACCATTTTTATATTTCCTGGGATATTTAAGGTGTACCCAAGTTGAGGTTCTTGTAAGCAGTGCAGCCCTAAATTTGGGGGTGGCTCTGTCTTATTGATTTTCAGTTTTCCATAGGTATATTCCCTAGACTGGAAGTGCCCTTGGCTCTGTAGCTCTGTTGATTTCTTGTTTTAGGGATCGCAATGCACTCCTGCAGTGAGGCAGTTAGCAACTTACATCCCGCCCATCAGCATAACAAGGCTCCCTCTTCTCCAGGGCCTGTCTTGCCTTTCTGGTTTTTACACATTTGTGGATGTCCCTTTTCACCGGTGGGAAGTGATACTTCTTTGTAGAGCAGATTTGCATTGCCCGCTTGCTTGCTTGGCCAAAAAGGGCGTATGCGTTTTCTCCTGAATATATTCAGGTGAAAACGCATACGACCTTTTTGGCCAAGTGCGTCATTGTCGAAGTTGTGCCCCTCTTCCTGTGCTTTAAAGACGATTCCAACGTACCTCTTGAAATCTGTTTCCTGCTATTCTGCCTCGCTTTCAAATCCGCCTCGTTGCCTTCCCTAAACAGATTTTTGGACGATACTTGTCCTTTATTACTCTGTCAGTTTGTGAATTGCTGTGCCCCTGAGCTCCATTTTTCAACTCGTTTTTTGTGAGCTGTACGCAAGTCCAAAATTTTGGTTCAGGACCTATACTGGTTCCCGGTGGGTGGCTGAGACTGTGGTTAATTCTTCTTCCTGCCGGGAAATTAGAGTGACATGTGCCCGTCCAAATACCTAGCAGCTACTCTCTCATTGGTTCTCCCTCTTCCCTTCCATCCTCTGCCAAATTGGCAACCTGTGCGAACCATGTGGTTAAAGGGGTTGTCTCTCCAAGTTGGGAGATTGATAGTAAAGCAGTTGGAAAGTCAAACCGGAGCACCAGGAGAGGGACTACTCGTTGAGTTTTAGAAACCTTTTGTATTCACAGTGTGTCCATTCTCTAGGTTTCCCGTACATGTTATAGCTGTAGTAATATTCCCTTCAACATGGAGAGTTGGGACCCATGGAATGGGGGCCATGCATTTATGCTTTAAAGGGTCTGCATTTGCTCACCCAATCTCACCAATCCTCTCAGACCCAGGTGTCCAGCCTTATGCCACATCCAGCAATCATTGTAGATAGGGTCATTCCAGGTTTCATCAGAGACCCTGAAGGAAATGTAAAGAATTTCCCTGTTTTTTGGTTTTGTTTTTGAAATTTCTTTTTATAGTGGGTTTGAGCTGATTCTCGCTGCCATGTTTATGCCAGTCTAGACACACTTGATTCCCTTACAGAGACATATCAATACATAGGTTTTAAGATTCTTACTAGTCAGATCTATTCCTCTGCGGGAAATATGGGGTTTTGAGTCCCTTTCACTGAGGAAGGTTTAGGTCTTGTCTATTCCACAGTTGGTTTTAGAAATGGTACCTCTGCTTATATCAAACTCTGGTTTTATGCATCACCCCAACGCTCCTTTCCCCTTAAGCAGGCATAAGAGTGTTTTCTAAATGTGAGACTCTGTTCTCTTTCCTAACTCAGTTCATGTGTAGCCATGTTTACAGGATCTTCATAAGTGATATCTTATGATAAGTTTCTTTTTCTGTGTGACTTATTTCACTTAGAATCATCGTACCTGAATCCACTCACTTTGCTGCTCCTGGTCTTATGACATTGATTTCATGGCTGAGGGATATTCCATCGTACATAAATACCACAGTTTTTTGAGCCATTTTTATATTTCCTGGGATATTTAAGGTGTACCTATGTTGAGGTTCTTGTAAGCAGTGCAGCCCTAAATTTGGGTGTGGCTCTGTCTTATTGATTTTCAGTTTTCCCAAGGTATATTCCGTAGACTGGAAGTGCGCTTGGCTCTGTAGCTCTGTTGTTTACTTGTTTTAGGGAACGCAATGCACTCCTCCAGTGAGGCAGTTTGCAATTTACATCCCGCCCATCAGCATAACAAGGCTCCCTCTTCTCCAGGGCCTGTCTTGCCTTTCTGGTTTTTACACATTTGTGGATGTCCCTTTTGACCGGTGGGAAGTGATACTTCTTTGTAGTGCAGATTTGCATTGCCCGCTTGCTTGCTTGGCCAAAAAGGGCGTATGCGTTTTCTCCTGAATATATTCAGGCGAAAACCCATACGCCCTTTTTGGCCAAGTGCGTCATTGTCGAAGTTGTGCCCCTCTTCCTGTGCTTTAAAGGCGATTCCAACGTACTTCTTGAAATCTGTTTCCTGCTATTCTGCCTCGCTTTCAAGTCCGCCTCGTTGCCTTCCCTCAAGAGATTTTTGGACGATAGTTGTCCTTTATTACTCTGCCAGTTTGTGAATTGCTGTGCCCCTGAGCTCCATTTTTCAACTGGTTTTTTGTGAGCTGTACGCAAGTCCAAAATTTTGGTTCAGAACCTATACTGGTTCCCTGTGGGTGGCTGAGACTGTGGTTAATTCTTCTTCCTGCCGGGAAATTAGAGTGACATGTGCCCGTCCAAATGCCTAACAGCTACTCTCTCATTGGTTCTCCCTCTTCCCTTCCATCCTCTGCCAAATTGGCAACCTGTGCGAACCAGGAGGTTAAAGGGGTTGTGTCTCCAAGTTGGGAGATTGATAGTAAATCAGTTGGAAAGTCAAAGCGGAGCACCAGGAGAGGAACTACTCGTTGAGTTTTAGAATCCTTTTGTATTCACAGTGTGTCCATTCTCTAGGTTTCCCGTACATGTTATAGCTGTAGTAATATTCCCTTCAACATGGAGAGTTGAGACCCATGGAATGGGGGCCATGCATTTTTGCTTTAAAGGGTCTGCATTTGCTCACCCAATCTCACCAATCCTCTCACTCCCAAGTGTCCACCATTGTGCCACATCCAGCTGTCATTGTAGATAGGGTCATTCCAGGTTTCATCAGAGACCCTGAAGGAAATGTAAAGAAGTTCCCTGTTTTTTTGGTTTTGTTTTTGAAATTCCTTTTTATAGTGGGTTTGAGCTGATTCTCGCTGCCATGTTTATGCCAGTCTAGACACACTTGATTCCCTTACAGAGACATATCAATACATAAGTTTTAAGATTCTTACTAGTCAGATCTATTCCTCTGCGGGAAATACGGGGTTTTGAGTCCCTTTCACTGAGGAAGGTGTAAGTCTTGTCTATACCACAGTTGGTTATAGAAGAGGTACCTGTGCTTATATCAAACTCTGGTTTTATGCATCACCCCACCTCTCCTTTCCCCTTAAGCAGGCATAAGAGTGTTTTCTAAATGTGAGACTCTGTTCTCTTTCCTAACTCAGTTCATGTGTAGCCATGTTTACAGGATCTTCATAAGTGATATCTTATGATAAGTTTCTTTTTCTGTGTGACTTATTTCACTTAGAATCATCGTACCAGAAACCACACACTTTGCTGCTCCTGGTCTTATGACATTGATTTCATGGCTGAGGGATATTCCATCGTACATAAATACCACAGTTTTTTGAACCATTTTTATATTTCCTGGGATATTTAAGGTGTACCCAAGTTGAGGTTCTTGTAAGCAGTGCAGCCCTAAATTTGGGGGTGGCTCTGTCTTATTGATTTTCAGTTTTCCATAGGTATATTCCCTAGACTGGAAGTGCCCTTGGCTCTGTAGCTCTGTTGTTTACTTGTTTTAGGGAACGCAATGCACTCTTCCAGTGAGGCAGTTGGCAACTTACATCCCGCCCATCAGCATAACAAGGCTCCCTCTTCTCCAGGGCCTGTCTTGCCTTTCTGGTTTTTACACATTTGTGGATGTCCCTTTTGACCGGTGGGAAATGATACTTCTTTGTAGTGCAGATTTGCATTGCCCGCTTGCTTGCTTGGCCTAAAAGGGCGTATGCGTTTTCTCCTGAATATATTCAGGCGAAAACGCATACGCCCTTTTTGGCCAAGTGCGTCATTGTCGAAGTTGTGCCCCTCTTCCTGTGCTTTAAAGACGATTCCAACGTACCTCTTGAAATCTGTTTCCTGCTATTCTGCCTCGCTTTCAAGTCCGCCTCGTTGCCTTCCCTCAACAGATTTTTGGACGATAGATGTCCTTTATTATTCTGCCAGTTTGTGAATTGCTGTGCCCCTGAGCTCCATTTTTCAACTCGTTTTTTGTGAGCTGTACGCAAGTCCAAAATTTTGGTTAAGGACCTATACTGGTTCCCGGTTGGTGGCTGAGACTGTGGTTAATTCTTCTTCCTGCCGGGAAATTAGAGTGACATGTGCCCGTCCAAATGCCTAACAGCTACTCTCTCATTGGTTCTCCCTCTTCCCTTCAATCCTCTGCGAAATTGGCAAACTGTGCGAACCAGGCGGTTAAAGGGGTTGTCTCTCCAAATTGGGAGATTGATAGTAAAGCAGTTGGAAAGTCAAACCGGAGCACCAGGAGAGGGACTACTCGTTGAGTTTTAGAAACCTTTTGTATTCACAGTGTGTCCATTCTCTAGGTTTCCCGTACATGTTATAGCTGTAGTAATATTCCCTTCAACATGGAGAGTTGGGACCCATGGAATGGGGGCCATGCATTTATGCTTTAAAGGGTCTGCATTTGCTCACCAAATCTCACCAATCCTCTCAGAACCAGGTGTCCAGCCTTATGCCACATCCAGCTGTCATTGTAGATAGGGTCATTCCAGGTTTCATCAGAGACCCTGAAGGAAATGTAAAGAATTTCCCTGTTTTTTGGTTTTGTTTTTGAAATTCCTTTTTATAGTGGGTTTGAGCTGATTCTCGCTGCCATGTTTATGCCAGTCTAGACACACTTGATTCCCTTACAGAGACATATCAATACATAGGTTTTAAGATTCTTACTAGTCAGATCTAATCCTCTGCGGGAAATATGGGGTTTTGAGTCCCTTTCACTGAGGAAGGTGTAGGTCTTGTCTATTCCACAGTTGGTTTTAGAAATGGTACCTGTGCTTATATCAAACTCTGGTTTTATGCAAAACCCCACCGCTCCTTTCCCCTTAAGCAGGCATAAGAGTGTTTTCTAAATGTGAGACTCTGTTCTCTTTCCTAACTCAGTTCATGTGTAGCCATGTTTACAGGATCTTCATAAGTGATATCTTATGATAAATTTCTTTTTCTCTGTGACTTATTTCACTTAGAATCATCGTACCTGAATCCACTCACTTTGCTGCTCCTGGTCTTATGACATTGATTTCATGGCTGAGGGATATTCCATCGTACATGAATACCACAGTTTTTTGAACCATTTTTATATTTCCTGGGATATTTAAGGTGTACCCAAGTTGAGGTTCTTGTAAGCAGTGCAGCCCTAAATTTGGGGGTGGCTCTGTCTTATTGATTTTCAGTTTTCCATAGGTATATTCCCTAGACTGGAAGTGCCCTTGGCTCTGTAGCTCTGTTGTTTACTTGTTTTAGGGAACGCAATGCACTCCTCCAGTGAGGCAGTTGGCAACTTACATCCCGCCCATCAGCATAACAAGGCTCCCTCTTCTCCAGGGCTTGTCTTGCCTTTCTGGTTTTTACACATTTGTGGATGTCCCTTTTGACCGGTGGGAAGTGATACTTCTTTGTAGTGCAGATTTGCATTGCCCGCTTGCTTGTTTGGCCAAAAAGGGCGTATGCGTTTTCTCCTGAATATATTCAGGCGAAAACGCATACGCCCTTTTTGGCCAAGTGCGTCATTGACAAAGTTGTGCCCCTCTTCCTGTGATTTAAAGGTGATTCCAACGTACCTCTGTAAATCTGTTTCCTGCTATTCTGCCTCGCTTTGAAGTCCGCCTCGTTGCCTTCCCTCAACAGATTTTTGGACGATAGTTGTCCTTTATTACTCTGCCTATTTGTGAATTGCTGTGCCTCTGAGCTCCATTTTTCAACTCGTTTTTTGTGAGTTGTACGCATGTACAAAATTTTGGTTCAGGACCTATACTGGTTCCCGGTGGGTGGCTGAGACTGTGGTTAATTCTTCTTCCTGCCGGGAAATTAGAGTGACATGTGCCTGTCCAAATGCCTAACAGCTACTCTCTCATTGGTTCTCCCTCTTCCCTTCCGTCCTCTGCCAAATTGGCAACCTGTGCGAACCAGGAGGTTAAATGGGTTGTCTCTCCAAGTTGGGAGATTGATAGGAAAGCAGTTGGAAAGTCAAAGCGGAGCACCTGGAGAGGGACTACTCCTTGAGTTTTAGAAACCTTTTGTATTCACAGTGTGTCCATTCTCTAGGTTTCCCGTACATGTTATAGCTGTAGTAATATTCCCTTCAACATGGAGAGTTGGGACCAATGGAATGGGGGCCATGCATTTTTGCTTTAAACGGTCTGCATTTGCTCACCCAATCTCACCTATCCTCTCACTCCCAAGTGTCCAGCCTTATGCCACATCCAGCTGTCATTGTAGATAGGGTCATTCCAGGTTTCATCAGAGACCCTGAAGGAAATGTAAAGAATTTCCCTGTTTTTTGGTTTTGTTTTTGAAATTCCTTTTTATAGTGTGTTTGAGCTGATTCTCGCTGACATGTTTATGCCAGTCTGGACACACTTGATTCCTTTACAGAGACATATCAATACATAGTTTTTAAGATTCTTACTAGTCAGATCTCTTCCTCTGCGGGAAATACGGGGTTTTGAGGCCCTTTCACTGAGGAAGGTGTAGGTCTTGTCTATTCCACAGTTGGTTTTAGAAATGGTACCTCTGCTTATATCAAACTCTGGTTTTATGCATCACCCCACTTCTCCTTCCCCCTTAAGCAGGCATAAGAGTGTTTTCTAAATGTGAGACTCTGTTCTCTTTCCTAACTCAGTTCATGTGTAGCCATGTTTACAGGATCTTCATAAGTGATATCTTATGATAAGTTTCATTTTCTGTGTGACTTATTTCACTTAGAATCATCCTACCTGAATCCACTCACTTTGCTGCTCCTGGTCTTATGACATTTATTTCATGGCTGAGGGATATTCCATCGTACATAAATACCACAGTTTTTTGAACCATTTTTATATTTCCTGGGATATTTAAGGTGTACCCAAGTTGAGGTTCTTGTAAGCAGTGCATCCCTAAATTTGGGGGTGGCTCTGTCTTATTGATTTTCAGTTTTCCATAGGTATATTCCCTAGACTGGAAGGGTCCTTGGCTCTGTAGCTCTGTTGTTTACTTGTTTTAGGGAACGCAATGCACTCCTCCAGTGAGGCAGTTGGCAATTTACAACCCGCCGATCAGCATAACAAGGCTCCCTGTTCTCCAGGGCCTGTCTTGCCTTTCTGGTTTTTACACATTCTGTGGAAGTCCCTTTTGAACGGTGGGAAGTGTTACTTCTTTGTAGTGCAGATTTGCAGTGCCCACTTGCTTGCTTGGCCAAAAAGGGCGTATGCGTTTTCTCCTGAATATATTCAGGAGAAAACGCATACGCCCTTTTTCGCCAAGTGCGTCATTGTCGAAGTTGTGCCCCTCTTCCTGTGCTTTAAAGGCGATTCCAATGTACCTCTTGAAATCTGTTTCCTGCTATTCTGTCTTTCTTTCAAGTCCGACTCACTGCCTTCCCTCAACAGATTTTTTGGACGATAGTTGTCCTTTATTACTCTGCCAGTTTGTGAATTGCTGTGCCCCTGAGCTCCATTTTTCAACTCGTTTTTTGTGAGCTGTATGCAAGTCCAAAATTTTGGTTCACGACCTATACTGGTTCCCGGTGGGTGGCTGAGACTCTGGTTAATTCTTCTTCCTGCCGGGAAATTAGAGTGACATGTGCCCTTCAAAATGCCTAACAGCTACTCTCTCACTGGTTCTCCCTCTTCCCTTCAATCCTCTGCGAAATTGGCAACCTGTGCGAACCAGGTGGTTAAAGGGGTTGTCTCTCCAAGTTGGGAGATTTATAGTAAAGCAGTTGGAAAGTCAAACCGGAGCACCAGGAGAGGGACTACTCGTTGAGTTTTAGAAATCTTTTGTATTCACAGTGTGTCGATTCTCTAGGTTTCCCGTACATGTTATAGCTGTAGTAATATTCCCTTCAACATGGAGAGTTGGGACCCAAGGAATGGGGGCCATGCATTTATGCTTTAAAGGGTCTGCATTTGCTCCCCCAATCTCACCAATCCTCTCAGTCCCAGGTGTCCAGCCTTATGCCACATCCAGCTGTCATTGTAGATAGGGTCATTCCAGGTTTCATCAGAGACCCTGAAGGAAAAGTAAAGATTTTCCCTGTTTTTTGGTTTTGTTTTTGAAATTCCTTTTTATAGTGGGTTTGCGCTGATTCTCGCTGCCATGTTTATGCCAGTCTAGACACACTTGATTCCCTTACAGAGACATATCAATACATAGGTTTTAAGATTCTTACTAGTCAGATCTAGTCCTCTGCGGGAAATATGGTGTTTTGAGTCCCGTTCACTGAGGAAGGTGTAGGTCTTGTCTATTCCACAGTTGGTTTTAGAAATGGTACCTGTGCTTATATCAAACTCTGGTTTTATGCATCACCCCACCTCTCCTTTCCCCTTAAGCAGGCATAAGAGTGTTTTCTAAATGTGAGACTCTGTTCTCTTTCCTAACTCAGTTCATGTGTAGCCATGTTTACAGGATCTTCATAAGTGATATCTTATGATAAGTTTCTTTTTCTGTGTGACTTAATTCACTTAGAATCATCGTACCTGAATCCACTCACTTTGCTGCTCCTGGTCCTATGACATTGATTTCATGTCTGAGGGATATTCCATCGTACATAAATAGCACAGTTTTTTGAACCATTTTTATATTTCCTGGGATATTTAAGGTGTACCCAAGTTGAGGTTCTTGTAAGCAGTGCAGCCCTAAATTTTGGGGTGGCACTGTCTTATTGATTTTCAGTTTACCCAAGGTATATTCCATAGACTGGAAGTGCCCTTGGTTCTGTAGCTCTGTTGTTTACTTGTCTAAGGGAACGCAATGCACTCCTCCAGTGAGGCAGTTGTCAATTTACATCCCGACCATCAGCATAACAAGGCTCCTTCTTCTCCAGGGCCTGTCTTGCCTTTCTGGTTTTTACACATTTGTGGATGTCCCTTTTGACCGGTTGGAAGTGATACTTCTTTGTAGTGCAGATTTGCACTGCCCGCTTGCTTGCTTGGCCTAAAAGGGCGTATGCGTTTTCTCCTGTATATATTCAGGAGAAAACGCATACGCCCTTTTTGGCCAAGTGCGTCATTGACAAAGTTGTGCCCCTCTTCCTGTGATTTAAAGGTGATTCCAATGTACCTCTTGAAATCTGTTTCCTGCTATTCTGCCTCGCTTTCAAGTCCGCCTCGTTGCCTTCCCTCAACAGATTTTTGGACGATAGTTGTCCTTTATTACTCTGCCAGTTTGTGAATTGCTGTGCCCCTGAGCTGAATTTTTCAACTCGTTTTTTGTGAACTGTTCGCAAGTCCAAAATTTTGGTTCAGGACCTATATTGGTTCCCGGTGGGTGGCTGAGACTCTGGTTAATTCTTCTTCCTGCCGGGAAATTAGAGTGACATGTGCCCGTCCAAATGCCTAACAGCTACTCTCTCATTGGTTCTCCCTCTTCCCTTCCATCCTCTGCCAAATTGGCAACCTGTGCGAACCAGGAGGTTAAAGGGGTTGTCTCTCCAAGTTGGGAGATTGATAGTAAAGCAGTTGGAAAGTCAAAGCGGAGCACCAGGTGTGGGACTACTCGTTGAGTTTTAGAAACCTTTTGTATTCACAGAGTGTCCATTCTCTAGGTTTCACGTACATGTTATAGCTGTAGTAATATTCCCTTCAACATGGAGAGTTGGGACCCATGGAATGGGGGCCATGAATTTTTGCTTTAAAGGGTCTGCATTTGCTCACCCAATCTCACCAATCCTCTCAGTCCCAGGTGTCCAGCCTTATGCCACATCCAGCTGTCATTGTAGATAGTGTCATTCCAGGTTTCATCAGAGACCCTGAAGGAAATGTAAAGAATTTCCCTGTTTTTTGGTTTTGTTTTTGAAATTCCTTTTTATAGTGGTATTGAGCTGATTCTTGCTGCCATGTTTATGCCAGTCTAGACACACTTGATTCCCTTACAGAGACATATCAATACATAGGTTTTAAGATTCTTACTAGTCAGATCTATTCCTCTACGGGAAATATGTGGTTTTGAGTCCCTTTCACTGAGGAAGGTGTAGGTCTTGTCTATTCCACAGTTGGTTTTAGAAATGGTACCTCTGCTTATATCAAACTCTGGTTTTATGCATCACCCCACCTCTCCTTCCCCCTGAAGCAGGCATAAGAGTGTTTTCTAAATGTGAGACTCTGTTCTCTTTCCTAACTCATTTCATGTGTAGCCATGTTTACAGGATCTTCATAAGTGATATCTTATGATAAGTTTCATTTTCTGTGTGACTTATTTCACTTAGAATCATCCTACCTGAATCCACTCACTTTGCTGCTCCTGGTCTTATGATATTTATTTCATGGCTGAGGGATATTCCATCGTACATAAATACCACAGTTTTTTGAACCATTTTTATATTTCCTGGGATATTTAAGGTGTACCCAAGTTGAGGTTCTTGTAAGCAGTGCAGCCCTAAATTTGGGGGTGGCTCTGCCTTATTGATTTTCAGTTTACCCAAGGTATATTCCATAGACTGGAAGTGCCCTTGGTTCTGTAGCTCTGTTGTTTACTTGTCTTAGGGAACGCAATGCACTCCTCCAGTGAGGCAGTTGTCAATTTACATCCCGACCATCAGCATAACAAGGCTCCTTCTTCTCCAGGGCCTGTCTTGCCTTTCTGTTTTTTACACATTTGTGGATGTCCCTTTTGACCGGTTGGAAGTGATACTTCTTTGTAGTGCAGATTTGCACTGCCCGCTTGCTTGCTTGGCCTAAAAGGGCGTATGCGTTTTCTCCTGTATATATTCAGGAGAAAACGCATACGCCCTTTTTGGCCAAGTGCGTCATTGACAAAGTTGTGCCCCTCTTCCTGTGATTTAAAGGTGATTCCAATGTACCTCTTGAAATCTGTTTCCTGCTATTCTGCCTCGCTTTCAAGTCCGCCTCGTTGCCTTCCCTCAACAGATTTTTGGACGATAGTTGTCCTTTATTACTCTGCCAGTTTGTGAATTGCTGTGCCCCTGAGCTCCATTTTTCAACTCGTTTTTTGTGAACTGTTCGCAAGTCCAAAATTTTGGTTCAGGACCTATATTGGTTCCCGGTGGGTGGCTGTGACTCTGGTTAATTCTTCTTCCTGCCGGGAAATTAGAGTGAAATGTGCCCGTCCAAATGCCTAACAGCTACTCTCTCATTGGTTCTCCCTCTTCCCTTCAATCCTCTGCCAAATTGGCAACCTGTGCGAACCAGGAGGTTAAAGGGGTTGTCTCTCCAAGTTGGGAGATTGATAGTAAAGCAGTTGGAAAGTCAAAGCGGAGCACCAGGTGAGGGACTACACGTTGAGTTTTAGAAACCTTTTGTATTCACAGAGTGTCCATTCTCTAGGTTTTCCGTACATGTTATAGCTGTAGTAATATTCCCTTCAACATGGAGAGTTGGGACCCATGGAATGGGGGCCATGAATTTTTGCTTTAAAGGGTCTGCATTTGCTCACCCAATCTCACCAATCCTCTCAGTCCCAGGTGTCCAGCCTTATGCCACATTCAGCTGTCATTGTAGATAGTGTCATTCCAGGTTTCATCAGAGACCCTGAAGGAAATGTAAAGAATTTCCCTGTTTTTTGGTTTTGTTTTTGAAATTCCTTTTTATAGTGGTATTGAGCTGATTCTTGCTGCCATGTTTATGCCAGTCTAGACACACTTGATTCCCTTACAGAGACATATCAATACATAGGTTTTAAGATTCTTACTAGTCAGATCTATTCCTCTACGGGAAATATGGGGTTTTGAGTCCCTTTCACTGAGGAAGTTGTAGGTCTTGTCTATTCCACAGTTGGTTATAGAAATGGTACCTGTGCTCATATCAAACTCTGGTTTTATGCATCACCCCACCGCTTCCTTTCCCCTTAAGCTGGCATAAGAGTGTTTCCTAAATGTGAGACTCTGTTCTCTTTCCTAACTCAGTTCATGTGTAGCCATGTTTACAAGATCTTCATAAGTGATATCTTATGATATGTTTCTTTTTCTGTGTGACATATTTCACTTAGAATCATCGTACCTGAATCCACTCACTTTGCTGCTCCTGGTCTTATGACATTGATTTCATGGCTGAGGGATATTCCATCGTACATAAATACCACAGTTTTTTGAACCATTTTTATATTTCCTGGGATATTTAAGGTGTACCCAAGTTGAGGTGCTTGTAAGCAGTGCAGCCCTAAATTTGGGGGTGGCTCTGTCTTATTGATTTTCAATTTTCCCAAGGTATATTCCCTAGACTGCAAGTACTCTTGGCTCTGTAGCTCTGTTGTTTACTTGTTTTAGGGAACACAATGCACTCCTCCAGTGAGGTAGTTGGCAATTTACATCCCGCCCATCAGCATAACAAGGCACCCTGTTCTCCAGGGCCTGTCTTGCCTTTATGGTTTTTACACATTTTTGCATGTCCCTTTTGACCGGTGGGAAGGGATACTTCTTTGTAGTGCAGATTTGCATTGCCCGCTTGCTTGCTTGGCCAAAAAGGGCGTATGCATTTTCTCCTGAATATATTCAGGAGAAACTGTATACGCCCATTTTGGCCAAGTGCGTCATTGTCGAAGTTGTGACACTCTTCCTGTGCTTTAAAGGCGATTCCAACATACCTCTTGAAATCTGTTTCCTGCTATCCTGCCTCGCTTTCAAGTCCGCCACGTTGCCTTCCCTCAACAGATTTTTGGACGATAGTGGTCCTTTATTACTCTGCCAGTTTGTGAATTGCTGTGCCCCTGAGCTCCATTTTTCAACTCGTTTTTTTGTGAGCTCTACGAAAGTCCAAAATTTTGGTTCAGGACCTATGATGGTTCCCGGTGGGTGGCTGAGACTTTGATTAAGTCTTCTTCCTGCCGGGAAATAAGAGTGACATGTGCCCGTCCATATGTCTAACAGCTGCTCTCTAATTGGATCTCCCTCTTCCCTTCCATCCTCTGCCAATTTGGCAACCTGTGCGAACCAGGAGGTTAAAGGGGCCTTCTCTCCAACTTGGGAGATTGATAGTAAAGCAGTTGGAAAGTCAAACCGGAGCACCAGGAGAGGGACTATTCGTTGAGTTTTAGAAACCTTTTGTATTCACAGTGTGTCCATTCTCTAGGTTTCCCGTACATGTTATAGCTGTAGGAATATTCCCTTCAAACTGGAGAGTTGGGACCCATGTAATGGGGGCCATGCATTTTTGCTTTATAGGGTCTGCATTTGCTCACACAAGCTCACTAATCCTCTCAGTCCCAAGTGTCCAGCCTTATGCCACATGCAGCTGTCATTGTAGATAGGGTCATTCCAGGTTTCATCAGAGACCCTGAAGGAATTGTAAAGAATTTCCCTGTTTTTTGGTTTTGTTTCAAAAAATTCCTTTTTATAGTGGGTTTCAGCTGATTCTCGCTGCCATGTTTATGCCAGTCTAGACACACTTGATTCCCTTACGAAGACATATCAATACATAGGTTTTAAGATTCTTACTAGTCAGATCTATTCCTCTGCGGGAAATATGGGGTTTTGAGTCCCTTTCACTGAGGAAGGTTTAGGTCTAGTCTATTCCACAGTTGGTTTTGGAAATGGTACCTGTACTTATATCAAACTCTGGTTTTATGCATCACCCCACCTCTCCTTTCCCCTTAAGCAGGCATAGGAGTGTTTTCTAAATGTGAGACTCTGTTCTCTTTCCTAACTCAGTTCATGTGTAGCCATGTTTACAGGATCTTCATAAGTGATATCTTATGATAAGTTTCTTTTTCTGTGTGACTTATTTCACTTAGAATCATCGTACCTGAATCCACTCACTTTGCTGCTCCTGGTCTTATGACATTGATTTCATGGCTGAGGGATATTCCATCGTACATAAGTACCACCAATTTTTAAACCGTTTTTATATTTCCTGGGATGTTTAAGTTGTACCCAAGTTGAGGTTCTTGTAAGCAGTGCAGCCCTAATTTTGGGGGTGACTCTGTCTTATGGATTTTCAGTTTTCCCAAGGTATATTCCCTAGAGTGGAAGTGCCCTTGGCTCTGTAGCTCTGTTGTTTACTTGTTTTAGGGAAAACAGTGCACTCCTCCAGTGAGGCAGTTGGCAATTTACATCCCGCCCATCAGCATAACAAGGCTCCCAGTTCTCCAGGGCCTGTGTTGCCTTTCTGGTTTTTACACATTTTGTGGATGTCCCTTTTGACCAGTGGGAAGTGATACTACTTTGTAGTGCAGATTTGCATTGCCCGCTTGCTTGCTTGGCCAAAAAGGGCGTATGCGTTTTCTCCTGAATATATTCAGCAGAAAAGGCATATGCCCTTTATGGCCAAGTGAGTCATTGTCGAAGTTGTGCCCCTCTTCCTGTGCTTTAAAGGGGATTCCAACGTACCTCTTGAAGTCTGTTTCCTGCTACTCTGCCTCGCTTTCAAGTAGGCCTCGTTGCCTTCCCTCAACAGAATTTTGGACGATAGTTGTCCTTTATTACTCTGCCAGTTTGTGAATTGCTCTGCCCCTGAGCTCCATTTTTCAACACGTTTTTTGTGAGCTGTACGCAAGTCCAAAATTTTGGTTCAGGACGTATACTGGTTCCCGGTGGGTGGCTGAGACTTTGGTTAATTCTTCTTCCTGCCGGGAAATTAGAGTGACATGTGCCCGTTCAAATTCCTAACAGCTAGTCTCTCATTGGTTCTCCCTCTTCCCTTCCATCCTCTGCCAAATTGGCAACCTGGGCGAACCAGGACCTTAAAGGGGCTTTCTCTCCAAGTTGGGAGATTGATAGTAAAGAAGTTGGAAAGTCAAATTGGAGCACCAGGAGAGGGACTATTCGTTGAGTTGTAGAAACCTTTCGTATTCAGAGTGTGTCCTTTCTCTTGGTTTCCCGTACATGTTATATCTGTAGTAATATTCCCTTCAACCTGGAGAGTTGGGACCCATGGAATGCGGGCCATGCATTTTTGCTTTAAATGGTCTGCATTTGCTCACCCAATCTCACCAATCCTCTCAGTCCCAAGTGTCCAGCCTTATGCCACATCCAGCTGTCATTGTAGATAGGGTCATTCCAGGTTTCGTCAGAGACCGTGAAGGAATTGTAAAGAATTTCCCTGTTTTTTGGTTTTGTTTTTGAAATTTCTTTTTATAGTGGGTTTGAGCTGATTCTTGCTGCCATGTTTATGCCTGTCTACACACTTGATTCCCTTACGGAGACATATCAATACATAAGTTTTAGGATTGTTACTAGTCATATCTATTCCTTTGCGGGAAATATGGCGTTTTGAGTCCCTTACACTGAGGAAGTTGTAGGTCTTGTCTATTCCACAGTTGGTTTTACAAACGGTACCTGTGCTTATATCAAACTCTGGTTTTATGCATCACCCCGCCTCTCTTCCCCCCTTAAGCAGGCATAACAGTGTTTTCTAAATGTGAGACTCTGTTCTCTTTCTTAACTCATTTCATGTGTAGCCATGTTTACAGGATCTTCATAAGTGATATCATATGATAAGTTTCTTTTTCTGTGTGACTTCACTTAGAGTCATCGTACCTGAATCCACTCACTTTGCTGCTCCTGGTCTAATGACATTGATTTCATGGCTGAGGGATATTCCATCGTACATAAGTATCACAATTTTTTGAACCATATTTATATTTCCTGGGATATTTAAGGTGTACCAAAGTTGAGGTTCTTGTAAGCAGTGCAGCCCTAAATTTGGGAGTGGCTCTGTTTATTGATTTTCAGTTTTCCCAAGGTATATTCCCTAGACTGGAAGTGCCCTTGGCTCTGTAGCTCTGTTGTTTACTTGTTTTAGGGAACACAGTGCACTCCTCCAGTGAGGCAGTTGGCAATATACATCCCGCCCATCAGCATAACAAGGCTCCCTGTTCTCCAGGGCCTGTCTTGCCTTTCTGGTTTTTACACATTTTGTGGATGTCCCTTTTGACCGGTGGGAAGTGATACTTCTTTGTAGTGCAGATTTGCACTGCCCGCTTGCTTGCTTGGCCAAAAAGGTCGTATGCGTTTTCTCCTGAATATATTCAGGAGAAAACACATACGCACTTTTTGGCCAACTGCATCATTGTCGAAGTTGTGCCCCTCTTCCTGTGCTTTAAAGGCGATTCCAACGTACCTCTTGAAAACTGTTTACTGCTATTCTGCCTCGCTTTCAAGTCCGCCTCATTGCCTTCCCTCAACCGATTTTCGGACCATAGTGGTCATTTATTACTCTGCCAGTTTGTGAATTGCTGTGCCCCTGAGCTCCATTTTTCAACTCGTTTTTTGTGAGCTGTACGCAAATCCAAAATTTTGGTTCAGGACCTATACTGGTTCCCTGTGGGTGGCTGAGACTTTGGTTAATTCTTCTTCCTGCCGGAAATTAGAGAGACATGTGCCCGTCCAAATGCCTAATAGCTACTCTCTCATTGGTTCTCCCTCTTCCCTTCCATCCTCTGCCATATTGGCAACCTGTGCGAACGAAGAGTTTAAAGGGGCTGTCTCTCCATGTTGGGAGATTGATAGTAAAGCAGTTGGAAAGTCAGACCCGAACACCAGGAGAGGGACTATTCGTTGAGTTTTAGAAACCTTTTGTATTCACAGTGTGTCTATTCTCTTGGTATCCAGTACATGTTATAGCTGTAGTAATATTTCTTTTAACCTGGATAGTTTGGACCCATGGAATGGGGGCCATGCATTATTGCTTTAAAGAGTCTGCATTTGCTCACCCAATCTCACCAATCCACTCAGCCCCAAGTGTCCAGCCTTATGCCACATCCAGCTGTCATTGTAGATTGGGTCCTTCCAGGTTTCATCAGAGACCCTGAAGGTATTGTAAAGAATTTCCCTGTTTTATGGTTTTGTATTTGAAATTCTTTTCTATAGTGTGTTTGAGCTGTTTCTCGCTGCCATATTTATGCCAGTCTAGACACACTTGATTCCCTTACGGCGACATATCAATACATAGGTTTTAAGATTCTTAAGTGAGATCCATTACTCTGCGCGAAATATGGGGTTTTGAGTCCCATTCACTTAGGAAGGTGTAGGTCTTGTCTATTCCACAGTTGGTTTTAGAAAAGGTAACTGTGCTTATATCAAACTCTGGCTTTATGCATCACCCCACCTCTCCTTCCCCCTTAAACAGGCATAAGAGTGTTTTCTAAATGTGAGACTCTGTTGTCTTTCCTAACTCAGTTCATGTGTAGCCATGTTTACATTATCTTCATAAGTGATATCTTCTGATAAGTTTCTTTTTCTGTGTGACTTATTTCACTTAGAATCATCGTACCTGTATCCACTCACTTTGCTGCTCCTGGTCTTATGACATTGATTTCATGGCTGAGGGATATTCCAACGTACGTAAGTACCACAATTTTTTGAACAATTTTTATATTTCCTGGGATATTTAAGGTGTACCCAAGTTGACGTTCTTGTAAGCAGTGCAGCCCTAAATTTGGGGGTGGCTCTGTCTTATTGATTTTCAGTTTTCCCAAGGTATACTCCCTAGAATGGAAGTGCCCTTGGCTCTGTAGCTCTGTTGTTTACTTGTTTTAGGGAACACAGTGCACTCCTCCAGTGAGGCAGTTGGCAATTTACATCCCGCCCAACAGCATAACAGGGCTCCCTGTTCTCAAGGGCCTGTCTTGCCTTTCTGGTTTTTACACATTTTGTGAAATTCCCTTTTGACCGGTGTAAAGTGATACTTCTTTGTAGTGCAGATTTGTATTGCCCGCTTGCTTGCTTGGTCAAAAAGGGCGTATGCATTTTCTCCTGAATATATTCAGGAATATATTGAGGAGAAAAGGCATACACACTTTTTCGCCCAGTGCGTCATTGTCAAAGTTGTGCCCCACTTCCTGTGCTTTAAAGGCGATTCCAACGTACCTCTTGAAATATGTTTCCTTCTATTCTGCCTCGCTTTCAAGTCAGCCTCATTGTCTTCCCTCAACAGATTTTCGGGCGAGAGTGGTCCTTTATTACTCTGCCAGTTTGTGAATTGCTGTGCCCCTGAGCTCCATTTTTCAACTCGTTTTTTGTGAGCTGCACACAAGTCCAAAATTTTGGTTCAGGACCTATACTGGTTCCAGGTGGGTGGCTGAGACTTTGGTTAATTCTTCTACCTGCCGGGAAATTAGAGTGACATGTGCCCGTCCAAATGCCTAACAGCTCCTCTCTCATTGGTTCTCCCTCTTCCCTTCCATCCTCTGCCAAATTGGCAACCTGTGCGAACCAGGAGTTTAAAGGGGCTGGCTCTCCATGTTGGGAGATTGATTGTAAAGCAGTTGGAAAGTCAAACCCGAGCACCAAGAGAGGGACTATTCGTTGAGTTTTAGAAACCTATTGTATTCACAGAGTGTCTATTCTCTAGGTTTCCTGTACATGTTATACCTGTAGTAATATTCCCTTTAACCTGGAGAGTTTGGACCCACGGAATGGGTGCCATGCATTATTGCTTTAAAGTGTCTGCATTTGCTCACCCAATCTCCCCAATCCTCTCAGCCCCAAGTGTCCAGCCTTATGACATATCCAGCTGTCATTGTAGATAGGGTCATTCCAGGTTTCATCAGAGACCCTGAAGGAATTGTAAAGAAGTTCCCTGTTTTTTGGTTTTGTTTTTGAAATTCCTTTTTATAGTGTGTTTCAGCTGTTTCTCGCTGCCATGTTTATGCCAGTCTAGACACACTTGATTCCCTTATGGAGACATATCAATACATAGGTTTTAAGATTCTTACTAGTCAGATCTATTCCTCTGCGGGAAATATGGGGTTTTGAGTCCCTTTCACTGAGGAAGGTGTAGGTCTTGTCTATTCCACAGTTGGTTTTAGAAACGGTAACTGTGCTTATATCCAACTCTGGTTTTATGCATCACCCCAACTCTCCTTCCCCCTTAAGCAGGCATAAGAGTGTTTTCTAAATGTGAGACTCTGTTCTCTTTCCTAACTCAGTTCATGTGTAGCCATGTTTACATGATCTTCATAAGTGATATCGTATGATAAGTTTCTTTTTCTGTGTGACTTATTTCACTTAGAATCATCGTACCTGAATCCACTCACTTTGTGCTCCTGGTCTTAAGACATTGATTGCATGGCTGAGGGATATTCCAACGTACGTAAGTACCGCAATTTTATGAACCATTTTTATATTTCCTGGGATATTTAAGGTGTACCAACGTTGAGGTTCTTGTAAGAAGTGCAGCCCTAAATTTGGGGGTGGCTCTTTCTTATTGATTTTCACTTTTCCCAAGGTATATTCCCTGGACTGGAAGTGCCCTTGGCTCTGTAGCTCTGTTGTTTACTTGTTTTAGGGAACGCAATGCACTCCTCCAGTGAGGCAGTTGGCAATTTACATCCCGCCCAACAGCATAACAAGGCTCCCTGTTCTCCAGGGCCTGTCTTTCCTTTCTCGTTTTTACACATTTTGTGGAAGTCCCTTTTGACTGGTGGAAAGTGATACTTCTTTGTAGTGCAGATTTGCATTGCCTGCTTGCTTGCTTGGCCAAAAAGGGCGTATGCGTTTTCTCCTGAATATATTCAGGAGAAAACGCATATGCCCTTTTTCGCACAGTGCATCATTGTCAAAGTTGTGCCCCTCTTCCTATGCTTTAAAGGTGAATCCAACATACCTCTTGAAATCTGTTTCCTGCTATTCTGCCTCGCTTTCAAGTCCGCCTCGTTGCCTTCCCTCAACAGATTTTTGGACGATAGTTGTCCTTTATTACTCTGCCAGTTTGTGAATTGCTGTGCCCCTGAGCTCCATTTTTCAACTCGAATTTGTGAGCTGTACGCAAGTCCAAAATTTTGGTTCAGGACCTATACTGGTTCCCGGTGGGTGGCTGAGACTTTGGTTAATTTTTCTTCCTGCCGGGAAATTAGAGTGGCATGTGCCCGTCCAAATGCCTAACAGCTACTCTCTCATTGGATCTCCCTCTTCCCTTCCATCCTCTGCCAAATTGGCAACCTGTGCAAACCAGGAGCTTAAAGGGTCTGTCTCTCCAAGTTGGGAGATTGATAGTAAAGCAGTTGGAAAGTCAAACCGGAGAACAAGGAGAGGGACTATTTGTTGAGTTTTAGAAACCTATTGTATTCACAGTGTGTCCATTCTCTAGGTTTCCCATACATGTTATAGCTGTAGTAATATTCCCTTCAACATGGAGAGTTGGGACCCATGGAATGGGGGCCATGCATTTTTGCTTTAAAGGGTCTGCATTTGCTCACCCAATCTCACCAATCCTCTCAGTCCCAAGTGTCCAGCCTTATACCACATCCAGCTGTCATTGTAGATAGAGTCATTCCAGGTTTCATCAGAGACCCTGAAGGAAATGTAAAGAATTTCCCTGTTTTTTGGTTTTGTTTTTGAAATTCTTTTTTATAGTGGGTTTGAGCTGATTCTTTCTGCCATGTTTATGCCAGTCTAGACACACTTGATTCCCTTACGGAGACATATCAATACATAGGTTTTAAGTTTCTTACTAGTCAGATCTATTCCTCTGCGGGAAATATGGGGTTTTGAGTCTCTTTCACTGAGGAAGGTGTAGGTCTTGTCTATTCCAAAGTTGGTTTTAGAAATGGTACCTGTGCTTATATCAAACTCTGGTTTTATGCATCACCCCACCTCTCCTTCCACCTTAAGCAGGCATAAGAGTGTTTTCAAATGTGAGACTCTGTTCTCTTTCCTAACTCACTTCATGTGTACCCATGTTTACAGGATCTTCATAACTAATATCTTATGATAAGTTTCTTTTTCTGTGTGACTTATTTCACTTAGACTCATCGTAACTGAATCCACTCACTTTGCTGCTCCTGGTCTTATGACATTGATTTCATGGCTGTGGGATATTCCATCGTACATAAGTACCACAATTTTTGGAAACATTTTTATATTTCCTGGGATATTTAAGTTGTACCCAAGTTGAGTTTCTTGTAAGCCGTGCAGCCCTAAATTTGGGGGTGGCTCTTTCTTATTGATTTTCAGTTTTCCCAAGGTATATTCCCTAGACTGGAAGTGCCCTTGGGTCTGTAGCTCTGTTGTTAACTTGTTTTAGGGAACACAATACACTCCTCCAGTTAGGCAGTTGGCAATTTACCTCCCGCCCATCAGCATAACAAGACTTCCTGTTCTCCAGGGCCTGTCTTGCCTTTCTGGTTTTTACACATTTTGTGGATGTCCCTTTTGACGGGTGGGAAGTGATACTTCTTTGTAGTGCAGATTTGCATTGCCCGCTTGCTTGCTTGGCCAAAAACGGCGTATGCGTTTTCTCTTGAATATATTCAGGAGAAACCACATACGCACTATTTGGCCAAGTGCGTCATGGTCGAAGTTGTGCCGCTCTTCCTATGCTTTAAAGGTGATTCCAACGTACCTCTTGAAATCTGTTTCCTGCTATTCTTCCTCGCTTTCAAGTCCGCCTCGTTGCCTTCCCTCAACAGATTTTTGGATGATAGTTGTCTTTTATTACTCTGCCTGTTTGTGAATTGCTGTGCCAGTGAGCTCCATTTTTCAACTCGTTTTTTGTGAGCTGTACGCAAGTCCAAAATTTTGGTTCAGGCCCTATACTGGTTCCCGGTGGGTGGCTGAGACTCTGGTTAATTCTTCTTCCGGCCGGGAAATTAGAGTGACATGTGCCCGTCCAAATGCCTAACACCTACTCTCTCATTGTTTCTCCCTCTTCCCTTCCATCCTCTGCCAAATTGGCAACATGTGCGAACCAGGAAGTTAAAGGGGTTGTCTCTCCAAGTTGGGAGATTGATAATAAAGCAGATGGAAAGTAAAACCGGAGCACCAGGAGAGGGACAACTCGTTGAGTTTTAGAAACATTTTGTATTCACAGTGTGTCCATTTTCTAGGTTTCCCATACATGTTATAGCTGTAGTAATATTCCCTTCAACATGGAGAGTTGGGACCCATGGAACGGGGGCCATGCATTTTTGCTTTAAAGGGTCTGCATTTGCTCACCCAATCTCACCAAACCTCTCAGTCCCAAGTGTCCAGCCTTATGACACATCCAGCTGTCATTGTAGATAAGGTCATTCCAGGTTTCATTGGAGACCCTGAAGGAAATGTAAAGAATTTCCCTGTTTTTTGGTTTTGTTTTTGAAATTCCTTTTTATAGTGGGTTTGAGCTGATTTCTCACTTCCATGTTCATGACAGTCTAGACACACTTGATTCCCTTACAGAGACATATCAATACATAGGATTTAAGATTCTTACTAGTCAGATCTATTCCTGTGCGGAAAATATGGGGTTTGAGTCCCTTTCACTGAGGAAGGTGTAGGTCTTCTCAATTCCACAGTTGGTTTTAGAAATGGTATCTGTTCTTATATCAAACTCTGGTTTTATGCATCACCCCACCTCTCCTTCCCCCTTAAACAGGCATAGGAGTGTTTTCTAAATGTGAGACTCTGTTGTCTTTCCTAACTCAGTTCATGTGTAGCCATGTTTACAGGATCTTCATAAGTGATATCTTATGATGTTTCTTTTTCTGTGTGACTTATTTCACTTAGAATCATCGTACTTGAATCCACTCACTTTGTTGCTCCTGGTCTTATGACATTGATTGCATGGCTGAGGGATATTCCAACGTACGTAAGTACCACAATTTTTTGAACCATTTTTATATTTCCTGGGATAGTTAAGGTGTACCCAAGTTGAGGTTCTTGTAAGCAGTGCAGCCCTAAATTTGGGGGTTGCTCTGTCTTATTGATTTTCAGTTTTCCCAAGGTATATTCCCTAGACTGGAAGTGCCCTTGGCTCTGTAGCTCTGTTGTTTACTTGTTTTAGGGAATGCAATGCACTCCTCCAGTGAGGCACTTGGCAATTCACATCCCGCCCATCAGCATAACAAGTCTCCCTGTTCCCCAGGGCCTGTCTTGCCTTTCTGGTTTTTACACATTTGTGGATGTCCCTTTTGACCGGTGGGAAGTGATATTTCTTTGTAGTGCAGATTTGCATTGCCCGCTTGCTTGCTTGGCCAAAAAGGGCGTATGCGTTTTCTCCTAAATATATTCAGGAGAAAAAGCATACAACCTTTTTGGCCAAGTGCGTCATTGTCAAAGTTGTGCTCCTCTTCCTGGGCTTTAAAGGCGAATCCAACGTACCTCTTGAAATCTGTTTCCTACTATTCTGCCTCGCTTTCAAGTCCGCCTCGTTGCCTTCCCTCAACAGATTTTTGGACGATAGTTGTCCTTTATTACTCTGCCAGTTTGTGAATGACTGTGCCCCTGAACTCAATTATTCAACTCGTTTTTTGTGAGCAGTATGCAAGTCCAAAATTTTGGTTCAGGACCTATACTGGATCCCGCTGGGTGGCTGAGACTCTGGTTAATTCTTCTTCCTGCCGGGAAATTAGAGTGACATGTGCCCGTCCAAATGTCTAACAGCTACTGTCTCATTGGTTCTCCCTCTTCCCTTCCATCCTCTGCCAAATTGGCAACCTGTGCGAACCAGGAGCTTAAAGGGGCTGTCTCTGCAATTTGGGAGATTGATAGTAAAGCAGTTGGAAAGTAAGTCCGGAGCACAAGGAGAGGGACTATTCGTTGAGTTTCAGAAACCTTTTGTATTCACAGTGTGTCCATTCTGTAGGTCTCCCGTACATGTTATAGCTGTAGTAATATTCCCTTCAACATGGAGAGTTGGGACCCATGGAATGGGGGCCATGCATTATTGCTTTAAAGGGTCTGCATTTGCTCACCCAATCTCACCAATCCTCTCAGCCCCAAGTGTCCAGCCTTATGACATATCCAGCTGTCATTGTAGATAGGGTCATTCCAGGTTTCATCAGAGACCCTGAAGGAATTGTAAAGAATTTCGCTGTTTTTTGGTTTTGTTTTTGAAATTCCTTTTTATAGTGGGTTTCAGCTGATTCTCGCTGCCATGTTTATGCCAGTCTAGACACACTTGATTCCCTTATGGAGACATATCAGTATATAGGTTTTAAGATTCTTACTAGTGAGATCTATTACTCTGCGCGAAATATGGTGTTTTGAGTCCCTTTCACTGAGGAAGCTGTAGGTCTTGTCTATTCCACAGTTGGTTTTACAAACGGTAACTGTGCTTATATCAAACTATGGTTTTATGCATCACCCCACCTCTCCTTCCCCCTTAAACAGGAATAAGAGTGTTTTCTAAATGTGAGACTCTCTTCTCTTTCCTAACTCAGTTCATGTGTAGCCATGTTTACAGGATCTTCATAAGTGATATCTTCTGATAAGTTTCTTTTTCTGTGTGACTTATTTCACTTAGAATCATCGTACCTGAATCCACTCACATTGCTGCTCCTGGTATTATGACATTGATTTCATGGCTGAGGGAAAATCCATCGTACGTATGTAGCACAATTTTTTGAACCATTTTTATATTTCCTGGGATATTTATGGTGTACCCAATTTGAGGTTCTAATAAGCAGTGCAGCCCTAAATTTGGGGGTGGCTCTGTCTTATTGATTTTCAGTTTTCCCAAGGTATATTCCCTAGACTGGAAGTGCCCTTGGCTCTGTAGCTCTGTTGTTTACTTGTTTTAGGGAACACAATGCACTCCTCCAGTGAGGCAGTTGGCAATTTACATCCCGCCCATCAGCATAACAAGTCTCCCTGTTCTCCAGGGCCTGCCTTTCCTTTCTGGATTTTACACATTTTGTGGATGTCCCATTTGACCAGTGGGAAGTGATACTTCTTTGTTGTGCAGATTTGCTTTGCCCGCTTGCTTGCTTGGCCATAAAAGGGCGTATGCGTTTTCTCCTGAATATATTCAGGAGAAACGCATACACACTTTTGGGCCAAGTGTGTCATTGTCGAAGTTGTGCCCGTCTTCCTTTGCTTTATAGGTGATTCCAACGTACCTCTTGAAATCTGTTTCCTGCTATTCTGCCTCGCTTTCAAGTCTGCCTCGTTCCCTTCCCTCAACAGATTTTAGGATGATAGTTGTCCTTTATTTCTCTGCCAGTTTGTGAATTGCTGTGCCCCTCCGATCCATTTTTCAACTCGTTTTTTGTGAGCTGTACGCAAGTGCAAAATTTTGTTTCAGGACCTATAAGGGTTCCCGGTGGGTGGCTGAGACTTTGGTTAATTCTTCTTCCTGCCGGGAAATTAGAGTGACCTGTGCCCGTCCAAATGCCTAACAGCTAGTCTCTCATTCGTTCTCCCTCTTCCCTTCCATCCTCTGCCAAATTGGCATCCTGTGCGATCCAGGACCTTAAAGGGTGTTTCTTTCCAAGTTGGAAGATTGATACTAAAGCAGTTGGAAAGTCAAACCAGAGCACCAGGAGAGGGATTATTCGTTGAGTTTTAGAAACCTTTTGTATTCACAGTGTGTCCATTCTCTAGGTTTCCCGTACATGTTATAGCTGTAGTAATATTCCCTTCAACCTGGAGAGTTGGGACCCATGGAATGCGTGCAAAGCATTTCTGCTTTAAAGGGTCTGCATTTGCTCACCCAATCTCACCAATCCTCTCAGTCCCAAGTGTCCAGCCTTATGCCACATCCAGCTGTCATTGTAGATATGGTCATTCCAGGTTTCATCAGAGACCCTGAAGGAATTGTAAAGAATTTCCCTGTATTTTGGTTTTGTTTTTGAAATTTCTTTTTATAGTGGGTTTGAGCTGATTCTTGCTGCCATGTTTATGCCAGTCTACACACTTGATTCCCTTACGGAGACATATCAATACATAACTTTTAGGATTGTTACTAGTCAGATCTATTCCTTTGCGGGAAATATGGGGTTTTGAGTCCCTTTCACTGAGGAAGGTGTAGGTCTTGTCTATTCCACAGTTGGTTTTACAAACGGTACCTGTGCTTATATCAAACTCTGGTTTTATGCATCACCCCACATCTCTTCCCCCCTTAAGCAGGCATAACAGTGTTTTCTAAATGTGAGACTCTGTTCTCTTTCTTAACTCATTTCATGTGTAGCCATGTTTACAGGATCTTCATAAGTGATATCTTATGATAAGTTTCTTTTTCTGTGTGACTTCACTTAGAATCATCGTACCTGAATCCACTCACTTTGCTGCTCCTGGTCTTATGACATTGATTCCATGGCTGAGGGATATTCCATCGTACATAAGTACCACAATTTTCTGAACCATATTTATATTTCCTGGGATATTTAAGGTGTACCCAAGTTGAGGATCTTGTAAGCAGTGCAGCCCTAAATTTTGGGGTGGCTCTGTCTTATTGATTTTCAGTTTTCCCAAGGTATATTCCCTAGACTGGAAGTGCCCTTGTCTCTGTAGCTCTGTTGTTTTCTTGTTTTCGGGAACACAGTGCACTCCTCCAGTGAGGCAGTTGGCAACTTACATCCCGCCCATCAGCATAACAAGGCTCCCTGTTCTCCAGGGCCTGTCTTGCCTTTCTGGTTTTTACACATTTTGTGGCTGACCCTTTTGACCGGTGGGAAGTGATACTACTTTGTAGTACAGATTTGCATTGTCCGCTTGCTTGCTTGGCCAAAAAGGTCGTATGTGTTTCCTTCTGAATATATTAAGGAGAAAACGCATACAATTTTTTGGGCAAGTGCGTCATTGTCGAAGTTGTGCCCCTCTTCCTGTGCTTTAAAGGCGAATCCAACGTAACTCTTGAAATCTGTTTCCTACTATTCTGCCTCGCTTTCAAGTCCGCCTCGTTGACTTCCCTCAACAGATTTTTGGACGATAGTTGCCCTTTATTACACTGCCTGTTTGTGAATTGCTGTGCCCCTGGGCTCAATTATTCAACTCGTTTTTTGTGAGCTGTACGCAAGTCCAAAATTTTGGTTCAGGACCTATACTGTTTCCGGGGGGTGGCTGAGACTCTGGTTAGTTCTTCTTCCTGCCGGGAAATTAGAGTCACATGTGCCCGTCCAAATGTCTAACAGCTACTGTCTCATTGGTTCTCCCTCTTCCCTTCCATCCTCTGCCAAATTGGCAACCTGTGCGAACCAGAAGTTTAAAGGGGCTGTCTCTCCAATTTGGGAGATTGATAGTAAAGCAGTTGGAAAGTCAAACCGGATCACCAGGAGAGGGACAACTCGTTGAGTTTTAGAAACATTTTGTATTCACAGTGTGTCCATTTTCTAGGTTTCCCATACATGTTATAGCTGTAGTAATATTCCCTTCAACATGGAGAGTTGGGACACATGGAATGGGGGCCATGCATTTTTGCTTTAAATGGTCTGCATTTGCTCACCCAATCTCACCAGTCCTCTCAGTCCCAAGTGTCCTGCCTTATACCACTTCCAGCTGTCATTGTAGATATGGTCATTCCAGGTTTCATCAGAGACCCTGAAGGAATTGTAAAGAATTTCCCTGTTTTTTGGTTTTGTTTTTGAAATTCCTTTTTATACTGTGTTTGCGCTGATTCTCGCTGCCATGTTTATACCAGTCTAGACACACTTGATTCCCTTACATAGACATATCAATACATAGGTTTTAAGTTTCTTACTAGTCAGATCTATTCCTCTGCGGGAAATATGGGGTTTTGATTCTCTTTCACTGAGGAAGGTGTAGGTCTTGTCTATTCCAAAGTTGGTTTTAGAAATGGTACCTCTGCTTATATCAAACTCTGCTTTTATACATCACCCCACCTCTCCTTTCCCCTTAAGCAGGCATAAGAGTGTTTTCTAAATGTGAGACTCTGTTCTCTTTCCTAACTCAGTTCATGTGTAGCCATGTTTACAGGATCTTCATAAGTGATATCTTATGATAAGTTTCTTTTTCTGTGTGACTTATTTCACTTAGAATCATCGTACCTGAATCCACTCACTTTGCTGCTCCTGGTCTTATGACATTGATTTCATGGCTGAGGGATATTCCATCGTACATAAATACCACAGTTTTTTGAACCATTTTTATATTTCCTGGGATATTTAAGGTGTACCCAAGTTGAGGTTCTTGTAAGCAGTGCAGCCCTAAATTTGGGGGTGGCTCTGTCTTATTGATTTTCAGTTTTCCCAAGGTATATTCCCTAGACTGGAAGTGCCCTTGGCTCTGTAGCTCTGTTGTTTACTTGTTTTAGGGAACGCAATGCACTCCTCCAGTGAGGCAGTTGGCAATTTACATCCCGCCCATCAGCATAACAAGGCTCCCTGTTCTCCAGGGCCTGTCTTGCCTTTCTGGTTTTTACTCATTTTGTGGATGTCCCTTTTCACTGGTGGGAAGTGATACTTCTTTGTAGTGCAGATTTGCATTGCCCGCTTGCCTTCTTGGCCAAAAAGGGGGTATGCGTTTTTTCCTGAATATATTCAGGAGAAAACTCATACGCCCTTTTTGGGCAAGTGCATCATTGTCGAAATTGTGCCCCTCTTCCTGTGCTTTACAGGCAATTCCAACGTACCTCTTGAAATCTCTTTCCTGCTTTTCTGCCTCGCTTTCAAGTTGGCCTCTTTGCCTTCCCTCAACAGATTTTTGGGTGATAGTTGTCATTTATTAATCTGCCAGTTTGTGAATTGCTGTGCCCCTGAGCTCCATTTTTCAACTCGTTTTTTTGTGAGTTGAACGCACGTCCAAAATTTTGGTTCAGGAACTATACTGGTTCCCGGTGGGTGGCTGAGACTTTGGTTAATTCTTCTTCCTACTGGGCAATTAGAGTGACATGTGCCCGTCGAAATACCTAACAGCTACTCTCTCATTTGTCCTCCCTCTTCCCTTTCATCCTCAGCCAAATTGGCAACCAGTGGGAACCAGGAGGTTAAATGGGCCGTCTCGCCAAGTTGGGAGATTGATAGTAAAGCAGTTGGAAAGTCAAACCGGAGCACCAGGAGAGGGACTGTTCTTTGAGTTTTAGAAACCTTTCGTATTCACAGTGTGTCCACTCTCTAGGTTTTTCGTACATTTTATACCTGTAGTAATATTACCTTCAACCTGGAGAGTTGGCACCCATCAAATGGGTGGCACGCATTATGGCTTCAAAGGGACTGCATTTTCGCCAGCACTCTCACCAATTCCCTCAGGCCCATGTGTCCAGCCTTATGTCTCTTCCAGCTGTTGTTGTAGATAGTGTCATTCCAGGTTGCATCAGAGCCCTTGAAGGAATTGTGTAAGAATATCGCTGTTTTTTTTTATTTTGTTTTGTTTTTCAAATTCAGTTTTATAATGGGGTTGAGCTGATTTTCCCTGACTTGTTTTTGCCGGTCTAGACAAAATTGATTCCCTTACAGAGACATATAAATACACTGATTTTAAGATTCTTAGTAGTCAGATATATTCCTCTGCTGGAAATAGGGGTTTTGAGTCCCGTTCACTACGGAAGGAGTAGTTCTTGTCTATTCTGTATTTGGATTATGGAACGGTACCTGTGCTAATATCAAACTCTGGTTTTGTTCATCTCCCCACCTCTCCTTTCCCCTTCAGCAAGCATAAGAGTGTTTTCTGAATCTGACACTCTCTTCTGTTTCCTAATTTAGTTCATATGTAGCCATGTTTACATTCCCTTCATAAGTGATATCTTATGTCAGAATGCACCATGGCCCTTGTCATAATAATGCTCCATGACCCCTGTCATCACATTGCACCATGCCCTAGTTATCACAATGCTCCATGTCCCTTGTCATCACAATTCTCCTCGTCCTTGTCATCACGATGCTACGTGACACTTCTCATCACAACATTACATGCTCTTGTTATCACAATGCTCCATGACCCCTGTCATCACAATGCTCCCTGACACCAATCATCACATTGCTTCATGCCCCTTTTCATTACAGTGCTCCATGATGCTCGTCATCACAATTACTCAAGGTCTTCACATCACAATGCTCCACGGTTTTGCCATCAGAATGCTCCATGCCCTGGTAATCTCACAGCTCAATATCCCTTGTCCTCACAATGCTCCACGTCCTTATCATCACAATGCTCCATGGCACTTCTCATCACAATGTTATATGCTCTTGTCATTACAATACTCCATGCACTTGTCATCACAATGCTCCATGACACCTGTCATAGGAAGCTCCATGCGCTTGTCATCACAATGTTTCATGAACTGGAAATTAAATTTATCAGTGGCCCTTGTCATCACAATGCTCCATGCCCTTGTCATCACAATGCTCCTTTACCACTGTCACAACAATCCTCCATGACACTTGGCATCACAGTGCTCCGTGCTATTGTCATCACTATGGAACATGAAATATGTCATCACAATGCTCCCTGACACCTGTCTTCACAATACTCCATGAACTTGTCATCACAATGCTCCATGCCCTTGTCATCACAATGTGCCATGCCCAATGTCATCACAATAATCCATGAAACTTCTCAGACCAATGATCCATGCCCCTTTTCATCACAATGCTCCATGAACCCTGTCATCACAATGCACCATGCCCATCATCATAATGCTTCATGCTATTGTCATCAAAATGAAATCCAAATGCTCCATGACCTCTGTCATCACAGTGCTCCAAACCCTTGTGATCACAATGTTCCATAACACTTGTCATCACAATGCCCCTGGACGCTACTCATCACAATTATCCATGGTCTTCCCATCTCAATGCCCCATGACATTTGTCATCACAATGCTAAATAAACTTGTCATCACAATGCTCCCTGACTCTTGCCATCAGTATGCTCCTTGAACCCTTTCATGACAAGGCTCCATGCCTTTTTCATCACAATGTTCCATGCCCTTTTCATCACAATGCTCCAAGACCCCTGCAATCACAATGCTCCTTGCCCTTGTCATCACAAAGCCCCATGACAAATGTCATGAGAATGCTCCATGGCATTCTCATCACAATGTTCCATGCCATTTTCATCACAATGCTCCAAGACACCTGTAATCACAATTCTCCATTCCCCTTTTCATCAGAATGCTCCATGAGACTTGTCATCCCATGAATCCATGGTCTTCTCATCAAAATGCTCAAGGACATTGTCATCAAAATGCTCCATTCCCTTATCATCACAATGCTCCATGACCCTTGTCATCACAATACTCCATGAACATTTTCAGCCCAATACTCCATGACCTTCTCATCACAATGCTCCATGACCCATATCATCACAATGCTCCGTGACCACTGTCATCACAACGCTCCATGACACCTGACAACACAATGATAAGGGACTCTTGTCATCACAATGCTCCATTCCCTAGTCATCACAATGCTCCATGACCCCTGTCATCACAATAGCCCATGAACATTTTCAGCCCAATGCTCCATGACCCTTGTCATTACATTGATCCATTCCCTTGTCATCCCAATGCTCCATGGCCCCTGTATTCACAATGCTCCGTGATGTTTGTCATCACAGTGCTCCATGACACCTGTCATCACAATGCTCCATGCCTTTGTCAGCAAAATGCTACATGACCTTGTCATTACAATGCTCTATGCGCTTGTCATCACAATACGCCATTACCATTGTCATCACGATCCTCCATGAAACTTGGGATCACATTGCTTCATGCCCTTGTCATCACAATGCTCCATGCTCCTTGAAATCAAAATGATCCATGACCTCTGTCATCACAATGCTCCAAACTCTTGTGATCACAATGTTCCATAACACTTGTCATCACAACTCTCCATGACGCCTGTCATCTCAATACTCCATGCCCTTATTGTCACAATGCTCCATGACATTTGTCATCACAATGCTCAATACACTTGTCATCACAATGCTCCCTGACACTTGTCGTCAGAATGCTCCTTGAACCCTGTCACAAAATGGCTCCATGCCTTTTTCATCACAATGTCCCATGCCATTTTCATCACAATGCTCCATGCCATTGTCATCAAAATACTCCACAAGTTTGTCATCAGAATGCTCCATGACCCTTGTCATCACAATTCTCCATGTACTTGTTGGCACAATGCTCCCTGACCCTTGTCATCACAATACTCCAAGCCATTGTCATCACAATGCTCCATTATCTTTGTCATCAGAATCCTCCATGACACTTGGCATCACAATGCTCCATGCCACTGTCATCACAATGGGCCATTACATATGTCATCACAATGCTCCCTGACACCTCTCTTCATAATACTGCATGACTTTGTCATCACAATACTCCATTCCCTTGCCATCACAGTGCGCCATTCCAACTGTCATCGCAATAATCCATGAAACTTATTAGACCAACCCTCCATGCCCTTGTCATCACAATGCTCCATGATCCCTGTCATCACAATGCTCCGTGACTCCAGTCATCACAATGCTTCATGACCTTTGTCATCACAATGGTCCATGCCTTCATCATCAACAGTCTCTATGACTTTTTAACCACAGTGCTCCATGAAGTTTTCATCACAATGCTCTTTGACCCATGTCATCACAATGCTCTATGCCTTTCTCAACACAATGCTCCATGACCCTTGTCATCACAATGCTCCATGGGCTTGTCAGCACAATGCTCCATGACCCTTGTCATCACAATGTGCCATGCGCTTGTCATCACAGTGCTCCACAATCTTGTCATCACAATGCCCCTTATACCTTGTCATCACAATGCTCCATGCACTTCTAATCAAAATGCTCTCTCACCACTGATATCACAATGTTACATCCCTATTTATCACAGTACTCCCTCACCGCTGTCATCACAATGTTCCATGACTCCTGTCATCACAATGCTACATGCACTTATCATCACAATGTTCGATGACCCCTGACATCACAGTGCTCCATAACCCCTGTCATCAAAATGCTCCATGACCCTTTGCATCAAAATGCTCCATGACCTTGTCATCACAATGCTCCCTGCCCTTCTCATCACAAGGCACCACGCCCTTGTCATCAAAATGCTCCATGACCTTTGTCATCACAAAGCTCCATGACCCTTGGCATCACAATGCTCCATGCCATTGTCATCACAATGCTCCATGGACCCTCTCATCACATTGATCCATGCAATTGTCATCAAAAAGCTCCATGACACTTATCACACTACTCGATGCCCTTTTCATCACAATGCTCCATGCCCTTGTCATTACAATCCTCCATGACCCATGTATCACTGTGTTCCGTGCCCTTGTCATTACAATGCTCAATGCCAACTCTCATCACAATAATCCACGAAAATTTTCAGACCAATGCTGCTGCCCTTGTCATCACAATGCTCCATGACCCATGCCATCACAACGTTCCACGGCCTTGTCATCACAAGGCTCCATGACCCTTGTCATCACAAAGCTCCAAGAACCCTGTAATCACAATGCTCCATGCCCTTGTCATCACAAAGCTCCATGACGCATGTCATCAGAATGCTACATGGCCTTCTCATCACAATGCTCCATGCCATTGTCATTACAATCCTCCATGACCCATGTATCACTGTGTTCCGTGCCCTTGTCATCACAATGCTCCATGCCCACTCTCATCACAATAATCCATGAAATATTTCAGAACAATGCTCCGTGCACTTCTCATCACAATGCTCAATTACCCCTGTCATAACAATGCTCCATGACCCCTGTCATCACAAAGCTCCACACCCCTTGTCATTACAGTGCTCCATGAGGCTTGTCATCACAATTATCCATGGTCTTCTCATCACAATGCTCCACGGTCTTGCCATCACACTGCTCCATGTCCCTGTCATCACAATTCTCCACGTTCCTGGCATCACTATGCTCCATGACACTTCTCATCAAAGTGTTACATGCTTTGTCATCACAATTCTCAATGCACTTGTCATCGCAATGCTCCATGACCCCTGTCATAGCAAGCTCCATGTGCTTGTCATCACAATACTCCACGTCCTTGTCGTCACAATGCTCCATGACCTTTGTCATCACAGTGCTCAATACACTGGTCATCAAAATGCTCCCTGACTCTTGTTGTCTGTATGCTCCTTGAAACCTGTCATAACAAGGCTCCATGTCTTTTTCATAAGAATGATCCCTGCTCTTTTCATCACAATGCTCCAAGACCCCTGTAATCACAATGCTCCATGCCCTTGTCATCACAAAGCTCCATGACGCCTGTCAGAATGCTCCATTGCCTTGTCATCACAATGCTCCATGCCCTTGTCATCACAATGCTCCAAGACCACTGCAATCACAATGCTCCCTGCCCCTTTTCATCAGAATGCTCCATGAGACTTTCCATTATAAGGCTCCATGGTTTTCTCATCACAATGCTCCAGGAACTTGTCATCACAGTGCTCCATTCCATTGTCATCACAATGTTCCATGACCCCTGTCATCACAATACTCCATGAATATTTTCAGCCCAATGCTCCATGCCCTTGTCATCACAATGCTCCATTACCCCTGTCATAACAATGCTCCATGACCCCTTCCATCACCATGTTCCACGGCCTTGTCATCACAAGGCTCCATGACCCTTGTCACCACAATGCTCCAAGACCCCTGTAATCACCATGCTCCATGCCCCTTTTCATCTCATTGCTCCATGAACCCTGTCATCACAATGCACCATGCCCACTATCATAATGCTTCATGCTATTGTCATCACAATGAAATCAAAATTCTCCATGAGCTCTGTCATCACAATGCTCCAAACCCTTGTGATCACAATGTTCCATAACACTTGCCATCACAACGCCCCATGCAGCTGGTCATCACAATTATCCATGGACTTCTCATTACAATGCTCCATGACCTTTGTCATCACAATTCTCAATACACTTGTCATCACAATGCTCCCTGACACTTGTCGTCAGTATGCTCCTTGAACACTGTCATGACAAGTCTCCATGCATTTTTCATCACAATGATCCATGCCCTTTTCATCACAATGCTCCATGCCATTGTCATCACAATACTCCACAAGCTTGTCATCAGAATGCTCCGTGACACTTGTCATCACAATGATCCATGACCCGTGTCATCACAATGCTCCATGCCCCTTGTCATTACAGTGCTCCATGATGCTCGTCATCACAATTATCCATGGTCTTCTCATCACAGTGCTCGACGGTCTTGCCATCACAATGCTTCATGCCCTGATCATCACAATACTCCTTGTACCTTGTTATCAAAATTCTCCACGTCCTTGTCATCACAATGCTCCATGACAGTTCTCATAACAATGTTACATGCTCTTGTCATCACAATGCTCCAAGCCCTTGTCATCACTATGCTCCATTATCTTTGTCATCACAATCCTCCATAACACTTGGCATCACAATGCTCCATGCCAATGTCATCACAATGGGCCATGAAATATGTCATCACAATGCTCCCTGACACCTGTCTTCACAATATTCCATGACCTTGTCTTCCCAATGCTCCATGCCCTTATCATCCCAATGTGCCATGCCCACTCTCAACACAATTATCCATGAAACTTATCAGACCAATGCTCCATGCCCCTGTCATCAAAATGCTCCAAGTCATTTTCATCACAATGCTCCATGAACCCTCTCATCACATTGTTCCATGCCCTTGTCATCACAAAGCCCCATGATGCTTGTCATCACAATGCCCGATGCCCTTCTCATCACAATGCTCCATGCCCTTGTCATTACAATCCACCATGACCTATGTATCACAGTGTTCAGTGTCCTTGTCATCACAATGCTCCATGCCCACTCTCATCACAATAATCCATGAAACATTTCAGACCAATGTTCCATGCCCTTCTCATCACAATGCTCCATTACCCCTGTCATAACAATGCTTCATGACCACTGCCATCACAATGTTCCACAGCCTTGTCATCTCAAGGCTCAATGACCCTTGTCATCACAATGCTCCAAGAACCCTGTAATCACAATGCTCCATGCCCTTGTCATCACAAAGCTCCATGACGCATGTCATCAGAATGCTCCATGGCCTTCTCATTCATGATGCTCCATGCCCATGTCATCACAATGCTCCAAGACTCCTGTAATAACAATAATCCATGCCCCTTTTCATCTCAATGCTCCATGAACCCTGTCATCACAATGCACCATGTGCAACATCATAATGGTTCAGGCTATTGTCATCACAATGAAATCAAAATGCTCCATGACCCCTGTCATCACAATGCTCCATGACCACTGTCATCACAACGCTCCATGAACCCTGATAACACAATGATCTGGGACTCTTGTCATCAAAATGCTCCATGACCCTTGTCTTCACAGTGATCCATGCCCTTGTCATCCCAATGCTCCATGATCCCTGTAATCACAATGCTCCGTGACACTTGCCATCACAGTGCTCCATGAAGCTTGTCATCACAATGCTCCTTGCCTTTGTCAGCAAAATGCTACATAATCTTGTCATTACAATGCTCCATGCGCTTGTCATTACATTCCTCCATAACCATTGGGATCACATTGCTTCATGCCCTTGTCAACTCTCTCTTGCCTTTCTGTTTTTTACAGATATTCGGATGTCCCTTTTGACCGGTGGGAAGTGACAATTCTTTGTAGTGTGCATTTGCATTGTGTGCTTGCTTAATTGGCCAGAAAGGGCGTATGCCTTTTCTCCTGAATATATTCAGGAGAAAAGGCATACGCCCTTTTTGGCCAACGGCATCACTGTCCAAGTTGTGATGCTTTTCCTGTACTTTAAAGGCGATTCCAATTTACCTCTTGAAATATGTTTTGTGCAATTCTGCCTCATTTTCAAGTCCCCTTCTTTACCTTCCCTGAACAGATTTTGGAAGAGAGTAGTCCTTTATAACTCTGCAGGTTTGTGAATTGCTGTGCCCCTGAGCCCCAATTTTCAAATCCCATTTTTGTGAGCTGGCCGCAAATCCACAATTTTGCTTCAGGACCTATACTGGTTCCAGGGGTGGCTATATTGGTTCCCTGTGGGTGGCTGAGGCTTTGGTTAATTCTTCTTGCTGACGGGAAATTTGAGTGACATGTGCCCGTCCAAATGCCTACATCTACTCTCTGATAGGTTCTCCCTCTTCCCTTTCATCCTCTGCACAATTAGCAAACTGTGTGCACCAGGAGGTTATAGGGGCTGACTCTCCTAAGTTGGGAGATTGATAGTAAAGCAGTTGGAATACCAAACTGGAGCAGAAGGAGAAGAAAAATTAGGAGAGTTTTAGAAACTTTTGCCATGACAGGTTGTCCATTCTCTAGGTTTCCCATCCATGTTATAACTGTAGTGATATTCCCTTCTACCTGGAGATTTGGGACCCATGGAATGGTTGCATGCATTACTACTTTAAGGGTCTGCATTTTCTCTCCCAATCTCACCAGTCCTCTCAGTCCCAAGTCTCCAGCCTTATGTCTCATCCAGCTGTCTTTGCCGATAGGGTCATTCCAGGTTTCATCAGAACCTTTGAAGGAATTGTGTAAGAATTTCGCTGTTTTTTGGTTTTGTTTTTGAAATTCATGTTTATAATGGGGTTGAGCTGATTGTCACTGACTTGTTTATGCCGGTCTAGACACAATTGGTTCCCTTACGAAGACATATTAATACATAGGTTTTAAGATTCTTACTAGTCAGATATATACCTATGCGGGAAATAGGGGTGTTGAGTCCCGTTCACTGAGGAAGTTGTAGGTCTTGTCTATTCTGTATTTGGTTTATGGAATGGTACCTGTGTTAATATCAAACTCTGGTTTTATGCATCACCCCACCTCTCCTTTCTCCTGAAGCAGGCATAAGAATTTTTTTTCTAAATGTGAGACTCTGTTCTCTTTCCTAATTCAGTTCATGTGTTGTGATATTGACATTTCCTCTATAAGTGATATCTTATGATAAGATTCTTTTTTCTGTGTGACTAATTTCCCCTAGAATCATCATACTTAAATCCACTCATTATGCTGCTACTGGCCTTATATACATTGATTTCACGTCTGAGTGATATTCCGTTGTACAAAATTACCACAAGTTCTTTATGCATTTCTGTTTTTCCTGGGATATTTTAGGTGTACCAAAGTTGAGGTTCTTGTATGCAGAGCAGCCCTAAACTTTGGGGTGCGTGCGTCTTATTCATATTTAGTCTTCCCAAGTTATATGCCCATGAGTTGAAGTCCCCTTTGCTCGGGGGCTTTGTATTTTAGATGTTTTAGGAAACAGCATACACTTCTTCAGAGTGGCTCTTGGATATTTATACCCCACCCATCAGCGTGACTTGGCTCCCTGTTTCCCATGGCCTCTCCTGCATTTCTGGTTTGTACACATTTTTTGGATGGCCTTTCTGAGCAGTGGAAATTGAGACTTCTTTGTTGTGCGGATATGCATTTCCCTCTTGCTTGGTTGGCCAAAAACTCTGTCTGTGTTTTTTTCCTGAAGATATTCACGAAAAAAACAGATACATCCTTTTGCCCAACTGCATCATTTTAGAAATTCTGCTGCTTTTCATATGATTTAAATGTGAGTAGAATCTACCTTTTGAAATCTGTTTCCTGCAATTCTGCCTCTCATTCAGATCCTCTTCATTGCCTTACCTGAATATATTTTTGGACGTTGGTTATCATTTATATCTTTGCAGGTCTGTTAATTGTCTGCTCCTGAGCTGCATTTTGCAACTCGCTTTTTTTGTGTGTTGTATGCCAAACCATTGGATTGCTTCCGGCCCTATTCCGGTTCTGGGGAGGCAGGCTGAGCCTTTGGTTAATTCTTCTTCCTAATGGGAAAATGGAGTGGCATGTGCCTGTCAAAACTCCTACAGCTAACCTCTCATTGGTTTCCCCTCTTCCCATTTATCCTATGCACAAATTGAAAACTGTGTAAAACAGGAGGTTAAAGGTGCTGATTCTCCAAGTGGGGAGATTGTTAGTAATGTGGCTGGAATGGCGAACCTCAGCACCAGGAGATCAAAAATGAGGTGCATTTTAGACACCTTTTCCTGAGCACATGGTGTACATTCATCTCAGTTTCCCAGGCATGTTTTCACTGTCAGAAGATTCCCTTGAACCTGCAGATTTGGGACCCATGGAATGGGTACCAGGCAGTATTACTTTAAAAGGTCTGCATTTTCTCACCAAGCCTCTCTAACATCTCTTAGCGTGCATAGCTTCCAGCCTTATATATCATCCTGCTGTGGGTCTACATGTGTTCAATTCATGTTACATCGTAGACCTTCAACAAAAGTTGTAAGAATTTTTGTCTGTCTCACTGTTTCTATAAATATTTTTAAATTTATTTTTATATTGGTTACAGCTGATTTTCAAAGCTCTGTTTTTTGCTCCTGTACATCCACTTGATTCATGTACTGTGAGACAACAATAAATTCCTTTTCAGATGCTTACCAGTCATATGTATTATTTTCCAGTGACTTGAGTGGGCTGAGTGCAGTTCTTTGAGGTACCGTGTAGGCCTTGTCAGTTATTCAATTTGGTACTTGGAATGGTATCTTTGCTAATTTCAACCTCCTGGATAATACCTCACCATTCCCCACTTTTCCCATTTAGCAGCCTTATGTCTATTTTCTACATATTTGACTATGTTTCTGTATTGTAATTTATTTCATGTGTAGCCATTTTTGATTCCACCTTTAAGTGACATCTTATGATATGTGTCTTTTTCTTTCTGACATATGTCACTTAGAATGATCGTATGTAACTCCTCCAGAGTTGTTCCAACTGGCCTTATTTCATTGATTTCTGGATGAGTCATATTCGTCTCTACATAAGTACCCCATCTCTTTTATCCATTTTATCCTTCCAGGGACATTTAGGTTATATCCAAGTTGAGGCCCTTTTTAACAGAGAGGTGGTAAACGTTGGGGTGCCTGTTTTCTGTCGATTTTTGTTTTCCCCAAGGTATACGCCCATGAGTGCAAGTGCCCTATGCTCTGTAGCTCATTTTTTAGATGTTTTAGCAAACACAATACACTTCGCCAGAGTGGCTGTTGGCAAATTGCATTTCCACTATCAGCCTCACAGGGCTCCCTCTTCTCCTTGCCCTGTCCTGCATTTCTGGTGTTTACACTTTACGTGGATGGCCCTTCTGACTGATGTGAAGTGATACATTTTGTAGTATTGATTTCCAGTGTCCACCTGTTTGGTTGGATAAAAAGTGTGTATGGCCTTTACTTGAATATATTCAGAAAAAATGCATACGCCCTTGTTGGCCAACAGCATCATTGGCGAAGTTCAGACCCTTTTCTTGTACTTTAATGGGGAGTCCTTTCTACCTGTTCAAATATGTTTCCTGCCACTCTCCCTTGCTTACAAGTCCTTTTCTGTGACTTACCTCAAGACATTTTTCGACGATAGATATTTTCAACTCTGCAGTTTCATGAATTTTAGTGACCCTGAGTTCCATTATTCAACTTGTGTTTATGGAAACTGGACACAAAACAGTGGGATTTCCTCTAGCCCTATTCTGTTTCCGTGGGCAATTCTAGCCTTTTATGAATTTGTCTTCCGGATTGAAAATTAGAGTGGCATGTGCCTTTCCGAACACCTAAGACTTGTCTCTAAATTTTTCTCATCCTTCCGCTTCATCCTCTGGACAAATTCCAAACTGTGTGCAACAGGATGTTGACGGTGCTGATATGCCCAAGTGAGGAGGTTGTTAGGAAAGATGCTGGAGGGGTGAACCCAAGCACCAGGCGATGAGGAGATGAGGTGCCTTTTCCAAACTCTTTCCGATCAAATGGTGTACTATCCTCTAGGTGTGACAGGCATGTTTTAGCTGTAGGAAGGGTCCCGTGCATGTAAGGAGAACACCAGGGATTTTTCCAAATCAGTGCCTCCCCGAACCCCAAACTGGGGAATTTTTAGGCTACGGCTACACGCATGTCCATTAAGGGCCTTGGGAAATAGGCAGAGCCCAAACTTTAGATGATTGAAATCTTCAGGGTCAGAAGCGCTCACCATTGGCCTTGCTTAGGTTACATTTTGTCTGTCATTGATAGATGATGTCAATAAAAATATCTATTCTTTTTCAGATTATTTCCCCTTATAGGTTATTGCAAAATATTCAGTGTAGTTCCCTGTGCTATACAGTAGTTCCTTGTTGATGATCTATTTTATACATAGCAGTGTGTATGTGTTAATCCCAAACTGTTAATTTATCCCTTCTCCTACCTTTCCCCTTTGGTAATAATAAATTATAAGATTTTATACTTCTCAGAAATGGGGGAGCTGAAAGAGAGGTATCATTTTCAATGGAAAAGCATTGAAAACACGATTGAAGCTTCAGCCAAGAGTATTCGATGTACATCCATGGAAATAAATCACTTCATTTATCTAATGTTGACCTGACAAATAAGACCAACGTCTTCACTGAACTTGCTTATAGGAAGGTGATGGAAATATCAAATGTAAGTCTTAGAAACATCTTATTTTACCCGAGCGATATACACTGCTCTATGTTAACTACAGTTTGGCTCACACATCTGTTCATTGAAGTTACAATGTTCTCAATTTCTGTTACTGATCCTCCAGAGTGGACCCCAACAGGAGTCCCCGTGCCCAGTGTCATTGGAGCCAACAGATCAAGACTGAGTTTGGTTCAGAAGCAAAGGAAACATTATTTTGAAAACAGAAAGGAGAGGTGAGAGCGTGCACTCCCCCACGGGCTGTGGGCTGGGCTGCTGTGTAGGGATCCCGGCAGCGTCAGTGGGAGGGAGGGGATGGAGCTCTCGAGGGCTGGGTTGGCTGCAGCTCAGGCTCTATGCCGCGGAGTCTGCATGGGACCCCGCTAGCTGAGGTGTTGACCCAGCCATTCTGAACTAGGAAATCGGGTCTGAAGTGCCGGGTGTGGGACCTCTGCATGCGGAACCCTAGGAGCACGTGAAATTAGACAAAGCACAAAGGAAAAACAGGTTAGACTTTATTTTATTGCCCAGATTCTCTTTTTATCTCCCAGGAGTTTTTAATGAACGTTGCCGGAGTTGAACACCTCCTCGGCTTTTGGTTCTTTTCCTCATTCTTGGGGTGTTGAGGGTGCAGACCCCTCTTTTGTAACTGCTTCATGCTGTGGTGGGAGCCCTGATACATGGGGGGAGGGGCAAAACGTCTCCCCACCAGCCTCCAGGTGAGGTTGATTGTCCCAAGGACTCCTGCCTCACTTCTCGTCCGCCTGAGCACCAGCATTGGAAGTGTTATAGATTCTAATGACCTTTAAGGGTCCAGGAAAGAGATGCACAGAGATGCTGCGGTGGCAGGTTTCACCCCACCCCACATTTGTTCGGCGACCTTAGACTGACGTTTTTTGCCAGCCTAGATGCTCTGACCACTAGTCTGTGCTTTCTTTAATTAGGACCCTGAATTAATGTACACACAGCACCATGTGTCAGAGCCCTGCCCGCACAACTCCCAGACAGTCAAGGGTCAGTGGTGATCCAGGACCATGACGTCCACTGAGTCAACGGCCTTTAGAAGTAGCCAGCAGTCCAGCCAGTCATATTGACCACCATCACCGTGGTGTCTGTAGGGCTTTCTATGGTGAAAGCATGATATATGTTTCCCCCGCCAAGCTTATTAGCTCCCCTCTGGGTGCAGTAAGTCCTGCAAGCAGTAGTCTGCTCTTTCGGGGCACAGTCTTGTTGTTTTCTGAGAGAAACTCCAGGTCAAGTGATGGTCACACGAGTCATTTTGGGGGCCTGTTGCCCCCGTTTGTCTCTCTGGAGGTTGGAGTTGGAGGGCCTCCTCACTCGAGGTCAGTGTGTCCACAGAGCGACCCCTTCATCTTCAGGGCATGATGGGTGGTTAGGATCACCACGTGGGGTCCTTTTCCCTTAGGAGGGAGCTGGCCTTGCGGGCTTCTGATTCAGCTTTTAGATACCCCTGTATCCTGGCCTGATGAGTCGGTGGGCAAAGCCCTTGGTGACCATAGTTTATCATACCTGAAGGACATTCTTGTGTTGCTCCATTTCACGTGGTCCCAGTTTTTGCACTAAGGCTCCAAGGGCGATTAACCTATGACCGGGTATGTAAAGGTCAAAGGGTTTAGCTAAATTAGGGAGTTCCTGGGCAAGGGTCTGAATTGACTGCTCTTTCCATTCTTGAAAGGCTGCTTCTGGATTCTATTCAAAAGGATCATCATCTTTTCGTGTCAGTGTTTCATGTAGAGGCCCAGCTATTAGACTGTAGTTAGGGATCCAGATGCAGAAAACCTTGGCCTCCCCAGGAACCCCTAAGCTGTCTTCTAGTTTTAGAAGAGGTAAGGCTGCAAATAGCTTCTTCCCTATTCTGGGATGTGTTTCTCCGAATATCTGTGAGAATGAAGCCCAGGCATGTCACCTTAGCCTGGGATATTTGAGCCTTTTTCTTGGACACCTTCTATCCTTTCTTGACTAGGTAGTTCAGAGGCGTCTTTAGTAGGCCTGGCGATCAGAATGTCCTCTGCATATTGAAGGAGGGTTCCCTTTTACAGAGGTAGAACTTTTAGGTCTTTAGAGGACATTTCCCTAATGATGGTGTGGGTATTTTTGAACCATTGGGGAAGGACGGCCCAGCATTATTGCTTTGGTTGCATGTTGTGTCCTGCCACTAACAAACCAAAAATCCTTGTGACTCTGAGATGAATGGAATACAGAAGAAGGCATCATTGAAGTCTAATACAGAATGCCATGGCCTGGTGGATGGTAGAATGACCAGCAGGGTGTAGGAAATAGGAGCTACTGGATGTATATCCTCGGTGGCTTCACTGACTGTCCTGATATCCTTTACCAGGTCCCCAGCAGCCAATGGGACTCTCGTGGTCAGGCCAATCCCAGGATATGGAGCTCACCTGGGCTGCACCCCCCACCCCACAGCCCACGGGGCCCTCGTGGTCAAGTCCCTCCCAGGGTATGGAGCTCACCTGTGCAGTTACCCAGCAGCCCATTGGGCTCTCATATCCAGGCCCTTCCCAGGATACGGAGCTCCCCTGGGCAGGTACCCAAGCAGGGCTGGACACACAAGAACTGTGCACATAGCCCACCTTGCAGAGAACCCCCATCTCACCTGTCACTCACACCTGACACAGAACGCCTCAGAACAGGACTTGAACTAACAAAGAGCAGCCCTGACAGGTCTGTGACCCTGGCTATCACTCTGTGCAGCCTCTCTCGGCCTGGTCTTCCAGACACTTCCACTGCAGCCAGGGCACCAGGCCTCTGTCTCCACCCACCATCACTCCTCTCCCTGACTCCTGGGTTCCTCTCATTAGTATAGCGTCTTCTTGAAGTTGTTTTCCACTCATGGACCAGATAAAATGATGAGAAAAAAAAGCCGCAGCTGAAACCCCTTGTCTATCCTGACTCTCAAGAGCCCACACCTGTTCCTTGGCCGTGGCCCGTTTAGCAAGGTTCATTTTCTGCAACTGTGATCCCCTGAGGGGTGAGGATTGGCTGATTTGGGCAGCCTGACACTGCCTGCCAGCCCTCCCCAGGTGTGCCTTGGTTGAGGTCAATATAAACACCTCTCCAGTCAGCAAGAGCCCCTGTAGCTGTGCCTGACGCCATATTATCTGCCCCGTCAGCAGTGTCGGGGCTGGGGTGGTGGGAGGGAGTGAGGGGCCATGGCTTTTTGGGTGGCCCAGTGTGAGTGGGGCTCTGCTGGACTTTCTGCAGGAGTTGCCAGGCTGCCACCTGCCAAAGAAGAGGATGTGTCACCCATACCTGCCGCTGGAATTTCTCCCCAGGCAGAGGTAACGAAGTAAAAAAGCAGTGGGGGCCGTGGCAGGAGGGGTATCTCAGGTAGGGAAATGGAAAGCTTCCAGAAGAGCATCTGGGGCCAGGACCATCCTGTCTGGCCAGCAGGCATCAAGTCGGCCTGCATGCTGTCGTTTGTGTGGCTCCACAGCCCTTCCTCTAGGCTTGCAAGATCTTGTACATATTCAGCTGTTTTACCTGGAAAGGGTGGGGAGAGTTCAGCTGCAGCAGGACTGGGGCTCAGCTCACATTTACTCACAGATGCCTCGACACAGTCCCCCAGCTTTGCAATGAGGATGTTCCTTGTGGGGGGGAGCGCTGCTCACTGCATGGGAGACGATTTCCCACCTCTGACCAACTTAAGAATTTTTTACAACTGGAGCAAGTGCCCTGATACGATTATCCTTTGTATAACTGTGGGGTTCTGTTTATTTATTTTTTTTCTTTTTTTCTTTTTGGTTCAAGGTAGATTTTATTTATTCCTCTTTTTTTTTAATTTGGAGATATAAACATGGAAATAATGCATTAATATAAAGACGTCTATGTGAAGGGAAAAACGTTTTTTGGTTTATTTTATTAAATGTTACTTATTTATTTTTAATTTTTTTAAAACTTATTTATTTCTTTTATACAGCAGGTTCTTACTGGATATCTATTTTATACATATGTGTGCACATGTGAATCCCAGTCTCCCAATTCATCCCACCACCACCCTCACATGTCGTTCCCCCCTTGGTGTCCATATGTTTGTTCTCTACATCTGTGTCTCTATCTCTGCCCTGGAAACTGGTTCCTCTTTACCATTTTTCTAGGTTCCACATATATGCATTAACATACAATATTTGTTTTTCTCTTTCTGACTTACTTCACTCTGTATGACAGTCTCTAGATCCATCAAGGTCTCTACAAATGACCCAATTTCATTCCTATGTATGGCTGAGTAATATTCCATTGTATATATGTACCACATCTTTATCCATTCATCTGTCTGTGGGCACTTAGGTTGCTTTCATTACCTGGCTATTGTAAATAGTACTGCAATGAACATTGTGGTGAATGTGTCTTTTTGATTTATGGTTTTCTCTGGGTATATGCCCAGTAGTGGGATTGCTGGATTATATGGTAATTCTATTTTTAGTTTTTTAAGGAACCTCCATACTGTTCTCCATAGAGACTATATCGATTTACATTCCCAGCAATAGTGGAAGAAGGTTCCTTTTCTCCACACCCTCTCCAGCATTTGTTGTTTGTAGATTTTCTGATGATGCCCATTCTAACAGGTGTGACGTGATACCTCATTGTAGTTTCGATTTCCATTTCTCTAATAATTAGTGATGTTGAGCAGATTTTCATGTGCGTACTGGCCATCTCTATGTCTTCTTGGAAGAAATGTCTATTTAGATCTTCTTCCATTTTTGTATTGGGTTGTTTGTTTTATTAATATTGAGCTGCATGAGCTGTTTATATATATTGGAGATTAATTATTTGTCCATTGATTCATTGGCAAATATGTTCTGCCATTCTGAGGGTTGTCTTTTCGTCTTGTTTGTAGTTTCCTTTGCTTTGCAAAAGCTTTTACATTTCATTAGGTCCCATCTGTTTAGTTTACTTTTTTATTTCATTACTATAGGAGGTGGATCAAAAAAGATCTTGCTGTGATTTACGTGAGAGTATCCTTCGTAAGTTCTCCTCTCAGAGTTTTATACTGTCCGGTCTTACATTAAGGTCTCTAATCCATTTTGAATATATTTTTATGTATGGTGTTGGGGAGTGTTCTAATTTCATTCTTTTACATGTAGCTGTCCATATTTCCCAGCACCAATGATTGAAGAGACTGTCTTATCTCCATTGTATAGTCTTGCCTCCTTTGTCATACATTAGTTGACCATAGGTGTGTAGGATTATCCCTGGGCTTTCTTTTGCTTTTTTTTTCTTTTACACGTTTATTGGAGTATAATTGTTTTACAATGGAGTGTTAGTTTCTGCTGTATAACAAAGTGAATCAGCTATACATATACAAATATCACCAGATCCCCTCCCTCTTGCATCTCCCTCCCACATTCCATATCACACCCCTTTATGAGGTCACAAAGCACCGAGCTGATCTCCCTGTTCTATGTGGCTGATTCTCAGTAGCTATCAGTGTTACATTTGGTAATGTATTTATGTCCATGCCACTCTGTCACTTCATCTCAGCTTACCCATCCCCCTTCCGGTGTCCTCAAGACCTTTCTCTATGTCTGTGTCCTTAATCCTGTCCTGCCACTAGGTTCTTCAAAATCTTTTTTTTCTTCTTTAGATTCCGTATATCTCTGTTAACATACAGTATTTGTTTTTCACTTTCTGACTTACTTCACTGTGTAGGACAGATTCTAAGTCCATCCACCTCAGTACAAATAACTCAGTTTTGCTTCTTTTTATGGCTGAGTAATATTCCATTGTATATATGTGCCAGATCTTCTTTATCCATTCATCTGTCGATGGACACTTAGGTTGCTTCCATGTCCAAGCTATTGTAAATAGAGCTGCAATGAACTTTTTTGTACATAACTCTTTTTGAAATATGGTTTTCGCAAGGCAAATGCCCAGTAGTTGGATTGTTGTGTCGTATGGTACCTCTATTGTTAGTTATTTAGAGGAAACTCCGTACTGTTCTCCCTAGTGCCCATATCAATTTACGTTCCCACCCACAGTGCAAGTGTGTTCCCTTTTCTCCAATAAAGGCCTCTCCGGCATTTATTGTTTTGTAGATTTTTTTGATGATTGCCACTCTGACTGCTGTGTGGTGATACCTCACGATAGTTATGATTTGCATTTCTCTAATGATTAGTGATGTTCAGCATCCTTTCATGTGTTTCTTGGTAATCTGTATATCTTCTTTGGAGAAATGTCTATTTAGGTCTTCTGGCCGTTTTTGGATTGGGTTGTTTGTTTTTGTGATATTGAGCTACATGAGGTGCTTGTAAAGTTTGGAGATTAATCCTTTGTCAATTGCTTCATTTGAAAATATTTTCTCCCATTCTGAGGGTTGTTTTTGCATCTTGTTTATGTTTTCCTGTACCGTGTAAAAGCTTTTAAGTTTTATTAGGTCCCATTTGTTGATTTCTGTTTTTATATCCATTTCTCTAGAAGGTGAGTCAAAAAGGATCTTGCTGTGATTTATTTCATAGAGTGTTCTGCCTATGGTTTCCTCTAAGTGTTTTATAGTGTCTGGTCTTATATTTAGATCTCTAATCCATTTAGAGTTTATTTTTGTGTATGGTGTTATGGAGTGTTCTAATTTCATTCTTTTATGTGTAGGGGTCCAGTTTTCCCAGCACCAATTACTGAAGAGACTGTCTTTTCTCCATTGTATATCCTTAGCTCCTTTGTCATAGATGAGATAGCCATAGGTATGTAGGTTTAACTCTGGGCTTTCTGTCCTGTTCCACTGATCTGTGTTTATGCCAATCTACATACACTTGATTCCATTATGGAGACATTTAAATACATAGGTTTCAAGATTGTTACCAGTCAGATAAATTCCTCTTCAGTGAATAGGGTGTTTTGTGTCCAGTTCATTGAGAAAGGAGTAGGTCTTGTCTATTACATATTTGGTATATGGAATGGTATGTGTGCTAATTTCAAACTCTGCTTTTACACATCACCCCACGTCACCTTTCCCCTTAAGGAGGCATAAGTGTGTTTTCTAAATGTGTAACTCTGTTCTCTTTTGAAATTCAGTTCATGTGTAGCCATGTTTACATTCCCTCTATAAGTGATATATTACAATAAGTTTCTGTTTCTTTGTGGCTCATTTCACTTAGCATCATCGTACCTAAAGCCACTCATTATGCTGCTATTGGCCTTATGACATTGATTTTATGTCTGAGTGACATTCCATTGTATATAAGTACCACAACATCTATATCCATTTTTTTCCTTTCCTGGGATATTTAAAGTGTACCGAAGTCGAGGTTCTTGTAAACAGAGCAGCCCTAAACTTTGTGCTGGCTGTGTGTTGCGGATTTTTAGTTTTCCCAAAATACACGCCCATGAGTGGAAGTGTGCTATGCTCTGTAGCTCTGTTTTAGAAAACAACATACAGTTCTGCAGAGAGGCTGTTGGCAATTTACATCCTGTCCATCTGTGTAACCAGGCTCCCTTTTCTCCATGGCCTGTCCTGCATTTGTGGTTTTCACACTATTTGTGGATGGCCCTTTAGACTGGAGTTAAGGGACACTTCTATGTAGTGTGGATTTTCAATGCCTGATGGCTTGCTTGGCCAAAAAGGGCGTATGCATTTTTTCCCGAATATATTCAAGAAAATACACATACTCCCTTTTCTGCCAAGGGCAACATTGTTGGAGTTCTGTCGATTTTCATGTGCTTTAAAGATGACTCCAATGTAACTCCTGAAATCTGTTTCCTTCAATTCTGCCTTGCATTCAAATCCTCTTCACGGCCTTACCTCAATATATTTCTGGATGGTAGTTGTCCTTTATAACTCTGCAAGTTTGTGAATTGCTGTGCCCCTGATATCCATTTTTCAAACTGCCTATTTGTGAGCTGGCTGCAATACCGCAGGATGGCTTTAGGCCCTAGTCTGGTTCCAGGGCTTCAGGCTGAGCCTTTGGTTAATGCTTCTTCCTGATGGGAAAGTAGAGTGATATGTGCCCATCCAAACACCTACAGCTAATCTCTCATTTGTTTCTCCTCTTCCTGTTCATCCTCTGCACTATTTGCAAACTGTGCATAAAAGGAGGGTAAAGGCGCTGTCACTCCAAGTGGGGAGATTTTTAGTATTGCAGATGGATTGGTGAAGCCGAGCACGACGAAAGGAAAAATGAGGTACCTTTTAGAAAACTTTCCCAATTACACAGTGTACCAACAACTGGGTTTCCCATGCATGTTTTTTTTTTTTTTTTTTTTTTTTTTTTTTTTTTTTTTTTTGCGGTATGCGGGCCTCTCACTGTTGTGGCCTCTCCCGTTGCGGAGCACAGGCTCCGGATGCGCAGGCCCAGCGGCCATGGCTCACGGGCCCAGCCGCTCCGCGGCATATGGGATCCTCCCAGACCGGGGCACGAACCCGTATCCCCTGCATCGGCAGGCGGACTCTCAACCACTGCGCCACCAGGGAGGCCCATGCATGTTTTAACTGTAGGAAGATTCCCTTAAACCTGGAGAGTTGGGACCACTAGAATGCGTAGCACACAGTATTGCTCTAAGTGGCGTTCTTTTGCTCACACAACCTCAGCAATCTTGTCAGCCCCAAGTGTCCAGTCTTATGTCTCATCCAGCTGTGGGTGTAAAGGTGGTCAATCCAGGTTGGATCACAGGCCCTGAATGTAATTTTTAAGATTTCTCTCTGTTTCACTGTTTTTGCATTTTGCTTTTGAAACTTATTTTTATAAGGGGGTTTAGCTGAATTTCAGTGCTGTGTTCATGCCATTATACACACATATGCTTTCTTTATGGAGACATGAGAATATATATGTTTTAAAATTCTTAGAGTCAGATATATTCCTCTGCAATGAATAGGGGGTGTTGATTCCAGTTCATTGTGCTGGGAGTAGGTGTTGTCTATTACATACTTGGTTTAGGTAACAGTATCTGTGTTAATTTAAAACTGTGGTTTTATGCATCACCCCACCTCGGCTTTCCTCTTAAGCAGGCAGAAGATTGTTTTCTAAATGTGTGACCCTGTTGGTTTTTAATCCAGTTCATGTGTAGCCATGTGTACATTCGCCCTATGAGAGATAACTTATGATAAGATTTGTTACTCTGTTATCTTTCCTAACTCAGTTCATGTGTAGCCATGGTTACAGGACCTTTGTAAGTGATACCTTATGATAAGTTTCTTTTTCAATGTGACTTATTTCACTTAGAATCATTGTACATGAATCCACTCATTTTGCTGCTACTGGCTTTATGACATTGATTTCATGGCTAAGGGATATTCAGTCGTACGTAAGTACCACAATTTATTGAACGATTTTTTTATTTCCTGGGACATATAAGGTGTACCCAAGTTGAGGTTCGTGTAAGCAGTGCAGCCCTAAATTTTGGGGTGGCTCTGCTTACTGATTTTCATTTTTCCAAATGTGTATTCCCTAGACTGGAACTGCCATTGGCTCTGAAGCTCTGTTTTTTATTTGTTTTAGGGAACACAATGCACTCCCCCAGAGAGGCATTTAGAAATTTACATCCTGCCCATTAGCCTAACCAGACTCCCTGTTCTCCAGGGCCTGTCTGGCCTTTCTGTTTCTTACATATTTTCTGGATGTTACTTTTTACCAGTGGGAAGTGATACTACTTTGTAGTGCAGATTTGCATTGCCCGCTTGCTTGCTTGGCCAAAAAGGGCGTATGCATTTTCTCTTGAATATATTCAGGAGAAAACACATACGCCCTTTTTGCCCAAGTGCAATATTCAAGAAGTTGTGCCCCTCTTCCTGTGCTTTACAGGCGATTCCAACGTACCTCTTGAAATCTGTTTCCTGCTATTCTGCCTCGCTTTCAAGTCCGCCTCATTGCCATCCCTCAACAGATTTTTGGACGATAGTTGTCCTTTATTACTCTGCCAGATTGTGAATTGCTGTGCCACTGAGATCCATATTTCAACTCGTTTTTTGAGCTGTACCCAAGTCCAAAATTTTGGTTCAGGACCTATACTCTTTCCCGGTGGGTGGCTGAGACTCTGGTTAATTCTTCTTCCTGCCTGGAAATTAGAGTGACATGTGCCCGTCCAAATGCCTAACAGCTACTCTCTCATTGGTTCTCCCTCTTCCCTTCCATCCTCTGCCAAATTGGCAACCTGTGCGAACCAGGAGGTTAAAGGGGCTGTCTCTCCAATTTGGGAGATTGATAGTAAAGCAGTTGGAAAGTCAAAGCGGAGCACCAGGAGAGGGACTACTCGTTGAGTTTTAGAAACCTTTTGTATTCACAGTGTGTCCATTCTCTAGGTTTCCCGTACATGTTATAGCTGTAGTAATATTCCCTTCAAAATGGAGAGTTGGGACCCATGGAATGGGGGCCATGCATTTTTGCTTTAAAGGGTCTGCATTTGCTCACCCAATCTCACCAATCCTCTCAGTCCCAACTGTCCAGCCTTATACCACATCCAGCTGTCATTGTAGATAGGGTCATTCCAGGTTTCATCAGAGACCCTGAAGGAATTGTAAAGAATTTCCCAGTTTTTTGATTTTGTTTTTGAAATTCCTTTTTATAGTGGGTTTGAGCTGATTCTCGCTGCCATGTTTATGCCACTCTAGACACACTTGATTCCCTTACGGAGACATATCAATACATAGGTTTTAAATTTCTTACTAGTCAGATCTATTCCTCTGTGGGAAATGTGGGGTTTTGAGTCCCTTTCCCTGAGGAAGGTGTTGGTCTTGTCTATTCCACAGTTGGTTTTGGAAACGGTACCTGTGCTTATATCAAATTCTGGTTTTATGCATCACCCCACCTCTCCTTCCCTGTTAAGGATGCATAAGAGTGTTTTCTAAATGTGAGACTCTGTTCTCTTTCCTAACTCAGTTCATGTGTAGCCATGTTTACAGGATCTTCATAAGTGATTTCTTATGATAAGTTTCTTTTTCTGTGTGACTTATTTCACTTAGAATCATCGTACCTGAATCCACTCACTCTGCTGCTCCTGGTCTTATGACATTGATTTGATGGCTGAGGGATATTCCATCGTACATAAGTACCACAATTTTTTGAACCATTTTTATATTTCCTGGGATATTTAAGGTGTACCCAAGTTGAGGTTCTTGTAAGCAGTGCAGCCCTAAATTTGGGGGTCGCTCTGTGTTACTGATTTTCAGTTTTCCCAAGGTGTATTCCCTAGACTGGAAGTGCCCTTGGCTCTGTAGCTCTGTTGTTTACTTGTTTTAGCGAACACAATGCACTCCTCCAGTGAGGCAGTTGGCAATTTACATCCCGCCCATCAGCATAACAAGGCTCCCTGTTCTCCAGGGCCTGTCTTGCCTTTCTAGTTTTTACACATTTGTGGATGTCCCTTTTGACCGGTGGGAAGTGATACTTCTTTGTAGTGCAGATTTGCATTGCCCACTTGCTTGCTTGGCCACAAAGGGCGTATGCGTTTTCTCCTGAATATATTCAGGAAGTAACTCATACGCCCTTTTTGGCCAAGTGCATCATTGTCGAAGTTGTGCCCCTCTTCCTGTGCTTTACAGGCGATTCCAACGTACCTCTTGAAATCTGTTTCCTGCTATTCTGCCTCGCTTTCAAGTCCACCTCGCTGCCTTCCCTCAACAGATTTTTGGACAATAGTTGTTCTTTATTACTCTGCCAATTGGTGAATTGCTGTGCCCCTGAGCTCCATTTTGCAACTCGTTTTTTGTTAGCTGTACGCAAGTCCAAAATTTTGGTTCAGGACCTATACTTGTTCCCGGTGGGTGGCTGAGACTTTGGTTAATTCTTCTTCCTGCCATGAAATTAGAGTGGCATGTGCCCGTCCAAATGCCTAACAGCTAGTCTCTCATTGGTTCTGCCTCTTCCCTTCCATCCTCTGCCAATTGGCAATCTGTGCGAACCAGGAGTTTAAAGGGGTTGTTTCTCCAATTTGGAAGATTGATAGTAAAGCAGTTGGAAAGTCAAACCTGAGCAACAGGAGAGGGACTATTCGTTGAGTTATAGAAACCTATTTGTATTCACAGTGTGTCCATTCTCTAGGTTTCCCATACATGTTATAGCTGTAGTAATATTCCCTTCAACCTGGAGAGTTGGGACCCATGGAATGGGGGCCATGCATTTTTGCTTTAAAGGGTCTGCATTTGCTCACCCAATCTCACCATTCCTCTCAGTCCAAGTGTCCAGCCTTATACCACATCCAGCTGTCATTGTAGATAGGGTCATTCCAGGTTTCATCAGAGACCCTGAAGGAATTGTAAAGAATTTCTCTGTTTTTTGGTTTTGTTTTTGAAATTCCTTTTTATAGTGGGTTTCAGCTGATTCTTGCTGCCATGTTTATACCAGTCTAGACACACTTGATTCCCTTACAGAGACATATCAATACATAGGTTTTAAGTTTCTTACTAGTCAGATCTATTCCTCTGCGGGAAATATGGGGTTTTGAGTCCCTTTCACTGAGGAAGGTGTAGGTCTTGCCTATTCCAAAGTTGCTTTTAGAAAAGGTACCTGTGCTTATGTCAAACTCTGGTTTTATGCATCACCCAACCTCTCCTTTCCCCTAAAGCAGGCATAAGAGTGTTTTCTAAATGTGAGACTCTGTTCTCTTTCCTAACTCAGTTCATGTGTAGCCATGTTTACAGGATATTCATAAGTGATATCTTATGATAAGATTCTTTTTCTGTGTGACTTATTTCACTTAGAATCATCGTACCTGAATCCACTCACTTTGCTGCTCCTGGTCTTATGACATTGATTTCATGGCTGAGGGCTATTCCATCGTACATAAGTACTACAATTTTTTGAACCATTTTTATATTTCCTGGGATATTTAAGGTGTACCCAAGTTGAGGTTCTTGTAGGCAGTGCAACCCTAAATTTGGGGGTGGCTCTGTCTTATTGATTTTCAGTTTTCCCAAGGTATATTCCCTAGACTGGAAGTGCCCTTGGCTCTGTAGCTCTGTTGATTACTTGTTTTAGGAACACAATGCACTCCTCCAGTGAGGCAGTTGGCAATTTACATCCCGCCCATCAGCATAACAAAGTTCCCTGTTCTCCAGGGCCTGTATTGCCTTTCTGGTTTTTACACATTTTGTGGATATCCCTTTGGACTGGAAGTAAGTGATACTTCTTTGTAGTGCAGATTTGCATTGCCTGCTTGCTTGCTTGGCCGAAAAGGGCGTATGCGTTTTCTCCTGAATATATTCAGGAGAAAATGTATACGCCCTTTATGGCCCAGTGCGTCTTTGTCGTAGTTGTGCCCCTCTTCCTGTGTTTTACAGGCGATTCCAACGTACCTCTTGAAATCTGTTTCCTGCTATTCTGCCTCGCTTTCAAGTCCACCTCTATGCCTTCCCTCAACAGATTTTTGGATGTTAGTTGTCCTTTATTACTCTGCCAGTTTGTGAATTGCTGTGCCCCTGAGCTCCATTTTTAAACTCGTTTTTTGTGAGCTGTACGGAAGTCCAAAATTACGGTTCAGGACCTATACTGGTTCCCGGTGGGTTGCTGTGACTTTGGTTAATTCTTCTTCCTGCCTGGAAATTAGAATGACATGGGCACGTTCAAATGCCTAACAGCTACTCTTTCATTGGTTCTCCCTCTTCCCTTCCATCCTCTGCCAAATTGGCAACCTTTGCGAACCAGGAGGTTAAACGGTCTGTCTCTCCACGTTGGGAGATTGATAGTAAAGCAGTTGGAAAGTCAAACTGGAGCACCAGGAGAGGGACTATTCGTTGAGTTTTAGAGACCTTTTGTATTCACAGTGTGTCCATTCTCTAGGTTTCCCATACATGTTATAGCTGTAGTAATATTCCCTTCAACATGGAGAGTTGGGACCCATGGAATGGGGGCCATGCATTTTTGCTTTAAAGGGTCTGCATTTGCTCACCCAATCTCACCAATCCTCTCAGTCCCAACTGTCCAGCCTTATACCACATCCAGCTGTCATTGTAGATAGGGTCATTCCAGGTTTCATCAGAGACCCTGAAGGAATTGTAAAGAATTTCCCAGTTTTTTGGTTTTGTTTTTGAAATTCCTTTTTATAGTGGGTTTGAGCTGATTCTCGCTGCCATGTTTATGCCAGTGTAGACACACTTGATTCCCTTATGGAGACATATCAATACATAGGTTTTAAGTTTCTTACTAGTCAGATCTATTCCTCTGTGGGAAATGTGGGGTTTTGAGTCCCTTTCACTGAGGAAGGTGTAGGTCTTGTCTATTCCACAGTTGGTTTTGGAAACGGTACCTGTGCTTATATCAAATTCTGGATTTATGCATCACCCCACCTCTCCTTCCCCCTTAAGGAGGCATAAGAGTGTTTTCTAAATGTGAGACTCTGTTCTCTTTCCTAACTCAGTTCATGTGTAGCCATGTTTACAGGATCTTCATAAGTGATATCTTATGATAAGTTTCTTTTTCTGTGTGACTTATTTCACTTAGAATCTTCCTACCTGAATCTACTCACTCTGCTGCTCCTGGTCTTATGACATTGATTTCATGGCTGAGGGATATTCCATCGTACATTAGTACCACAATTTTTTGAACCATTTTTATATTTCCTGGGATATTTAAGGTGTACCCAATTTGAGGTTATTGTAAGCAGTGCAGCCCTAAATTTGGGGGTCACTCTGTCTTATTGATTTTCAGTTTTCCCAAGGTGTATTCCCTAGACTGGAAGTGCCCTTGGCTCTGTAGCTCTGTTGTTTACTTGTTTTAGCGAACACAATGCACTCCTCTAGTGAGGCAGTTTGCAATTTACATCCCGCCCATCACAATAACAAGGCTCCATGTTCTCCAGGGCCTGTCTTGCCTTTCTAGTTTTTACACATTTTTTCGATGTCCCTTTTGACCGGTGGGAAGTGATACTTGTTTGTAGTGAAGATTTGCATTGCCCGCTTGCTTGCTTGGCCAAAAAGGGCGTATGCGTTTTCTCCTGAATATATTCAGGAGAAAACGCATACGCCCTTTTTGGCCAAGAGCGTCAAAGTTGAAGTTGTGCCCCTCTTCCTGTGCTTTAAAGGCGATTCCAACGTACCTCTTGAAATCTGTTTCCTGCTATTCTGCCTCGTTTTCAGGTCCGCCTCGTTGCATTCCCTCAACAGGTTTTTGGACGATAGTTGTCCTTTATTACTCTGACAGTTTGTGAATTGCTGTGCCCCTGAGTTCCATTTTTCAACTCTTTTTTTGTGAGCTGTACGCAAGTCCAAAATTTTGTTTCAGGGCCTATACTGGTTCCCGGTGGGTGGCTGAGACTTTGGTTAATTCTCCTTCCTGCCGGGAAATTAGAGTGACATGTGCCCGTCCAAATGCCTAATAGCTACCCTCACATTGGTTCTCCCTCTTCCCTTCCATCCTCTGCAAAATTGTCAACCTGTGCGAACCAGGAGATTAAAGGGGCTCTCTCTGAAGTTTGGGAGATTGATAGTAAAGCAGTTGGAAAGTCAAACAGGAGCCCCAGGAGAGGGACTATTCGTTGAGTTTTAGAAACCATTTGTATTCACAGTGTGTCCATTCTCTAGGTTTCCCATACATGTTATAGCTGTAGTAATATTCCCTTCAACCTGGAGAGTTGGGACCCATGGAATGGGGGCCATGCATTTTTGCTTTAAAGGGTCTGCATTTGCTCACCCAATCTCACCATTCCTCTCAGTCCCAAGTGTCCAGCCTTATACCACATCCAGCTGTCATTGTAGATAGGGTCATTCCAGGTTTCATCAGAGACCCTGAAGGAATTGTAAAGAATTTCCCTGTTTTTTCTTTTGTTTTTGAAATTCCTTTTTATAGTGCGTTTCAGCTGATTCTCGCTGCCATGTTTATGCCAGTCTAGACACACTTGATTCCCTTACAGAGACATATCAATACATAGGTTTTAAGATTCTTACTAGTCAGATCTATTCCTCTGCGGGAAATATGGGGTTTTGAGTCCCTTTCACTGAGGAAGGTGTAGGTCTTGTCTATTCCAAAGTTGCTTTTAGAAATGGTACATGTACTTATATCAAACTCTGGTTTTATGCATCACCCCACCTCTCCTTTCCCCTTAAGCAGGCATAAGAGTGTTTTCTAAATGTGAGACTCTGTTCTCTTTCCTAACTCAGTTCATGTGTAGCCATGTTTACCGTATCTTCATAAGTGATATCTTATGATAATTTTCTTTTTCTGTGTGACTTATTTCACTTAGAATCATCGTACCTGAATCCACTCACTTTGCTGCTCCTGGTCTTATGACATTGATTTCATGGCTGAGGGATATTCCATCGTACATAAATACCACAGTTTTTGGAACCATTTTTATATTTCCTGGGATATTTAAGGTGTACCCACTTTGAGGTTCTTGTAAGCAGTGCAGCCCTAAATTTGGGTGTGGCTCTTTCTTATTGATTTTCAGTTATCCCAAGGTATATTCCCTAGACTGGAAGTGCCCTTGGCTCTGTAGCTCTGTTGTTTTCTTGTTTTAGGGAACACAATTCACTCCTCCAGTGAGGCAGTTGGCAATTTACATCACGCCCATCACCATAACAAGGCTCCCTGTACTCCAGGGCCTGTCTTGCCTTTCTGGTTTTTACACATTTGTGGATGTCCCTTTTGACCGGTGGGAAGTGATACTTCTTTGTAGTGCAGATTTGCATTGTCCGCTTGGTTGCTTGGCCAAAAAGGTCGTATGCGTTTTCTCCTGAATATATTCAGGAGAAACCACATATGCACTTTTTGGCCAAGTGCGTCATTGTCAAAGTTGTGCCCCTCTTCCTGTGCTTTAAAGGTGATTCCAACGTACCTCTTGAAATCTGTTTCCTGCTATTCTGCCTCGCTTTCAATTCTGCCTCGTTGCCTTCCCTCAACAGATTTTTGGACGATAGTTGTCCTTTATTACTCTGCCAGTTTGTGAATTGCTGTGTCCCTTAGCTCCATTTTTCAACTCGTTTTTTGTGAGCTATACGCAAGTCCAAAATTTGGGTTCAGGAACTTTACTTGTTCCCGGTGGGTGGCTGAGACTCTGGTTAATTCTTCTTCCTGCCGGGAATTAGAGTGACATATGCCCGTCCAAATGCCTAACAGCTACTCTCTAATTGGTTCTCCCTCTTCCCTTCCATCATCTGCAAATTTGGCAACCTGTGAGAACCAGGAGCTTAAAGGGTCTGTCTCTCCAATTTGGGAGATTGTTAGTAAAGCAGTTGGAAAGTAAACCCGGAGCACCAGGAGAGGGACTATTCGTTGAGTTTTAGAAAACATTTGTATTCACAGTGTGTCCATTTTCTAGGTTTCCCATACATGTTATAGCTGTAGTAATATTCCCTTCAACCTGGAGAGTTGGGACCCATGGAAAGGGGGCCATGCATTTTTGCTTTAAAAGGTCTGCATTTGCTCACCCAATCTCACCATCCTCTCAGTCCCAAGTGTCCTGCCTTACACCACCTCCAGCTGTCATTGTAGATAGGGTCATTCCAGGTTTCATCAGAGACCCTGAAGGAATTGTAAATAATTTCCCTGTTTTTTGGTGTTGTTTTTGAAATTCCTTTTTATAGTTTGTTTGAGCTGATTCTCGCTGCCATGTTTATGCCAGTCTAGACACACTTGATTCCCTTACAGAGACATATCAATACATAGGTTTTAAGATTCTTACTAGTCAGATCTCTTCCTGTGCGGGAAATACGGGGTTTTGAGTCCCTTTCACTGAAGAAGGTGTAGGTCTTGTCTATTCCACAGTTGGTTTTAGAAATGGTAGCGGTACTTATATCAAACTCTGGTTTTATGCATCACCCCACCTCTCCTTTCCCCTTAAGCAGGCATAAGAGTGTTTTCTAAATGTGAGACTCTGTTCTCTTTCCTAACTCAGTTCATATGTAGCCATGTTTAAAGGATATTCATAAGTGATATCTTATGATAAGTTTCTTTTTCTGTGTGACTTATTTCATTTAGAATCATCGTACCTGAATCCACTCACTTTGCTGCTCGTGGTCTTATGACATTGATTTCATGGCTGGGGGATATTCCATCGCACATAAATACCACAGTTTTTGGAACCATTTTTATATTTCCTGGGATATTTAAGGTGTACCCACGTTGAGGTTCTTGTAAGCCGTGCAGCCCTAAATTTGGGTGTGGCTCTTTCTTATTGATTTTCAGTTATCCGAAGGTATATTCCCTAGACTGGAAGTGCCCTTGGCTCTGTAGCTCTGTTGTTTTCTTGTTTTAGGGAACACAATGCACTCCTCCAGTGAGGCAGTTTTCAATTTACATCCCGCCCATCAGCATAACAAGGCTCCCTGTACTCCGGGGCCTGTCTTGCCTTTCTGGTTTTTACACATTTGTGGATGTCCCTTTTGACCGGTGGGAAGTGATACTTCTTTGTAGTGCAGATTTGCATTGCCCGCTTGCTTGCTTGGCCAAAAAGGTCGTATGCGTTTTCTCCTAAATATATTCAGGAGAAAACAAATACACCCTTTTTGGCCAAGTGTGTCATTGTCGAAGTTGTGCCCCTCTTCCTGTGCTTTACAGGCGACTTCAACTTACCTCTTGAAATCTGTTTCCTGCTATTCTGCTTCGCTTTCACATCCGCCCCGTTGCCTTCCCTCAACAGATTTTTGGACGATAGTTGTCCTTTATTACTCTGCCAGTTTGTGAATTGCTGTGCCCCTGAGCTCAATTTTTCAACTTGTTTTTTGTGAGCTGTACGCAAGTCCAAAATTTTGGTTCAGGACCTATACTGGTTCCCGGTGGGAGGCTGAGCCTTTGGGTAATTATTCTTCCTGCCGGGAAATTAGAGTGACATATGCCCGTCCAAATGCCTAAAAGCTACTCTCACATTGGTTCTCCCTCTTCCATTCCATCCTCTGCAAAATTGGCAACCTGTGCGAACCAGGAGCTTAAAGGGGCTGTCTCTCCAATTTGGGAGATTGATAGTAAAGCAGTTGGAAAGTCAATCCGGAGCACCAGGAGAGGGACTATTCGTTGAGTTTTAGAAACCTTTTGTATTCACAGTGTGTCCATTCTCTAGGTTTCCCTTACATGTTATAGCTGTAGTAATATTCCCTTCAACCTGGAGTGTTCGGACCCATGGAATTGGGGCCATGCATTTTTGCTTTAAAGGGTCTGCATTTGCTCACCCAATCTCACCAATCCTCTCAGTCCCAAGTGTCCAGCCTTATGCCACATCCAGCTGTCATTGTAGATAGGATCATTCCAGGTTTCATCAGAGACACTGAAGGAAATGTAAAGAATTTCCCTGTTTTTTGTTTTTGTTTTTGAAATTCCTTTTTATAGTGGGTTTGAGCTGATTCTCGCTGCCTTGTTTATGCCAGTCTAGACACACTTGATTCCCTTACAGAGACATATCAATACATAGGTCTTAAAATTCTTACTAGTCAGATCTATTCCTCTGCGGGAAATATGGGGTTTTGAGTCCCTTTCACTGAGGAAAGTGTAGGTCTTGTCTATTCCACAGTTGGTTTTAGAAATGGTACCTGTGCTTATATCAAACTCTGGTTTTATGCATCAGCCCACCTCTCCTTTCCCCTTAAGCAGGCATAAGAGTGTTTTCTAAATGTGAGACTCTGTTCTCTTTCCTAACTCAGTTCATGTGTAGCCATGTTTACAAATCTTCATAAGTGATATCTTATGATAAATTTCTTTTTCTGTGTGACTTATTTCATATAGAATCATCGTACCTGAATCCACTCACTTTGCTGCTCCTGGTCTTATGACATTGATTTCATGGCTGAGGGATATTCCTTCGTACATAAATACCGCAGTTTTTTGAACCATTTTTATATTTCCTGGGATATTTAAGGTGTACCCACGTTGAGGTTCTTGTAAGCAGTGCAGCCCTAAATTTGGGTGTGGCTCTGTCTTATTGATTTTCAGTTTTCCCAAGGTATATTCCGTAGACTGGAAGTTCCCTTGGCCCTGTAGCTCTGTTGTTTACTTGTTTTAGGGAACGCAATGCACTCCTCCAGTGAGGCAGTTGGCAATTTACATCCCGCCCATCAGCATAACAAGGCTCCATGTTCTCCAGGGCCTGTCTTGCCTTTCTGGTTTTTACACATTTGTGGATGTCCCTTTTGAACGGTGGGAAGTGATACTTCTTTGTAGTGCAGATTTGCATTGCCCGGTTGCTTGCTTGGCCAAAAAGGGCGTATGCGTTTTCTCCTGAATATATTCAGGAGAAAAGGCATACGCCCTTTTTGGCCAAGTGCGTCATTGTCTAAGTTGAGTCCCTCTTCCTGTGCTTTAAAGGCGATTCCAACGTACCTCTTGAAATCTGTTTCCTGCTATTTTGCCTCCCTTTCTAGTCCGGCTCGTTGCCTTCCCTCAACAGATTTTTGGACGATAGTTGTCCTTTATTACTCTGCCAGTTTGTGAATTGCTGTGCCCCTGAGCTCAATTTTTCAACTCGTTTTTTTTGAGCTGTACTCAAGTCCAAAATTTTAGTTCAGGACCTATACTGGTTCCCGGTGTGTGGCTGAGCCTTTCATTAATTCTTCTTCCTGCCGGGAAATTAGAGTGACATGTTCCCGTCCAGATGCCTAACAGCTACTCTGTCATTGGTTCTCCCTCTTCCTTTCCATCCTCTGCAAAACTGGCATCCTGTGCGAACCAGGAGGTTAAAGGGGTTGTCTCTCCAAGTTGGGAGATTGATAGTAAAGCAGTTGGAAAGTCAAACCGGATCACCAGAAGAGGGACAACCCGTTGAGTTGTAGAAACCTATTGTATTAACAGTGTGTCCATTCTCTAGGTTCCCCGTACATGTTATAGCTGTAGTAATATTCCCTTCAACATGAAGAGTTGAGACCCATGGAATGGGGGCCATGCATTTTTGCTTTAAAGGGTCTGCATTTGCTCACCCAATCTCACCAATCCTCTCAGTCCCAAGTCTCCAGCCTTATACCACATCCAGCTGTCATTGTAGATAGGGTCATTCCAGGTTTCATCAGAGACACTGCAGGAAATGTAAAGAATTTCCCTGTTTTTTGGTTTTGTTTTTGAAATTCCTTTTTATAGTGGGTTTGAGCTGATTCTCGCTGTCATGTTTATGCTAGACTAGACACACTTGATTCCCTTACAGAGACATATCAATATATATGTTTTAAGATTCTTACTAGTCAGATCTATTCCTCTGCGGGAAATATTGGGTTTTGAGTCCCTTTCATTGAGGAAGGTGTAGGTCTTGTCTATTCAACAGTTGATTTTAGAAATGGTACCTGTACTTATATCAAACTCTGGTTTTATGCATCACCCCACCTCTCCTTCCCCCTTAAGCAGGCATAAGAGTGTTTTCTAAATGTGAGACTCTGTTCTCTTTCCTAACTCAGTTTATGTGCAGCCATGTTTACAGGATCTTCATAAGTGATATCTTATGATAACTTTCTTTTTCTGTGTGACTTATTTCATTTAGAATCATCATACCTGAATCCACTCACTTTACTGCTCCTCGTCTTATGATATTGATTTCATGGCTGAGGGATATTCAAAAGTACCTAAGTACTACAAATTTTTGAAGCATTTTTATATTTCCTGGGATATTTAATGTGTACACAAGTTGAGGTTCTTATAAGCAGTGCAGCCCTAAATATGCGGGTGGCTCTGTCTTATTGATTTTCAGTTTTCCCAAGGTATATTCCCTAGACTGCAAGTGCCCTTGGCTCTGTAGCTCTGTTGTTTACTGGTTTTAGGGAACGCAATGCACTCCTCCAGTGATGCAGTTGGCAATTTACATCCCGCCCATCAGCATAACAAGGCTCCCTGTTCTCCAGGGCCTGTCTTGCTTTTCTGGTTTTTACACATTTTTGGATGTCCCTTTTGACCGGTGGGAAGTGATACTCCTTTGTAGTGCAGATTTTCATTGCCCGCTTGCTTGCTTGGCCAAAAAGGGCGTATGCGTTTTTTCCTGAATATATTCAGGAGAAAACGCATACGCCCTTTTTGGCCAAGTGCGTCATTGTCGAAGTTCTGCCCCTCTTCCTGTGCTTTAAAGGCGATTCCAACGTACCTCTTGAAATCTGTTTACTGCTATTCTGCCTCGCTTTCAAGTCCGCCTCGTTGCCTTCCCTCAACAGATTTTTGGACGATAGTTGTCCTTTATTACTCTGCCAGTTTGTGATTTGCTGTGGCCCTTAGCTCCATTTTTCAACTCGTTTTTTTTGAGCTGTTCACAAGTCCAAAATTTGGGTTCAGGACGTATACTGGTTCCCGGTGGGTGGCTGAGACTCTGGTTAATTCTTCTTCCTGCCGGGAAATTAGAGTGACATGTGCCCATCCAAATGCCTAACAGCTACTCTCTCATTGGTTCTCCCTCTTCCCTTCCATCCTCTGCCAAATTGGCAACCTCTGCGAACCAGGAGGTTAAAGGGGTTGTCTCTCCAAGTTGGGGGATTGATAGTAAAGCTGTTGGAAAGTCAAAGCGGAGCACCAGGAGAGGGACTACTCCTTGAGTTTTAGAACCCTTTTGTATTCACAATGTGTCCATTCTCTAGGTTTCCCGTACATGTTATATCTGTAGTAATATTCCCTTCAACATGGAGAGTTGGGACCCATGGAATGGGGGCCATGCATTTTTGCTTTAAAGGGTCTGCATTTGCTCACCCAATCTCACCAATCCTCTCAGTCCCAAGTGTCCAGCCTTATGCCACATCTAGCTGTCATTGTAGATAGGGTCATTCCAGGTTTCATCAGAGACCCTGAAGGAAATGTAAAGAATTTCCCTGTTTATTGGTTTTGTTTTTGAAATTCCTTTTTATAGTGGGTTTGAGCTGATTCTCGCTGCCATGTTTATGCCAGTCTAGACACACTTGATTCCCTTACAGAGACATATCAATACATAGGTTTTAAGATTCTTACTAGTCAGATCTATTCCTCTGCGGGAAATATGGTGTTTTGAGTCCCTTTCACTGAGGAAGGTGTAGGTCTTTTCTATTCCACAGTTAGTTATACAAATGGTACCTGTGCTTATATCAAACTCTGGTTTTATGCATCACCCCACCTCTCCTTTCCCCTTAAGCAGGCATAAGATTGTTTTCTAAATGAGAGACTCTGTTCTCTTTCCTAACTCAGTTCATGTGTAGCCATGTTTACAGGATCTTCATCTGTGATAACTTATGATAAGCTTCTTTTTCTGTGTGACCTCTTTCACTAAGAATCATCGTAGCTAAATCCACTCACTTTGCTGCTCCTGGTCTTATGACATTGATTTCATGGCTGAGGGATATTCCATCGTACATAAATACCACAGTTTTTTGAACCATTTTTATATTTCCTGGGATATTTCAGGTGTACCCAAGTTGAGGTTCTTGTAAGCAGTGGAGCCCTAAATTTGAGGGTGGCTCTGTCTTATTGATTTTCAGTTTTCCCAAGGTATATTCCCTAGTCTGGAAGTGCCCTTGGCTCTGGAGCTCTGTTATTTACTTTTTTTAGGGAACACAATGCACTCCTCCAGTGAGGCAGTTGGCAAATTACATCCCGCCCATCAGCATAACAAGGCTCCCTGTTCTCCAGGGCCTATCTTGCCTTTCTGTTTTTTACACATTTCGTGGATGTCCCTTTTGACCAGTGGGAAGTGATACTCCTTTGTAGTGCAGATTTGCATTGCCCACTTGCTTGCTTGACCAAAAAGGGCGTATGCGTTTTCTCCTGAATATATTCAGGAGAAAACGCATACGAACTTTTTGGCCCAGTGAGTCATTGTCGAAGTTGTGCCCCTCTTCCAGTGCTTTAAAGGCGATTCCAACGTACCTCTTGAAATCTATTCCCTGCTATTGGGCCTCGCTTCCAAGTCCGCCTCGTTGCCTTCCCTCAACAGATTTTTGGACGATAGTTGTCCTTTATTACTCTGCCAGTTGGTGAATTGCTGTGACCCTGAACTCCATTTTTCAACTCGTTTTTTGTGAGCTGTACGCAAGTCCAAAATTTTGGTTCAGGACCTATACTGGTTCCCGGTGGGTGGCTGAGACTCTGGTTAATTCTTCTTCCTGCCGGGAAATTAGAGTGACATTTGCCCGTCCAAATGCCTAACAGCTACTCTCTCATTGGTTCTCCCTCTTCCCTTCCATCCTCTGCGAAATTGGCAACCTGTGCGAACCAGGAGGTTAAAGGGTTTGTCTCTCCAAGTTGGGAGATTGATAGTAAAGCAGTTGGAAAGTCAAAGCGGAGCACCAGGAGAGGGACTACTCGTTGAGTTTTAGAAAACTTTTGTATTCACAGTGTGTCCATTCTCTATGTTTCCCGTACATGTTATAGCAGTAGTAATATTGCCTTCAAAATGGAGAGTTCGGACCCATGGAATGGGGGCCATGCATTTTTGCTTTAAAGAGTCTGCATTTGCTCACCCAATCTCACCAATCCTCTCAGTCCCAAGTGTCCAGCCTTATGCCACATCCAGCTTTCATTGTAGATAGGGTCATTCCAGGTTTCATCAGAGACCCTGAAGGAAATGTAAAGAATTACCCTGTTTTTTGGTTTTGTTTTTGAAATTCCTTTTTATAGTGGGATTGAGATGATTCTCGCTGCCATGTTTATGCCAGTCTAGACACACTTGATTCCCTTACAGAGACATATTAATACATAGCTTTTAAGATTCTTACTTGTCAGATCTATTCCTCTGCGGGAAATATGAGGTTTTGAGTCCCTTTCACGGAGGAAGGTGTAGGTCTTGTCTATTCCACAGTTGGTTTTAGAAATGGTACCTGTGCTTATATCAAACTCTGGTTTTATGCATCACCACACGTCTCCTTTCCCCTTAAGCAGGCATAAGAGTGTTTTCTAAATGTGAGACTCTGTTCTCTTTCCTAACTCAGTTCATGTGTAGCCTTGTTTACAGGATCTTCATAAGTGATATCTTATGATAAGTTTCTTTTTCTCTGTGACTTATTTCACTTAGAATCATCGTACCGGTATCCACTCATTTTGCTGCTCCTGGTGTTATGACATTGATTTCATGGCTGAGGGATATTCCATCGTACATAAATACCACAGTTTTTTGAACCATTTTTATATTTCCTGGGATATTTAAGGTGTACCCAAATTCAGGTTCTTGTAAGCAGTGCAGCCCTAAATTTGGGGGTGGCTCTGTCTTATTGATTTTCAGTTTTCCCTAGGTATATTCCCTAGACTGGAAGTGCCCTTGGCTCTGTAGCTCTGTTGTTTACTTGTTTTAGGGAACGCAATGCACTCCTCCAGTGAGGCAGTTGGCAATTTACATCCCGCCCATCAGCATAACAAGGCTCCCTGTTCTCCAGTGCCTGTCTTGCCTTTCTGTTTTTTACACATTTTGTGGATGTCCCTTTGGACCGGTGGGAAGTGATACTTCTTTGTAGTGCAGATTTGCATTGCCCGCTTGCTTGCTTGGCCATAAAGGCTGTATGCGTTTTCTCCTGAATATATTCAGGAGAAAACGCATACTCCCTTTATGGCCAAGTGCGTCATTGTCGAAATTGTGCCCCTTTTCCTGTGCTTTAAAGGCGATTCCAACGTACCTGTTGAAATCTGTTTCCTGCTATTCTGTCTCTCTTTCAAGTCCGCCTCGCTGCCTTCCCTCAACAGATTTTTTGGACGATACTTGTCCTTTATTACTCTGCCAGTCTGTGAATTGCTGTGCCCCTGAGCTCCATTTTTCAACTCGTTTTTTGTGAGCTGTACGCAAGTCCAAAATTTTGGTTCAGGACATATACTGGTTCCCGGTGGGTGGCTGAGAGTCAGGTTAATTCTTCTTCCTGCCGCGAAATTAGAGTGACATGTGCCCGTCCAAATGCCTAACAGCTACTCTCTCATTGGTTCTCCCTCTTCCCTTCCATCATCTGCGAATTTGGCAACCTGTGCGTACCAGGAGGTTAAAGGGGTTGTCTCTCCAAGTTGGGAGATTGATAGTAAAGCAGTTGGAAAGTCAAAGCGGAGCACCAGGAGAGGGACTACTCGTTGAGTTTTAGAAACCTTTTGTATTCTCAGTGTGTCCATTCTCTAGGTTTCCCGTACATGTTATAGCTGTAGTAATATTCCCTTCAACATGGAGAGTTGGGACCCATGGAATGGGGGCCTTGCATTTTGGCTTTAAAGGGTCTGCATTTACTCACCCAATCTCACCAATCCTCTCACTCCCAAGTGTCCAGCCTTATGCCACATCCAGCTGTCATTGTAGATAGGGTCATTCCAGGTTTCATCAGAGACCCTGAAGGAAATGTAAAGAATTTCCCTGTTTTTTGGTTTTGTTTTTGAAATTCCTTTTTATAGTGGGTTTGAGCTGATTCTCGCTGCCATGTTTATGCCAGTCTAGACACACTTGATTCCCTTACGGAGACATATCAATACATAGGTTTTAAAATTCTTACTAGTCAGATCTATTCCTCTGCGGGAAATATGGGGTTTTGAGTCCCTTTCATTGAGGAAGGTGTAGGTCTTGTCTATTCCAAAGTTGGTTTTAGATATGGTACCTGTGCTTATGTCAAACTTTGGTTTTATGCATCACCCCGCCTCTCCTTCCCCCTTAAGGAGGCATAAGGGTGTTTTCTAAATGTGAGACTCTGTTCTCTTTCCTAACTCTGTTCATGTGTAGCCATGTTTACAGGATCTTCATAAGTGATATCTTATGATAAGTTTCTTTTTCTGTGTGACTTATTTCACTTAGAATCATCGTACCTGAATCCACTCACTTTGCTGCTCCTGGTCTTATGACATTGATTTCATGGCTGAGGGATATTCCATCGTACATAAATACCACAGTTTTTGGTACCATTTTTATATTTCCTGGGATATTTAAGGTGTACCCAAGTTGAGGTTCTTGTAATCAGTGCAGCCCTAAGTTTGGGGGTGGCACTGTCTTATTGATTTTCAGTTTTCCCAAGGTATATTGCCTAGACTGGAAGTGCCCTTGGCTCTGTAGCTCTGTTGTATACTTGTTTTAGGGAACACAATGCACTCCTCCAGTGAGGCAGTTGGCAATTTACATCCCGCCCATCATCATAACAAGGCTCCCTCTTCTCCAGGGCCTGTCTTGCCTTTCTGGTTTTTACACATTTGTGGATGTCCCTTTTGACCGGTGGGAAGTGATACTTCTTTGTAGTGCAGATTTGCATTGCCCGCTTGCTTTCTTGGCCAAAAAGGGCGTATGCGTTTTCTCCTGAATATATTCAGGAGAAAACGCATACGCCCTTTTTGGCCAAGTGCGTCATTGTCGAAGTTGTGCCCCTCTTCCTGTGCTTTAAAGGCGATTCCAACGTACCTCTTTAAATCTGTTTCCTGCTATTCTGCCTCGCTTTCAAGTCCGCCTCGGTGCCTTCGCTCAACAGATTTTTGGACGATAGTTGTCCTTTATTACTCTCCCAGTTTGTGAATTGCTGTGCCCCTGAGCTCCATTTTTCAACTCGTTTTTTGTGAGCTCTACGCTAGTCCAAAATTTTGGTTCAGGACCTATACTGGTTCCCGGTGGGTGGCTGATACTCTGGTTAATTCTTCTTCCTGCCGTGAAATTAGAGAGACATGTGCCCGTCCAAATGCCTAACAGCTGCTCTCTCATTGTTTCTCCCTCTTCCCTTCCGTCCTCTGCCAAATTGGCAACCTCTGCGAACCAGGAGGTTAAAGGCTTGTCTCTCCAAGTTGGGAGAATGATAGTAAAGCAGTTGGAAAGTCAAACAGGAGCACCAGAATAGGGACTACCCGTTGAGTTTTGGAAACCTTTTGTATTCAGAGTGTGTCCATTCTCTAGGTTTCCCGTACATGTTATAGCTGTAGTAATATTCCCTTCAAAATGGAGAGTTGGGACCCATGGAATGGGGGCCATGCATTTTTGCTTTAAAGGGTCTGCATTTGCTCACCCAATCTCACCAATCCTGTCAGTTCCACGTGTCCAGCCTTATGCCACATCCAGCTGTCATTGTAGATAGGGTCATTCCAGGTTTCATCAGAGACCCTGAAGGAAATGTAAAGAATTTCCCTGTTTTTTGGTTTTGTTTTTGAAATTCCTTTTTATAGTGGGTTTGAGCTGATTCTCGCTGCCGTGTTTATGCCAGTCTAGACACACTTGATTCCCTTACAGAGACATATCAATACATAGGTTTTAAAATTCTTACTAGTCAGATCTATTCCTCTGCGGGAAATATGGGGTTTTGAGTCATTTTCACTGAGGAAGGTGTAGGTCTTGTCTATTCCAAAGTTGGTTTTAGAAATGGTACCTGTGCTTATGTCAAACTTTGGTTTTATGCATCACCCCACCTCTCCTTCCCCCTTAAGGAGGCATAAGGGTGTTTTCTAAATGTGAGACTCTGTTCTCTTTCCTAACTCAGTTCATGTGTAGCCATGTTTACAGGATCTTCATAAGTGATATCTTATGATAAGTTTCTTTTTCTGTGTGACTTATTTCACTTAGAATCATCCTACAAGAATCCACTCACTTTGCTGCTCCTGGTCCTATGACATTGATTTCATGGCTGAGGGATATTCCATCGTACATAATTACCACAGTTTTTGGAACCATTTTTATATTTCCTGGGATATTTAAGGTGTACCCAAGTTGAGGTTCTTGTAAGCAGTGCAGCCCTAAATTTGGGGGTGGCACTGCCTTATTGATTTTCAGTTTTCCCAAGGTATATTGCCTAGACTGGAAGTGCCCTTGGCTCTGTAGCTCTATTGTTTACTTGTTTTAGGGAACGCAATGCACTCCTCCAGTGAAGCAGTTGGCAATTTACATCCCGCCCATCACCATAACAAGGCTCCCTCTTCTCCAGGGCCTGTCTTGCCTTTCTGGTTTTTACACATTTGTGGATGTCCCTTTTGACCGGTGGGAAGTGATACTTCTTTGTAGTGCAGTTTTCCATTGCCCGCTTGCTTTCTTGGCCAAAAAGGGCGTATGCGTTTTCTCCTGAATATATTCAGGAGAAAACGCATACGCCCTTTTCGGCCAAGTGCGTCATTGTCGAAGTTGTGCCCCTCTTCCTGTGCTTTAAAGGCGATTCCAACGTACCTCTTGAAATCTGTTTCCTGCTATTCTGTCTCGCATTCAAGTCCGCCTCGCAGCCTTCCCTCAACAGATTTTTGGACGATAGTTGTCCTTTATTACTCTGCCAGTTTGTGAATTGCTGTGCCCCTGAGCTCCATTTTTCAACTCGTTTTTTGTGAGCTCTACGCAAGTCCAAAATTTTGGTTCAGGACCTATACTGGTTCCCGGTGGGTGGCTGAGACTCTGGTTAATTCTTCTTCCTGCCGGGAAATTAGATTGACATGTGCCCATCCAAATGCCTAACAGCTGCTCTCTCATTGTTTCTCCCTCTTCCCTTCCGTCCTCTGCCAAATTGGCAACCTGTGCGAACCAGGAGGTTAAAGAGGTTGTCTCTCCAAGTTGGGAGAATGATAGTAAAGCAGTTGGAAAGTCAAACAGGAGCACCAGAAGAGGGACTACTCGTTGAGTTTCAGAAACCTTTTGTATTCAGAGTGTGTCCATTCTCTAGGTTTCCTGTACATGTTATAGCTGTAGTAATATTCCCTTAAAAAATGGAGAGTTGGGACCCATGGAATGGGGTCCATGCATTTTTGCTTTAAAGGGTCTGCATTTGCTCACCCAATCTCACCAATCCTGTCAGTTTTAATTGTCCAGCCTTATGCCACATCCAGCTGTCATTGTAGATAAGGTCATTCCAGGTTTCATCAGAGACCCTGAAGGAAATGTAAAGAATTTCCCTGTTTTTTGGTTTTGTTTTTGAAATTCCTTTTTATAGTGGGTTTGAGCTGATTCTCGCTGCCATGTTTATGCCAGTCTAGACACACTTGATTCCCTTACAGAGACATATCAATACATAGGTTTTAAAATTCTTACTAATCAGATCTATTCCTCTGCGGGAAATATGGTGTTTTGAGTCCCTTTCACTGAGGAAGGTGTAGGTCTTGTCTATTCCAAAGTTGGTTTTAGAAATGGTAACTTTGCTTATGTCAAACTTTGGTTTTATGCATCACCCCGCCTCTCCTTCCCCCTTAAGGAGGCATAAGGGTGTTTTCTAAATGTGAGACTCTGTTCTCTTTCCTAACTCAGTTCATGTGTAGCCATGTTTACCGGATCTTCATAAGTGATATCTTATGATAAGTTTCTTTTTCTGTGTGACTTATTTCACTTAGAATCATCGTACCTGAATCCACTCACTTTGCTGCTCCTGGTTTTATGACATTGATTTCATGGCTGAGGGATATTCTGTCGTACATAAATACCACAGTTTTTTGAACCATTTTTATATTTCCTGGGATATTTAAGGTGTATCCAAGGTGAGGTTCTTGTAAGCAGTGCAGCCCTAAATATGGGGTTGTCTCTGTCTTATTGATTTTCAGTTTTCCCAAGGTATATTCCCTGGACTGGAAGTGCCCTTGGCTCTGTAGCTCTCTTGTTTACTTGTTTTAGGGAACGCAATGCACTCCTCCAGTGAGGCAGTTGGCAATTTACATCCCGCCCATCAGCATAACAAGGCTCCCTCTTCTGCAGGGCCTCTCTTGCCTTTCTGGTTTTTACACATTTGTGGATGTCCCTTTTGACCAGTGGGAAGTGATACTTCTTATTAGTGCAGATTTGAATTGCCCGGTTGCTTGCTTGGCCAAAAAGGGCGTATGCGTTTTCTCCTGAATATATTCAGGAGAAAACGCAAACGCCCTTTTTGGCTAATTGCGTCATTGTCGAAGTTGTGCCCCTCTTCCTGTGCTTCAAAGGCGATTCCAACGTACCTCTTGAAATCTGTTTCCTGCTATTCTGTCTCGCTTTCAAGTCCGCCTCGCTTCCTTCCCTCAACAGATTTTTGGACGATAGTTGTCCTTTATTACTCTGCCAGTTTGTGAATTGCTGTGCCCCTGAGCTCCATTTTTCAACTCGTTTTTTGTGAGCTCTACGCAAGTCCAAAATTTTGGTTCAGGACCTATACTGGTTCCCGGTGGGTGGCTGAGACTCTGGTTGATTCTTCTTCCTGCCGAGAAATTAGAGTGACATGTGCCCGTCCAAATGCCTAACAGCTACTCTCTCATTGGTTCTCCCTTTTCCCTTCCGTCCTCTGCCAAATTGGCAACCTGTGCGAACCAGGAGGTTAAAGGGGTTGTCTCTCCAAGTTGGGAGATTGATAGTAAAGCAGTTGGAAAGTCAAAGCGGAGCACCAGGAGAGGGACTACTCGTTGAGTTTTAGAAACCTTTTGTATTCACAGTGTGTCCATTCTCTAGGTTTCCCGTACATGTTATAGCTGTAGTAATATTCCCTTCAACATGGAGAGTTGGGACCCATGGAACGGGTACCATGCATTTTTGCTTTAAAGTGTCTGCATTTGCTCACCCAATCTCACCAATCCTCTCAGTCCCAAGTGTCCAGCCTTATGCAACATCCAGCTGTCATTGTAGATAGGGTCATTCCAGGTTTCATCAGAGACCCTGAAGGAAATGTAAAGAATTTCCCTGTTTATTGGTTTTGTTTTTGAAATTCCTTTTTATAGTGGGTTTGAGCTGATTCTCGCTGCCATGTTTATGCCAGTCTAGACACACTTGATTCCCTTACAGAGACATATCAATACATAGGTTTTAAGATTCTTACTAGTCAGATCTATTCCTCTGCGGGAAATATGGTGTTTTGAGTCCCTTTCACTGAGGAAGGTGTAGGTCTTTTCTATTCAACAGTTGATTTTAGAAATGGTACCTGTACTTATATCAAACTCTGGTTTTATGCATCACCCCACCTCTCCTTCCCCCTTAAGCAGGCATAAGAGTGTTTTCTAAATGTGAGACTCTGTTCTCTTTCCTAACTCAGTTTATGTGCAGCCATGTTTACAGGATCTTCATAAGTGATATCTTATGATAACTTTCTTTTTCTGTGTGACTTATTTCATTTAGAATCATCATACCTGAATCCACTCACTTTACTGCTCCTCGTCTTATGATATTGATTTCATGGCTGAGGGATATTCAAAAGTACCTAAGTACTACAAATTTTTGAAGCATTTTTATATTTCCTGGGATATTTAATGTGTACACAAGTTGAGGTTCTTATAAGCAGTGCAGCCCTAAATATGCGGGTGGCTCTGTCTTATTGATTTTCAGTTTTCCCAAGGTATATTCCCTAGACTGCAAGTGCCCTTGGCTCTGTAGCTCTGTTGTTTACTGGTTTTAGGGAACGCAATGCACTCCTCCAGTGATGCAGTTGGCAATTTACATCCCGCCCATCAGCATAACAAGGCTCCCTGTTCTCCAGGGCCTGTCTTGCTTTTCTGGTTTTTACACATTTTTGGATGTCCCTTTTGACCGGTGGGACGTGATACTCCTTTGTAGTGCAGATTTTCTTTGCCCGCTTGCTTGCTTGGCCAAAAAGGGCGTATGCGTTTTTTCCTGAATATATTCAGGAGAAAACGCATACGCCCTTTTTGGCCAAGTGCGTCATTGTCGAAGTTCTGCCCCTCTTCCTGTGCTTTAAAGGCGATTCCAACGTACCTCTTGAAATCTGTTTACTGCTATTCTGCCTCGCTTTCAAGTCCGCCTCGTTGCCTTCCCTCAACAGATTTTTGGACGATAGTTGTCCTTTATTACTCTGCCAGTTTGTGATTTGCTGTGGCCCTTAGCTCCATTTTTCAACTCGTTTTTTTTGAGCTGTTCACAAGTCCAAAATTTGGGTTCAGGACGTATACTGGTTCCCGGTGGGTGGCTGAGACTCTGGTTAATTCTTCTTCCTGCCGGGAAATTAGAGTGACATGTGCCCATCCAAATGCCTAACAGCTACTCTCTCATTGGTTCTCCCTCTTCCCTTCCATCCTCTGCCAAATTGGCAACCTCTGCGAACCAGGAGGTTAAAGGGGTTGTCTCTCCAAGTTGGGGGATTGATAGTAAAGCTGTTGGAAAGTCAAAGCGGAGCACCAGGAGAGGGACTACTCCTTGAGTTTTAGAACCCTTTTGTATTCACAATGTGTCCATTCTCTAGGTTTCCCGTACATGTTATATCTGTAGTAATATTCCCTTCAACATGGAGAGTTGGGACCCATGGAATGGGGGCCATGCATTTTTGCTTTAAAGGGTCTGCATTTGCTCACCCAATCTCACCAATCCTCTCAGTCCCAAGTGTCCAGCCTTATGCCACATCTAGCTGTCATTGTAGATAGGGTCATTCCAGGTTTCATCAGAGACCCTGAAGGAAATGTATAGAATTTCCCTGTTTATTGGTTTTGTTTTTGAAATTCCTTTTTATAGTGGGTTTGAGCTGATTCTCGCTGCCATGTTTATGCCAGTCTAGACACACTTGATTCCCTTACAGAGACATATCAATACATAGGTTTTAAGATTCTTACTAGTCAGATCTATTCCTCTGCGGGATATATGGTGTTTTGAGTCCCTTTCACTGAGGAAGGTGTAGGTCTTTTCTATTCCACAGTTGGTTATACAAATGGTACCTGTGCTTATATCAAACTCTGGTTTTATGCATCACCCCACCTCTCCTTTCCCCTTAAGCAGGCATAAGATTGTTTTCTAAATGAGAGACTCTGTTCTCTTTCCTAACTCAGTTCATGTGTAGCCATGTTTACAGGATCTTCATCTGTGATAACTTATGATAAGCTTCTTTTTCTGTGTGACCTCTTTCACTAAGAATCATCGTAGCTAAATCCACTCACTTTGCTGCTCCTGGTCTTATGACATTGATTTCATGGCTGAGGGATATTCCATCGTACATAAATACCACAGTTTTTTGAACCATTTTTATATTTCCTGGGATATTTCAGGTGTACCCAAGTTGAGGTTCTTGTAAGCAGTGGAGCCCTAAATTTGAGGGTGGCTCTGTCTTATTGATTTTCAGTTTTCCCAAGGTATATTCCCTAGTCTGGAAGTGCCCTTGGCTCTGGAGCTCTGTTATTTACTTGTTTTAGGGAACACAATGCACTCCTCCAGTGAGGCAGTTGGCAAATTACATCCCGCCCATCAGCAAAACAAGGCTCCCTGTTCTCCAGGGCCTATCTTGCCTTTCTGTTTTTTACACATTTCGTGGATGTCCCTTTTGACCAGTGGGAAGTGATACTCCTTTGTAGTGCAGATTTGCATTGCCCACTTGCTTGCTTGACCAAAAAGGGCGTATGCGTTTTCTCCTGAATATATTCAGGAGAAAACGCATACGAACTTTTTGGCCCAGTGAGTCATTGTCGAAGTTGTGCCCCTCTTCCTGTGCTTTAAAGGCGATTCCAACGTACCTCTTGAAATCTATTCCCTGCTATTCGGCCTCGCTTTCAAGTCCGCCTCGTTGCCTTCCCTCAACAGATTTTTGGACGATAGTTGTCCTTTATTACTCTGCCAGTTGGTGAATTGCTGTGCCCCTGAACTCCATTTTTCAACTCGTTTTTTGTGAGCTGTACGCAAGTCCAAAATTTTGGTTCAGGACCTATACTGGTTCCCGGTGGGTGGCTGAGACTCTGGTTAATTCTTCTTCCTGCCGGGAAATTAGAGTGACATTTGCCAGTCCAAATGCCTAACAGCTACTCTCTCATTGGTTCTCCCTCTTCCCTTCCATCCTCTGCGAAATTGGCAACCTGTGCGAACCAGGAGGTTAAAGGGTTTGTCTCTCCAAGTTGGGAGATTGATAGTAAAGCAGTTGGAAAGTCAAAGCGGAGCACCAGGAGAGGGACTACTCGTTGAGTTTTAGAAAACTTTTGTATTCACAGTGTGTCCATTCTCTATGTTTCCCGTACATGTTATAGCAGTAGTAATATTGCCTTCAAAATGGAGAGTTCGGACCCATGGAATGGGGGCCATGCATTTTTGCTTTAAAGAGTCTGCATTTGCTCACCCAATCTCACCAATCCTCTCAGTCCCAAGTGTCCAGCCTTATGCCACATCCAGCTTTCATTGTAGATAGGGTCATTCCAGGTTTCATCAGAGACCCTGAAAGAAATGTAAAGAATTACCCTGTTTTTTGGTTTTGTTTTTGAAATTCCTTTTTATAGTGGGATTGAGATGATTCTCGCTGCCATGTTTATGCCAGTCTAGACACACTTGATTCCCTTACAGAGACATATTAATACATAGCTTTTAAGATTCTTACTTGTCAGATCTATTCCTCTGCGGGAAATATGAGGTTTTGAGTCCCTTTCACGGAGGAAGGTGTAGGTCTTGTCTATTCCACAGTTGGTTTTAGAAATGGTACCTGTGCTTATATCAAACTCTGGTTTTATGCATCACCACACGTCTCCTTTCCCCTTAAGCAGGCATAAGAGTGTTTTCTAAATGTGAGACTCTGTTCTCTTTCCTAACTCAGTTCATGTGTAGCCTTGTTTACAGGATCTTCATAAGTGATATCTTATGATAAGTTTCTTTTTCTGTGTGACTTATTTCACTTAGAATCATCGTACCGGTATCCACTCATTTTGCTGCTCCTGGTGTTATGACATTGATTTCACGGCTGAGGGATATTCCATCGTACATAAATACCACAGTTTTTTGAACCATTTTTATATTTCCTGGGATATTTAAGGTGTACCCAAATTCAGGTTCTTGTAAGCAGTGCAGCCCTAAATTTGGGGGTGGCTCTGTCTTATTGATTTTCAGTTTTCCCTAGGTATATTCCCTAGACTGGAAGTGCCCTTGGCTCTGTAGCTCTGTTGTTTACTTGTTTTAGGGAACGCAATGCACTCCTCCAGTGAGGCAGTTGGCAATTTACATCCCGCCCATCAGCATAACAAGGCTCCCTGTTCTCCAGTGCCTGTCTTGCCTTTCTGTTTTTTACACATTTTGTGGATGTCCCTTTGGACCGGTGGGAAGTGATACTTCTTTGTAGTGCAGATTTGCATTGCCCGCTTGCTTGCTTGGCCATAAAGGCTGTATGCGTTTTCTCCTGAATATATTCAGGAGAAAACGCATACTCCCTTTATGGCCAAGTGCGTCATTGTCGAAATTGTGCCCCTTTTCCTGTGCTTTAAAGGCGATTCCAACGTACCTGTTGAAATCTGTTTCCTGCTATTCTGTCTCTCTTTCAAGTCCGCCTCGCTGCCTTCCCTCAACAGATTTTTTGGACGATACTTGTCCTTTATTACTCTGCCAGTCTGTGAATTGCTGTGCCCCTGAGCTCCATTTTTCAACTCGTTTTTTGTGAGCTGTACGCAAGTCCAAAATTTTGGTTCAGGACATATACTGGTTCCCGGTGGGTGGCTGAGAGTCTGGTTAATTCTTCTTCCTGCCGCGAAATTAGAGTGACATGTGCCCGTCCAAATGCCTAACAGCTACTCTCTCATTGGTTCTCCCTCTTCCCTTCCATCATCTGCGAATTTGGCAACCTGTGCGTACCAGGAGGTTAAAGGGGTTGTCTCTCCAAGTTGGGAGATTGATAGTAAAGCAGTTGGAAAGTCAAAGCGGAGCACCAGGAGAGGGACTACTCGTTGAGTTTTAGAAACCTTTTGTATTCTCAGTGTGTCCATTCTCTAGGTTTCCCGTACATGTTATAGCTGTAGTAATATTCCCTTCAACATGGAGAGTTGGGACCCATGGAATGGGGGCCTTGCATTTTGGCTTTAAAGGGTCTGCATTTACTCACCCAATCTCACCAATCCTCTCAGTCCCAAGTGTCCAGCCTTATGCCACATCCAGCTGTCATTGTAGATAGGGTCATTCCAGTTTTCATCAGAGACCCTGAAGGAAATGTAAAGAATTTCCCTGTTTTTTGGTTTTGTTTTTGAAATTCCTTTTTATAGTGGGTTTGAGCTGATTCTCGCTGCCATGTTTATGCCAGTCTAGACACACTTGATTCCCTTACGGAGACATATCAATACATAGGTTTTAAAATTCTTACTAGTCAGATCTATTCCTCTGCGGGAAATATGGGGTTTTGAGTCCCTTTCATTGAGGAAGGTGTAGGTCTTGTCTATTCCAAAGTTGGTTTTAGATATGGTACCTGTGCTTATGTCAAACTTTGGTTTATGCATCACCCCGCCTCTCCTTCCCCCTTAAGGAGGCATAAGGGTGTTTTCTAAATGTGAGACTCTGTTCTCTTTCCTAACTCAGTTCATGTGTAGCCATGTTTACAGGATCTTCATAAGTGATATCTTATGATAAGTTTCTTTTTCTGTGTGACTTATTTCACTTAGAATCATCGTACCTGAATCCACTCACTTTGCTGCTCCTGGTCTTATGACATTGATTTCATGGCTGAGGGATATTCCATCGTACATAAATACCACAGTTTTTGGTACCATTTTTATATTTCCTGGGATATTTAAGGTGTACCCAAGTTGAGGTTCTTGTAATCAGTGCAGCCCTAAGTTTGGGGGTGGCACTGTCTTATTGATTTTCAGTTTTCCCAAGGTATATTGCCTAGACTGGAAGTGCCCTTGGCTCTGTAGCTCTGTTGTTTACTTGTTTTAGGGAACACAATGCACTCCTCCAGTGAGGCAGTTGGCAATTTACATCCCGCCCATCATCATAACAAGGCTCCCTCTTCTCCAGGGCCTGTCTTGCCTTTCTGGTTTTTACACATTTGTGGATGTCCCTTTTGACCGGTGGGAAGTGATACTTCTTTGTAGTGCAGATTTGCATTGCCCGCTTGCTTTCTTGGCCAAAAAGGGCGTATGCGTTTTCTCCTGAATATTTTCAGGAGAAAACGCATACGCCCTTTTTGGCCAAGTGCGTCATTGTCGAAGTTGTGCCCATCTTCCTGTGCTTTAAAGGCGATTCCAACGTACCTCTTCTAATCTGTTTCCTGCTATTCTGCCTCGCTTTCAAGTCCGCCTCGGAGCCTTCGCTCAACAGATTTTTGGACGATAGTTGTCCTTTATTACTCTGCCAGTTTGTGAATTGCTGTGCCTCTGAGCTCCATTTTTCAACTCGTTTTTTGTGAGCTCTACGCTAGTCCAAAATTTTGGTTCAGGACCTATACTGGTTCCCGGTGGGTGGCTGATACTCTGGTTAATTCTTCTTCCTGCCGTGAAATTAGAGAGACATGTGCCCGTCCAAATGCCTAACAGCTGCTCTCTCATTGTTTCTCCCTCTTCCCTTCCGTCCTCTGCCAAATTGGCAACCTCTGCGAACCAGGAGGTTAAAGGCTTGTCTCTCCAAGTTGGGACAATGATAGTAAAGCAGTTGGAAAGTCAAACAGGAGCACCAGAATAGGGACTACTCGTTGAGTTTTGGAAACCTTTTGTATTCAGAGTGTGTCCATTCTCTAGGTTTCCCGTACATGTTATAGCTGTAGTAATATTCCCTTCAAAATGGAGAGTTGGGACCCATGGAATGGGGGCCATGCATTTTTGCTTTAAAGGGTCTGCATTTGCTCACCCAATCTCACCAATCCTGTCAGTTCCACGTGTCCAGCCTTATGCCACATCCAGCTGTCATTGTAGATAGGGTCATTCCAGGTTTCATCAGAGACCCTGAAGGAAATGTAAAGAATTTCCCTGTTTTTTGGTTTTGTTTTTGAAATTCCTTTTTATAGTGGGTTTGAGCTGATTCTCGCTGCCGTGTTTATGCCAGTCTAGACACACTTGATTCCCTTACAGAGACATATCAATACATAGGTTTTAAAATTCTTACTAGTCAGATCTATTCCTCTGAGGGAAATATGGGGTTTTGAGTCCTTTTCACTGAGGAAGGTGTAGGTCTTGTCTATTCCAAAGTTGGTTTTAGAAATGGTACCTGTGCTTATGTCAAACTTTGGTTTTATGCATCACCCCGCCTCTCCTTCCCCCTTAAGGAGGCATAAGGGTGTTTTCTAAATGTGAGACTCTGTTCTCTTTCCTAACTCAGTTCATGTGTAGCCATGTTTACAGGATCTTCATAAGTGATATCTTATGATAAGTTTCTTTTTCTGTGTGACTTATTTCACTTAGAATCATCCTACAAGAATCCACTCACTTTGCTGCTCCTGGTCCTATGACATTGATTTCATGGCTGAGGGATATTCCATCGTACATAATTACCACAGTTTTTGGAACCATTTTTATATTTCCTGGGATATTTAAGGTGTACCCAAGTTGAGGTTCTTGTAAGCAGTGCAGCCCTAAATTTGGGGGTGGCACTGCCTTATTGATTTTCAGTTTTCCCAAGGTATATTGCCTAGACTGGAAGTGCCCTTGGCTCTGTAGCTCTATTGTTTACTTGTTTTAGGGAACGCAATGCACTCCTCCAGTGAAGCAGTTGGCAATTTACATCCCGCCCATCACCATAACAAGGCTCCCTCTTCTCCAGGGCCTGTCTTGCCTTTCTGGTTTTTACACATTTGTGGATGTCCCTTTTGACCGGTGGGAAGTGATACTTCTTTGTAGTGCAGATTTCCATTGCCCGCTTGCTTTCTTGGCCAAAAAGGGCGTATGCGTTTTCTCCTGAATATATTCAGGAGAAAACGCATACGCCCTTTTCGGCCAAGTGCGTCATTGTCGAAGTTGTGCCCCTCTTCCTGTGCTTTAAAGGCGATTCCAACGTACCTCTTGAAATCTGTTTCCTGCTATTCTGTCTCGCATTCAAGTCCGCCTCGCAGCCTTCCCTCAACAGATTTTTGGACGATAGTTGTCCTTTATTACTCTGCCAGTTTGTGAATTGCTGTGCCCCTGAGCTCCATTTTTCAACTCGTTTTTTGTGAGCTCTACGCAAGTCCAAAATTTTGGTTCAGGACCTATACTGGTTCCCGGTGGGTGGCTGAGACTCTGGTTAATTCTTCTTCCTGCCGGGAAATTAGATTGACATGTGCCCATCCAAATGCCTAACAGCTGCTCTCTCATTGTTTCTCCCTCTTCCCTTCCGTCCTCTGCCAAATTGGCAACCTGTGCGAACCAGGAGGTTAAACAGGTTGTCTCTCCAAGTTGGGAGAATGATAGTAAAGCAGTTGGAAAGTCAAACAGGAGCACCAGAAGAGGGACTACTCGTTGAGTTTCAGAAACCTTTTGTATTCAGAGTGTGTCCATTCTCTAGGTTTCCCGTACATGTTATAGCTGTAGTAATATTCCCTTCAAAATGGAGAGTTGGGACCCATGGAATGGGGTCCATGCATTTTTGCTTTAAAGTGTCTGCATTTGCTCACCCAATCTCACCAATCCTGTCAGTTCCAATTGTCCAGCCTTATGCCACATCCAGCTGTCATTGTAGATAAGGTCATTCCAGGTTTCATCAGAGACCCTGAAGGAAATGTAAAGAATTCCCCTGTTTTTTGGTTTTGTTTTTGAAATTCCTTTTTATAGTGGGTTTGAGCTGATTCTCGCTGCCATGTTTATGCCAGTCTAGACACACTTGATTCCCTTACAGAGACATATCAATACATAGGTTTTAAAATTCTTACTAGTCAGATCTATTCCTCTGCGGGAAATATGGTGTTTTGAGTCCCTTTCACTGAGGAAGGTGTAGGTCTTGTCTATTCCAAAGTTGGTTTTAGAAATGGTAACTTTGCTTATGTCAAACTGTGGTTTTATGCATCACCACGCCTCTCCTTCCCCCTTAAGGAGGCATAAGGGTGTTTTCTAAATGTGAGACTCTGTTCTCTTTCCTAACTCAGTTCATGTGTAGCCATGTTTACCGGATCTTCATAAGTGATATCTTATGATAAGTTTCTTTTTCTGTGTGACTTATTTCACTTAGAATCATCGTATCTGAATCCACTCACTTTGCTGCTCCTGGTTTTATGACATTGATTTCATGGCTGAGGGATATTCTGTCGTACATAAATACCACAGTTTTTTGAACCATTTTTATATTTCCTGGGATATTTAAGGTGTATCCAAGGTGAGGTTCTTGTAAGCAGTGCAGCCCTAAATATGGGGTTGTCTCTGTCTTATTGATTTTCAGTTTTCCCAAGGTATATTCCCTAGACTGGAAGTGCCCTTGGCTGTGTAGCTCTGTTGTTTACTTGTTTTAGGGAACGCAATGCACTCCTCCAGTGAGGCAGTTGGCAATTTACATCCCGCCCATCAGCATAACAAGGCTCCCTGTTCTCCAGGGCCTGTCTTGCCTTTCTGGTTTTTACACATTTGTGGATGTCCCTTTTGACCAGTGGAAAGTGATACTTCTTTGTAGTGCAGATTTGAATTGCCCGGTTGCTTGCTTGGCCAAAAAGGGCGTATGCGTTTTCTCCTGAATATATTCAGGAGAAAACGCAAACGCCCTTTTTGGCTAATTGCGTCATTGTCGAAGTTGTGCCCCTCTTCCTGTGCTTCAAAGGCGATTCCAACGTACCTCTTGAAATCTGTTTCCTGCTATTCTGTCTCGCTTTCAAGTCCGCCTCGCTTCCTTCCCTCAACAGATTTTTGGACGATAGTTGTCCTTTATTACTCTGCCAGTTTGTGAATTGCTGTGCCCCTGAGCTCCATTTTTCAACTCGTTTTTTGTGAGCTCTACGCAAGTCCAAAATTTTGGTTCAGGACCTATACTGGTTCCCGGTGGGTGGCTGAGACTCTGGTTGATTCTTCTTCCTGCCGAGAAATTAGAGTGACATGTGCCCGTCCAAATGCCTAACAGCTACTCTCTCATTGGTTCTCCCTTTTCCCTTCCGTCCTCTGCCAAATTGGCAACCTGTGCGAACCAGGAGGTTAAAGGGGTTGTCTCTCCAAGTTGGGAGATTGATAGTAAAGCAGTTGGAAAGTCAAAGCGGAGCACCAGGAGAGGGACTACTCGTTGAGTTTTAGAAACCTTTTGTATTCACAGTGTGTCCATTCTCTAGGTTTCCCGTACATGTTATAGCTGTAGTAATATTCCCTTCAACATGGAGAGTTGGGACCCATGGAACGGGTACCATGCATTTTTGCTTTAAAGTGTCTGCATTTGCTCACCCAATCTCACCAATCCTCTCAGTCCCAAGTGTCCAGCCTTATGCAACATCCAGCTGTCATTGTAGATTGGGTCATTCCAGGTTTCATCAGAGACCCTGAAGGAAATGTAAAGAATTTCCCTGTTTTTTGGTTTTGTTTTTGAAATTCCTTTTTATAGTGGGTTTGAGCTGATTCTCGCAGCCATGTTTATGCCAGTCTAGACACACTTGATTCCCTTACAGAGACATATCAGTACATAGGTTTTAAGATTCTTACTAGTCAGATCTATTCCTCTGCGGGAAATATGAGGTTTTGAGTCCCTTTCACTGAGGAAGGTGTAGGTCTTGTCTATTCCACAGTTGGTTATAGAAATGGTACCTGTGCTTATATCAAACTCTGGTATTATGCATCACCCCACCTCTCCTTCCCCCTTAAGCAGGCATAAAAGTGTTTTCTAAATGTGAGACTCTGTTCTCTTTCCTAACTCAGTTCATGTGTAGCCATGTTTACAGGATCTTCATAAGTGATATCTTATGATAAGTTTCTTTTTCTGTGTGACTTATTTCACTTAGAATCATCGTACCTGAATCCACTCACTTTGCGGCTCCTGGTCTTATGACATTGATTTCATATCTTTGGGATATTCCATCGTACATAAATACCACAGTTTTTTGAACCATTTTTATATTTCCTGGGATATTTAAGGTGTATCCAAGTTGAGGTTCTTGTAAGCAGTGCAGCCCTAAATTTGGGGGTGGCTCTGTGTTATTGATTTTCAGTTTTCCCAAGGTATATTCCCTAGACTGGAAGTGCCCTTGGCTCTGTAGCTCTGTTGTTTACTTGTTTTAGGGAACACAATGCACTCCTCCAGTGAGGCAGTTGGCAATTTACATCCCGCCCATCAGCATAACAAGGCTCCCTGTTCTCAAGGGCCTGTCTTGCCTTTCTGGTTTTTACACATTTGTGGATGTCCGTCTGAACCGGTGGGAAGTGATACTTCTTTGTAGTGCAGATTTGCATTGCCCACTTGCTTGCTTGGCCAAAAAGGGCGTATGTGTTTTCTCCTGCATATATTCAGGAGAAAAAGCATACAACCTTTTTGGCCAAGTGTGTCAATGTCGAAGTTGTGCCCCTCTTCCTGTGCTTTAAATGTGAATCCAACATACCTCTTGAAATCTGTTTCCTACTATTCTGCCTCGCATTCAAGTCCTCCTCGTTGCCTTCCCTCAACAGATTTTTGGACGATAGTTGCCCTTTATTACTCTGCCAGTTTGTGAATTGCTGTGCCCCTGAGCTCAATTATTCAACTCATTTTATGTGAGCTGTACGCAAGTCCAAAATTTTGGTTCAGGACCTATACTGGTTCCCGGTGGGTGGCTGAGACTCTGGTTAATTCTTCTTCCTGCCGTGAAATTAGAGTGACATGTGCCCGTCCAAATGTCTAACAGCTACTCTCTCATTGGTTCTCCCTCTTCCCTTCCATCCTCTGCCAAATTGGCAACCTGTGCGAACCAGGAGGTTAAAGGGGTTGTCTCTCCAAGTTGGGAGATTGATAGTAAAGCAGTTGGAAAGTCAAAGCGGAGCACCAGGAGAGGGACTACTCGTTGAGTTTTAGAAACCTTTTGTATTCACAGTGTGTCCATTCTCTAGGTTTCCCGTACATGTTATAGCTGTAGTAATATACCCTTCAACATGGAGAGTTGGGACCCATGGAATGGGGGCAATGCATTTTTGCTTTAAAGGGTCTGCATTTGCTCAACCAATCTCACCAATCCTCTGAGTCCCAAGTGTCCAGCCTTATGCCACATCCAGCTGTCATTGTAGACAGGGTCATTCCAGGTTTCATCAGAGACCCTGAAGGAAATGTAAAGAATTTCCCTGTTTTTTGGTTTTGTTTTTGAAATTACTTTTTATAGTGCGTTTGAGCTGATTCTCGCTGCCATGTTTATGCCAGTCTACACACTTGATTCCCTTACGGAGACATATCAATACATAAGTTTTAGGATTGTTACTAGTCAGATCTATTCCTCTGCAGGAAATATGGCGTTTTGAGTCCCTTTCACTGAGGAAGGTGTAAGTCTTGTCTATTCCATAGTTGGTTTTACAAACGGTACCTGTGCTTATATCAAACTCTGGTTTTATGCATCACCCCACCTCTCCTTTCCCCTTAAGCAGGCATAAGAGTGTTTTCTAAATGTGAACTCTGTTCTCTTTCCTAACTCAGTTCATGTGTAGCCATGTTTACAGGATCTTCATAAGTGATATCTTATGATAAGTTTCTTTTTCTGTGTGACTTATTTCACTTAGAATCATCGTACCTGAATCCACTCACTTTGCTGTTCCTGGTCTTATGACATTGATTTCATGGCTGAGGGATATTCCATCGTACATAAATACCACAGTTTTTGGAACCATTTTTTATATTTCCTTGGATATTTAAGGTGTACCCAAGTTGAGGTTCTTGTAAGCAGTGCACCCCTAAATTTGGGGGTGGCTCTGTCTTATTTGTTTTCAGTTTTCCCAAGGTATATTCCCTAAACTGGAAGTGTCCTTGGCTCTGTAGCTCTGTTGTTTAGTTGTTTTAGTGAACGCAATGCACTCCTCCAGTGAGGCAGTTGGCAATTTACATCCCGCCCATCAGCATAACAAGGTTCCCTGTTCTCCAGGGCCTGTCTTGCCTTTCTGGTTTTTACACATTTTGTGGATGTCCCTTTTGACCGGTGGGAAGTGATACTTCTTTGTAGTGCAGATTTGCATTGCAGGCTTTCTTGCTTGGCCAAAAAGGGCGTATGCGTTTTCTCCTGAGGAGAAAATGCATACGCCCTTTTTGGCCAAGTGCGTCATTGTCGAAGTTGTGCCCCTCTTCCTGTGCTTTAAAGGCGATTCCAACGTACCTCTTGAAATCTGTCTCCTGCTATTCTGCCTCACTTTCAAGTCCTCCTCGTTGCCTTCCGTCAACAGATTTTTGGACTATAGTTGTCCTTTATTACTCTGCCTTTGTGAATTGCTGTGCCCCAGAGCTCCATTTCTCAACTCGTTTTTTATGAGCTGTACGCAAGTCCAAAATTTTGGTTCAGGACCTATACTGGGTTTCGGTGGGTGGCTGAGACTCTGGTTAATTCTTCTTCCTGCCGGGAAATTAGAGTGACATGTGCCCGTCCAAATGCCTAACAGCTACTCTCTCATTGGTTCTCACTCTTCCCTTCCATCCTCTGCCAAATTGGCAACCTGTGCGAACCAGGAGGTTAAAGGTGTTGTCTCTCCAAGTTGGGAGATTGATAGTAAAGCAGTTGGAAACTTAAACCGGAGCACCAGGAGAGGGACTACTCGTTGAGTTTTAGAAACCTTTTGTATTCAGAGTGTGTCCATTCTCTAGGTTTCCCGTACATGTTATAGCTGTAGTAATATTCCCTTCAATATGGAGAGTTGGGACACTTGGATTGGGGGCCATGCATTTTTGCTATAAAGGGTCTGCATTTGCTCACCCAATCTCACCAAACCTCTCAGTCCCAAGTGTCCAGCCTTATGCCACATCCAGCTGTCATTGTAGATAGGGTTATTCCAGGTTTCATCAGAGACCCTGAAGGAATTATAAAGAATTTCCCTGTTTATTGGTTTTGTTTTTGAAATTCCTTTTTATAGTGGGTTTGAGCTGATTCTCGCTGCCATGTTTATGCCAGTCTAGACACACCTGATTCCCTTACGGAGACATATCAATACATAGGTTTTAAGATTCTTACTAGTCAGATCTATTCCTCTGCGGGAAATATGGGGTTTTGAGTCCGTTTCACTGAGGAAGGTGTAGGTTTTGTCTATTCCACAGTTGGTTTTAGAAATGGTACCTGTGCTTATATCAAACTCTGGTTTTATGCATCACCCCACCTCTCCTTTCCCCTTAAGAAGGCATAAGAGTGTTTTCTAAATGTGAGACCCTGTTCTCTTTCCTAACTCAGTTCATGTGTAGCCATGTTAACAGGATCTTCATAAGTGATATCTTATGATAAGTTTCTTTTTCTGTGTGACATATTTCACATAGAATCATCGTACCTGAATCCACTCACTTTGGTGCTCCTGGTCTTATGACATTGATTTAATAACTGAGGTATATTCCATCGTACATAAGTACCACAGTTTTTGGGACCATTTTTATATTTCCTGGGATATTTAAGGTGTACCCAAGTTGAGGTTCTTGTAAGCAGTGCAGCCCTAAATATGGGGGTGGCTCTGTCTTATTGATTTTCAGTTTTCCCAAGGTATATTCCCTAGACTGGAAGTGCCCTTGGCTCTGTAGCTCTGTTGTTTACTTGTTTTAGGGAACACAATACACTCCTCCAGTTAGGCAGTTGGCAATTTACCTCCCGCCCATCAGCATAACAAGGCTTCCTGTTCTCCAGGGCCTGTCTTGCCTTTCTGGTTTTTACACATTTTGTGGATGTCCCTTTTGACGGGTGGGAAGTGATACTTCTTTGTAGTGCAGATTTGCATTGCCCGCTTGCTTGCTTGGCCAAAAAGGGCGTATGCGTTTTCTCTTGAATATATTCAGGAGAAACCACATACGCACTATTTGGCCAAGTGCGTCATTGTCGAAGTTGTGCCCCTCTTCCTATGCTTTAAAGGTGATTCCAACGTACCTCTTGAAATCTGTTTCCTGCTATTCTGCCTCGCTTTCAAGTCCGCCTCGTTGCCTTCCCTCAACAGATTTTTGGATGATAGTTGTCGTTTATTACTCTGCCTGTTTGTGAATTGCGGTGCCAGTGAGCTCCATTTTTCAACTCGTTTTTCGTGAGCTGTACGCAAGTCCAAAATTTTGGTTCAGGACCTATACTGGTTCCCGGTGGGTGGCTGAGACTCTGGTTAATTCTTCTTCCTGCCGGGAAATTAGAGTGACATGTGCCCGTCCAAATGCCTAACAGCTACTCTCTCATTGTTTCTCCCTCTTCCCTTCCATCCTCTGCCAAATTGGCAACATGTGCGAACCAGGAGGTTAAAGGGGTTGTCTCTCCAAGTTGGGAGATTGATAATAAAGCAGATGGAACGTCAAACCGGAGCACCAGGAGAGGGACAACTCGTTGAGTTTTAGAAACCTTTTGTATTCACAGTGTGTCCATTTTCTAGGTTTCCCATACATGTTATAGCTGTAGTAATATTCCCTTCAACATGGAGAGTTGGGACCCATGGAATGGGGGCCATGCATTTTTGCTTTAAAGGGTCTGCATTTGCTCACCCAATCTCACCAAACCTCTCAGTCCCAAGTGTCCAGCCTTATGACACATCCAGCTGTCATTGTAGATAAGGTCATTCCAGGTTTCATTGGAGACCCTGAAGGAAATGTAAAGAATTTCCCTGTTTTTTGGTTTTGTTTTTGAAATTCCTTTTTATAGTGGGTTTGAGCTGATTTCTCACTGCCATGTTTATGCCAGTCTAGACACACTTGATTCCCTTACAGAGACATATCAATACATAGGATTTAAGATTCTTACTAGTCAGATCTATTCCTGTGCGGGAAATATGGGGTTTTGAGTCCCTTTCACTGAGGAAGGTGTAGGTCTTCTCAATTCCACAGTTGGTTTTAGAAATGGTACCTGTTCTTATATCAAATTCTGGTTTTATGCATCACTCCACCTCTCCTTCCCCCTTAAACAGGCATAAGAGTGTTTTCTAAATGTGAGACTCTGTTGTCTTTCCTAACTCAGTTCATGAGTAGCCATGTTTACAGGATCTTCATAAGTGATATCTTATGATGTTTCTTTTTCTGTGTGACTTATTTCACTTAGAATCATCGTACCTGAATCCACTCACTTTGTTGCTCCTGGTCTTATGACATTGATTGCATGGCTGAGGGATATTCCAACGTATGTAAGTACCACAATTTTTTTAACCATTTTTATATTTCCTGGGATATTTAAGGTGTACCCAAGTTGAGGTTCTTGTAAGCAGTGCAGCCCTAAATTTGGGGGTGGCTCTGTCTTATTGATTTTCAGTTTTCCCAAGGTATATTCCCTAGACTGGAAGTGCCCTTGGCTCTGTAGCTCTGTTGTTTACTTGTTTTAGGGAATGCAATGCACTCCTCCAGTGAGGCAGTTGGCAATTCACATCCCGCCCATCAGCATAACAAGTCTCCCTGTTCTCCAGGGCCTGTCTTGCCTTTCTGGTTTTTACACATTTCTGGATGTCCCTTTTGACCGGTGGGAAGTGATACTTCTTTGTAGTGCAGATTTGCATTGCCCGCTTGCTTGCTTGGCCAAAAAGGGCGTATGCGTTTTCTCCTGAATATATTCAGGAGAAAAAGCATACAACATTTTTGGCCAAGTGCGTCATTGTCAAAGTTGTGCTCCTCTTCCTGGGCTTTAAAGGCGAATCCAACGTACCTCTTGAAATCTGTTTCCTACTATTCTGCCTCGCTTTCAAGTCCGCCTCGTTGCCTTCCCTCAACAGATTTTTGGACGATAGTTATCCTTTATTACTCTGCCAGTTTGTGAATGACTGTGCCCGTGAACTCAATTATTCAACTCGTTTTTTGTGAGCAGTACGCAAGTCCAAAATTTTGGTTCAGGACCTATACTGGATCCCGCTGGGTGGCTGAGACTTTGGTTAATTCTTCTTCCTGCCGGGAAATTAGAGAGACCTGTGCCCGTCCAAATGCCTAACAGCTAGTCTCTCATTCGTTCTCCCTCTTCCCTTCCATCCTCTGCCAAATTGGCATCCTGGGCGATCCAGGACCTTAAAGGGTGTTTCTTTCCAAGTTGGAAGATTGATACTAAAGCAGTTGGAAAGTCAAAACAGAGCACCAGGAGAGGGACTATTCGTTGAGTTTTAGAAACCTTTTGTATTCACAGTGTGACCATTCTCTAGGTTTCCCGTACATGTTATAGCTGTAGTAATATTCCCTTCAACCTGGAGAGTTGGGACCCATGGAATGCGTGCAAAGCATTTTTGCTTTAAAGGGTCTGCATTTGCTCACCCAATCTCACCAATCCTCTCAGTCCCAAGTGTCCAGCCTTATGCCACATCCAGCTGTCATTGTAGATAGGGTCATTCCAGGTTTCATCAGAGACCCTGAATGAATTGTAAAGAATTTCCCTGTATTTTGGTTTTGTTTTTGAAATTTCTTTTTATAGTGGGTTTGAGCTGATTCTTGCTGCCATGTTTATGCCAGTCTACACACTTGATTCCCTTACGGAGACATATCAATACATAAGTTTTAGGATTGTTACTAGTCAGATCTATTCCTTTGCGGGAAATATGGGGTTTTGAGTCCCTTTCACTGAGGAAGGTGTAGGTCTTGTCTATTCCACAGTTGGTTTTACAAACGGTACCTGTGCTTATATCAAACTCTGGTTTTATGCATCACCCCACATCTCTTCCCCCCTTAAGCAGGCATAACAGTGTTTTCTAAATGTGAGACTCTGTTGTCTTTCTTAACTCATTTCATGTGTAGCCATGTTTACAGGATCTTCATAAGTGATATCTTATGATAAGTTTCTTTTTCTGTGTGACTTCACTTAGAATCATCGTACCTGAATCCACTCACTTTGCTGCTCCTGGTCTTATGACATTGATTCCATGGCTGAGGGATATTCCATCGTACATAAGTACCACAATTTTTTGAACCATATTTATATTTCCTGGGATATTTAAGTTGTACCCAAGTTGAGGATCTTGTAAGCAGTGCAGCCCTAAATTTTGGGGTGGCTCTGTCTTATTGATTTTCAGTTTTCCCAAGGTATATTCCCTAGACTGGAAGTGCCCTTGGCTCTGTAGCTCTGTTGTTTTCTTCTTTTCGGGAACACAGTGCACTCCTCCAGTGAGGCAGTTGGCAACTTACATCCCGCCCATCAGCATAACAAGGCTCCCTGTTCTCCAGGGCCTGTCTTGCCTTTCTGGTTTTTACACATTTTGTGGCTGACCATTTTGACCGGTGGGAAATGATACTACTTTGTAGTGTAGATTTGCATTGCCCGCTTGCTTGCTTGGCCAGAAAGGTCGTATGTGTTTCCTTCTGAATATATTAAGGAGAAAACGCATACAATTTTTTGGGCAAGTGCGTCATTGTCGAAGTTGTGCCCCTCTTCCTGTGCTTTAAAGGCGAATCCAACGTAACTCTTGAAATCTGTTTCCTACTATTCTGCCTCGCTTTCAAGTCCGCCTCGTTGACTTCCCTCAACAGATTTTTGGACGATAGTTGTCCTTTATTACACTGCCTGTTTGTGAATTGCTGTGCCCCTGAGCTCAATTATTCAACTCGTTTTTTGTGAGCTGTACGCAAGTCCAAAATTTTGGTTCAGGACCTATACTGGTTCCGGGGGGTGGCTGAGTCTCTGGTTAGTTCTTCTTCCTGCCGGGAAATTAGAGTCACATGTGCCCGTCCAAATGTCTAACAGCTACTGTCTCATTGGTTCTCCCTCTTCCCTTCCATCCTCTGCCAAATTGGCAACCTGTGCGAACCAGAAGTTTAAAGGGGCTGTCTCACCAATTTGGGAGATTGATAGTAAAGCAGTTGGAAAGTCAAACCAGAGCACCAGGAGAGGGACTATTCGTTTTGTTTTAGAAAGCTTTTGTATTCACAGTGTGTCCATTCTCTTGGCTTCCCATACATGTTATAGCTGTAGTTATATTCCCTTCAACATGGAGAGTTGGGACACATGGAATGGGGGCATGCATTTTTGCTTTAAATTGTCTGCATTTGCTCACCCAATCTCACCAGTCCTCTCAGTCCCAAGTGTCCTGCCTTATACCACTTCCAGCTGTCATTGTAGATAAGGTCATTCCAGGTTTCATCAGAGACCCTGAAGGAATTGTAAAGAATTTCCCTGTTTTTTGGTTTTGTTTTTGAAATTCATTTTTATACTGGGTTTGCGCTGATTCTCGCTGCCATGTTTATACCAGTCTAGACACACTTGATTCCCTTACATAGACATATCAATACATAGGTTTTAAGTTTCTTACTAGTCAGATCTATTCCTCTGCGGGAAATATGGGGTTTTGAGTCGCTTTCACTGAGGAAGGTGTAGGTCTTGTCTATTCCAAAGTTGGTTTTAGAAATGGTACCTCTGCTTATATCAAACTCTGGTTTTATGCATCACCCCACCTCTCCTTCCCCCTTAAGCAGGCATAAGAGTGTTTTCTAAATGTGAGACTCTGTTCTCTTTCCTAACTCAGTTCATGTGTAGCCATGTTTACAGGATCTTCATAAGTGATATCTTATGATAAGTTTCTTTTTCTGTGTGACTTATTTCACTTAGAATCATCGTACCTGAATCCACTCACTTTGCTGCTCCTGGTCTTATGACATTGATTTCATGGCGGTGGGATATTCCATCGTACATAAGTACCACAATTTTTGGAACCATTTTTATATTTCCTGTGATATTTAAGGTGTACCCAAGTTGAGGTTCTTGTAAGCAGTGCAGCCCTAAATTTGGGGGTGGCTCTGTCTTATTGATTTTGAGTTTTCCCAAGGTATATTCTCTAGACTGGAAGTGCCCTTGGCGCTGTAGCTCTGTGGTTTACTTCTTTTAGGGAACGCAGTGCACTCCTCCAGTGAGGCAGGTGGCCATTTACATCCCGCCCTTCAGCATAACAAGGCTCCCTGTTCTCCAGGGCCTGTCATGCCTTTCTGGTTTTTACACATTTTTTGCATGTCCCTTTTGACCGGTGGGAAGTGATACATCTTTGTAGTGCAGATTTGCATTGCCCGCTTGCTTGCTTGGCCAAAAAGGGCGTATGCGTTTTCTCCTGAATATATTCAGGAGAAAACGCATACGCCCTTTTTGGCCATGTGCTTCATTGTCGATGTTGTGCCATTCTTCCTGTGGTTTAAAGTCGATTCCAACATACCTCTTGAAATCTGTTTCCTGCTATACTGCCTCGCTTTCAAGTCCGCCTCGTTGCCTTCCCTCAACAGATTTTTGGACGATAGTTGTCCTTTATTACTCTGCCTGTTTGTGAATTGCTGTGCCCCTGAGCTCAATTATTCAACTCGTTTATTGTGAGCTGTACGCAAGTCCAAAATTTTGCTTCAGGACCTATACTGGTTCCTGGTTGGTGGCTGAGACTCTGGTTAATTCTTCTTCCTGCCGGGAAATTAGAGTGACATGTTCCCGTCCAAATGCCTAACAGCTACTCTCTCATTGGTTCTCCCTCTTCCCTTCCATCCTCTGCCAAATTGGCAACCTGTGCGAACCAGGAGGTTAATGGGATTGTCTCTCCAAGTTGGGAGATTGATAGTAAATCAGTTTTAAAGTCAAACCGGAGCACCAGGAGAGGGACAACTCGTTGAGTTTTTGAAATCTTTTGTATTCACAGTGTGTGCATTCTCTAGGTTTCCCATACATGTTATAGCTGTAGTAATATTCCCTTCAACATGGAGAGTTGGGACCCATGGAATGGGGGCCATGCATTTTTGCTTTAAAGGGTCTGCATTTGCTGACCCAATCTCACCAAACCTCTCATTCCCAAGTGTCCAGCATTATGCCACATCCAGCTGTCATTGCAAATAAGGTCATTCCGTGTTTCATCGGAGACCCTGAAGGAAATGTAAAGAATTTCCCTGTTTTTTGGTTTTGTTTTTGAAATTCCTTTTTATAGTGGGTTTGTGCTGATTTCTCGCTGCCATGTTTATGGCAGTCTAGACACATTTGATTCCCTTACAGAGACATATCAATACATAGGTTTTAAGATTCTTACTAGTCAGATTTATTCCTCTGCGGGAAATATGGGGTTTTGAGTCCCTTTCACTGAGGAAGGTGTAGGTCTTCTCTATTCCACAGTTGGTTTTATAAATGGTACCTGTTCTTATATCAAACTCTGCTTTTATACATCACCCCACCTCTCCTTTCCCCTTAAGCAGGCATAAGAGTGTTTTCTAAATGTGAGACTCTGTTCTCTTTCCTAACTCAGTTCATGTGTAGCCATGTTTACAGGATCTTCATAAGTGATATCTTATGATAAGTTTCTTTTTCTGTGTGACTTATTTCACTTAGAATCATCGTACCTGAATCCACTCACTTTGCTGCTCCTGGTCTTATGACATTGATTTCATGGCTGAGGGATATTCCATCGTACATAAATACCACAGTTTTTTGAACCATTTTTATATTTCCTGGGATATTTAAGGTGTACCCAAGTTGAGGTTCTTGTAAGCAGTGCAGCCCTAAATTTGGGGGTGGCTCTGTCTTATTGATTTTCAGTTTTCCCAAGGTATATTCCCTAGACTGGAAGTGCCCTTGGCTCTGTAGCTCTGTTGTTTACTTGTTTTAGGGAACGCAATGCACTCCTCCAGTGAGGCAGTTGGCAATTTACATCCCGCCCATCAGCATAACAAGGCTCCCTGTTCTCCAGGGCCTGTCTTGCCTTTCTGGTTTTTACTCATTTTGTGGATGTCCCTTTTGACTGGTGGGAAGTGATACTTCTTTGTAGTGCGGATTTTCATTGCCCGCTTGCTTGCTTGGCCAAAAAGGGGGTATGCGTTTTTTCCTGAATATATTCAGGAGAAAACTCATACGCCCTTTTTGGGCAAGTGCATCATTGTCGAAATTGTGCCCCTCTTCCTGTGCTTTACAGGCAATTCCAACGTACCTCTTGAAATCTCTTTCCTGCTTTTCTGCCTCGCTTTCAAGTTGGCCTCTTTGCCTTCCCTCAACAGATTTTTGGGTGATAGTTGTCATTTATTAATCTGCCAGTTTGTGAATTGCTGTGCCCCTGAGCTCCATTTTTCAACTCGTTTTTTTGTGAGTTGAACGCACGTCCAAAATTTTGGTTCAGGAACTATACTGGTTCCCGGTGGGTGGCTGAGACTTTGGTTAATTCTTCTTCCTACTGGGCAATTAGAGTGACATGTGCCCGTCGAAATACCTAACAGCTACTCTCTCATTTGTCCTCCCTCTTCCCTTTCATCCTCAGCCAAATTGGCAACCAGTGGGAACCAGGAGGTTAAATGGGCCGTCTCGCCAAGTTGGGAGATTGATAGTAAAGCAGTTGGAAAGTCAAACCGGAGCACCAGGAGAGGGACTGTTCTTTGAGTTTTTGAAACCTTTCGTATTCACAGTGTGTCCACTCTCTAGGTTTTTCGTACATTTTATACCTGTAGTAATATTACCTTCAATCTGGAGAGTTGGCACCCATGAAATGGGTGGCACGCATTATGGCTTCAAAGGGACTGCATTTTCGCCAGCACTCTCACCAATCCCCTCAGTCCCATGTGTCCAGCCTTATGTCTCTTCCAGCTGTTGTTGTAGATAGTGTCATTCCAGGTTGCATCAGAGCCCTTGAAGGAATTGTGTAAGAATATCGCTGTTTTTTTTTTTTTATTTTGTTTTGTTTTTCAAATTCAGTTTTATAATGGGGTTGAGCTGATTTTCCCTGACTTGTTTTTGCCGGTCTAGACAAAATTGATTCCCTTACAGAGACATATAAATACACTGATTTTAAGATTCTTAGTAGTCAGATATATTCCTCTGCTGGAAATAGGGGTTTTGAGTCCCGATCACTACGGAAGGAGTAGTTCTTGTCTATTCTGTATTTGGATTATGGAACGGTACCTGTGCTAATATCAAACTCTGGTTTTGTGCATCTCCCCACCTCTCCTTTCCCCTTCAGCAAGCATAAGAGTGTTTTCTGAATCTGACACTCTCTTCTGTTTCCTAATTCAGTTCATATGTAGCCATGTTTACATTCCCTTCATAAGTGATATCTTATGTCAGAATGCACCATGGCCCTTGTCATAATAATGCTCCATGACCCCTGTCATCACATTGCACCATGCCCTAGTTATCACAATGCTCCATGTCCCTTGTGATCACAATTCTCCTCGTCCTTGTCATCACGATGCTACGTGACACTTCTCATCACAACATTACATGCTCTTGTTATCACAATGCTCCATGACCCCTGTCATCCCAATGCTCCCTGACACCAATCATCACAGTGCTTCATGCCCCTTTTCATTACAGTGCTCCATGATGCTCGTCATCACAATTACTCAAGGTCTTCACATCACAATGCTCCACGGTTTTGCCATCAGAATGCTCCATGCCCTGGTCATCTCACAGCTCAATATCCCTTGTCCTCACAATGCTCCACGTCCTTGTCATCACAATGCTCCATGGCACTTCTCATCACAATGTTATATGCTCTTGTCATTACAATACTCCATGCACTTGTCATCACAATGCTCCATGACACCTGTCATAGGAAGCTCCATGCGCTTGTCATCACAATGTTTCATGAACTGGAAATTAAATTTATCAGTGGCCCTTGTCATCACAATGCTCCATGCCCTTGTCATCACAATGCTCCTTTACCACTGTCACAACAATCCTCCATGACACTTGGCATCACAGTGCTCCGTGCTATTGTCATCACTATGGAACATGAAATATGTCATCACAATGCTCCCTGACACCTGTCTTCACAATACTCCATGAACTTGTCATCACAATGCTCCATGCCCTTGTCATCACAATGTGCCATGCCCAATGTCATCACAATAATCCATGAAACTTCTCAGACCAATGCTCCATGCCCCTTTTCATCACAATGCTCCATGAACCCTGTCATCACAACGCACCATGCCCATCATCATAATGCTTCATGCTATTGTCATCAAAATGAAATCCAAATGCTCCATGACCTCTGTCATCACAGTGCTCCAAACCCTTGTGATCACAATGTTCCATAACACTTGTCATCACAATGCCCCTGGACGCTACTCATCACAATTATCGATGGTCCTCCCATCTCAATGCCCCATGACATTTGTCATCACAATGCTAAATAAACTTGTCATCACAATGCTCCCTGACTCTTGCCATCAGTATGCTCCTTGAACCCTTTCATGACAAGGCTCCATGCCTTTTTCATCACAATGTTCCATGCCCTTTTCATCACAATGCTCCAAGACCCCTGCAATCACAATGCTCCTTGCCCTTGTCATCACAAAGCCCCATGACAAATGTCATGAGAATGCTCCATGGCATTCTCATCACAATGTTCCATGCCATTTTCATCACAATGCTCCAAGACACCTGTAATCACAATTCTCCATTCCCCTTTTCATCAGAATGCTCCATGAGACTTGTCATCCCATGAATCCATGGTCTTCTCATCAAAATGCTCAAGGACATTGTCATCAAAATGCTCCATTCCCTTATCATCACAATGCTCCATGACCCTTGTCATCACAATACTCCATGAACATTTTCAGCCCAATACTCCATGACCTTCTCATCACAATGCTCCATGACCCATATCATCACAATGCTCCATGACCACTGTCATCACAACGCTCCATGACACCTGACAACACAATGATAAGGGACTCTTGTCATCACAATGCTCCATTCCCTAGTCATCACAATGCTCCATGACCCCTGTCATCACAATAGCCCATGAACATTTTCAGCCCAATGCTCCATGACCCTTGTCATTACATTGATCCATTCCCTTGTCATCCCAATGCTCCATGGCCCCTGTATTCACAATGCTCCGTGATGTTTGTCATCACAGTGCTCCATGACACCTGTCATCACAATGCTCCATGCCTTTGTCAGCAAAATGCTACATGACCTTGTTATTACAATGCTCTATGCGCTTGTCATCACAATACTCCATTACCATTGTCATCACGATCCTTCATGAAACTTGGGATCACATTGCTTCATGCCCTTGTCATCACAATGCTCCATGCTCCTTGAAATCAAAATGATCCATGACCTCTGTCATCACAATGCTCCAAACTCTTGTGATCACAATGTTCCATAACACTTGTCATCACAACTCTCCATGACGCCTGTCATCTCAATACTCCATGCCCTTATTGTCACAATGCTCCATGACATTTGTCATCACAATGCTCAATACACTTGTCATCACAATGCTCCCTGACACTTGTCGTCAGAATGCTCCTTGAACCCTGTCACAAAATGGCTCCATGCCTTTTTCATCACAATGTCCCATGCCATTTTCATCACAATGCTCCATGCCATTGTCATCAAAATACTCCACAAGTTTGTCATCAGAATGCTCCATGACCCTTGTCATCACAATTCTCCATGTACTTGTTGGCACAATGCTCCCTGACCCTTGTCATCACAATACTCCAAGCCATTGTCATCACAATGCTCCATTATCTTTGTCATCAGAATCCTCCATGACACTTGGCATCACAATGCTCCATGCCACTGTCATCACAATGGGCCATTACATATGTCATCACAATGCTCCCTGACACCTCTCTTCATAATACTGCATGACTTTGTCATCACAATACTCCATTCCCTTGCCATCACAGTGCGCCATTCCAACTGTCATCGCAATAATCCATGAAACTTATTAGACCAACCCTCCATGCCCTTGTCATCACAATGCTCCATGATCCCTGTCATCACAATGCTCCGTGACTCCAGTCATCACAATGCTTCATGACCTTTGTCATCACAATGGTCCATGCCTTCATCATCAACAGTCTCTATGACTTTTTAACCACAGTGCTCCATGAAGTTTTCATCACAATGCTCTTTGACCCATGTCATCACAATGCTCTATGCCTTTCTCAACACAATGCTCCATGACCCTTGTCATCACAATGCTCCATGGGCTTGTCAGCACAATGCTCCATGACCCTTGTCATCACAATGTGCCATGCGCTTGTCATCACAGTGCTCCACAATCTTGTCATCACAATGCCCCTTATACCTTGTCATCACAATGCTCCATGCACTTCTAATCAAAATGCTCTCTCACCACTGATATCACAATGTTACATCCCTATTTATCACAGTACTCCCTCACCGCTGTCATCACAATGTTCCATGACTCCTGTCATCACAATGCTACAAGCACTTATCATCACAATGTTCGATGACCCCTGACATCACAGTGCTCCATAACCCCTGTCATCAAAATGCTCCATGACCCTTTGCATCAAAATGCTCCATGACCTTGTCATCACAATGCTCCCTGCCCTTCTCATCACAAGGCACCACGCCCTTGTCATCAAAATGCTCCATGACCTTTGTCATCACAAAGCTCCATGACCCTTGGCATCACAATGCTCCATGCCATTGTCATCACAATGCTCCATGGACCCTCTCATCACATTGATCCATGCAATTGTCATCAAAAAGCTCCATGACACTTATCACACTACTCGATGCCCTTTTCATCACAATGCTCCATGCCCTTGTAATTACAATCCTCCATGACCCATGTATCACTATGTTCCGTGCCCTTGTCATTACAATGCTCAATGCCAACTCTCATCACAATAATCCACGAAAATTTTCAGACCAATGCTGCTGCCCTTGTCATCACAATGCTCCATGACCCATGCCATCACAACGTTCCATGGCCTTGTCATCACAAGGCTCCATGACCCTTGTCATCACAAAGCTCCAAGAACCCTGTAATCACAATGCTCCATGCCCTTGTCATCACAAAGCTCCATGACGCATGTCATCAGTATGCTACATGGCCTTCTCATCACAATGCTCCATGCCCTTGTAATTACAATCCTCCATGACCCATGTATCACTGTGTTCCGTGCCCTTGTCATCACAATGCTCCATGCCCACTCTCATCACAATAATCCATGAAATATTTCAGAACAATGCTCCGTGCACTTCTCATCACAATGCTCAATTACCCCTGTCATAACAATGCTCCATGACCCCTGTCATCACAAAGCTCCACACCCCTTGTCATTACAGTGCTCCATGAGGCTTGTCATCACAATTATCCATGGTCTTCTCATCACAATGCTCCACGGTCTTGCCATCACACTGCTCCATGTCCCTGTCATCACAATTCTCCACGTTCCTGGCATCACTATGCTCCATGACACTTCTCATCAAAGTGTTACATGCTTTGTCATCACAATTCTCAATGCACTTGTCATCGCAATGCTCCATGACCCCTGTCATAGCAAGCTCCATGTGCTTGTCATCACAATACTCCACGTCCTTGTCGTCACAATGCTCCATGACCTTTGTCATCACAGTGCTCAATACACTGGTCATCAAAATGCTCCCTGACTCTTGTTGTCTGTATGCTCCTTGAAACCTGTCATAACAAGGCTCCATGTCTTTTTCATAAGAATGATCCCTGCTCTTTTCATCACAATGCTCCAAGACCCCTGTAATCACAATGCTCCATGCCCTTGTCATCACAAAGCTCCATGACGCCTGTCAGAATGCTCCATTTCCTTGTCATCACAATGCTCCATGCCCTTGTCATCACAATGCTCCAAGACCACTGCAATCACAATGCTCCCTGCCCCTTTTCATCAGAATGCTCCATGAGACTTTCCATTATAAGGCTCCATGGTTTTCTCATCACAATGCTCCAGGAACTTGTCATCACAGTGCTCCATTCCATTGTCATCACAATGTTCCATGACCCCTGTCATCACAATACTCCATGAATATTTTCAGCCCAATGCTCCATGCCCTTGTCATCACAATGCTCCATTACCCCTGTCATAACAATGCTCCATGACCCCTTCCATCACCATGTTCCACGGCCTTGTCATCACAAGGCTCCATGACCCTTGTCACCACAATGCTCCAAGACCCCTGTAATCACCATGCTCCATGCCCCTTTTCATCTCATTGCTCCATGAACCCTGTCATCACAATGCACCATGCCCACTATCATAATGCTTCATGCTATTGTCATCACAATGAAATCAAAATTCTCCATGACCTCTGTCATCACAATGCTCCAAACCCTTGTGATCACAATGTTCCATAACACTTGCCATCACAACGCCCCATGCAGCTGGTCATCACAATTATCCATGGACTTCTCATTACAATGCTCCATGACCTTTGTCATCACAATTCTCAATACACTTGTCATCACAATGCTCCCTGACACTTGTCGTCAGTATGCTCCTTGAACACTGTCATGACAAGTCTCCATGCATTTTTCATCACAATGATCCATGCCCTTTTCATCACAATGCTCCATGCCATTGTCATCACAATACTCCACAAGCTTGTCATCAGAATGCTCCGTGACACTTGTCATCACAATGATCCATGACCCGTGTCATCACAATGCTCCATGCCCCTTGTCATTACAGTGCTCCATGATGCTCGTCATCACAATTATCCATGGTCTTCTCATCACAGTGCTCGACGGTCTTGCCATCACAATGCTTCATGCCCTGATCATCACAATACTCCTTGTACCTTGTTATCAAAATTCTCCACGTCCTTGTCATCACAATGCTCCATGACAGTTCTCATAACAATGTTACATGCTCTTGTCATCACAATGCTCCAAGCCCTTGTCATCACTATGCTCCATTACCTTTGTCATCACAATCCTCCATAACACTTGGCATCACAATGCTCCATGCCAATGTCATCACAATGGGCCATGAAATATGTCATCACAATGCTCCCTGACACCTGTCTTCACAATATTCCATGACCTTGTCTTCCCAATGTTCCATGCCCTTATCATCCCAATGTGCCATGCCCACTCTCAACACAATTATCCATGAAACTTATCAGACCAATGCTCCATGCCCCTGTCATCAAAATGCTCCAAGTCATTTTCATCACAATGCTCCATGAACCCTCTCATCACATTGTTCCATGCCCTTGTCATCACAAAGCCCCATGATGCTTGTCATCACAATGCCCGATGCCCTTCTCATCACAATGCTCCATGCCCTTGTCATTACAATCCACCATGACCCATGTATCACAGTGTTCAGTGTCCTTGTCATCACAATGCTCCATGCCCACTCTCATCACAATAATCCATGAAACATTTCAGACCAATGCTCCATGCCCTTCTCATCACAATGCTCCATTACCCCTGTCATAACAATGCTTCATGACCACTGCCATCACAATGTTCCACAGCCTTGTCATCTCAAGGCTCAATGACCCTTGTCATCACAATGCTCCAAGAACCCTGTAATCACAATGCTCCATGCCCTTGTCATCACAAAGCTCCATGACGCATGTCATCAGAATGCTCCATGGCCTTCTCATTCATGATGCTCCATGCCCATGTCATCACAATGCTCCAAGACTCCTGTAATAACAATAATCCATGCCCCTTTTCATCTCAATGCTCCATGAACCCTGTCATCACAATGCACCATGTGCAACATCATAATGGTTCAGGCTATTGTCATCACAATGAAATCAAAATGCTCCATGACCTCTGTCATCACAATGCTCCAAATCCTTGTGATCACAATGTTCCATAACACTTATCATCACAACGCCCCATGACACTTGTCATAACAATTATCCATTTCTTCTCATCACAATGCTCCATGACCTTTGTCATCACAATTCTCAATACCCTTGTCATCACAATGCTCCCTGACACTTGTCTTCATTATGCTCCTTGAACCCTGTCATGACAAGGCTCCATGCCTTTTTCATGACAATGACCCATACCCTTTTCATCACAGTGCTCCAAGAACCCTGTAATCACAATGCTCCATGCCCTTGTCATCACAAAGCTCCATGATGCATGACATCAGAACGCTCCATGGCCTTCTCATCCTAATGCTTCATGCCCTTGTCATCACAATGCTCCAAGACTCCTGTAATCACAATGCCCAATGCCCCTTTTCATCAAAATGCTCCATGAGACTTGTCATCACAAGGCTCCATGGCCTTCTCATCACAATGCTCCAGTACCTTGTCATCACAATGCTCCATGACCCATTTCATCACAATACTCCATGAGCATTTTCAGCCCAATGCTCCATCACCTTCTCATCACAATGCTCCATGACCCCTGTCATCACAATGCTCCATGACCACTGTCATCACAACGCTCCATGAACCCTGATAACACAATGATCTGGGACTCTTGTCATCAAAATGCTCCATGACCCTTGTCTTCACAGTGATCCATGCCCTTGTCATCCCAATGCTCCATGATCCCTGTAATCACAATGCTCCGTGACACTTGCCATCACAGTGCTCCATGAAGCTTGTCATCACAATGCTCCTTGCCTTTGTCAGCAAAATGCTACATAATCTTGTCATTACAATGCTCCATGCGCTTGTCATTACATTCCTCCATAACCATTGGGATCACATTGCTTCATGCCCTTGTCAACTCTCTCTTGCCTTTCTGTTTTTTACAGATATTCGGATGTCCCTTTTGACCGGTGGGAAGTGACAATTCTTTGTAGTGTGCATTTGCATTGTGTGCTTGCTTAATTGGCCAGAAAGGGCGTATGCCTTTTCTCCTGAATATATTCAGGAGAAAAGGCATACGCCCTTTTTGGCCAACGGCATCACTGTCCAAGTTGTGATGCTTTTCCTGTACTTTAAAGGTGATTCCAATTTACCTCTTGAAATATGTTTTGTGCAATTCTGCCTCATTTTCAAGTCCCCTTCTTTACCTTCCCTGAACAGATTTTGGAAGAGAGTAGTCCTTTATAACTCTGCAGGTTTGTGAATTGCTGTGCCACTGAGCCCCAATTTTCAAATCCCATTTTTGTGAGCTGGCCGCAAATCCACAATTTTGCTTCAGGACCTATACTGGTTCCAGGGGTGGCTATATTGGTTCCCTGTGGGTGGCTGAGGCTTTGGTTAATTCTTCTTGCTGACGGGAAATTTGAGTGACATGTGCCCGTCCAAATGCCTACATCTACTCTCTGATAGGTTCTCCCTCTTCCCTTTCATCCTCTGCACAATTAGCAAACTGTGTGCACCAGGAGGTTATAGGGGCTGACTCTCCTAAGTTGGGAGATTGATAGTAAAGCAGTTGGAATACCAAACTGGAGCAGAAGGAGAAGAAAAATTAGGAGAGTTTTAGAAACTTTTGCCATGACAGGTTGTCCATTCTCTAGGTTTCCCATCCATGTTATAACTGTAGTGATATTCCCTTCTACCTGGAGATTTGGGACCCATGGAATGGTTGCATGCATTACTACTTTAAGGGTCTGCATTTTCTCTCCCAATCTCACCAGTCCTCTCAGTCCCAAGTCTCCAGCCTTATGTCTCATCCAGCTGTCTTTGCCGATAGGGTCATTCCAGGTTTCATCAGAACCTTTGAAGGAATTGTGTAAGAATTTCGCTGTTTTTTGGTTTTGTTTTTGAAATTCATGTTTATAATGGGGTTGAGCTGATTGTCACTGTCTTGTTTATGCCGGTCTAGACACAATTGGTTCCCTTACGAAGACATATTAATACATAGGTTTTAAGATTCTTACTAGTCAGATATATACCTATGCGGGAAATAGGGGTGTTGAGTCCCGTTCACTGAGGAAGTTGTAGGTCTTGTCTATTCTGTATTTGGTTTATGGAATGGTACCTGTGTTAATATCAAACTCTGGTTTTATGCATCACCCCACCTCTCCTTTCTCCTGAAGCAGGCATAAGAATTTTTTTTCTAAATGTGAGACTCTGTTCTCTTTCCTAATTCAGTTCATGTGTTGTGATATTGACATTTCCTCTATAAGTGATATCTTATGATAAGATTCTTTTTTCTGTGTGACTAATTTCCCCTAGAATCATCATACTTAAATCCACTCATTATGCTGCTACTGGCCTTATATACATTGATTTCACGTCTGAGTGATATTCCGTTGTACAAAATTACCACAAGTTCTTTATGCATTTCTGTTTTTCCTGGGATATTTTAGGTGTACCAAAGTTGAGGTTCTTGTATGCAGAGCAGCCCTAAACTTTGGGGTGCGTGCGTCTTATTCATATTTAGTCTTCCCAAGTTATATGCCCATGAGTTGAAGTCCCCTTTGCTCGGGGGCTTTGTATTTTAGATGTTTTAGGAAACAGCATACACTTCTTCAGAGTGGCTCTTGGATATTTATACCCCACCCATCAGCGTGACTTGGCTCCCTGTTTCCCATGGCCTCTCCTGCATTTCTGGTTTGTACACATTTTTTGGATGGCCTTTCTGAGCAGTGGAAATTGAGACTTCTTTGTTGTGCGGATATGCATTTCCCTCTTGCTTGGTTGGCCAAAAACTCTGTCTGTGTTTTTTTCCTGAAGATATTCACGAAAAAAACAGATACATCCTTTTGCCCAACTGCATCATTTTAGAAATTCTGCTGCTTTTCATATGATTTAAATGTGAGTAGAATCTACCTTTTGAAATCTGTTTCCTGCAATTCTGCCTCTCATTCAGATCCTCTTCATTGCCTTACCTGAATATATTTTTGGACGTTGGTTATCATTTATATCTTTGCAGGTCTGTTAATTGTCTGCTCCTGAGCTGCATTTTGCAACTCGCTTTTTTTGTGTGTTGTATGCCAAACCATTGGATTGCTTCCGGCCCTATTCCGGTTCTGGGGAGGCAGGCTGAGCCTTTGGTTAATTCTTCTTCCTAATGGGAAAATGGAGTGGCATGTGCCTGTCAAAACTCCTACAGCTAACCTCTCATTGGTTTCCCCTCTTCCCATTTATCCTATGCACAAATTGAAAACTGTGTAAAACAGGAGGTTAAAGGTGCTGATTCTCCAAGTGGGGAGATTGTTAGTAATGTGGCTGGAATGGCGAACCTCAGCACCAGGAGATCAAAAATGAGGTGCATTTTAGACACCTTTTCCTGAGCACATGGTGTACATTCATCTCAGTTTCCCAGGCATGTTTTCACTGTCAGAAGATTCCCTTGAACTTGCAGATTTGGGACCCATGGAATGGGTACCAGGCAGTATTACTTTAAAAGGTCTGCATTTTCTCACCAAGCCTCTCTAACATCTCTTAGCGTGCATAGCTTCCAGCCTTATATATCATCCTGCTGTGGGTCTACATGTGTTCAATTCATGTTACATCGTAGACCTTCAACAAAAGTTGTAAGAATTTTTGTCTGTCTCACTGTTTCTATAAATATTTTTAAATTTATTTTTATATTGGTTACAGCTGATTTTCAAAGCTCTGTTTTTTGCTCCTGTACATCCACTTGATTCATGTACTGTGAGACAACAATAAATTCCTTTTCAGATGCTTACCAGTCATATGTATTATTTTCCAGTGACTTGAGTGGGCTGAGTGCAGTTCTTTGAGGTACCGTGTAGGCCTTGTCAGTTATTCAATTTGGTACTTGGAATGGTATCTTTGCTAATTTCAACCTCCTGGATAATACCTCACCATTCCCCACTTTTCCCATTTAGCAGCCTTATGTCTATTTTCTACATATTTGACTATGTTTCTGTATTGTAATTTATTTCATGTGTAGCCATTTTTGATTCCACCTTTAAGTGACATCTTATGATATGTGTCTTTTTCTTTCTGACATATGTCACTTAGAATGATCGTATGTAACTCCTCCAGAGTTGTTCCAACTGGCCTTATTTCATTGATTTCTGGATGAGTCATATTCGTCTCTACATAAGTACCCCATCTCTTTTATCCATTTTATCCTTCCAGGGACATTTAGGTTATATCCAAGTTGAGGCCCTTTTTAACAGAGAGGTGGTAAATGTTGGGGTGCCTGTTTTCTGTCGATTTTTGTTTTCCCCAAGGTATACGCCCATGAGTGCAAGTGCCCTATGCTCTGTAGCTCATTTTTTAGATGTTTTAGCAAACACAATACACTTCGCCAGAGTGGCTGTTGGCAAATTGCATTTCCACTATCAGCCTCACAGGGCTCCCTCTTCTCCTTGCCCTGTCCTGCATTTCTGGTGTTTACACTTTACGTGGATGGCCCTTCTGACTGATGTGAAGTGATACATTTTGTAGTATTGATTTCCAGTGTCCACCTGTTTGGTTGGATAAAAAGTGTGTATGGCCTTTACTTGAATATATTCAGAAAAAATGCATACGCCCTTGTTGGCCAACAGCATCATTGGCGAAGTTCAGACCCTTTTCTTGTACTTTAATGGGGAGTCCTTTCTACCTGTTCAAATATGTTTCCTGCCACTCTCCCTTGCTTACAAGTCCTTTTCTGTGACTTACGTCAAGACATTTTTCGACGATAGATATTTTCAACTCTGCAGTTTCATGAATTTTAGTGACCCTGAGTTCCATTATTCAACTTGTGTTTATGGAAACTGGACACAAAACAGTGGGATTTCCTCTAGCCCTATTCTGTTTCCGTGGGCAATTCTAGCCTTTGATGAATTTGTCTTCCGGATTGAAAATTAGAGTGGCATGTGCCTTTCCGAACACCTAAGACTTGTCTCTAAATTTTTCTCATCCTTCCGCTTCATCCTCTGGACAAATTCCAAACTGTGTGCAACAGGATGTTGACGGTGCTGATATGCCCAAGTGAGGAGGTTGTTAGGAAAGATGCTGGAGGGGTGAACCCAAGCACCAGGCGATGAGGAGATGAGGTGCCTTTTCCAAACTCTTTCCGATCAAATGGTGTACTATCCTCTAGGTGTGACAGGCATGTTTTAGCTGTAGGAAGGGTCCCGTGCATGTAAGGAGAACACCAGGGATTTTTCCAAATCAGTGCCTCCCCGAACCCCAAACTGGGGAATTTTTAGGCTACGGCTACACGCATGTCCATTAAGGGCCTTGGGAAATAGGCAGAGCCCAAACTTTAGATGATTGAAATCTTCAGGGTCAGAAGCGCTCACCATTGGCCTTGCTTAGGTTACATTTTGTCTGTCATTGATAGATGATGTCAATAAAAATATCTATTCTTTTTCAGATTATTTCCCCTTATAGGTTATTGCAAAATATTCAGTGTAGTTCCCTGTGCTATACAGTAGTTCCTTGTTGATGATCTATTTTATACATAGCAGTGTGTATGTGTTAATCCCAAACTGTTAATTTATCCCTTCTCCTACCTTTCCCCTTTGGTAATAATAAATTATAAGATTTTATACTTCTCAGAAATGGGGGAGCTGAAAGAGAGGTATCATTTTCAATGGAAAAGCATTGAAAACACGATTGAAGCTTCAGCCAAGAGTATTCGATGTACATCCATGGAAATAAATCACTTCATTTATCTAATGTTGACCTGACAAATAAGACCAACGTCTTCACTGAACTTGCTTATAGGAAGGTGATGGAAATATCAAATGTAAGTCTTAGAAACATCTTATTTTACCCGAGCGATATACACTGCTCTATGTTAACTACAGTTTGGCTCACACATCTGTTCATTGAAGTTACAATGTTCTCAATTTCTGTTACTGATCCTCCAGAGTGGACCCCAACAGGAGTCCCCGTGCCCAGTGTCATTGGAGCCAACAGATCAAGACTGAGTTTGGTTCAGAAGCAAAGGAAACATTATTTTGAAAACAGAAAGGAGAGGTGAGAGCGTGCACTCCCCCACGGGCTGTGGGCTGGGCTGCTGTGTAGGGATCCCGGCAGCGTCAGTGGGAGGGAGGGGATGGAGCTCTCGAGGGCTGGGTTGGCTGCAGCTCAGGCTCTATGCCGCGGAGTCTGCATGGGACCCCGCTAGCTGAGGTGTTGACCCAGCCATTCTGAACTAGGAAATCGGGTCTGAAGTGCCGGGTGTGGGACCTCTGCATGCGGAACCCTAGGAGCACGTGAAATTAGACAAAGCACAAAGGAAAAACAGGTTAGACTTTATTTTATTGCCCAGATTCTCTTTTTATCTCCCAGGAGTTTTTAATGAACGTTGCCGGAGTTGAACACCTCCTCGGCTTTTGGTTCTTTTCCTCATTCTTGGGGTGTTGAGGGTGCAGACCCCTCTTTTGTAACTGCTTCATGCTGTGGTGGGAGCCCTGATACATGGGGGGAGGGGCAAAACGTCTCCCCACCAGCCTCCAGGTGAGGTTGATTGTCCCAAGGACTCCTGCCTCACTTCTCGTCCGCCTGAGCACCAGCATTGGAAGTGTTATAGATTCTAATGACCTTTAAGGGTCCAGGAAAGAGATGCGCAGAGATGCTGCGGTGGCAGGTTTCACCCCACCCCACATTTGTTCGGCGACCTTAGACTGACGTTTTTTGCCAGCTTAGATGCTCTGACCACTAGTCTGTGCTTTCTTTAATTAGGACCCTGAATTAATGTACACACAGCACCATGTGTCAGAGCCCTGCCCGCACAACTCCCAGACAGTCAAGGGTCAGTGGTGATCCAGGACCATGACGTCCACTGAGTCAACGGCCTTTAGAAGTAGCCAGCAGTCCAGCCAGTCATATTGACCACCATCACCGTGGTGTCTGTAGGGCTTTCTATGGTGAAAGCATGATATATGTTTCCCCCGCCAAGCTTATTAGCTCCCCTCTGGGTGCAGTAAGTCCTGCAAGCAGTAGTCTGCTCTTTCGGGGCACAGTCTTGTTGTTTTCTGAGAGAAACTCCAGGTCAAGTGATGGTCACACGAGTCATTTTGGGGGCCTGTTGCCCCCGTTTGTCTCTCTGGAGGTTGGAGTTGGAGGGCCTCCTCACTCGAGGTCAGTGTGTCCACAGAGCGACCCCTTCAACTTCAGGGCATGATGGGTGGTTAGGATCACCACGTGGGGTCCTTTTCCCTTAGGAGGGAGCTGGCCTTGCGGGCTTCTGATTCAGCTTTTTAGATACCCCTGTATCCTGGCCTGATGAGTCGGTGGGCAAAGCCCTTGGTGACCATAGTTTATCATACCTGAAGGACATTCTTGTGTTGCTCCATTTCACGTGGTCCCAGTTTTTGCACTAAGGCTCCAAGGGCGATTAACCTATGACCGGGTATGTAAAGGTCAAAGGGTTTAGCTAAATTAGGGAGTTCCTGGGCAAGGGTCTGAATTGACTGCTCTTTCCATTCTTGAAAGGCTGCTTCTGGATTCTATTCAAAAGGATCATCATCTTTTCGTGTCAGTGTTTCATGTAGAGGCCCAGCTATTAGACTGTAGTTAGGGATCCAGATGCAGAAAACCTTGGCCTCCCCAGGAACCCCTAAGCTGTCTTCTAGTTTTAGAAGAGGTAAGGCTGCAAATAGCTTCTTCCCTATTCTGGGATGTGTTTCTCCGAATATCTGTGAGAATGAAGCCCAGGCATGTCACCTTAGCCTGGGATATTTGAGCCTTTTTCTTGGACACCTTCTATCCTTTCTTGACTAGGTAGTTCAGAGGCGTCTTTAGTAGGCCTGGCGATCAGAATGTCCTCTGCATATTGAAGGAGGGTTCCCTTTTACAGAGGTAGAACTTTTAGGTCTTTAGAGGACATTTCCCCAATGATGGTGTGGGTATTTTTGAACCATTGGGGAAGGACGGCCCAGCATTATTGCTTTGGTTGCATGTTGTGTCCTGCCACTAACAAACCAAAAATCCTTGTGACTCTGAGATGAATGGAATACAGAAGAAGGCATCATTGAAGTCTAATACAGAATGCCATGGCCTGGTGGATGGTAGAATGACCAGCAGGGTGTAGGAAATAGGAGCTACTGGATGTATATCCTCGGTGGCTTCACTGACTGTCCTGATATCCTTTACCAGGTCCCCAGCAGCCAATGGGACTCTCGTGGTCAGGCCAATCCCAGGATATGGAGCTCACCTGGGCTGCACCCCCCACCCCACAGCCCACGGGGCCCTCGTGGTCAAGTCCCTCCCAGGGTATGGAGCTCACCTGTGCAGTTACCCAGCAGCCCATTGGGCTCTCATATCCAGGCCCTTCCCAGGATACGGAGCTCCCCTGGGCAGGTACCCAAGCAGGGCTGGACACACAAGAACTGTGCACATAGCCCACCTTGCAGAGAACCCCCATCTCACCTGTCACTCACACCTGACACAGAACGCCTCAGAGCAGGACTTGAACTAACAAAGAGCAGCCCTGACAGGTCTGTGACCCTGGCTATCACTCTGTGCAGCCTCTCTCGGCCTGGTCTTCCAGACACTTCCACTGCAGCCAGGGCACCAGGCCTCTGTCTCCACCCACCATCACTCCTCTCCCTGACTCCTGGGTTCCTCTCATTAGTATAGCGTCTTCTTGAAGTTGTTTTCCACTCATGGACCAGATAAAATGATGAGAAAAAAAAGCCGCAGCTGAAACCCCTTGTCTATCCTGACTCTCAAGAGCCCACACCTGTTCCTTGGCCGTGGCCCGTTTAGCAAGGTTCATTTTCTGCAACTGTGATCCCCTGAGGGGTGAGGATTGGCTGATTTGGGCAGCCTGACACTGCCTGCCAGCCCTCCCCAGGTGTGCCTTGGTTGAGGTCAATATAAACACCTCTCCAGTCAGCAAGAGCCCCTGTAGCTGTGCCTGACGCCATATTATCTGCCCCGTCAGCAGTGTCGGGGCTGGGGTGGTGGGAGGGAGTGAGGGGCCATGGCTTTTTGGGTGGCCCAGTGTGAGTGGGGCTCTGCTGGACTTTCTGCAGGAGTTGCCAGGCTGCCACCTGCCAAAGAAGAGGATGTGTCACACATACCTGCCGCTGGAATTTCTCCCCAGGCAGAGGTAAGGAAGTAAAAAAGCAGTGGGGGCCGTGGCAGGAGGGGTATCTCAGGTAGGGAAATGGAAAGCTTCCACAAGAGCATCTGGGGCCAGGACCATCCTGGCTGGCCAGCAGGCATCAAGTCGGCCTGCATGCTGTCGTTTGTGTGGCTCCACAGCCCTTCCTCTAGGCTTGCAAGTTCTTGTACATATTCAGCTATTTTACCTGGAAAGGGTGGGGAGAGTTCAGCTGCAGCAGGACTGGGGCTCAGCTCACATTTACTCACAGATGCCTCGACACAGTCCCCCAGCTTTGCAATGAGGATGTTCCTTGTGGGGGGGGAGCGCTGCTCACTGCATGGGAGACGATTTCCCACCTCTGACCAACTTAAGAATTTTTTACAACTGGAGCAAGTGCCCTGATACGATTATCCTTTGTATAACTGTGGGGTTCTGTATATTTATTTTTTTTCTTTTTTTCTTTTTGGTTCAACGTAGATTTTATTTATTCCTCTTTTTTTTTAATTTGGAGATATAAACATGGAAATAATGCATTAATATAAAGACGTCTATGTGAAGGGAAAAACGTTTTTTGGTTTATTTTATTAAATGTTACTTATTTATTTTTAATTTTTTTAAAACTTATTTATTTCTTTTATACAGCAGGTTCTTACTGGATATCTATTTTATACATATGTGTGCACATGTGAATCCCAGTCTCCCAATTCATCCCACCACCACCCTCACATGTCGTTCCCCCCTTGGTGTCCATATGTTTGTTCTCTACATCTGTGTCTCTATCTCTGCCCTGGAAACCGGTTCCTCTTTACCATTTTTCTAGGTTCCACATATATGCATTAACATACAATATTTGTTTTTCTCTTTCTGACTTACTTCACTCTGTATGACAGTCTCTAGATCCATCAAGGTCTCTACAAATGACCCAATTTCATTCCTATGTATGGCTGAGTAATATTCCATTGTATATATGTACCACATCTTTATCCATTCATCTGTCTGTGGGCACTTAGGTTGCTTTCATTACCTGGCTATTGTAAATAGTACTGCAATGAACATTGTGGTGAATGTGTCTTTTTGATTTATGGTTTTCTCTGGGTATATGCCCAGTAGTGGTATTGCTGGATTATATGGTAATTCTATTTTTAGTTTTTTAAGGAACCTCCATACTGTTCTCCATAGAGACTATATCGATTTACATTCCCAGCAATAGTGGAAGAAGGTTCCTTTTCTCCACACCCTCTCCAGCATTTGTTGTTTGTAGATTTTCTGATGATGCCCATTCTAACAGGTGTGACGTGATACCTCATTGTAGTTTCGATTTCCATTTCTCTAATAATTAGTGATGTTGAGCAGATTTTCATGTGCGTACTGGCCATCTCTATGTCTTCTTGGAAGAAATGTCTATTTAGATCTTCTTCCATTTTTGTATTGGGTTGTTTGTTTTATTAATATTGAGCTGCATGAGCTGTTTATATATATTGGAGATTAATTATTTGTCCATTGATTCATTGGCAAATATGTTCTGCCATTCTGAGGGTTGTCTTTTCGTCTTGTTTGTAGTTTCCTTTGCTTTGCAAAAGCTTTTACATTTCATTAGGTCCCATCTGTTTAGTTTACTTTTTTATTTCATTACTATAGGAGGTGGATCAAAAAAGATCTTGCTGTGATTTACGTGAGAGTATCCTTCGTAAGTTCTCCTCTCAGAGTTTTATACTGTCCGGTCTTACATTAAGGTCTCTAATCCATTTTGAATATATTTTTATGTATGGTGTTGGGGAGTGTTCTAATTTCATTCTTTTACATGTAGCTGTCCATATTTCCCAGCACCAATGATTGAAGAGACTGTCTTATCTCCATTGTATAGTCTTGCCTCCTTTGTCATACATTAGTTGACCATAGGTGTGTAGGATTATCCCTGGGCTTTCTTTTGCTTTTTTTTTCTTTTACACGTTTATTGGAGTATAATTGTTTTACAATGGAGTGTTAGTTTCTGCTGTATAACAAAGTGAATCAGCTATACATATACAAATATCACCAGATCCCCTCCCTCTTGCATCTCCCTCCCACATTCCATATCACACCCCTTTATGAGGTCACAAAGCACCGAGCTGATCTCCCTGTTCTATGTGGCTGATTCTCAGTAGCTATCAGTGTTACATTTGGTAATGTATTTATGTCCATGCCACTCTGTCACTTCATCTCAGCTTACCCATCCCCCTTCCGGTGTCCTCAAGACCTTTCTCTATGTCTGTGTCCTTAATCCTGTCCTGCCACTAGGTTCTTCAAAATCTTTTTTTTCTTCTTTAGATTCCGTATATCTCTGTTAACATACAGTATTTGTTTTTCACTTTCTGACTTACTTCACTGTGTAGGACAGATTCTAAGTCCATCCACCTCAGTACAAATAACTCAGTTTTGCTTCTTTTTATGGCTGAGTAATATTCCATTGTATATATGTGCCAGATCTTCTTTATCCATTCATCTGTCGATGGACACTTAGGTTGCTTCCATGTCCAAGCTATTGTAAATAGAGCTGCAATGAACTTTTTTGTACATAACTCTTTTTGAAATATGGTTTTCGCAAGGCAAATGCCCAGTAGTTGGATTGTTGTGTCGTATGGTACCTCTATTGTTAGTTATTTAGAGGAAACTCCGTACTGTTCTCCCTAGTGCCCATATCAATTTACGTTCCCACCCACAGTGCAAGTGAGTTCCCTTTTCTCCAATAAAGGCCTCTCCGGCATTTATTGTTTTGTAGATTTTTTTGATGATTGCCACTCTGACTGCTGTGTGGTGATACCTCACGATAGTTATGATTTGCATTTCTCTAATGATTAGTGATGTTCAGCATCCTTTCATGTGTTTCTTGGTAATCTGTATATCTTCTTTGGAGAAATGTCTATTTAGGTCTTCTGGCCGTTTTTGGATTGGGTTGTTTGTTTTTGTGATATTGAGCTACATGAGGTGCTTGTAAAGTTTGGAGATTAATCCTTTGTCAATTGCTTCATTTGAAAATATTTTCTCCCATTCTGAGGGTTGTTTTTGCATCTTGTTTATGTTTTCCTGTACCGTGTAAAAGCTTTTAAGTTTTATTAGGTCCCATTTGTTGATTTCTGTTTTTATATCCATTTCTCTAGAAGGTGAGTCAAAAAGTATCTTGCTGTGATTTATGTCATAGAGTGTTCTGCCTATGGTTTCCTCTAAGTGTTTTATAGTGTCTGGTCTTATATTTAGATCTCTAATCCATTTAGAGTTTATTTTTGTGTATGGTGTTATGGAGTGTTCTAATTTCATTCTTTTATGTGTAGGGGTCCAGTTTTCCCAGCACCAATTACTGAAGAGACTGTCTTCTCTCCATTGTATATCCTTAGCTCCTTTGTCATAGATGAGATAGCCATAGGTATGTAGGTTTAACTCTGGGCTTTCTGTCCTGTTCCACTGATCTGTGTTTATGCCAATCTACATACACTTGATTCCATTATGGAGACATTTAAATACATAGGTTTCAAGATTGTTACCAGTCAGATAAATTCCTCTTCAGTGAATAGGGTGTTTTGTGTCCAGTTCATTGAGAAAGGAGTAGGTCTTGTCTATTACATATTTGGTATATGGAATGGTATGTGTGCTAATTTCAAACTCTGCTTTTACACATCACCCCACGTCACCTTTCCCCTTAAGGAGGCATAAGTGTGTTTTCTAAATGTGTAACTCTGTTCTCTTTTGAAATTCAGTTCATGTGTAGCCATGTTTACATTCCCTCTATAAGTGATATATTACAATAAGTTTCTGTTTCTTTGTGGCTCATTTCACTTAGCATCATCGTACCTAAAGCCACTCATTATGCTGCTATTGGCCTTATGACATTGATTTTATGTCTGAGTGACATTCCATTGTATATAAGTACCACAACATCTATATCCATTTTTTTCCTTTCCTGGGATATTTAAAGTGTACCGAAGTCGAGGTTCTTGTAAACAGAGCAGCCCTAAACTTTGTGCTGGCTGTGTGTTGCGGATTTTTAGTTTTCCCAAAATACACGCCCATGAGTGGAAGTGTGCTATGCTCTGTAGCTCTGTTTTAGAAAACAACATACAGTTCTGCAGAGAGGCTGTTGGCAATTTACATCCTGTCCATCTGTGTAACCAGGCTCCCTTTTCTCCATGGCCTATCCTGCATTTGTGGTTTTCACACTATTTGTGGATGGCCCTTTAGACTGGAGTTAAGGGACACTTCTATGTAGTGTGGATTTTCAATGCCTGATGGCTTGCTTGGCCAAAAAGGGCGTATGCATTTTTTCCCGAATATATTCAAGAAAATACACATACTCCCTTTTCTGCCAAGGGCAACATTGTTGGAGTTCTGTCGATTTTCATGTGCTTTAAAGATGACTCCAATGTAACTCCTGAAATCTGTTTCCTTCAATTCTGCCTTGCATTCAAATCCTCTTCACGGCCTTACCTCAATATATTTCTGGATGGTAGTTGTCCTTTATAACTCTGCAAGTTTGTGAATTGCTGTGCCCCTGATATCCATTTTTCAAACTGCCTATTTGTGAGCTGGCTGCAATACCGCAGGATGGCTTTAGGCCCTAGTCTGGTTCCAGGGCTTCAGGCTGAGCCTTTGGTTAATGCTTCTTCCTGATGGGAAAGTAGAGTGATATGTGCCCATCCAAACACCTACAGCTAATCTCTCATTTGTTTCTCCTCTTCCTGTTCATCCTCTGCACTATTTGCAAACTGTGCATAAAAGGAGGGTAAAGGCGCTGTCACTCCAAGTGGGGAGATTTTTAGTATTGCAGATGGATTGGTGAAGCCGAGCACGACGAAAGGAAAAATGAGGTACCTTTTAGAAAACTTTCCCAATTACACAGTGTACCAACAACTGGGTTTCCCATGCATGTTTTAACTGTAGGAAGATTCCCTTAAACCTGGAGAGTTGGGACCACTAGAATGCGTAGCACACAGTATTGCTCTAAGTGGCGTTCTTTTGCTCACACAACCTCAGCAATCTTGTCAGCCCCAAGTGTCCAGTCTTATGTCTCATCCAGCTGTGGGTGTAAAGGTGGTCAATCCAGGTTGGATCACAGGCCCTGAATGTAATTTTTAAGATTTCTCTCTGTTTCACTGTTTTTGCATTTTGCTTTTGAAACTTATTTTTATAAGGGGGTTTAGCTGAATTTCAGTGCTGTGTTCATGCCATTATACACACATATGCTTTCTTTATGGAGACATGAGAATATATATGTTTTAAAATTCTTAGAGTCAGATATATTCCTCTGCAATGAATAGGGGGTGTTGATTCCAGTTCATTGTGCTGGGAGTAGGTGTTGTCTATTACATACTTGGTTTAGGTAACAGTATCTGTGTTAATTTAAAACTGTGGTTTTATGCATCACCCCACCTCGGCTTTCCTCTTAAGCAGGCAGAAGATTGTTTTCTAAATGTGTGACCCTGTTGGTTTTTAATCCAGTTCATGTGTAGCCATGTGTACATTCGCCCTATGAGAGATAACTTATGATAAGATTTGTTACTCTGTTATCTTTCCTAACTCAGTTCATGTGTAGCCATGGTTACAGGACCTTTGTAAGTGATACCTTATGATAAGTTTCTTTTTCAATGTGACTTATTTCACTTAGAATCATTGTACATGAATCCACTCATTTTGCTGCTACTGGCTTTATGACATTGATTTCATGGCTAAGGGATATTCAGTCGTACGTAAGTACCACAATTTATTGAACGATTTTTTTATTTCCTGGAACATATAAGGTGTACCCAAGTTGAGGTTCGTGTAAGCAGTGCAGCCCTAAATTTTGGGGTGGCTCTGCTTACTGATTTTCATTTTTCCAAATGTGTATTCCCTAGACTGGAACTGCCATTGGCTCTGAAGCTCTGTTTTTTATTTGTTTTAGGGAACACAATGCACTCCCCCAGAGAGGCATTTAGAAATTTACATCCTGCCCATTAGCCTAACCAGACTCCCTGTTCTCCAGGGCCTGTCTGGCCTTTCTGTTTCTTACATATTTTCTGGATGTTACTTTTTACCAGTGGGAAGTGATACTTCTTTGTAGTGCAGATTTGCATTGCCCGCTTGCTTGCTTGGCCAAAAAGGGCGTATGCATTTTCACTTGAATATATTCAGGAGAAAACACATACGCCCTTTTTGCCCAAGTGCAATATTCAAGAAGTTGTGCCCCTCTTCCTGTGCTTTACAGGCGATTCCAACGTACCTCTTGAAATCTGTTTCCTGCTATTCTGCCTCGCTTTCAAGTCCGCCTCATTGCCTTCCCTCAACAGATTTTTGGACGATAGTTGTCCTTTATTACTCTGCCAGATTGTGAATTGCTGTGCCACTGAGATCCATATTTCAACTCGTTTTTTGAGCTGTACCCAAGTCCAAAATTTTGGTTCAGGACCTATACTCTTTCCCGGTGGGTGGCTGAGACTCTGGTTAATTCTTCTTCCTGCCTGGAAATTAGAGTGACATGTGCCCGTCCAAATGCCTAACAGCTACTCTCTCATTGGTTCTCCCTCTTCCCTTCCATCCTCTGCCAAATTGGCAACCTGTGCGAACCAGGAGGTTAAAGGGGCTGTCTCTCCAATTTGGGAGATTGATAGTAAAGCAGTTGGAAAGTCAAAGCGGAGCACCAGGAGAGGGACTACTCGTTGAGTTTTAGAAACCTTTTGTATTCACAGTGTGTCCATTCTCTAGGTTTCCCGTACATGTTATAGCTGTAGTAATATTCCCTTCAAAATGGAGAGTTGGGACCCATGGAATGGGGGCCATGCATTTTTGATTTAAAGGGTCTGCATTTGCTCACCCAATCTCACCAATCCTCTCAGTCCCAACTGTCCAGCCTTATACCACATCCAGCTGTCATTGTAGATAGGGTCATTCCAGGTTTCATCAGAGACCCTGAAGGAATTGTAAAGAATTTCCCAGTTTTTTGATTTTGTTTTTGAAATTCCTTTTTATAGTGGGTTTGAGCTGATTCTCGCTGCCATGTTTATGCCACTCTAGACACACTTGATTCCCTTACGGAGACATATCAATACATAGGTTTTAAATTTCTTACTAGTCAGATCTATTCCTCTGTGGGAAATGTGGGGTTTTGAGTCCCTTTCCCTGAGGAAGGTGTTGGTCTTGTCTATTCCACAGTTGGTTTTGGAAACGGTACCTGTGCTTATATCAAATTCTGGTTTTATGCATCACCCCACCTCTCCTTCCCTGTTAAGGATGCATAAGAGTGTTTTCTAAATGTGAGACTCTGTTCTCTTTCCTAACTCAGTTCATGTGTAGCCATGTTTACAGGATCTTCATAAGTGATATCTTATGATAAGTTTCTTTTTCTGTGTGACTTATTTCACTTAGAATCATCGTACCTGAATCCACTCACTCTGCTGCTCCTGGTCTTATGACATTGATTTGATGGCTGAGGGATATTCCATCGTACATAAGTACCACAATTTTTTGAACCATTTTTATATTTCCTGGGATATTTAAGGTGTACCCAAGTTGAGGTTCTTGTAAGCAGTGCAGCCCTAAATTTGGGGGTCGCTCTGTGTTACTGATTTTCAGTTTTCCCAAGGTGTATTCCCTAGACTGGAAGTGCCCTTGGCTCTGTAGCTCTGTTGTTTACTTGTTTTAGCGAACACAATACACTCCTCCAGTGAGGCAGTTGGCAATTTACATCCCGCCCATCAGCATAACAAGGCTCCCTGTTCTCCAGGGCCTGTCTTGCCTTTCTAGTTTTTACACATTTGTGGATGTCCCTTTTGACCGGTGGGAAGTGATACTTCTTTGTAGTGCAGATTTGCATTGCCCTCTTGCTTGCTTGGCCACAAAGGGCGTATGCGTTTTCTCCTGAATATATTCAGGAAGTAACTCATACGCCCTTTTTGGCCAAGTGCATCATTGTCGAAGTTGTGCCCCTCTTCCTGTGCTTTACAGGCGATTCCAACGTACCTCTTGAAATCTGTTTCCTGCTATTCTGCCTCGCTTTCAAGTCCACCTCGCTGCCTTCCCTCAACAGATTTTTGGACAATAGTTGTTCTTTATTACTCTGCCAATTGGTGAATTGCTGTGCCCCTGAGCTCCATTTTGCAACTCGTTTTTTGTTAGCTGTACGCAAGTCCAAAATTTTGGTTCAGGACCTATACTTGTTCCCGGTGGGTGCCTGAGACTTTGGTTAATTCTTCTTCCTGCCATGAAATTAGAGTGGCATGTGCCCGTCCAAATGCCTAACAGCTAGTCTCTCATTGGTTCTGCCTCTTCCCTTCCATCCTCTGCCAAATTGGCAATCTGTGCGAACCAGGAGTTTAAAGGGGTTGTTTCTCCAAGTTGGAAGATTGATAGTAAAGCAGTTGGAAAGTCAAACCTGAGCAACAGGAGAGGGACTATTCGTTGAGTTATAGAAACCTTTTGTATTCACAGTGTGTCCATTCTCTAGGTTTCCCATACATGTTATAGCTGTAGTAATATTCCCTTCAACCTGGAGAGTTGGGACCCATGGAATGGGGGACATGCATTTTTGCTTTAAAGGGTCTGCATTTGCTCACCCAATCTCACCATTCCTCTCAGTCACAAGTGTCCAGCCTTATACCACATCCAGCTGTCATTGTAGATAGGGTCATTCCAGGTTTCATCAGAGACCCTGAAGGAATTGTAAAGAATTTCTCTGTTTTTTGGTTTTGTTTTTGAAATTCCTTTTTATAGTGGGTTTCAGCTGATTCTTGCTGCCATGTTTATACCAGTCTAGACACACTTGATTCCCTTACAGAGACATATCAATACATAGGTTTTAAGTTTCTTACTAGTCAGATCTATTCCTCTGCGGGAAATATGGGGTTTTGAGTCCCTTTCACTGAGGAAGGTGTAGGTCTTGTCTATTCCAAAGATGCTTTTAGAAAAGGTACCTGTGCTTATGTCAAACTCTGGTTTTATGCATCACCCCACCTCTCCTTTCCCCTAAAGCAGGCATAAGAGTGTTTTCTAAATGTGAGACTCTGTTCTCTTTCCTAACTCAGTTCATGGGTAGCCATGTTTACAGGATATTCATAAGTGATATCTTATGATAAGATTCTTTTTCTGTGTGACTTATTTCACTTAGAATCATCGTACCTGAATCCACTCACTTTGCTGCTCCTGGTCTTATGACATTGATTTCATGGCTGAGGGCTATTCCATCGTACATAAGTACTACAATTTTTTGAACCATTTTTATATTTCCTGGGATATTTAAGGTGTACCCAAGTTGAGGTTCTTGTAGGCAGTGCAACCCTAAATTTGGGGGTGGCTCTGTCTTATTGATTTTCAGTTTTCCCAAGGTATATTCCCTAGACTGGAAGTGCCCTTGGCTCTGTAGCTCTGTTGATTATTTGTTTTAGGAACACAATGCACTCCTCCAGTGAGGCAGTTGGCAATTTACATCCCGCCCATCAGCATAACAAAGTTCCCTGTTCTCCAGGGCCTGTATTGCCTTTCTGGTTTTTACACATTTTGTGGATATCCCTTTGGACCGGAAGTAAGTGATACTTCTTTGTAGTGCAGATTTGCATTGCCTGCTTGCTTGCTTGGCCGAAAAGGGCGTATGCGTTTTCTCCTGAATATATTCAGGAGAAAATGTATACGCCCTTTATGGCCCAGTGCGTCATTGTCGTAGTTGTGCCCCTCTTCCTGTGTTTTACAGGCGATTCCAACGTACCTCTTGAAATCTGTTTCCTGCTATTCTGCCTCGCTTTCAAGTCCACCACGATGCCTTCCCTCAACAGATTTTTGGATGTTAGTTGTCCTTTATTACTCTGCCAGTTTGTGAATTGCTGTGCCCCTGAGCTCCATTTTTAAACTCGTTTTTTGTGAGCTGTACGCAAGTCCAAAATTATGGTTCAGGACCTATACTGGTTCCCGGTGGGTGGCTGTGACTTTGGTTAATTCTTCTTCCTGCCTGGAAATTAGAATGACATGGGCACGTTCAAATGCCTAACAGCTACTCTTTCATTGGTTCTCCCTCTTCCCTTCCATCCTCTGCCAAATTGGCAACCTTTGCGAACCAGGAGCTTAAACGGTCTGTCTCTCCACGTTGGGAGATTGATAGTAAAGCAGTTGGAAAGTCAAACTGGAGCACCAGGAGAGGGACTATTCGTTGAGTTTTAGAGACCTTTTGTATTCACAGTGTGTCCATTCTCTAGGTTTCCCATACATGTTATAGCTGTAGTAATATTCCCTTCAACATGGAGAGTTGGGACCCATGGAATGGGGGCCATGCATTTTTGCTTTAAAGGGTCTGCATTTGCTCACCCAATCTCACCAATCCTCTCAGTCCCAAGTGTCCAGCCTTATACCACATCCAGCTGTCATTGTAGATAGGGTCATTCCAGGTTTCATCAGAGACCCTGAAGGAATTGTAAAGAATTTCCCAGTTTTTTGGTTTTGTTTTTGAAATTCCTTTTTATAGTGGGTTTGAGCTGATTCTCGCTGCCATGTTTATGCCAGTGTAGACACACTTGATTCCCTTATGGAGACATATCAATACATAGGTTTTAAGTTTCTTACTAGTCAGATCTATTCCTCTGTGGGAAATGTGGGGTTTTGAGTCCCTTTCACTGAGGAAGGTGTTGGTCTTGTCTATTCCACAGTTGGTTTTGGAAATGGTACCTGTGCTTATATCAAATTCTGGATTTATGCATCACCCCACCTCTCCTTCCCCCTTAAGGAGGCATAAGAGTGTTTTCTAAATGTGAGACTCTGTTCTCTTTCCTAACTCAGTTCATGTGTAGCCATGTTTACAGGATCTTTATAAGTGATATCTTATGATAAGTTTCTTTTTCTGTGTGACTTATTTCACTTAGAATCTTCCTACCTGAATCTATTCACTCTGCTGCTCCTGGTCTTATGACATTGATTTCATGGCTGAGGGATATTCCATCGTACATAAGTACCACAATTTTTTGAACCATTTTTATATTTCCTGGGATATTTAAGGTGTACCCAAGTTGAGGTTCTTGTAAGCAGTGCAGCCCTAAATTTGGGGGTCACTCTGTCTTATTGATTTTCAGTTTTCCCAAGGTGTATTCCCTAGACTGGAAGTGCCCTTGGCTCTGTAGCTCTGTTGTTTACTTGTTTTAGCGAACACAATACACTCCTCTAGTGAGGCAGTTGGCAATTTACATCCCGCCCATCACAATAACAAGGCTCCATGTTCTCAAGGGCCTGTCTTGCCTTTCTAGTTTTTACACATTTTTTGGATGTCCCTTTTGACCGGTGGGAAGTGATACTTCTTTGTAGTGCAGATTTGCATTGCCCGCTTGCTTGCTTGGCCAAAAAGGGCGTATGTGTTTTCTCCTGAATATATTCAGGAAGTAACTCATATGCCCTTTTTGGCCAAGTGCATCATTGTCGAAGTTGTGCCCCTCTTCCTGTGCTTTACAGGCGATTCCAACGTACCTCTTGAAATCTGTTTCCTGCTATTCTGCCTTGCGTTCAAGTCCACCTCGCTGCCTTTCCTCAACAGATTTTTGGACAATAGTTGTCCTTTATTACTCTGCCAATTGATGAATTGCTGTGCCCCTGAGCTCCATTTTTCAACTCGATTTTTGTGAGCTGTACGCAAGTCCAAAATTTTGGTTCAGGACCTATACTGGTTCCCGGTGGGTGGCTGAGACTTTGGTTAATACTTCTAACTGCCAGGAAATTAGAGTGGCATGTGCCCGTCCAAATGCCTAACAGCTAGTCTCTCATTGGTTCTGCCTCTTCCCTTCCATCCTCTGCCAAATTGGCAATCTGTGCGAACCAGGAGTTTAAAGGGGTTGTCTCTCCAAGTTGGAAGATTGATAGTAAAGCAGTTGGAAAGTCAAACCTGAGCAACAGGAGAGGGACTATTCGTTGAGTTATAGAAACCTTTTGTATTCACAGTGTGTCCATTCTCTAGGTTTCCCGTACATGTTACAGCTGTAGTAATATTCCCTTCAACATGGAGAGTTGGGACCCATGGAAAGGGGGCATGCATTTTTGCTTTATATGGTCTTCATTTGCTCACCCAATCTCACCTATCCTCTCAGTCCCAAGTGTCCAGCCTTATGCCACATACAGCTGTCCTTGTAGATAGGGTCATTCCAGGTTTCATCAGAGACCTTGAAGGAATTGTAAAGAATTTCCCTGTTTTTTGCTTTTGTTTTTGAAATTCCTTTTTATACTGGGTTTGTGCTGATTCTCGCTGCCATGTTTATGCCAGTCTAGACACACTTGATTCCCTTACTGAGACATATCAATACATAGGTTTTAAGATTCTTAGTAGTCAGATCTATTCCTCTGCGGGAAATATGGGGTTTTCAGTCCCTTTCACTGAAGAAGGTGTAGGTGTTGACTATTCAAAAGTTTGTTTTTGAAACGGACTTTTGCTTATATCAAACTCTGGTTTTATGCATCACCCCACCTCTCCTTCCCCCTTAAGCAGGCATAAGAGTGTTTTCTAAATGTGAGACACTGTTCTCTTCCCTAACTCAGTTCATGTGTAGCCATGTTTACAGGATCTTCATAAGTGATATCTTATGATAAGTTTATTTTTCTGTGTGACTTATTTTACTTAGAATCATCGTACCTGAATCCACTCACTTTGCTGCTCCTGGTCTTATGACATTGATTTCATGACTAAGGGATATTCCATCGTACATAAGTACCACAATTTTTTGAACCATTTTTATATTTCCTGGGATATTTAAGGTGTACCCAAGTTGAGGTTCTTGTAAGCAGTGCAGCCCTAAATTTGGGAGTGGCTCTGTCTTATTGATTTTCAGTTTTCCCAAGGTATATTCCCTAGACTGGAAGTGCCCTTGGCTCTGTAGCTCTGTTGTTTACTTGTTTTAGGGAACACAATGCACTCCTTCAGTGAGGCAGTTGGCAATTTACATCCCACCCATCAGCATAAAAAGGCTCCCGGTTCTCCATGCAATGTCTTGCCTTTATGGTTTTTACATATTTTGTGGATATCCCTTTTCACCGGTGGGAAGTGAAACTTCTTTGTAGTGAAGATTTGCATTGCCCGCTTGCTTGCTTGGCCAAAAAGGGCGTATGCGTTTTCTCCTGAATATATTCAGGAGAAAACGCATACGCCCTTTTTGGCCAAGTGCGTCAAAGTCGAAGTTGTGCCCCTCTTCCTGTGCTTTAAAGGCGATTCCAACGTACCTCTTGAAATCTGTTTCCTGCTATTCTGCCTCGCTTTCAAGTCCGCCTCGTTGCATTCCCTCAACAGGTTTTTGGACGATAGTTGTCCATTATTACTCTGACAGTTTGTGAATTGCTGTGCCCCTGAGTTCCATTTTTCAACTCTTTTTTTGTGAGCTGTACGCAAGTCCAAATTTTTGTTTCAGGGCCTATACTGGTTCCCGGTGGGTGGCTGAGACTTTGGTTAATTCTCCTTCCTGCCGGGAAATTAGAGTGACATGTGCCCGTCCAAATGCCTAATAGCTACTCTCACATTGGTTCTCCCTCTTCCCTTCCATCCTCTGCAAAATTGTCAACCTGTGCGAATCAGGAGATTAAAGGGGCTCTCTCTCCAGTTTGGGAGATTGATAGTAAAGCAGTTGGAAAGTCAAACAGGAGCCCCAGGAGAGGGAATATTCGTTGAGTTTTAGAAACCTTTTGTATTCACAGTGTGTCCATTCTCTAGGTTTCCCATACATGTTATAGCTGTAGTAATATTCCCTTCAACCTGGAGAGTTGGGACCCATGGAATGGGGGCCATGCATTTTTGCTTTAAAGGGTCTGCATTTGCTCACCCAATCTCACCATTCCTCTCAGTCCCAAGTGTCCAGCCTTATACCACATCCAGCTGTCATTGTAGATAGGGTCATTCCAGGTTTCATCAGAGACCCTGAAGGAATTGTAAAGAATTTCCCTGTTTTTTGGTTTTGTTTTTGAAATTCCTTTTTATAGTGCGTTTCAGCTGATTCTCGCTGCCATGTTTATGCCAGTCTAGACACACTTGATTCCCTTACAGAGACATATCAATACATAGGTTTTAAGATTCTTACTAGTCAGATCTATTCCTCTGCGGGAAATATGGGGTTTTGAGTCCCTTTCACTGAGGAAGGTGTAGGTCTTGTCTATTCCAAAGTTGCTTTTAGAAATGGTACATGTACTTATATCAAACTCTGGTTTTATGCCTCACCCCACCTCTCCTTTCCCCTTAAGCAGGCATAAGAGTGTTTTCTAAATGTGAGACTCTGTTCTCTTTCCTAACTCAGTTCATGTGTAGCCATGTTTACCGTATCTTCATAAGTGATATCTTATGATAATTTTCTTTTTCTGTGTGACTTATTTCACTTAGAATCATCGTACCTGAATCCACTCACTTTGCTGCTCCTGGTCTTATGACATTGATTTCATGGCTGAGGGATATTCCATCGTACATAAGTACTACAATTTTTTGAACCATTTTTATATTTCCTGGGATATTTAAGGTGTACCCAAGTTGAGGTTCTTGTAGGCAGTGCAACCCTAAATTTGGGTGTGGCTCTTTCTTATTGATTTTCAGTTATCCCAAGGTATATTCCCTAGACTGGAAATGCCCTTGGCTCTGTAGCTCTGTTGTTTTCTTGTTTTAGGGAACACAATTCACTCCTCCAGTGAGGCAGTTGGCAATTTACATCACGCCCATCACCATAACAAGGCTCCCTGTACTCCAGGGCCTGTCTTGCCTTTCTGGTTTTTACGCATTTGTGGATGTCCCTTTTGACCGGTGGGAAGTGATACTTCTTTGTAGTGCAGATTTGCATTGCCCGCTTGGTTGCTTGGCCAAAAAGGTCGTATGCGTTTTCTCCTGAATATATTCAGGAGAAACCACATACGCACTTTTTGGCGAAGTGCGTCATTGTCGAAGTTGTGCCCCTCTTCCTGTGCTTTAAAGGCTCTTCCAACGTACCCCTTGAAATCTGTTTCCTGCTATTCTGCTTCGCTTTCACATCCGCCCCGTTGCCATCCCTCAACAGATTTTTGGACGATAGTTGTCCTTTATTACTCTGCCAGTTTGTGAATTGCTGTGCCACTGAGACCAATTTTTCAACTCGTTTTTTGTGAGCTGTACGCAAGTCCAAAATTTTGGTTCAGGAACTTTACTGGCTCCCGGTGGTGGCTGAGACTCTGATTAATTCTTCTTCCTTCCGGGAAATTAGAGTGACATGTGGCGGTCCAAATGCCTAACAGCTACTCTCTCATTGGTTCTCCCTCTTCCCTTCCATCCTCTGCAAAATTGGCAACCTGTGCGAACCAGGAGCTTAAAGGGGCTGTCTCTCCAATTTGGGAGATTGATAGTAAAGCAGTTGGAAAGTCAAACTGGAGCACGAGGAGAGGGACTATTCGTTGAGTTTTAGAAACATTTTGTATTCACAGTGTGTCCATTCTCTAGGTTTCCCATACATGTTATAGCTGAAGTAATATTCCCTTCAGCCTGGAGAGTTGGGACCCATGGAATGGGGGACATGCATTTTTGCTTTAAAGGGTCTGCATTTGCTCACCCAATCTCACCAATCCTCTCAGTCCCAAGTGTCCAGCCTTATGCCACATCCAGCTGTCATTGTAGATAGGGTCATTCCCGGTTTCATCAGAGACCCTGAAGGAATTGTAAAGAATTTCGCTGTTTTTTGGTTTTGTTTTTGAAATTCCTTTTTATAGTGGGTTTCAGCTGATTCTCGCTGCCATGTTTATGCCAGTCTAGACACACTTGATTCCCTTTCAGAGACATATCAATACATAGGTTTTAAGATTCTTACTAGTCAAATCTATTCCTGTGCGGGAAATACGAGGTTTTGAGTCCCTTTCACTGAAGAAGGTGTAGGTCTTGTCTATTCCACAGTTGGTTTTAGAAATGGTACCTGTACTTATATCAAATTCTGGTTTTATGCATCACCCCACCTCTCCTTTCCCCTTAAGCTGGCATAAGAGTGTTTTCTAAATGTGAGACTCTGTTCTCTTTCCTAACTCAGTTCATGTGTAGCCATGTTTACAGGATCTTCATAAGTGATATCTTATGATAAGTTTCTTTTTCTGTGTGACTTATTTCACTTAGAATCATCGTACCTGAATCCACTCACTTTGCTGCTCGTGGTCTTATGACATTGATTTCATGGCTGAGGGATATTCCATCGTACATAAATACAACAGTTTTTTGAACCATTTTTATATTTCCTGGGATATTTAATGTGTACCCACGTTGAGGTTCTTGTAAGCCGTGCAGCCCTAAATTTGGGTGTGGCTCTTTCTTATTGATTTTCAGTTATCCCGAGGTATATTCCCTAGACTGGACGTGCCCTTGGCTCTGTAGCTCTGTTGTTTTCTTGTTTTAGGGAAGACAATGCACTCCTCCAGTGATGCAGTTGGCAATTTACATCCCGCCCATCACCATTACAAGGCTCCCTGTACTCCGGGGCCTGTCTTGCCTATCTGGTTTTTACACATTTCTGGATGTCCCTTTTGACCGGAGGGAAGTGATAATTCTTTGTAGTGCAGATTTGCATTGCCCGCTTGCTTGCTTGGCCAAAAATGTCTTATGCGTTTTCCCTTAAATATATTCAGGAGAAAACACATACACCCTTTTTGGCCAAGTGTGTCATTGTCGAAGTTGTGCCCCTCTTCCTGTGCTTTACAGGCGATTCCAACTTACCTCTTGAAATCTGTTTTCTGCTATTCTTCTTCGCTTTCACATCCGCCCCGTTGCCTTCCCTCAACAGATTTTTGGACGACAGTTGTCCTTTATTACTCTGCCAGTTTGTGAATTGCTGTGCCCCTGAGCTCAATTTTTCAACTTGTTTTTTGTGAGCTGTACGCAAGTCCAAAATTTTGGTTCAGGACCTATACTGGTTCCCGGTGGGTGGCTGAGCCTTTGGTTAATTATTCTTCCTGCCGGGAAATTAGAGTGACATATGCCCGTCCAAATGCCTAAAAGCTACTCTCTCATTGGTTCTCCCTTTTCCCTTCCATCCTCTGCAAAATTGGCAACCTGTGCGAACCAGGAGCTTAAAGGGGCTGTCTCTCCAATTTGGGAGATTGATAGTAAAGCAGTTGGAAAGTCAAACCGGAGCACCAGGAGAGGGAGTATTCGTTGAGTTTTAGAAACCTTTTGTATTCACAGTGTGTCCATTCTCTAGGTTTCCCATACATGTTATAGCTGTAGTAATATTCCCTTCAACCTGGAGTGTTCGGACCCATGGAATGGGGGCCATGCATTTTTGCTTTAAAGGGTCTGCATTTGCTCACCCAATCTCACCAATCCTCTCAGTCCCAAGTGTCCAGCCTTATGCCACATCCAGCTGTCATTGTAGATAGGATCATTCCAGGATTCATCAGAGACCCTGAAGGAAATGTAAAGAATTTCCCTGTTTTTTGTTTTTGTTTTTGAAATTCCTTTTTATAGTGGGTTTGAGCTGATTCTCGCTGCCTTGTTTATGCCAGTCTAGAAACACTTGATTCCCTTACAGAGACATATCAATACATAGGTCTTAAGATTCTTACTAGTCAGATCTATTCCTCTGCGGGAAATATGGGGTTTTTAGTCCCTTTCACTGAGGAAAGTGTAGGTCTTGTCTATTCCACAGTTGGTTTTAGAAATGGTACCTGTGCTTATATCAAACTCTGGTTTTATGCATCACCCCACCTCTCCTTTCCACTTAAGCAGGCATAAGAGTGTTTTCTAAATGTGAGACTCTGTTCTCTTTCCTAACTCAGTTCATGTGTAGCCATGTTTACAAATCTTCATAAGTGATATCTTATGATAAATTTCTTTTTCTGTGTGACTTATTTCATATAGAATCATCGTACCTGAATCCACTCACTTTTCTGCTCCTGGTCTTATGACATTGATTTCATGGCTGAGGGATATTCCTTCGTACATAAATACCGCAGTTTTTTGAACCATTTTTATATTTCCTGGGATATTTAAGGTGTACCAACTTTGAGGTTCTTGTAAGCAGTACAGCCCTAAATTTGGGGGTGGCTCTGTCTTATTGATTTCAGTATTCCCAAGGTATATTCCCTAGACTGGAGGTGCCCTTGGCTCTGTAGCTCTGTTGTTTACTTGTTTTAGGGAACGCAATGCACTACTCCAGTGAGGCAGTTGGCAATTTACATCCCGCCCATCAGCATAACAAGGCTCCCTGTTCTCCAGGGCCTGTCTTGCCTTTCTGGTTTTTACACATTTGTGGATGTCCCTTTTGACCGGTGGGAAGTGATACTTCTTTGTAGGGCAGATTTGCATTGCCCGCTTGCTTGCTTGACCAAAAAGGGCGTATGCGTTTTCTCCTGAATATATTCAGGAGAAAACGCATACGCCCTTTTTGGCCAAGTGCGTCATTGTCAAAGTTGTGCCCCTCTTCCTGTGCTTTAAAGGTGATTCCAACGTACCTCTTGAAATCTGTTTCCTGCTATTCTGCCTCGCTTTCAATTCTGCCTCGTTGCCTTCCCTCAACAGATTTTTGGGCGATAGTTGTCCTTTATTACTCTGCCAGTTTGTGAATTGCTGTGTCCCTTAGCTCCATTTTTCAACTCGTTTTTTGTGAGCTATACGCAAGTCCAAAATTTGGGTTCAGGAACTTTACTTGTTCCCGGTGGGTGGCTGAGACTCTGGTTAATTCTTCTTCCTGCCGGGAATTAGAGTGACATATGCCCGTCCAAATGCCTAACAGCTACTCTCTAATTGGTTCTCCCTCTTCCCTTCCATCCTCTGCAAATTTGGCAACCTGTGAGAACCAGGAGCTTAAAGGGTCTGTCTCTCCAATTTGGGAGATTGTTAGTAAAGCAGTTGGAAAGTAAACCCGGAGCACCAGGAGAGGGACTATTCGTTGAGTTTTAGAAAACATTTGTATTCACAGTGTGTCCATTCTCTAGGTTTCCCATACATGTTATAGCTGTAGTAATATTCCCTTCAACCTGGAGAGTTGGGACCCATGGAAAGGGGGCCATGCATTTTTGCTTTAAAAGGTCTGCATTTGCTCACCCAATCTCACCAATCCTCTCAGTCCCAAGTGTCCTGCCTTACACCACCTCCAGCTGTCATTGTAGATAGGGTCATTCCAGGTTTCATCAGAGACCCTGAAGGAATTGTAAATAATTTCCCTGTTTTTTGGTGTTGTTTTTGAAATTCCTTTTTATAGTTTGTTTGAGCTGATTCTCGCTGCCATGTTTATGCCAGTCTAGACACTCTTGATTCCCTTACAGAGACATATCAATACATAGGTTTTAAGATTCTTACTAGTCAGATCTCTTCCTGTGCGGGAAATACGGGGTTTTGAGTCCCTTTCACTGAAGAAGGTGTAGGTCTTGTCTATTCCACAGTTGGTTTTAGAAATGGTACCGGTACTTATATCAAACTCTGGTTTTATGCATCACCCCACCTCTCCTTTCCCCTTAAGCAGGCATAAGAGTGTTTTCTAAATGTGAGACTCTGTTCTCTTTCCTAACTCAGTTCATGTGTAGCCATGTTTAAAGGATGTTCATAAGTGATATCTTATGATAAGTTTCTTTTTCTGTGTGACTTATTTCATTTAGAATCATCGTACCTGAATCCACTCACTTTGCTGCTCGTGGTCTTATGACATTGATTTCATGGCTGGGGGATATTCCATCGCACATAAATACCACAGTTTTTGGAACCATTTTTATATTTCGTGGGATATTTAAGGTGTACCCACGTTGAGGTTCTTGTAAGCCGTGCAGCCCTAAATTTGGGTGTGGCTCTTTCTTATTGATTTTCAGTTATCCCAAGGTATATTCCCTAGACTGGAAGTGCACTTGGCTCTGTAGCTCTGTTGCTTTCTTGTTTTAGGGAACACAATGCACTCCTCCAGTGAGGCAGTTTTCAATTTACATCCCGCCCATCAGCATAACAAGGCTCCCTGTACTCGGGGGCCTGTCTTGCCTTTCTGGTTTTTACACATTTGTGGATGTCCCTTTTGACCGGTGGGAAGTGATACTTCTTTGTAGTGCAGATTTGCATTGCCCGCTTGCTTGCTTGGCCAAAAAGGTCGTATGCGTTTTCTCCTGAATATATTCAGGAAAAACCACATACGCACTATTTGGCCAAGTGCGTCATTGTCGAAGTTGTGCCCCTCTTCCTGTGCTTTAAAGGCTCTTCCAACGTACCTCTTGAAATCTGTTTCCTGCTATTCTGCTTCGCTTTCAAATCCGCCCCGTTGCCTTCCCTCAACAGATTTTTGGTCGATAGTTGTACTTTATTACTCTGCCAGTTGTTGAATTGCTGTGCCCCTGAGCTCAATTTTTCAACTCCTTTTTTCTGATCTGTACGCAAGTCCAAAATTTTGGTTCAGGAACTTTACTGGTTCCCGGTGGGTGTCTGAGACTCTGGTTAATTCTTCTTCCTGCCGGGAAAGTAGAGTGACATGTGTCCGTCCAAATGCCTACAAGCTACTCTCTCATTGGTTCTCCCTCTTCCCTTCAATCCTCTGCAAAATTGGCAACCTGTGCCAACCAGGAGGTTAAAGGGGTTGTCTCTCCAATTTGGGAGATTGATAGTAAAGCAGTTGGAAAGTCAAACCGGAGCACCAGGAGAGGGACTACTCGTTGAGTTTTAGAAACCTTTTGTATTCACAGTGTGTCCATTCTCTAGGTTTCCCATACATGTTATAGATGTAGTAATATTCCCATCAACCTGGAGAGTTGGGACCCATGGAATGGGGGCCATGCATTTTTGCTTTAAATGGTCTGCAGTTGCTCACCCAATCTCACCAATCCCCTCAGTCCCAAGTGTCCAGCCTTATACCACATCCAGCTGTCATTGTAGATAGGATCATTCCAGGTTTCATCAAAGACCCTGAAGGAATTGTAAAGAATTTCCCTGTTTTTTGGTTTTGTTTTTGAAATTACTTTTTATAGTGGGTTTGAGCTGATTCTCACTGCCATGTTTATGCCAGTCTAGACACACTTGATTCCCTTACACAGACATATCAATACATAGGTTTTAAGATTCTTACTAGTCAGATCTATTCCTCTGCGGGAAATATGGGGTTTTGAGTCCCTTTCACTGAGGAAGGTGTAGGTCTTGTCTACTCCACAGTTTGTTTTAGAAATGGTACATGTACTTATATCAAACTCTGGTTTTATGCATCACCCCACCTCTCCTTTCCCCTTAAGCAGGCATAAGAGTGTTTTCTAAATGTGAGACTCGGTTCTCTTTCCTAACTCAGTTCATGTGTAGCCATGTTTACCGTATCTTCATAAGTGATATCTTATGATAAGTTTCTTTTTCTGTGTGACTTATTTCACTTAGAATCATCGTACCTGAATCCACTCACTTTGCTGCTCCTGGTATTATGACATTGATTTCATGGCTGAGGGATATTCCATCGTACATAAATACCACAGTTTTTGGAACCATTTTTATATTTCCTGGGATATTTAAGGTGTACCCACTTTGAGGTTCTTGTAAGCAGTGCAGCCCTAAATTTGGGTGTGGCTCTTTCTTATTGATTTTCAGTTATCACAAGGTATATTCCCTTGACTTGAAGTTCCCTTGACTCTGTAGCTCTGTTGTTTTCTTGTTTTAGGGAACACAATGCACTCCTCCAGTGAGGCAGTTGGCAATTTACATCACGCCCATCACCATAACAAGGCTCCCTGTACTCCAGGGCCTGTCTTGCCATTCTGGTTTTTACACATTGTGTGGATGTCCCTTTTGACCGGTGCGAAGTGATACTTCTTTGTAGTGCAGATTTGCATTGCCCGCTTGCTTTCTTGGCCAAAAAGGGCGTATGCGTTTTCTCCTGAATATATTCAGGAGAAAACGCATACGCCCTTTTTGGCCAAGTGCGTCATTGTCGAAGTTGTGCCCCTCTTCCTGTGCTTTAAAGGCGATTCCAACGTACCTCTTGAAATCTGTTTCCTGCTATTCTGCCTCGCTTTCAAGTCCGCCTCGGGGCCTTCGCTCAACAGATTTTTGGACGATAGTTGTCCTTTATTACTCTGCCAGTTTGTGAATTGCTGTGCCCCTGAGCTCCATTTTTCAACTCGTTTTTTGTGAGCTCTACGCTAGTCCAAAATTTTGGTTCAGGACCTATACTGGTTCCCGGTGGGTGGCTGATACTCTGGTTAATTCTTCTTCCTGCCGTGAAATTAGAGAGACATGTGCGCGTCGAAATGCCTAACAGCTGCTCTCTCATTGTTTCTCCCTCTTCCCTTCCGTCCTCTGCCAAATTGGCAACCTGTGCGAACCAGGAGGTTAAAGGCTTGTCTCTCCAAGTTGGGAGAATGATAGTAAAGCAGTTGGAAAGTCAAACAGGAGCACCAGAATAGGGACTACTCGTTGAGTTTTGGAAACCTTTTGTATTCAGAGTGTGTCCATTCTCTAGGTTTCCGGTACATGTTATAGCTGTAGTAATATTCCCTTCAAAATGGAGAGTTGGGACCGATGGAAGGGGGCCATGCATTTTTGCTTTAAAGGGTCTGCATTTGCTCACCCAATCTCACCAATCCTCTCAGTCCCAAGTGTCCAGCCTTATGCCACATCCAGCTGTCATTGTAGATAGGGTCATTCCAGGTTTCATCAGAGACCCTGAAGGAAATGTAAAGAATTTCCCTGTTTTTTGGTTTTGTTTTTGAAATTCCTTTTTATAGTGGGTTTGAGCTGATTCTCGCTGCCGTGTTTATGCCAGTCTAGACACACTTGATTCCCTTACAGAGACATATCAATACATAGGTTTTAAAATTCTTACTAGTCAGATCTATTCCTCTGCGGGAAATATGGGGTTTTGAGTCCTTTTCACTGAGGAAGGTGTAGGTCTTGTCTATTCCAAAGTTGGTTTTAGAAATGGTACCTGTGCTTATGTCAAACTTTGGTTTTATGCATCACCCCGCCTCTCCTTCCCCCTTAAGGAGGCATAAGGGTGTTTTCTAAATGTGAGACTCTGTTCTCTTTCCTAACTCAGTTCATGTGTAGCCATGTTTACAGGATCTTCATAAGTGATATCTTATGATAAGTTTCTTTTTCTGTGTGACTTATTTCACTTAGAATCATCGTACCAGAATCCACTCACTTTGCTGCTCCTGGTCCTATGACATTGATTTCATGGCTGAGGGATATTCCATCGTACATAAATACCACAGTTTTTGGAACAATTTTTATATTTCCTGGGATATTTAAGGTGTACCCAAGTTGAGGTTCTTGTAAGCAGTGCAGCCCTAAATTTGGGGGTGGCACTGCCTTATTGATTTTCAGTTTTCCCAAGGTATATTGCATAGACTGGAAGTGCCCTTGGCTCTGTAGCTCTATTGTTTACTTGTTTTAGGGAACGCAATGCACTCCTCCAGTGAAGCAGTTGGCAATTTACATTCCGCCCATCACCATAACAAGGCTCCCTCTTCTCCAGGTCCTGTCTTGCCTTTCTGGTTTTTACACATTTGTGGATGTCCCTTTTGACCGGTGGGAAGTGATACTTCTTTGTAGTGCAGATTTCCATTGCCCGCTTGCTTTCTTGGCCAAAAAGGGCGTATGCGTTTTCTCCTGAATATATTCAGGAGAAAACGCATACGCCCTTTTGGGCCAAGTGCGTCAGTGTCGAAGTTGTGCCCCTCTTCCTGTGCTTTAAAGGCGATTCCAACGTACCTCTTGAAATCTGTTTCCTGCTATTCTGTCTCGCATTCAAGTCCGCCTCGCAGCCTTCCCTCAACAGATTTTTGGACGATAGTTGTCCTTTATTACTCTGCCAGTTTGTGAATTGCTGTGCCCCTGAGCTCCATTTTTCAACTCGTTTTTTGTGAGCTGTACGCAAGTCCAAAATTTTGGTTCAGGACCTATACTGGTTCCCGGTGGGTGGCTGAGACTCTGGTTAATTCTTCTTCCTGCCGGGAAATTAGATTGACATGTGCCCGTCCAAATGCCTAACAGCTACTCTCTCATTGTTTCTCCCTCTTCCCTTCCGTCCTCTGCCAAATTGGCAACGTGTGCGAACCAGGAGGTTAAAGGGGTTTTCTCTCCAAGTTGGGAGAATGATAGTAAAGCAGTTGGAAAGTCAAACAGGAGCACCAGAAGAGGGACTACTCGTTGAGTTTCAGAAACATTTTGTATTCAGAGTGTGTCCATTCTCTAGGTTTCCCGTACATGTTATAGCTGTAGTAATATTCCCTTCAAAATGGAGAGTTGGGACCCATGGAATGGGGGCCATGCATTTTTGCTTTAAAGGGTCTGCATTTGCTCACCCAATCTCACCAATCCTGTCAGTTCAAATTGTCCAGCCTTATGCCACATCCAGCTGTCATTGTAGATAGGGTCATTCCAGGTTTCATCAGAGACCCTGAAGGAAATGTAAAGAATTTCCCTGTTTTTTGGTTTTGTTTTTGAAATTCCTTTTTATAGTGGGTTTGAGCTGATTCTCGCTGCCATGTTTATGCCAGTCTAGACACACTTGATTCCCTTACAGAGACATATCAATACATAGGTTTTAAAATTCTTACTAGTCAGATCTATTCCTCTGCGGGAAATATGGTGTTTTGAGTCCCTTTCACTGAGGAAGGTGTAGGTCTTGTCTATTCCAAAGTTGGTTTTAGAAATGGTAACTTTGCTTATGTCAAACTTTGGTTTTATGCATCACCCCGCCTCTCCTTCCCCCTTAAGGAGGCATAAGGGTGTTTTCTAAATGTGAGACTCTGTTCTCTTTCCTAACTCAGTTCATGTGTAGCCATGTTTACCGGATCTTCATAAGTGATATCTTATGATAAGTTTCTTTTTCTGTGTGACTTATTTCACTTAGAATCATCGTACCTGAATCCACTCAATTTGCTCCTCCTGGTTTTATGACATTGATTTCATGGCTGAGGGATATTCTGTCGTACATAAATACCACAGTTTTTTGAACCATTTTTATATTTCCTGGGATATTTAAGGTGTACCCAAGGTGAGGTTCTTGTAAGCAGTGCAGCCCTAAGTTTGGGGGTGGCTCTGTCTTATTGATTTTCAGTTTTCCCAAGGTATATTCCCTAGACTGGAAGTGCCCTTTGCTCTGTAGCTCTGTTGTTTACTTGTTTTAGGGAATGCAATGCACTCCTCCAGTGAGGCAGTTGGCAAATTAAATCCCGCCCGTCAGCATAACAAGGCTCCCTCTTCTCCAGGTCCTGTCTTGCCTTTCTGGTTTTTACACATTTGTGGATGTCCCTTTTGACCGGTGGGAAGTGATACTTTTTGTAGTGCAGATTTGCATTGCCCGCTTGCTTTCTTGGCCAAAAAGTGCGTGTGCGTTTTCTCCTGAATATATTCAGGAGAAAACGCATACGCCCTTTTTGGCCAAGTGCGCCATTGTCGAAGTTGTGTCCCTCTTCCTGTGCTTTAAAGGCGATTCCAACGTACCACTTGAAATCTGTTTCCTGCTATTCTGCCTCGCTTTCAATTCCGCCTCGTTGCCTTCCCTCAACAGATTTTTGGACGATAGTTGTCCTTTATTACTCTGCCAGATTGTGAATTGCTGTGCCACTGAGATCCATATTTCAACTCGTTTTTTGAGCTGTACACAAGTCCAAAATTTTGGTTTAGGACCTATACTGCTTCCCGGTGGGTGGCTGAGACTCTGGTTAATTCTTCTTCCTGCCTGGAAATTAGAGTGACATGTGCCCGTCCAAATACCTAACAGCTACTCTCTCATTGGTTCTCCCTTTTCCCTTTCGTCCTCTGCCAAATTGGCAACCTGTGCGAACCAGGAGGTTAAAGGGGTTGTCTCTGCAAGTTGGGAGATTTATAGTAAAGCAGTTGGAAAGTCAAAGCGGAGCACCAGGAGAGGGACTATTCGTTGAGTTTTAGAAACCTTTTGTATTCACAGTGTGTCCATTCTCTAGGTTTCCCGTACATGTTATAGCTGTAGTAATATTCCCTTCAACATGGAGAGTTGGGACCCATGGAATGGGGGCAATGCATTTTTGCTTTAAAGGGTCTGCATTTGCTCACCCAATCTCATCAATCCTCTGAGTCCCAAGTGTCCAGCCTTATGCCACATCCAGCTGTCATTGTAGATAGGGTCATTCCAGGTTTCATCAGAGACCCTGAAGGAAATGTAAAGAATTTCCCTGTTTTTTGGTTTTGTTTTTGAAATTCCTTTTTATAGTGCGTTTGAGCTGATTCTCGCTGCCATGTTTATGCCTGTCTACACACTTGATTCCCTTACGGAGACATATCAATACATAAGTTTTAGGATTGTTACTAGTCAGATCTTTTCCTCTGCAGGAAATATGGCGTTTTGAGTCCCTTTCACTGAGGAAGGTGTAAGTCTTGTCTATTCCATAGTTGGTTTTACAAACGGTACCTGTGCTTATATCAAACTCTGGTTTTATGCATCACCCCACCTCTCCTTTCCCCTTAAGCAGGCATAAGAGTGTTTTCTAAATGTGAACTCTGTTCTCTTTCCTAAATCAGTTCATGTGTAGCCATGTTTACAGGATCTTCATAAGTGATATCTTATGATAAGTTTCTTTTTCTGTGTGACTTATTTCACTTAGAATCATCGTACCTGAATCCACTCACTTTGCTGTTCCTGGTCTTATGACATTGATTTCATGGCTGAGGGATATTCCATCGTACATAAATACCACAGTTTTTGGAACCATTTTTTATATTTCCTGGGATATTTAAGGTGTACCCAAGTTGAGGTTCTTGTAAGCAGTGCAGCCCTAAATTTGGGGGTGGCTCTGTCTTATTTGTTTTCAGTTTTCCCAAGGTATATTCCCTAAACTGGAAGTGTCCTTGGCTCTGTAGCTCTGTTGTTTAGTTGTTTTAGGGAACGGAATGCACTCCTCCAGTGAGGCAGTTGGCAATTTACATCCCGCCCATCAGCATAACAATGTTCCCTGTTCTCCAGGGCCTGTCTTGCCTTTCTGGTTTTTACACATTTTGTGGATGTCCCTTTTGACCGGTGGGAAGTGATACTTCTTTGTAGTGCAGATTTGCATTGCCGGCTTGCTTGCTTGGCGAAAAAGGGCGTATGCGTTTTCTCCTGAGGAGAAAACGCATACGCCCTTTTTGGCCAAGTGCGTCATTGTCGAAGTTGTGCCCCTCTTCCTGTGCTTTAAAGGCGATTCCAACGTACCACTTGAAATCTGTCTCCTGCTATTCTGCCTCGCTTTCAAGTCCTCCTCGTTGCCTTCCGTCAACAGAGTTTTGGATGATAGTTGTCCTTTATTACTCTGCCTTTGTGAATTGCTGTGCCCCTGAGCTCCATTTTTCAGCTCGTTTTTTGTGAGCTGTACGCAAGTCCAAAATTTTGGTTCAGGACCTATACTGGTTCCCGGTGCGTGGCTGAGACTGTGGTTAATTCTTCTTCCTGCCGGGAAATTAGAGTGACATGTTCCCGTCCAAATGCCTAACAGCTACTCTCTCATTGGTTCTCCCTCTTCCCTTCCATCCTCTGCGAAGTTGGCAACCTGTGCAAACCAGGAGGTTAAAGGGGTTCTCTCTCCAAGTTGGGAGATTGATAGTAAAGCAGTTGGAAAGTCAAACCGGAGCTCCAGGAGAAGGAGTACTCGTTGAGTTTTAGAAACCTTTTGTATTCACAGTGTTTCCATTCTCTAGGTTTCCCGTACATGTTATAGCTGTAGTAATATTCTCTTCAACATGGAGAGTTGGGACCCATGGAATGGGGGCCATGCATTTTTGCTTTAAAGGGTCTGCATTTGCTCACCCAATCTCACCAATCCTCTCAGTCCCAGGTGTCTAGTCTTATGCCCCATCCAGCTGTCCTTGTAGATAGGGTCATTCCAGATTTCATCAGAGACCCTGAAGGAAATATAAAGAATTTCCCTGTTTTTTGGTATTGATTAAGAAATTTCTTTTTATAGTGGGTTTGAGCTGATTCTCGCTGCCATGTTTATGCCAGTCTAGACACACTGGATTCCCTTACAGAGACATATCAATACATAGGTTTTAAGATTCTTACTAGTCAGATCTATTCCTCTGCGGGACATATGGGGCTTTGAGTCCCTTTCACTGAGGAAGGTGTAGGTCTTGTCTATTCCACAGTTGGTTTTAGAAATGGTACCTGTGCTTATATCAAACTCTGGTTTTCTGCATCACCCCACCTCTCCTTTCCGCTTAAGCAGGCATAAGAGTGTTTTCTAACTGTGAGACTCTGTTCTCTTTCCTAACTCAGTTCATGTGTAGCCATGTTTACAGGATCTTCATAAGTGATATCTTATGATAAGTTTCTTTTTCTGTGTGACTTATTTCACTTAGAATCATCGTACCTGAATCCACTCACTTTGCTGCTCCTGGTCTTATGACATTGATTTCATGGGTGAGGGATATTCCATCGTACATAAATACCACAGTTTTTTGAAACATTTTTACATTTCCTGGGATATATAATGTGTACCCAAGTTGAGGTTCTTGTAAGCAGTGCAGCCCTAAGTATGGGGTTGGCTCTGTCTTATTGATTTTCAGTTTTCCCAAGGTATATTGACTAGACTGGAAGTGCCCTTGGCTCTGTAGCTCTGTTGTTTACTTGTTTTAGGGAACGCAATGCACTCCTCCAGTGAGGCAGTTGGCAATTTACATCCCGCCCATCAGCATAACAAGGCTCCCTCTTCTGCAGGGCCTGTCTTGCCTTTCTGGTTTTTACACATTTGTGGATGTCCCTTTTGACCGGTGGGAAGTGATACTTCTTTGTAGTGCAGATTTGCATTGCCCGCTTGCTTGCTTGGCCAAAAAGGGCGTATGCGTTTTCTCCTGAATATATTCAGGAGAAAACGCATACGCACTTTTTGGCCAATAGCGTCATTGTCGAAGTTGTGCCCCTCTTCCTGTGCTTCAAAGGCGATTCCAACGTACCTCTTGAAATCTGTTTCCTGCTATTCTGTCTCGCTTTCAAGTCCGCCTCGCTGCCTTCCCTCAACAGATTTTTGGACGATAGTTGTCCTTTATTACTCTGCCAGTTTGTGAATTGCTGTACCCTGAGCACCATTTTTCAACTCGTTTTTTGTGAGCTCTACGCAAGTCCAAAATTTTGGTTCAGGACCTATACTGGTTCCCGGTGGGTGGCTGAGACTCTGGTTAATTCTTCTTCCTGCCGGGAAATTAGTGACATGTGCCCGTCCAAATGCCTAACAGCTACTCTCTCATTGGTTCTCCCTCTTCCCTTCCATCCTCTGCCAAATTGGCAACCTGTGCGAACCAGGAGGTTAAAGGGGCTGTCTCTCCAATTTGGGAGATTGATAGTAAAGCAGTTGGAATGTCAAAGCGGAGCACCAGTAGAGGGACTACGCGTTGAGTTTTAGAAACCTTTTGTATTCACAGTGGGTCCATTCTCTAGGTTTCCCGTACATGTTATAGCTGTAGTAATATTCCCTTCAACATGGAGAGTTGGGAACCATGGAATCAGGCCATGAATTTTTGCTTTAAATGGTCTGCATTTGCTCACCCAATCTCACCAATTCTCTCAGTCCCAAGTGTCCAGCCTTATGCCACATCCAGCTGTCATTGTAGATAGGGTCATTCCAGGTTTCATCAGAGACCCTGAAGGAAATGTAAAGAATTTCCCTGTTTTTTGGTTTTGTTTTTGAAATTCCTTTTTATAGTGGGTTTGAGCTGATTCTGGCTGCCTTGTTTATGCCAGTCTAGACACACATGATTCCCTTACAGAGACATATCAATACATAGGTTTTAAGATTCTTACTAGTCAGATCTATTCCTCTGCGGGAAATATGGGGTTTTGAGTCCCTTTCACTGAGGAAGGTGTAGGTCTTGTCTATTCCACAGTTGGTTTTAGAAATGGTACCTGTGCTTATATCAAACTCTGGTTTTATTCATCACCCCACGTCTCCATTCCCCTTAAGCAGGCATAAAATTGTTTTCTAAATGTGAGACTCTGTTCTCTTTCCTAACTCAGATCATGTGTAGCCATGTTTACAGGATCATCATAAGTCATATCTTATGATAAGTTTATTTTTCTGTGTGACTTATTTCACTTAGAATCATCGTACCTGAATCCACTCACTTTGCTTGCCTGGTCTTATGACATTGATTTCATGGCTGAGGGATATTCCATCGTACATAAATACCACAGTTTTTGGAACCATTTTTATATTTCCTGGGATATTTAAGGTGTACCCAAGTTGAGGTTCTTGTAAGCAGTGCAGCCCTAAATTTGGGGGTGGCTCTGTCTTATTGATTTTCAGTTTTCCCAAGGTATATTCCCTAGACTGGAAGTGACCTTGGCTCTGTAGCTCTGTTGTTTACTTGTTTTAGGGAACGCAATGCACTCCTCCAGTGAGGCAGTTGGCAATTTACATCCCGCCCATCAGCATAACAATGTTCCCGGTTCTCTAGGGCCTGCCTTGCCTTTCTGGATTTTACATATTTTGTGGATGACCCTTTTGACTGGTGGAAAGTGATACTTCTTTGTAGTGCAAATTTGCATTGCCCGCTTGCTTGCTTGGCGAAAAAGGGCGTATGCGTTTTCTCCTGAATATATTCAGGAGAAAACACATACGCCCTTTTTGGCCAAGTGTGTCATTGTCGAAGTTGTGCCCCTCTTACTATGCTTTAAAGGCGATTCCAACGTACCTCTTGAAATCTGTTTCCTGCTATTCTGCCTCGCTTTCAAGTCCGCCTCGTTGCCTTCCCTCAACAGATTTTTGGACGATCGTGGTCCTTTATTACTCTGCCAGTTTGTGAGTTGCTATGCCCTTGAGCTCCATTTTTCAACTCGTTTTTTTTTGAGCTGTACGCAAGTCCAAAATTTCGGTTCAGGACCTATACTGGTTCCCGGTGGGTGGCTGAGACTCTGGTTAATTCTTCTTCCTGCCGGGAAATTAGAGTGACATGTGCCCGTCCAAATACCTAACAGCTTCTCTCTCATTGGTTCTCTCTCTTCCCTTCCATCCTCTGCCAAATTGGCAACCTGTGCGAACCAGGAGGTTAAAGGGGTTGTCTCTCTCAGTTTGGAGATTGATAGTAAAGCAGTTGGAAAGTCAAAGCAGAGCACCAGGAGAGGGACTACTCATTGAGTTTTAGAAACCTTTTGTATTCACAGTGTGTCCATTCTCTAGTTTTTCCCGTACATGTTATAGTTGTAGTAATATTACCTTAAACATGGAGAGTAGGGACCAATGAAATGGGGGCCATGCATTTTTCTTTAAGGGTCTGCATGTGCTCACCCAATCTCACCAATCCTCTCAGTCCCAAGTGTCCAGCATTATGCCACATCCAGCTGTCATTGTAGATAGGGTCATTCCAGGATTCATCAGAGACCCTGAAGGAAATGTAAAGAATTTCCCTGTTTTTTGGTTTTGTTTTTGAAATTCCTTTTTATAGTGGGTTTGAGCTGATTCTGGCTGCCTTGTTTATGCCAGTCTAGACACACATGATTCCCTTACAGAGACATATCAATACATAGGTTTTAAGATTCTTACTAGTCAGATCTATTCCTCTGCGGGAAATATGGGGTTTTGAGTCCCTTTCACTGAGGAAGGTGTAGGTCTTGTCTATTCCACAGTTGGTTTTAGAAATGGTACCTGTGCTTATATCAAACTCTGGTTTTATGTATCATCCCACCTCTCCTTTCCCCTTAAGCAGGCATAAGAGTGTTTTCTAAATGTGAGACTCTGTTCTCTTTCCTAACTCACGTCATGTGTAGCCATGTATACAGGATCTTCATAAGTGATATCTAATGATAAGTTTCTTTTTCTGTGTGACTTATTTCACTTAGAATCATCGTACCTGAATCCACTCACTTTGTTGCTCCTGGTCTTATGACATTGATTTCATGGCTAAGGGATATTCCACCGTACATAAATACCACAGTTTTTTGATCCATTTTTATATTTCCTGGGATATTTACGGTATACCCAAGTTGAGGTTCTTGTAAGCAGTGCAGCCCTAAATTTGGGGGTGGCTCTGTCTTATTGATTTTCAGTTTTCCCAATATATATTCCCTAGACTGGAAGTTCCCTTGGCTCTGTAGCTCTGTTGTTTATTTGTTTTAGGGAACGCAATGAACTCCTCCAGTGAGGCAGTTGGCAATTTACATCCCGCCCATCAGCATAACAAAGCTCCCTGTTCTCCAGGGCCTGTCTTGCCTTTCTGGTTTTTACACATTAGTGGATGTCCCTTTTGACCGGTGGGAAGTGATACTTCTTTGTAGTGCAGATTTGCATTGCCCGCTTGCTTGCTTGGCCAAAAAGGGCGTATGCATTTTCCCCTGAATATACTCAGGAGAATACGCATACGCCCTTTTTGGCCAAGTGCGTCATTGTCGAAGTTGTGCCCCTCTTCCTGTGCTTTAAAGGCGATTCCAACGTACCTCTTGAAATCTGTTTCCTGCTATTCTGTCTCGCTTTCACGTCCGCCTCGGTGCCTTCCGTCAACAGATTTTTGGACGATAGTTGTCCTTTATTCCTCTGCCAGTTTGAGAATTGCTGTGCCCCTGAGCTCCATTGTTCACATCATTTTTTGTGAGCCGTACGCAAGTCCAAAATTTTGGTTCAGGACCTATACTGGTTCCCGGTGGGTGGCTGAGACTCTGGTTAATTATTCTTCCTGCCGGGAAATTAGATTGACATGTGCCCGTCCAAATGCCTAACAGCTTCTCTCTCATTGGTTCTCTCTCTTCCCTTCCATCCTCTGCCAAATTGGCAACCTGTGCGAACCAGGAGGATAAAGGGGTTGTCTCTCTAAGTTTGGAGATTGATAGTAAAGCAGTTGGAAAGTCAAACCAGAGCACCAGGAGAGGGACTACTCATTGAGTTTTAGAAACCTTTTGTAATCACAGTGTGTCCATTCTCTAGTTTTCCCGTACATGTTATAGCTGTAGTAATATTCCCTTTAACATGGAGAGTAGGGACCCATGAAATGGGGGCCATGCATTTTTGCTTTAAGGTTCTGCATGTGCTCACCCAATCTCACCAATCCTCTTAGTCCCAAGTGTCCAGCATTATGCCACATCCAGCTGTCATTGTAGATAGGGTCATTCCAGGTTTCATCAGAGACCCTGAGGTAATGTAAAGAATTTCCCTGTTTTTTGGTTTTGTTTATGAAATTCCTTTTTATAGTGGGTTTGAGCTGATTCTCGCTGCCATGTTTATGCCAGTCTAGACACACTTGATTCCCTTACAGAGACATATCAATACATACGTTTTAAGATTCTTACTAGTCAGATCTATTCCTCTGCGGGAAATATGGGGTTTTGAGTCCCTTTCACTGAGGAAGGTGTAGGTCTTGTCTATTCCACAGTTGGTTATAGAAATGGTACCTGTGCTTATATCAAACTCTGGTTTTATGCATCACCCCACCTCTCCTTTCCCCTTAAGCAGGCATAAGAGTGTTTTCTAAATGTGAGACTCTGTTCTCTTTCCTAACTCAGTTCATGTGTAGCCATGTTTAGAGCATCTTCATAAGTGATATCTTATGATAAGTTTCTTTTTCTGTGTGACTTATTTCACTTAGAATCATCGTACCTGAATCCACTCACTTTGCTGTTCCTGGTCTTAGGACATTGATTTCATGGCTGAGGGATATTCCATCGTACATAAATACCACAGTTTTTGGAACCATTTTTATATTTCCTGGGATATTTAAGGTGTACCCAAGTTGAGGTTCTTGTAAGCAGTGCAGCCCTAAATTTGGGGGTGGCTCTGTCTTATTGATTTTCAGTTTTCCCAAAGTATATTCCCTAGACTGGAAGTGACCTTGGCTCTGTAGCTCTGTTGTTTACTTGTTTTAGGGAACGCAATGCACTCCTCCAGTGAGGCAGTTGGCAATTTACATCCCGCCCATCAGCATAATATGGTTCCATGTTTCCAGGGCCGGTCTTGCCTTTCTATTTTTTACACATTGTGTGGATGTCCCTTTTGACCGGTGGGAAGTGATACTTCTTTGTAGTGCAGATTTGCATTGCCCGCTTGCTTGCTTGGCCAAAATGGGCGTATGCGTTTTCTCCTGAATATATTCAGGAGAAAACGCATACGCCCTTTTGGCCAAGTGCGTCATTGTCGAAGTTGTGCCCCTCTTCCTGTGCTTTAAAGTCGATTCCAACGTACCTCTTGATATCTGTTTCCTGCTATTCTGCCTCGCTTTCAAGTCCGCCTCATTTCCTTCCCTCAACAGATTTTTGGATGATAGTTGTCCTTTATTATTCTGCCAGTTTGTGAATTGCTGTGCCCCTGAGCTCCATTTTTCAGCTCGTTTTTTGTGAGCTGTACGCAAGTCCAAAATTTTGGTTCAGGACCTATACTGGTTCCCGGTGGGTGGCTGAGACTGTGGTTAATTCTTCTTCCTGCCGGGAAATTAGAGTGACATGTGCCCGTCCAAATGCCTAACAGCTACTCTCTCATTGGTTCTCCCTCTTCCCTTCCATCCTCTGCGAAGTTGGCAACCTGTGCAAACCAGGAGGTTAAAGGGGTTTTCTCTCCAAGTTGGGAGATTGATAGTAAAGCAGTTGGAAAGTCAAACCGGAGCTCCAGGAGAGGGACTACTCGTTGAGTTTTAGAAACCTTTTGTATTCACAGTGTTTCCATTCTCTAGGTTTCCCGTACATGTTATAGCTGTAGTAATATTCCCTTCAACATGGAGAGTTGGGACCCATGGAATGGGGGCCATGCATTTTTGCTTTAAAGGGTCTGCATTTGCTCACACAATCTCACCATTCCTCTCAGTCCCAGGTGTCTAGTCTTATGCCACATCCAGCTGTCATTGTAGATAGGGTCATTCCAGATTTCATCAGAGACCCTGAAGAAATGTAAAGAATTTCCCTGTTTTTTGGTATTGATTTTGAAATTTCTTTTTATAGTGAGTTTGAGCTGATTCTCGCTGCCATGTTTATGCCAGTCTAGACACACTTGATTCCCTTACAGAGACATATCAATACATAGGTTTTAAGATTCTTACTAGTCAGATCTATTCCTCTGCGGGATATATGGGGCTTTGAGTCCCTTTCACTGAGGAAGGTGTAGGTCTTGTCTATTCCACAGTTGGTTTTAGAAATGGTACCTGTGCTTATATCAAACTCTGGTTTTCTGCATCACCCCAGCTCTCCTTTCCGCTTAAGCAGGCATAAGAGTGTTTTCTAACTGTGAGACTCTGTTCTCTTTCCTAACTCAGTTCATGTGTAGCCATGTTTACAGGATCTTCATAAGTGATATCTTATGATAAGTTTCTTTTTCTGTGTGACTTATTTCACTTAGAATCATCGTACCTGAATCCACTCACTTTGCTGCTCCTGGTCTTATGACATTGATTTCATGGCTGAGGGATATTCCATCGTACATAAATACCACAGTTTTTTGAACCATTTTTACATTTCCTGGGATATATAAGGTGTACCCAAGTTGAGGTTCTTGTAAGCAGTGCAGCCCTAAATATGGGGGTGGCTCTGTCTTATTGATTTTCAGTTTTCCCAAGGTATATTCCCTAGACTGGAAGTGCCCTTGGCTCTGTAGCTCTGTTGTTTACTTGTTTTATGGAACGCAATGCACTCCTCCAGTGAGGCAGTTAACAATTTACATCCTGCCCTTCAGCATAACAAGGCTCCATCTTCTCCAGGGACTGTCTTGCCTTTCTGGTTTTTACACATTTGTGGATGTCCCTTTGACCGGTGGGAAGTGATACTTCTTTGTAGTGCAGATTTGCATTGCCCGCTTGCTTGCTTGGCCAAAAAGGGCATATGCATTTTCCCCTGAATATACTCAGGAGAATACGCATACGCCCTTTTTGGCCAAGTGCGTCATTGTCGAAGTTGTGCCCCTCTTCCTGTGCTTTAAAGGCGATTCCAACGTACCTCTTGAAATCTGTTTCCTGCTATTCTGTCTCGCTTTCACGTCCGCCTCGGTGCCTTCCGTCAACAGATTTTTGGACGATAGTTGTCCTTTATTCCTCTGCCAGTTTGAGAATTGCTGTGCCCCTGAGCTCCATTGTTCACATCATTTTTTGTGAGCCGTACGCAAGTCCAAAATTTTGGTTCAGGACCTATACTGGTTCCCGGTGGGTGGCTGAGACTCTGGTTAATTATTCTTCCTGCCGGGAAATTAGATTGACATGTGCCCGTCCAAATGCCTAACAGCTTCTCTCTCATTGGTTCTCTCTCTTCCCTTCCATCCTCTGCCAAATTGGCAACCTGTGCGAACCAGGAGGATAAAGGGGTTGTCTCTCTAAGTTTGGAGATTGATAGTAAAGCAGTTGGAAAGTCAAACCAGAGCACCAGGAGAGGGACTGCTCATTGAGTTTTAGAAACCTTTTGTAATCACAGTGTGTCCATTCTCTAGTTTTCCCGTACATGTTATAGCTGTAGTAATATTCCCTTTAACATGGAGAGTAGGGACCCATGAAATGGGGGCCATGCATTTTTGCTTTAAGGTTCTGCATGTGCTCACTCAATCTCACCAATCCTCTTAGTCCCAAGTGTCCAGCATTATGCCACATCCAGCTGTCATTGTAGATAGGGTCATTCCAGGTTTCATCAGAGACCCTGAGGTAATGTAAAGAATTTCCCTGTTTTTTGGTTTTGTTTATGAAATTCCTTTTTATAGTGGGTTTGAGCTGATTCTCGCTGCCATGTTTATGCCAGTCTAGACACACTTGATTCCCTTACAGAGACATATCAATACATACGTTTTAAGATTCTTATTAGTCAGATCTATTCCTCTGCGGGAAATATGGGGTTTTGAGTCCCTTTCACTGAGGAAGGTGTAGGTCTTGTCTATTCCACAGTTGGTTATAGAAATGGTACCTGTGCTTATATCAAACTCTGGTTTTATGCATCACCCCACCTCTCCTTTCCCCTTAAGCAGGCATAAGAGTGTTTTCTAAATGTGAGACTCTGTTCTCTTTCCTAACTCAGTTCATGTGTAGCCATGTTTAGAGCATCTTCATAAGTGATATCTTATGATAAGTTTCTTTTTCTGTGTGACTTATTTCACTTAGAATCATCGTACCTGAATCCACTCACTTTGCTGTTCCTGGTCTTAGGACATTGATTTCATGGCTGAGGGATATTGCATCGTACATAACTACCACAGTTTTTGGAACCATTTTTATATTTCCTGGGATATTTAAGGTGTACCCAAGTTGAGGTTCTTGTAAGCAGTGCAGCCCTAAATTTGGGGGTGGCTCTGTCTTATTGATTTTCAGTTTTCCCAAGGTATATTCCCTAGACTGGAAGTGACCTTGGCTCTGTAGCTCTGTTGTTTACTTGTTTTAGGGAACGCAATGCACTCCTCCAGTGAGGCATTGGCAATTTACATCCCGCCCATCAGCATAATATGGTTCCATGTTTCCAGGGCCGGTCTTGCCTTTCTATTTTTTACACATTGTGTGGATGTCCCTTTTGACCGGTGGGAAGTGATACTTCTTTGTAGTGCAGATTTGCATTGCCCGCTTGCTTGCTTGGCCAAAATGGGCGTATGCGTTTTCTCCTGAATATATTCAGGAGAAAACGCATACGCCCTTTTGGCCAAGTGCGTCATTGTCGAAGTTGTGCCCCTCTTCCTGTGCTTTAAAGTCGATTCCAACGTACCTCTTGATATCTGTTTCCTGCTATTCTGCCTCGCTTTCAAGTCCGCCTCATTTCCTTCCCTCAACAGATTTTTGGATGATAGTTGTCCTTTATTATTCTGCCAGTTTGTGAATTGCTGTGCCCCTGAGCTCCATTTTTCAGCTCGTTTTTTGTGAGCTGTACGCAAGTCCAAAATTTTGGTTCAGGACCTATACTGGTTCCCGGTGGGTGGCTGAGACTGTGGTTAATTCTTCTTCCTGCCGGGAAATTAGAGTGACATGTGCCCGTCCAAATGCCTAACAGCTACTCTCTCATTGGTTCTCCCTCTTCCCTTCCATCCTCTGCGAAGTTGGCAACCTGTGCAAACCAGGAGGTTAAAGGGGTTTTCTCTCCAAGTTGGGAGATTGATAGTAAAGCAGTTGGAAAGTCAAACCGGAGCTCCAGGAGAGGGACTACTCGTTGAGTTTTAGAAACCTTTTGTATTCACAGTGTTTCCATTCTCTAGGTTTCCCGTACATGTTATAGCTGTAGTAATATTCCCTTCAACATGGAGAGTTGGGACCCATGGAATGGGGGCCATGCATTTTTGCTTTAAAGGGTCTGCATTTGCTCACCCAATCTCACCATTCCTCTCAGTCCCAGGTGTCTAGTCTTATGCCACATCCAGCTGTCATTGTAGATAGGGTCATTCCAGATTTCATCAGAGACCCTGAAGAAATGTAAAGAATTTCCCTGTTTTTTGGTATTGATTTTGAAATTTCTTTTTATAGTGGGTTTGAGCTGATTCTCGCTGCCATGTTTATGCCAGTCTAGACACACTTGATTCCCTTACAGAGACATATCAATACATAGGTTTTAAGATTCTTACTAGTCAGATCTATTCCTCTGCGGGACATATGGGGCTTTGAGTCCCTTTCACTGAGGAAGGTGTAGGTCTTGTCTATTCCACAGTTGGTTTTAGAAATGGTACCTGTGCTTATATCAAACTCTGGTTTTCTGCATCACCCCAGCTCTCCTTTCGGCTTAAGCAGGCATAAGAGTGTTTTCTAACTGTGAGACTCTGTTCTCTTTCCTAACTCAGTTCATGTGTAGCCATGTTTACAGGATCTTCATAAGTGATATCTTATGATAAGTTTCTTTTTCTGTGTGACTTATTTCACTTAGAATCATCGTACCTGAATCCACTCACTTTGCTGCTCCTGGTGTTATGACATTGATTTCATGGCTGAGGGATATTCCATCGTACATAAATACCACAGTTTTTTGAACCATTTTTACATTTCCTGGGATATATAAGGTGTACCCAAGTTGAGGTTCTTGTAAGCAGTGCAGCCCTAAATATGGGGGTGGCTCTGTCTTATTGATTTTCAGTTTTCCCAAGGTATATTCCCTAGACTGGAAGTGCCCTTGGCTCTGTAGCTCTGTTGTTTACTTGTTTTATGGAACGCAATGCACTCCTCCAGTGAGGCAGTTAACAATTTACATCCTGCCCTTCAGCATAACAAGGCTCCATCTTCTCCAGGGACTGTCTTGCCTTTCTGGTTTTTACACATTTGTGGATGTCCCTTTGACCGGTGGGAAGTGATACTTCTTTGTAGTGCAGATTTGCATTGCCCGCTTGCTTGCTTCGCCAAAAAGGGCGTATGAGTTTTCTCCTGAATATATTCAGGAGAAAAGGCATACGCACTTTTTGGCCAAGTTCTTCATTGTCGAAGTTGTGCCCCTCTTCCTGTGCTTTAAAGGCGATTCCAACGTACCTCTTGAAATCTGTGTCCTGCTATTCTGTCTCGCATTCAAGTCCGCCTCGTTGCCTTCCCTGAACAGATTTTTGGACAATAGTTGTCCTTTATTACTCTGCCACTTTGTGAATTGCTGTGCCCCTGAGCTCCATTTTTCAACTCGTTTTTTGTGAGCTGTACGCAAGTCCAAAATTTTCGTTCATGACCTATACTGGTTCCCGGTGGGTGGCTGAGACTCTTATTAATTCTTCTTCCTGCCGGGAAATTAGAGTGACATGTGCCCGTCCAAATGCCTAACAGCTACTCTCTCATTGGTTCTCCCTCTTCCCTTCCATCCTCTGCCCAATTGGCAACCTGTGCGAACCAGGAGGTTAAAGGGTTTGTCTCTCCAAGTTGGGAGATTGATAGTAAAGCTGTTGGAAAGTCAAACCGGAGCTCCAGGAGAGGGACTACTCGTTGAGTTTTAGAAACCTTTTTGTATTCACAGTGTGTCCATTCTCTAAGTTTTCTGTACATGTTATAGCTGTAGTAATATTCCCTTCAACATGCAGAGTTGGGAACCATGGAATGGGGGCCATGCATTTTTGCTTTAAAGGGTCTGCATTTGCTCACCCAATCTCACCAATCCTCTCAGTCCCAGGTGTCTAGTCTTATGCCACATCCAGCTGTCATTGTAGATACGGTCATTCCAGGTTTCATCAGAGACCCTGAAGGAAATGTAAAGAAATTCCCTGTTTTTTGGTTTTGTTTTTGAAATTCGTTTTTATAGTGGTTTTGAGCTGATTCTCGCTGCCATGTTTATGCCAGTCTAGACACACTTGATTCCCTTACAGAGACATATCAATACATAGGTTTTAAGATTCTTAATAGTCAGATCTATTCCTCTGCGGGAAATATGGGGTTTTGAGTCCCTTTCACTGAGGAAGGTGTAGGTCTTGTCTATTCCACAGTTGGTTTTAGAAATGGTATCTGTGCTTATATCAAACTCTGGTTTTATGCATCACCCCACCTCTCCTTTCCCCTTAAGCAGGCATAAGAGTGTTTTCTAAATTTGAGACTCTGTTCTCTTTCCTAACTCAGTTCATGTGTAGCCATGTTTACAGGATCTTCATGAGTGATATCTTATGATAAGTTTCTTTTTCTGTGTGACTTATTTCACTTAGAATCATCGTACCTGAATCCACTCACTTTGCTGATCCTGGTCCTATGACATTGATTTCATGGCTGAGGGATATTCGATCGTACGTAAATACCACAGTTTTTCGAACCATTTTTATATTTCTTGGGATATTTAAGGTGTACCCAAGTTGAGGTTCTTGTAAGCAGTGCAGCCCTAAGTTTGGGGGTGGCTCTGTCATTTTGATTTTCAGTTTTCCCAAGGTATATTCCCTAGACTGGAAGTGCCCTTGGCTCTGTAGCTCTGTTGTTTACTTGTTTTAGGGAACACAATGCACTCCTCCAGTGAGGCAGTTGGCAATTTACATCCCGTCCATCATCATAACAAGGCTCCCTCTTCTGCAGGGCCTTTCTTGCCTTTCTGGTTTTTAAACATATTGTGGATGTCCCTTTTGACCGGTGGGAAGTGATACTTCTTTGTAGTGCGTATTTGCATTGCCCGCTTGCTTGCTTGGCCAAAAAGGGCGTATGCGTTTTCTCCTGTGAATATATTCAGGAGAAAACGCATACGCACTTTTTGGCCAAGTGCGTCATTGTCGAAGTTGTGCCCCTCTTCCTGTGCTTTAAAGGCGATTCCAATGTACCTGTTGAAATCTGTTTCCTGCTATTCTCTCTCTCTTTCAAGTCCGCCTCGCTGCCTTATCTCAACAGATTTTTTGGACGATAGTTGTCCTTTATTACTCTGCCATTTTGTGAATTGCTGTGCCCCTGAGCTCCATTTTTCAACTCGTTTTTTGTGAGCTGTACGCAAGTCCATAATTTTGGTTCAGGACGTATACTGGTTCCCGGTGGGTGGCTGAGACTCTGGTTAATTCTTCTTCCTGCCAGGAAATTAGAGTGACATGTGCCCTTCCAAATGCCTAACAGCTACTCTCTTATTGGTTCTCCCTCTTCCCTTCCATCCTCTGCGAAATTGGCAACCTGTGCGTACCAGGAGGTTAAAGGGGTTGTCTCTCCAAGTTGGGAGATTGATAGTAAAGCAGTTGGAAAGTCAAAGCGGAGCACCAGGAGAGGGACTACTCGTTGAGTTTTAGAAACCTTTTGTATTCACACTGTGACCATTCTCTAGGTTTCCCATACATGTTATATCTGTAGTAATATTCCCTTCAACATGGAGAGTTGGGACCCATGGAATGGGGGCAATGCATTTTTGCTTTAAAGGGTCTGCATTTGGTCACCAAATGTCACCAATCCTCTCACTCCCAGGTGTCCGGCCTTATGCCACATCCAGCTGTCATTGTAGATAGGGTCATTCCAGGTTTCATCAGAGACCCTGAAGGAAATGTAAAGAATTTCCCTGTTTTTTGGTTTTGTTTTTGAAATTCCTTTTTATAGTGGGTTTGATCTGATTCTCACTGCCATGTTTATGCCCGTCTAGACACACTTGATTCCCTTACAGAGACATATCAATACATAGGTTTTAAGATTCTTACTAGTCAGATCTATTCCTCTGCGGGAAATATGGGGTTTTGAGTCCCTTTCACTGAGGAAGGTGTAGGTCTTGTCTGTTCCAAAGTTGGTTTTAGAAATGGTACCTGTGCTTTTGTCAAACTTTGGTTTTATGCATCACCCCGCCTCTCCTTCCCCCTTAAGGAGGCATAAGGGTGTTTTCTAAATGTGAGACTCTGTTCTCTTTCCTAACTCAGTTCATGTGTAGCCATGTTTACAGGATCTTCATAAGTGATATCTTATGATAAGTTTCTTTTTCTGTGTGACTTATTTCACTTAGAATCATCGTACCTGAATCCACTCACTTTGCTGCTCCTGGTCTTATGACATTGATTTCATGGCTGAGGGATATTCCATCGTACATAAATACCACAGTTTTTGGAACCATTTTTATATTTCCTGGGATATTTAATGTGTACACAAGTTGAGGTTCTTGTAAGCAGTGCAGCCCTAAATTTGGGGGTGGCACTGTCTTATTGATTTTCAGTTTTCCCAAGGTATATTGCCTAGACTGGAAGTGCCCTTGGCTCTGTAGCTCTGTTCTTTACTTGTTTTAGGGAATGCAATGCACTCCTCCAGTGAGGCAGTTGGCAATTTACATCCCGCCCATCAGCATAACAAGGCTCCCTCTTCTCCAGGGCCTGTCTTGCCTTTCTGGTTTTTACACATTTGTGGATGTCCCTTTTGACCGGTGGGAAGTGATACTTCTTTGTAGTGCAGATTTGCATTGCCCGCTTGCTTTCTTGGCCAAAAAGGGCGTAAGCGTTTTCTCCTGAATATATTCAGGAGAAAACGCATACGCCCTTTTCGGCCAAGTGCGTCATTGTAGAAGTTGTGCCCCTCTTCCTGTGCTTTAAAGACGATTCCAACGTACCTCTTGAAATCTGTTTCCTGCTATTCTGTCTCGCTTTCAAGTCCGCCTCGCAGCCTTCCCTCAACAGATTTTTGGACGATAGTTGTCCTTTATTACTCGGCCAGTTTGTGAATTGCTGTGCCCCTGAGCTCCATTTTTCAACTCGTTTTTTGTGAGCTGTATGCAAGTCCAAAATTTTGGTTCAGGACCTATACTGGTTCCCGGTGGGTGGCTGAGACTCTGGTTAATTCTTCTTCCTGCCGGGAAATTAGAGAGGCATGTGCCCGTCCAAATGCCTAACAGCTGCTCTCTCATTGTTTCTCCCTCTTCCCTTCCGTCCTCTGCCAAATTGGCAACCGGTGCGAACCAGGAGGTTAAAGGGGTTGTCTCTCCAAGTTGGGAGAATGTTAGTAAAGCAGTTGGAATGTCAAACAGGAGCACCAGAATAGGGACTACTCGTTGAGCTTTAGAAACCTTTTGTATTCAGAGTGTGTCCATTCTCTAGGTTTCCCGTACATGTTATAGCTGTAGTAATATTCCCTTCAACATGGAGAGTTGGGACCCATGGAACGGGGGCCATGCATTTTTGCTTTAAATGGTCTGCATTTGCTCACCCAATCTCACCAATCCTCTCAGTCCCAAGTGTCCAGCCTTATGCCACATCCAGCTGTCATTGTAGATTGGGTCATTCCAGGTTTCATCAGAGACCCTGAAGGAAATGTAAAGAATTTCCCTGTTTTTTGGTTTTGTTTTTGAAATTCCTTTTTATAGTGGGTTTGAGCTGATTCACGCAGCCATGTTTATGCCAGTCTAGACAAACTTGATTCCCTTACAGAGACATATCAATACATAGGATTTAAGATTCTTACTAGTCAGATCTATTCCTCTGCGGGAAATATGGGGTTTTGAGTCCCTTTCACTGAGGAAGGTGTAGGTCTTGTCTATTCCACAGTTGGTTATAGAAATGGTACCTGTGCTTATATCAAACTCTGGTTTTATGCATCACCCCACCTCTCCTTTCCGCTTAAGCAGGCATAAAAGTGTTTTCTAAATGTGAGACTCTGTTCTCTTTCCTAACTCAGTTCATGTGTAGCCATGTTTACCGGATCTTCATAAGTGATATCTTATGATGAGTTTCTTTTTCTGTGTGACTTATTTCACTTAGAATCATCGTACCTGAATCCACTCACTTTGCTGCTCCTGGTCTTATGACATTGATTTCATGGCTGAGGGATATTCCATCGTACATAAATACCACAGTTTTTTGAACCATTTTTATATTTCCTGGGATATTTAAGGTATATCCAAGTTGAGGTTCTTGTAAGCAGTGCAGCCCTAAATATGGGGTTGGCTCTGTCTTATTGATTTTCAGTTTTCCCAAGGTATATTCCCTAGACTGGAAGTGCCCCTGGCTCTGTAGCACTGTTGTTTACTTGTTTTAGGGAACGCAATGCACTCCTCCAGTGAGGCAGTTGGTAATATACATCAGGCCCTTCAGCATAAAAAGGCTCCCTGTTCTCCATGGCCTTTCTTGCCTTTCTGTTTTTTACACATTTTGTGGATGTCCCTTTTGACCGGTGGGAAGTGATACTTCTTTGTAGTGCAGATTTGCATTGCCCGCTTGCTTGCTTGGCCAAAAAGGGCGTATGCGTTTTCTCCTGAATGTATTCAGGAGAAAACGCATACGCCCTTTTTGGCCAAGTGCGTCATTGTCAAAGTTGTGCCCCTCTTCCTGTGCTTTAATGGCGATTCCAATGTACCTCTTGAAATCTCTTTCCTGCTATTCTGCCTCGCATTCAAGTCCACCTCGCTGCCTTCCCTCAACAGATTTTTGGACGATAGTTGTCCTTTATTACTCTGCCAGTTTGTGAATTGCTGTGCCCCTGAGCTCCATTTTTCACCTCGTTTTTTGTGAGATCTACGCAAGCCCAAAATTTTGGTTCAGGACCTATACTGGTTCCCGGTGGGTGGCTGAGACTCTGGTTAATTCTTCTTCCTGCCGGGAAATTAGAGTGACATGTGCCCGTCCAAATGCCTAACAGCTACTCTCTCATTGGTTCTCCCTCTTCCCTTCCATCCTCTGCCAAATTGGCAACCTGTGCGAACCAGGAGGTTAAAGGGGCAGTCTGTCCAATTTGGGAGATTGATAGTAAAGCAGTTGGAAGTCAAAACGGAGCACCAGGAGAGGGACTACTCGTTGATTTTTAGAAACCTTTTGTATTCACAGTGTGTCCATTCTCTAGGTTTCCCGTATATGTTATAGCTGTAGTAATATTCCCTTCAACATGGAGAGTTGGGAACCATGGAATCGGGGCCGTGCATTTTTGCTTTAAACGGTCTGCATTTGCTCACCCAATCTCACCAATCCTCTCAGTCCCAAGTGTCCATCCTTATTCCACATCCAGCTGTCATTGTAGATAGGGTCATTCCAGGTTTCATCAGAGACCCTGAAGGAAATGTAAAGAATTTCCCTGTTTTTTGGTTTTGTTTTTGAAATTCCTTTTTATAGTGGGTTTGAGCTGATTCTCACTGCCATGTTTATGCCAGTCTAGACACACTTGATTCCCTTACAGAGACATATCAATACATAGGTTTTAAGATTCTTACTAGTCAGATCTATTCCTCTGCGGGAAATATGGTGTTTTGAGTCCCTTTCACTGAGGAAGGAGTAGGTCTTGTCTATTCCACAGTTGGTTTTAGAAATGGTACCTGTGCTTATATCAAACTCTGGTTTTATGCATCACCCCACCTCTCCTTTCCGCTTAAGCAGGCATAAAAGTGTTTTCTAAATGTGAGACTCTGTTCTCTTTCCTAACTCAGTTCATGTGTAGCCATGTTTACAGGATCTTCATAAGTGATATCTTATGATAAGTTTCTTTTTCTGTGTGACTTATTTCACTTAGAATCATCGTACCTGAATCCACTCACTTTGCTGCTCCTGGTCTTATGACATTGATTTCATGGCTGAGGGATATTCCATCGTACATAAATACCACAGTTTTTTGAACCATTTTTATATTTCCTGGGATATTTAAGGTATATCCAAGTTGAGGTTCTTGTAAGCAGTGCAGCCCTAAATATGGGGTTGGCTCTGTCTTATTGATTTTCAGTTTTCCCAAGGTATATTCCCTAGACTGGAAGTGCCCTTGGCTCTGTAGCTCTGTTGTTTACTTGTTTTACGGAACGCAATGCACTCCTCCAGTGATGCAGTTGGTAATTTACATCCGGCCCTTCAGCATAAAAAGGCTCCCTGTTCTCCATGGCCTTTCTTGCCTTTCTGTTTTTTACACATTTTGTGGATGTCCCTTTTGACCGGTGGGAAGTGATACTTCTTTGTAGTGCAGATTTGCATTGCTCGGTTGCTTGCTTGGCCAAAAAGGGCGTATGCGTTTTCTCCTGAATGTATTCAGGAGAAAACGCATACGCCCTTTTTGGCCAAGTGCGTCATTGTCAAAGTTGTGCCCCTCTTCCTGTGCTTTAATGGCGATTCCAATGTACCACGTGAAATCTCTTTCCTGCTATTCTGCCTCGCATTCAAGTCCGCCTCGCTGCCTTCCCTCAACAGATTTTTGGACGATAGTTGTCCTTTTTTACTCTGCCAGTTTGTGAATTGCTGTGCCCCTGAGCTCCATTTTTCACCTCGTTTTTGTGAGCTCTACGCAAGTCCAAAGTTTTGGTTCAGGACCTATACTTGTTCCCGGTGGGTGGCTGAGACTCTGGTTAATTCTTCTTCCTGCCGGGAAATTAGAGTGACATGTGCCCGTCCAAATGCCTAACAGCTACTCTCTTATTGGTTCTCCCTCTTCCCTTCCATCCTCTGCCAAATTGGCAACCTGTGCGAACCAGGAGGTTAAAGGGGCTGTCTCTCCAATTTGGGAGATTGATAGTAAAGCAGTTGGAAAGTCAAAGCGGAGCACCAGGAGAGGGACTACTCGTTGAGTTTTAGAAACCATTTGTATTCACAGTGTGTCCATTCTCTAGGTTTCCCGTACATGTTATAGCTGTAGTAATATTCCCTTCAACATGGAGAGTTGGGAACCATGGAATCGGGGCCATGAATTTTTGCTTTAAAGGGTCTGCATTTGCTCACCCAATCTCACCAATCCTCTCAGTCCCAAGTATCCAGCCTTATTCCACATCCAGCTGTCATTGTAGATAGGGTCTTTCGAGGTTTCATCAGAGACCCTGAAGGAAATGTAAAGAATTTCCCTGTTTTTTGTTTTGTTTTTGAAATTCCTTTTTATAGTGGGTTTGAGCTGATTCTCGCTGCCATGTTTATGCCAGTCTAGACACACTTGATTCCCTTACAGGGACATATCAATACATAGGTTTTAAGATTCTTACTAGTCAGATCTATTCCTCTGCGGGAAATATGGGGTTTTGAATCCCTTTCACTGAGGAAGGTGTAGGTCTTTTCTATTCCACAGGTGGTTTTAGAAACGGTACCATTTTCTTATACCAAACTCTGGTTTTATGCATCACCCCACCTCTCCTTCCCAATTAAGCAGGCATAAGAGTGTTTTCTAAATGTGAGACTCTGTTTTCTTTCCTAACTCAGTTCATGTGTAGCCATGTGTACATGATCTTCCTAAGTGATATCTTATGATCAGATTCTTTTTCTGTGTGACTTATTTCACTTAGAATCATCGTAACTGAATCCACTCACTTTGCTGCTCCTGGTATTATGCCATTGATTTCATGGCTGAGGGATATTTCATCGTACATAAGTACCACAATTTTTTGAACCATTTTTATATTTCCTGGGATATTTAAGGTGTACCCAAGTTGCGGTTCTTGTAAGCAATGCAGCCCTAAATTTGGGGGTGGCTGTGTCTTATTGATTTTCAGTTTTCCCAAGGTATATTCCCTAGACGGGAAGTGCCCTTGGCTCTGTAGCTCTGTTGTTTACTTGTTTTTGGGAACACAATGCACTCCTCCAGTGAGGCAGTTGGCAATTTACATCCCGCCCATCAGCATAACAAGGCTCCCTTTTCTCCAGGGCCTGTCTTGCCTTTCTGGTTTTTACACATTCTGTGGATGTCCCTTTTGACCGGTGGGAAGTGATACTTCTTTGTAGTGCAGATTTGCATTGCCCGCTTGCTTGCTTGGCCAAAAAGGGCGTATGCGTTTTCTCCTGAATATATTCAGGAGAAAACACATACGCTCTTTTTGGACAAGTGCATCATTGTCGAAGTTGTGCCCCTCTTCCTGTGCTTTAAAGGCGATTCCAACGTACGTCTTGAAATCTGTTTCCTGCTATTCTGCCTCGCTTTCCAGTCCACCTCGTTGCCTTCCCTCAAAAGAGTTTGGGACGATAGTTGTCCTTTATTACTCTGCCAGTTTGTGAATTGCTGTGCCCTTGAGCTCCATTTTTAACTCGTTTTTTGTTAGCTGAAGGCAAGTCCAAAATTTTGGTTCAGGACCTACACTGGTTCCCGGTGGGTCGCTGAGACTTTGGTTAATTCTTCTTCCTCCCGGGAATTTAGAATGATATGTGCCCTTCCAAATGCCTAACATCTACTCTCTCATTGGTTCTCCCTCTTCCCTTCCATCCTCTGCCAAATTGGCTACCTGTGTGAACCAGTAGGTTAAAGGGGCTTTCTCTCCAAGTTGGGAGATTGACAGTAAAGCAGTTGGAAAGTCAAACCGGAGCATCAGTAGAAGGACTATTCGTTGAGTTGTAGAAACCTTTCGTATTCACATTGTGTCCATTCTCTAGGTTTCCCTTACATGTTATAGCTATAGTAATATTCCCTCCAACCTGCAGATTTTCGACCCATGGAATGGGGGCCATGCATTTTTGCTTTAAAGCGTCTGCATTTGCTCACCCAATCTCACCAATCCTCTCAGTCCCAAGTGTCCAGCCTTATGCCACATCCAGCTGTCATTGTAGACAGGATCATTCCTGGTTTTATCCGAGACCCTGAAGGAATTGTAAAGAATTTCCCTGTTTTTTTGTTTTGTTTTTGAAATTCCTTTTTATAGTGGGTTTGAGCTGATTTTCACTGCCATGTTTATGCCAGTCTAGACACACTTGATTCCCTTACAGAGACATATCAATGCATAGGTTTTAAGATTCTTACTAGTCAGTTATATTCCTCTGCGCAAAATATGGAATTTTGATTCCCTTTCACTGAGGAAGGTGTAGGTCTTGTCTATTCCATGTTGGTTTTTGTAATGGTACCTGTGCTTATATCAATCTCTGGTTTTATGCATCACCCCACCTCTCCTTGCCCCTTCAGCGGGCATTACAGTGTTTTCTAAATGTGAGACTCTGTTCTCTTTCCTAACTCAGTTCATGTGTAGCCATGTTTACAGGATCTTCATAAGTGATATCTTATGATAATTTTCTTTTTCTGTGTGACTTATTTCACTTAGAATCATCGTGCCTGATTCCACTCACTTTGCTGCTACTGGTCTTATGACATTGATTTCATGGCTGAGGTATATTCTATCGTACGTAAGTACCACAATCTTTTAAACCATTTTTATATTTCCTGGGATATATAAGGTGTACCCAAATTGAGGTTGTTGTAATTAGTGCAGCCCTAAATTAGGGGGTGGCTCTGTCGTATTGATTTTCAGTTTTCACAAGGTATATTCCCTAGACTGGAAGTGCCCTTGGCTCTGTAGCTCTGTTGTTTACTTGTTTTAGGGAACTCAATGCACTCCTCCAGTGCGGCAGTTGGCAATTTACATCCCGCACATCAGCATAACAAGGCTCCCTCTTCTCCAGTGCCTGTCTTGCCTTTCTGGTTTTTACACATTTTGTCGATGTCCGTTTTGACAGGTGGGAAGTGACACTTCTTTGTAGTGCAGATTTGTGTTGCACGCTTGCTTGCTTGGCCAAAAAGGGCGTATGCATTTTCTCCAGAATATATTCAGGAGAAATCGCATACGCCCATTTTGGCCAAGTGCATCATTGTCGAAGTTGTGTCCCTCTTCCTGTGCTTTGCAGGCGATTCCAACTTACCTCCTGAAATCTGTTTCCTGCTATTCTTCCTCGCATTCAAGTCCACCTCGTTGCCTTCACTCAACAGATTTTTGGACGATAGTTGTCCTTTATTACTCTGCCAGTTTGTGAATTGCTTTGCCCCTGTTCTCCATTTTTCAACTCGTTTTTGTGAGCTGAATGCAAGTCCAAAATTTTGCTTCACGACCTATACTGGTTCCTGGTGGGTAGCTGAGACTTTGGTTAATCCTTCTTCCTGCCGGCAAATTAGAGTGTCATATGCCCGTCCAAATGCCTAACAGCTACTCTCTCTTTGGTTCTCCCTTTTCCCTTTCATCCTTAGCCAAATTGGCAACCAGTGGGAACCAGGAGGTTAAAGGGGCTGTCTCTTCACGTTTGGAGATTTATAGTAAAGCAGTTGGAAAGTCAAAACGGAGCACCAGGAGAGGGACTGTTCGTTGAGTTTTAGAAACCTTTTGTATTCACATTGTGTCCACTCTCTTGGTTTCCCGTCCATGTTATAGCTGTAGTAATATTACCTTCAACCAGTAGAGTTGGGACCCATCGAATTGGTGGCATGCATTATGGCTTTAAAGGGCCTGCATTTTCTCTGCCAATCTCAGCAATCCCCTCAGTCCCATGTGTCCAGCCTTATGTCTCTTCCAGCTGTCGTTGTAGATTGTGTCATTCCTGGTTGCATCAGAGCCCTTGAAGGAATTGTGTAAGAATATCGCTGTTTTTTTAATTTTTTTTTTGAAATTCAGTTTTATAATGGGGTTGAGCTGACTTTCCCTTACTTGTTTTTGCCGGTCTAGACAAACTTGATTCCCTTACAGAGACATATAAATACATTGGTTTTAAGATTCTTACTAGTCAGATATATTCCTCTCCTGGAAATAGGGATTTTGAGTCCCGTTCATTACGGAAGAAGTAGTTCTTGTCTATTCTATATTTGGATTATGGAACGGTACCTGTGCTAATATCAAACTCTGGTTTTGTGCATCTCCCCACCTCTCCTTTCCCCTTAAGCATGCATAAGAGTGTTTTCTAAATCTGAGAAACTGTTCTATTTCCTACTACAGTTCATATGTAGCCATTTTTACATTCCCTTCGTAAGTGATTTCTTATGTCAGAATGCACCATGGCCCTTGTCATAATAATGCTCCATGACCCCTGTCATCACATTGCACAATGCCTAGTTATCACAATGCTCCATTTCCCTTGTCATCACAATTCTCCTCGTCCTTGTCATCACGATGCTACATGACACTTCTCATCACAACATTACATGCCCTTGTCATTACAATGCTCCATGACCCCTGTCATCACAATGCTCCCTGACACCTGTCATCACAATGCTTTATGCCCCTTGTCATTACAGTGCTCCATGATGCTCGTCATCACAATTACCCAATGTCTTCTCATCACAATGCTCCACGGTTTTGCCATCACAATGCTCCATGCCCTGGTCTTCTCACAGCTCAATGTCCCTTGTTCTCACAATTCTCCTCGTCCTTGTCATCACAGTGCTCCATGGCACTTCTCATCACAATGTTATATGCCCTTGGCATCACAATACTCCATGCACTTGTCATCGCAATGCTCCATGACCCCTGTCATAGGAAGCTCCATGTGCTTGTCATCACAATGTTTCACGACCTGGAAATAAAAATTATCAGTGGCCCTTGTCATCACAATGCTCCATGCCCTTGTCATGACAATGCTCCTTTACCTTTGTCACAAGAATCCTCCATGACCCTTGGCATCACAATGCTCCGTGCTATTGTCATCACAATGGAACATGAAATATGTCATCACAATGCTCCCTGACACCTATCTTCACAATACTCCATGAACTTGTCATCACAATGCTCCATGCCCTTGTCATCACAATGTGCCATGCCCAATGTCATCACAATAATCCATGAAACATCTCAGACCAATGCTCCATTGCCCTTTTCATCACAATGCTCCATGAACCCTGTCATCACAATGCACCATGCCCATCATCATAATGCTTCATGCTATTGTCATCACAATGAAATCAAAATTCTCCATGACCTCTGTCATCACAATGCTCCAAACCCTTGTGATCACAATGTTCCATAACACTTGTGATCACAATGCCCCATGACGCTCGTCATCACAATTATCCATGGCCTTCTCATCACAATGCTCAATGACATTTGTCATCACAATGCTCAATACCCTTGTCATCACAATGCTCCCTGACACTTGTCGTTAGAATGCTCCTTGAACCCTTTCATGACAAAGCTCCATGCCTTTTTCATCACAATGATCCATGCCCTTTTCATCACAAGGCTCCAAGGCCCCTGCAATAACAATGCTCCTTGCCCTTGTCATCACAAAGCTCCATGACAAATGTCATGAGAATGCTCCATGGCCTTCTCATCACAATGCTCCATGCCATTGTCATCACAATGCTCCAAGACACCTGTAATCACAATGCTCCATTCCTCTTTTCATCAGAATGCTCCATGAGACTTGTCATCACAAGGATCCATGGTCTTCTCATCAAAATACTCCAGGACATTGTCATCAAAATGCTCCATTCCCTTATCATCACAATGCTCCATGACCCCTGTCATCACAATACTCCATGTACATTTTCTGCCCAATACTCCATGACCTTCTCACCATAATGCTCCATGCCACATATCATCACAATGCTCCATGACCACTGACATCACAACGTCCATGACACCTGACAACACAATGATCCGGGACTCTTGTCCTCACAATGCTCCATTCCCTAGTCATCACAATTCTCCATGCCTGTGTCAGCAAAATGCTACATCACCTTGTCATCACAATGCTCCATGAACTTGTCATCACAATACTCCATTACCATTGTCATCACAATCCTCCCTGAAACTTGGGATCATATTGCTTCATGCCCTTTACATCACAATGTTCCAAACCCTTGTGATCACAATGTTCTATAAATCTTGTCATCACAATGCTCCATGATGCCTGTCATGACAATACTCCAAGTACTTATTGTCACAATGCTCCATGACCTTTGTCATCACAATGCTCAATACACTTGTCTTCACAATGCTCCCTGACACTTGTCGTCAGAATGCTCCTTGAACACTGTCATGAAAAGGCTCCATGCATTTTTCATCAGAATGCTCCATGCCCTTTTCATCACATCGCTCCATGTCATTGTCATCACAATACTCCACAAGCTTGTCATCAGAATGCTCCATGGCCCCTGTCATCACAAAGCTGAATACCCTTAGACATTACAGTGCTCCATGATGCTCGTCATCACAATTATCCATGGTCTTCCCATCAAAATGCTCCACGGTCTTGCCATCAAAATGCTCCATGCCTTGGTCATCCCAAAGCTCCATGTCGCCAGTCATCACAATACTCCATGACCCCTGTCATCACAATGCTCCATACCCCTTGTCATTAAAGTGCTCCATGACACTCATCATCACAATTTCCCATGGTCTTCTCATCACAATCCTCCACGCACTTTTCATCAAAATGCTCCATGACAACTGACATCACAATGTTCCCTAACCACTGTCATCAAAATGTTCCATGACCTTTTTCATCCAATTACTCCATGACCCGGTCATCACAATGCTCCATTACCACTGTCATAAAAATGATCCATAACCCGTGCCATCACCATGTTCCACGGCCTTGTCATCACAAGGCTCCATGACCCTTGTCATCACAATGCTCCAAGACCCCTGTAATCACAATGTTCCATGCCCCTTTTCATCTCAATGCTCCATGAACCCTGTCATCACAATGCACCATGCCGATCATCATAATGCTTCATGCTATTGCCATCACAATGAAATCAAACTTCTCCATGAACTCTGTCATCACAATGCTCCAAACCACTGTGATCACAATGTTCCATAACACTTGTCATCACAAGGCCCCATGACACTGGTCATCACAATTATCCATGGACTTCTCATCACAATGTTCCATGACCTTTGTCATCACAATTCTCAATACACTTGTCCTCACAATGCTCCCGGACACTTGTCGTCAGGATGCTCATTGAACCCTGTCATGACAAGTCTCCATGCCTTTTTCATCACAATGATCCATGCCCTTTTCATCACAATGCTCCATGCCATTGTCATCACAATACTCCACAAGATTGTCATCAGAAATCTGCGTGACACTTGTCATCACAATGATCCATGAACCCTGTCATCAAAATGTTCCATGACACCTGTCATCACAATGCTCCATGCCCGTTGTCATTACAGTGCTCCATGATGCTCGTCATCACAATTATCCATGGTCTTCTCATCACAGTGCTCCACGGTCTTGCCATCACAATGCTCCATGCCTTGGTCATCACAATGCTCCATGTCCCCAGTCATCACAATGCTCCATGACCACTGTCATCACAATGCTCCATACCCCTTGTCATTAAATGGCTCCATGACACTCGTCATCACAATTTCCCATGGTCTTCTCATCACAATGCTCCACGTCTTTGTCATCAAAATGCTCCATGACCCTTGTCATCACTATGCTCCATGCCCTTGTCATCACAATGCTCAACATCGTTGTCATCACAATGCTCCATAAACCTTGTCATCACAGTGCTCCATGCATTTGTCAGCACAATGCTCCTGACCCATGTCATCACAAAGTGCCATGCGTTTGTCATCACAATGCTCCACAAGTCTGTCATCACAATGCTCCATGCTCATCTCATCAAAATGCTCTCTCACCACTGATATCACAATGTTCCATCGCTAATCATCACAATACTCCCACACCCCTGTCATTACAATGTTCCATGACCCTTGTCACAACAGTGCTACATGCCCTTATCATCACAATGCTCCATGACACTTGACATCACAATGTTCCATAACCCCTGTCATCACAATGCTCCTTGACCCTTTTCATCACAATGCTCCATGACCCCTAACATCACAATGTTCCATAAACACTGTCATCAAAATGTTTCATGACCATTTCATCCAATTGTTCCATGACCCTGTCATCACAATGCTCCCTGCCCTTCTCATCCCAATGCACCACACACTTGTCATCAAAATGCTCCATGGCCAATGTAATCACAAAGCTCCATGACCTTTGGCATCACAATGCTCCATGCCATTGTCATCACAAAGTTCCATGAAACCTCTCATCACATTGCTCCATGGTGTTGTCATCACAAAGCTCCATGACGCTTGTCATCACAATGCTTGATGCCCTTCTCATCACAATGCACCATGCCTTTTTCATTGCAATCCTCCAAGACACATGTATCACTGAGTTCCGTGCACTTGTCATCACAATGCTCCATGCCCACTCTCATCACAATAATCCATGAAATTTTTCAGACCAATGCTCCATGCCCTTGTCATCACAATGCTCCATTACACCTGTCATAACAATGCTCCAGGACCACTGCCTTTGTCATCACAAGACTCCATGACCCTTGTCATCACAATGCTCCAAGACCCCTGTAATCACAATGCTCCATGCCCATGTCATCACAAAGCTCCCTGACGCATGTCATCAGAATGCTCCATGGCCTTCTCATCACAATGCTCCATGCCCATTTCATCACAATGCTCCAAGACCCCTGTAATAACAATACCCCATGCCACTTTTCATCTCAATGCTCCATGAACCATGTCGTTACAATGCACCATGCCCATCATCATAATGCTACATGCTATTGTCATCACAATGAAATCAAAATTCTCCACGACCTCTGTCATCACAATGCTCCAAACCCCTCTGATCACAATGTTCCATAAAACTGTTCATCAAAATGCCCCATGATGCTGGTTATAACAGTTATCCATGGACTTCTCATCACAATGCACCATGACCCCTGACATCACAATGTTCCATAAACACTGTCATCAAAATATTTCATGACCATTTCATCCAATTGCTCCATGACCCTGTCATCACAATGCTCCCTGCCCTTCTCATCACAATGCACCACACCCTTGTCATCAAAATGCTCCATGGCCTATGTCATCACAAAGCTCCATGACCCTTGCATCACAATGCTGCATGCCATTGTCATCACAAAGCTCCATGAAACCTCTCATCACATTGCTCCATGACGTTGTCATCACAAAGCTCCATGACGCTTGTCATCACAATGCTCGAGGCCCTTCTCATCACATTGCACCATGCCTTTGTTATTGCAATCCTCCAAGACACATGTATCACTGTGTTCCGTGCACTTGTCATCACAATGCTTCATGCCCACTCTCATCACAATAATACATGAAATTTTTCAGACCAATGCTCCATGCCCTTGTCATCACAATGCTCCATTACCACAGTCATAACAATGCTCCATAACCTCTGCCATCACAATGTTCCATGGCTTTGTCATCGCAAGACTCCATGACCCTTTGCATCACAATGCTCCAAGACCCCAGCAATCACAATGCTCCATGCCCATCTCATCACAAAGCTCCCTGACACATGTCATCAGAATGCTCCATGGCCTTCTCATCACAATGCTCCATGCCCTTTTCATAACAATGCTCCAAGACCCCTGTAATAACAATACTCCATGCCACTTTTCATCTCAGTGCTCCATGAACCCTGTCATCACAATGCACCATGCACATCATCATAATGCTTCATGCTATTGTCATCACAATGAAATCAAAATTCTCCATGACCTCTGTCATCACAATGCTCCAAATCCCTGTGATCACAATGTTCCATAAAACTTGTCATCACAACGCCCCATGATGCTGGTTACCACAATTATCCATGGACTTCTCATCACAATGCTCCATGACCTTTGTCATCACAATTCTCAATACACTTGTCATCACATTGCTCCCTGGAACTTGTCATCAGAATGCTCATTGAAAACTGTCATGAGAAGTCTCCATGCCCTTTTCATCACAATGATCCATGCCCTTTTCATCACAATGCTCCATGCCATTGTCATCACAATACTCCACAAGCTTGTCATCAGAATGCTCCGTGACACTTGTCATCACAATGATCCATGAACCCTGTCATCAAAATGTTCCATGACACCTGTCATCACAATGCTCCATGCCCCTTGTCATTACAGTGCTCCATGATGCTCGTCATCACAATTATCCATGGTCTTCTCATCACAGTGCTCCACTGTCTTGCCATCACAATGCTCCATGACCTGGTTATCACAATGCTCCATGTCCCCAGTCATCACAATGATCCATGACCCCTGTCATCACAATACTCCATACCCCTTTTCATTACAGTGCTCCATGACGCTCGTAATCACAATTATCCATGCTCTTCTCATCACAATGCTCCACGCCCTTGTCATCAAAATGCTCCATGACACTTGTCATCACAATGCTCCATGACCACAGTCATCACAATCCTCCATGACCCCTGTCATCACAATGCTCCAAACCCCTTGTCATTACAGTGCTCCATGACGCTTGTCATCACAGTTATCCATGGTCTTCTCATCACAATGCTCCACGGTCTTGCCATCACAATGCTCCATGCCCTGGTCATCACACTGCTCCATGTCCCTGACATCACAATTCTCCACGTTCTTGGCATCAGAATGCTCCATGACACTTCTCATCATAGTGTTACATGCTTTGTCATCACAATTCTCAATGCACTTGTCATCGCAATGCTCCATGACCCCTGTCATAGCAAGCTCCATGTGCTTGTCATCACAATACTCCATGTGCTTTTCGTCACAATGCACCATGACCTTTGTCATCACAAGGCTCCCTGACACTTGTTCTCAGAATGCTCCTTGAAACCTGTCATGAAAAGGCTCCATGCCTTTTTCATCACAATGCCCCATGTCGTTTTCTTCACAATGCTCCATGCCACTGTCATCAAAATACTCCACAAGCTTGGCTTCAGAATGCTCCCTGACCCTTGTCATCACAATGCTCCATGACCCCTGTTATCACAATGCTCCATACCCCGTTTCATTACAGTGCTCCATGACGCTCGTCATCACAGTTACCCGAGGTCTTCTCATCACAATGCTCCACGGTCTTGCCATCACAGTGCTCCATGCCCTGGTCATCAAAGTGCTCCATGTCCCGTGTCATCACAATTCTCCACGTTCTTGGCATCACTATGCTCCATGACACGTCTCATCACAGTGTTACATGCTTTGTCATCACAATTCTCTATGCACTTGTCATCACAATGCTCCATGATCCCTGTCATAGCAAGCTCCATGTGCTTGTCATCACAATGCTCCATGACCCTTGTCATCACAATGCTCCAAGCCCTTGTCATCAAAATGCTCTATTACCTTTGTCATCACAATCCCCCATGACACTTGGCATAATAATGCTCCATTCCATTGTCATCGCAATGACCATGACATATCTCATCACAATGCTCCCTGACACCTGTCTTCACAATACTCCATGACCTTCTCATCACAATGCTCCATGCCCTTGTCATCAAAATGTGCCATGCCCACTCTCATCACAATAGTCCATGAAATTTGTCAGACCAATGCAACATGCCCCTGTCATCACAATGCTCCATGCACTTTCATCACAATGCTTTATGACCCCTGTCATCACAATGCTCCGTGACTCCAGTCATCACAATGCTTCATGACCATTGTCACCACAATGCTCCATGAACATTTCATCACAATGCTCCGTGACCCTAGTCATCACAATGCTCCATGCCTTTGTCAGCACAATACTCCATGACCCATGGCATCACAATGCGCCATGCGCTTGTCATCACAATGCTCCACATCGTTGTCATCACAATGCTCCATAAACCTTGTCATCACAATGCTCCATGCGTTTGTCAGCACAATGCTCCATGACCCATATCAGCACTATGTGCCATGCGTTTGTCATCACAGTGCTCCACAACCTTGTTATCACAATGCTCCATGCACTTCTCATCAAAATGCTCTCTCACCAATGATATCACAATGTCCCTTAACTAATCATCTCAATACTCCCTCACACCTGTCATCACAATGTTCCATAACCCTTGTCACAACAATGCTACATGCACTTATCATCACAATGCTCCATGCCCCTGACATCACAATGTTCCATAACCCCTGTCATCACAATGCTCCATGACTCTTTTCATCACAATGCTCCATGACGCCTGACATCACAATGTTCCATAAACACTGTCATCAAAATGTTCCATGACCATTTCATCCAATTGCTCCATGACCCTGTCATCACAATGCTCCCTGCCCTTCTCATCACACTGCCCCACACCCTTGTCATCAAAATGCTCCATGGCCTATGTCATCACAAAGCTCCATGACCCTTGGCATCACAATGCTGCATGCCATTGTCATCACAAAGCTCCATGAAACCTCTCATCACATTGCTCCATGACGTTGTCATCACAAAGCTCCATGACGATTGTCATCACAATGCTCGATGCCCTTCTCATCACAATGCACCATGCCTTTGTCATTGCAATCCTCCAAGACACATGTATCACTGTGTTCCGTGCACTTGTCATCACAATGCTCCATGCCCACTCTCATCACAATAATCCATGAACCTTTTCAGACCAATGCTCCATGCCCTTGTCATCACAATGCTCCATTATAACTGTCATAACAATGCTCCATGACCACTGCCATCACAATGTTCCACGGCTTTGTCATCGCAAGACTCCATGACCCTTGGCATCACAATGCTCCAAGACCCCTGTGATCACAATGCTCCATGCCCATGTCATCACAAACCTCCCTGACGCATGTCATCAGAATGCTCCATGGCCTTCTCATCACAATGCTCCATGCCCTTCTCATCAGAATGCACCATGCCTTTGTCATTGCAATCCTCCAAGACACATGTATCACTGTGATCCGTGCCCTTGTCATCACAATGCTCCATGCCCACTCTCATCACAATAATCCATGAAACTTTTCAGACCAATGCTCCACGCCCTTGTCATCACAATGCTCCATTAACCCTGTCATAACAATGCTCCATGACCCCTGCCATCACAATGTTCTACGGCTTTGTCATCGCAAGACTCCATGACCCTTGTCATCACAATGCTCCAAGACCCCTGTAATCACAATGCTCCATGCCCATGTCATCACAAGGCTCCCTGACACATGTCATCAGAATGCTCCATGGCCTTCTCATCACAATGCTCCATGTCCTCTTCATAACAATGCTCCAAGACCCCTGTAATAACAATACTCCATGCCACTTTTCATCTCAGTGCTCCATGAACCCTGTCATCACAATGCACCATGCCCATCTTCATAATGCTTCATGCTATTGTCATCACAATGAAATCAAAATTTTCCATGACCTCTGTCATCACAATGCTCCAAATCCCAGTGATCACAATGTTCCATAAAACTTGTCATCACAACGCCCCATGATGCTGGTTACCACAATTATCCATGGACTTCTCATCACAATGCTCCATGACCTTTGTCATCACAATTCTCAATACACTTGTCATCACAATGCTCCCTGGAACTTGTCATCAGTATGCTCATTGAAAACTGTCATGACAAGTCTCCATGCCCTTCTCATCACAATGATCCATGCCCTTTTCATCACAATGCTCCATGCCATTGTCATCACAATACTCCACAAGCTTGTTATCAGAATGCTCTGTGACACTTGTCATCACAATGATCCATGAACCCTGTCATCAAAATGTTCCATGACACCTGTCATCACAATGCTCCATGCCCCTTGTCATTACAGTGCTCCATGATGCTCGTCATCACAATTATCCATGGTCTTCTCATCAAAGTGCTCCACTGTCTTGCCATCACAATGCTCCATGACATGGTTATCACAATGCTCCATGTCCACAGTCATCACAATGATCCATGACCCCTGTCATCACAATACTCCATACCCTTTTTCATTACAGTGCTCCATGATGCTCGTAATCACAATTATCCATGCCCTTCTCATCACAATGCTCCACGCCCTTGTCATCAAATGCTCCATGACACTTGTCATCACAATGCTCCATGCCCACTGTCATCACAATGCTCCATGACCTCTGTCATCACAATGCTCCACACCCCTTGTCATTACAGTGCTCCATGACGCTTGTCATCACAATTATCCATGGTCTTCTCATCACAATGCTCCACGGTCTTGCCATCACAATGCTCAATGACAAGGTCATCACACAGCTCCATGTCCCTGTCATCACAATTCTCCACGTTCTTGGCATCACTATGCTCCATGACACTTCTCATCAAAGTGTTAAATGCTTTGTCATCACAATTCTCTATGCCTTTGTCATCGCAATGCTCCATGACACCAGTCATAGTAAGTTCCATGTGCTTTTCATCACAATACTCCATGTGCTTGTCGTCACAATGCTCCATGACCTTTGTCATCACAATGCACCCTGTCACTTGTTGTCAGAATGCTCCTTGAAACCTATCATGAAAAGGCTCCATGCCTTTTTCATCACAATGCCCCATGCCGTTTTCTTCACAATGCTCCATGCCTTTGTCATGAAAATACTCCACAAGCTTGTCATCAGAATGCTCCCTGACCATTGTCATCACAATGCTCCATGACCTCTGTTATCACAATGCTCCATACCCCTTGTCATTACAGTGCTCCATGACGCTCGTCATCACAGTTACCCGTGGCCTTCTCATCACAATGCTCCACGGTCTTGCCATCACAATGCTCCAAGCCCTGGTCATCACAATGCTCCATGTCCCGTGTCAGCACAATTCTCCACGTTCTTGGCATCACTATGCTCCATGACACTTCTCATCACAGTGTTACATGCTTTGTCATCACAATTCTCTTTGCACTTGTCATCGCAATGCTCCATGATCCCTGTCATAGCAAGCTCCATGTGCTTGTCATCACAATGCTTCATGAACTGGTCATCAAAATTCTCAATTGCCCTTGTCATCACAATGCTCCATGCCCTTGTCATCAAAATGCTCCATTACCTTTCTCATCACCATCCTCCATGACACTTGGCCTCACATTGCTCCATTCCATTGTCATCGCAATGACCATGACATATCTCATCACAATGCTCCCTGACACCTATCTTCACAATACTCCATGACCTTCTCATCACAATGCTCCATGCCCTTGTCATCACAATGCGCCATGCCCACTCTCATCACAATAGTCCTTGAAATTTGTCAGACCAATGCAACATGCCCCTGTCATCACAATGCTCCATGCACTTTCATCACAATGCTCTATGACCCCTGTCATCACAATGCTCCATGACTCCAGTCATCGCAATGCTTCATGACCACTGTCACCACAATGCTCCATGAACATTTCATCACAATGCACCGTGACCCTAGTCATCACAATGCTCCATGCCTTTGTCAGCACAATACTCCATGACCCATGGCATCACAATGCGCCATGCGCTTGTCATCACAGTGCTCCACATCGTTGTCATCACAATGCTCCATAAACTTTGTCATCACAATGTGCCATGCGTTTGTCATCACAGTGCTCCACAACCTTGTTATCACAATGCTCCATGCACTTCTCATCAAAATGCTCTCTCACCGATGATATCACAATGTTCCATCACTAATCATCTCAATACTCCCTCACGCCTGTCATCACAATGTTCCATAACCCTTGTCACAACAATGCTACATGCACTTATCATCACAATGCTCCATGCCCCTGACATCACAATGTTCCATAACCCCTGTCATCACAATGCTCCATGACCCTTTTCATCACAATGCTCCATGATACCTGACACCACAATGTTCCATAAACACTGTCATCAAAATGTTCCATGACCATTTCATCCAATTGCTCCATGACCCTGTCATCACAGTGCTCCCTGCCCTTCTCATCACAATGCACCACACCCTTGTCATCAAAATGCTCCATGGCCTATGTCATCACAAAGCTCCATGACCCTTGGCATCACAATGCTGCATTCCATTGTCATCACAAAGCTCCATGAAACCTCTCATCACATTGCTCCATGACGTTGTCATCACAAAGCTCCATGACGCTTGTCATCACAATGCTCGATGCCCTTCTCATCACAATGCACCATGCCTTTGTCATTGCAATCCTCCAAGACACATGTATCACTGTGTTCCGTGCACTTGTCATCACAATGCTCCATGCCCACTCTCGTCACAATAATCCATGAAAATTTTCAATCCAATGCTCCATGCCCTTGTCATCACAATGCTCCATTACCACTGTCATAACAATGCTCCATGACCCCTGCCATCACAATGTTCCACGGCTTTGTCATCACAAGACTCCATGACCCTTGTCATCACAATGCTCCAAGACCCCTGTAATCACAATGCTCCATGCCCATATCATCACAAAGCTCCCTGACGCATGTCATCAGAATGCTCCATGGCCTTCTCATCACAATGCTCCATGCCCTTCTAATCAGAATGCACCATGCCTTTGTCATTGCAATCCTCCAAGACACATGTATCACTGTGTTCCGTGCCCTTGTCATCACAGTGCTCCATGCCCACTCTCATCACAATAATCCATGAAACTTTTCAGACCAATGCTCCATGCCCTTGTCATCACAATGCTCCAAGACCCCTGTAATCACAGTGCTCCATGCCCATGTCATCACAAAGCTCCCTGACGCATGTCATCAGAGTGCTCCATGGCCTTCTCATCACAATGCTCCATGCCCTTTTCATCACAATGCTCCAAGACCCCTGTAATAACAATACTCAATGCCACTTTTCATCTCAGTGCTCCATGAACCCTGTCATCACAATGCACCATGCCCATCATCATAATGCTTCATGCTATTGTCATCACAATGAAATCAAAATTCTCCATGACATCTGTCATCACAATGCTCCAAACCCCTGTGATCACAATGTTCCATAAAACTTGTCATCACAACGCCCCATGATGATGTTTACCACAATTATCCATGGACTTCTCATCACAATGCTCCCTGGAACTTGTCATCAGTATGCTCATTGAAAACTCTCATGACAAGTCTCCATGCCCTTTTCATCACAATGATCCATGCTCTTTTCATCACAATGCTCCATGCCATTGTCATCACAATACTCCACAAGCTTGTCATCAGAATGCTCCGTGACACTTGTCATCACAATGATCCATGAACCCTGTCATCAAAATGTTCCATGACACCTGTCATCACAATGCTCCAAACCCCTTGTCATTACAGTGCTCCATGACGCTTGTCATCACAATTATCCATGGTCTTCTCATCACTATGCTCCACGGTCTTGCCATCACAATGCTCCATACCCTGGTCATCACACTGCTCCATGTCCCTGACATCACAATTCTCCACGTTCTTGGCATCAGAATGCTCCATGACACTTCTCATCAAAGTGATACATGCTTTGTCATCACAATTCTCTATGCCCTTGTCATCGCAATGCTCCATGACCCCTGTCATAGCAAGCTCCATGTGCTTGTCATCACAATACTCCATGTGCTTGTCGTCACAATGCTCCATGACCTTTGTCATCACAAGGCTCCCTGACACTTGTTGTCAGAATGCTCCTTGAAACCTGTCATGAAAAGGCTCCATGCCTTTTTCATCACAATTCCCCATGCCGTTTTCTTCACAATGCTCCATGCCATTGTCATCAAAATACTCCACAAGCTTGTCATCAGAGTGCTCCCTGAACCTTGTCATCACAATGCTTCTTGACCCCTGTTATCACAATGCTCCATACCCCTTGTCATTACAGTGCTCCATGACGCTCGTCATCACAGTTACCCGTGGCATTCTCATCACAATGCTCCACGGTCTTGCCATCACAATGCTCCATGCCCTGGTCATCACAATGCTCCATGCCCCGTGTCATCACAATTCTCCACGTTCTTGGCATCACTATGCTCCATGACACTTCTCATCACAGTGTTACATGCTTTGTCATCACAATTCTCTTTGCACTTGTCATCGCAATGCTCCATGATCCCTGTCATAGCAAGCTCCATGTGCTTGTCATCACAATGCTTCATGAACTGGTCATCAAAATTCTCAATGGCCCTTGTCATCACAATGCTCAATGCCCTTGTCATCATAATGCTCCATTACCTTTGTCATCACCATCCTCCATGACACTTGGCCTCACAATGCTCCATTCCATTGTCATCGCAATGACCATGACATATCTCATCACAATGCTCCCTGACACCTGTCTTCACAATACTCCATGACCTTCTCATCACAATGCTCCATGCCCTTGTCATCACAATGCGCCATGCCCACTCTCATCACAATAGTCCATGAAATTAGTCAGACCAATGCAACATGCCCCTGTCATCACAATGCTCCATGCACTTTCATCACAATGCTCTATGACCCCTGTCATCACAATGCTCCGTGACTCCAGTCATCACAATGCTTCATGACCATTGTCACCACAATGCCCCATGAACATTTCATCACAATGCACCGTGACCCTAGTCATCACAATGCTCCATGCCTTTGTCAGCGCAATACTCCATGACCCATGGCATCACAATGCGCCATGCGCTTGTCATCACAATGCTCCACATCGTTGTCATCAAAATGCTCCATAAACCTTGTCATCACAATGTTCCATGCGTTTGTCAGCACAATGCTCCATGACCCATATCATCACAAGGTGCCATGCGTTTGTCATCACAGTGCTCCACAACCTTGTTATCACAATGCTCCATGCACTTCTCATCAAAATGCTCTCTCACCAATGATATCACAATGTTCCATCACTAATCATCTCAATACTCCCTCACGCCTGTCATCACAGTGTTCCATAACCCTTGTCACAACAATGCTACATGCACTTATCATCACAATGCTCCATGCCCCTGACATCACAATGTTCCATAACCCCTGTCATCACAATGCTCCATGACCCTTTTCATCACAATGCTCCATGACCCCTGACATCACAATGTTCCATAAACACTGTCATCAAAATGTTCCATGACCATTTCATCCAATTGCTCCATGACCCTGTCATCACAATGCTCCCTGCCCTTCTCATCACAATGCACCACACCCTTGTCATCAAAATGCTCCATGGCCTATGTCATCACAAAGCTACATGACCCTTGGCATCACAATGCTCCATGCCATTTTCATCACAAAGCTCCATGAAACCTCTCATCACATTGCTCCATGACGTTGTCATCACAAAGCTTCATGACGCTTGTCATCACAATGCTCAATGCCCTTCTCATCACAATGAACCATGCCTTTGTCATTGCAATCCTCCAAGACACATGTATCACTGTGTTCCGTGCACTTGTCATCACAATGCTCCATGCCCACTCTCATCACAATAATCCATGAAACTTTTCAGACCAATGCTCCATGCCCTTGTCATCAAAATGCTCCATTACCACTGTCATAACAATGCTCCATGACCCCTGCCATCACAATGTTCCACGGCTTTGTCATCGCAAGACTCCATGACCCTTGTCATCACAATGCTCCAAGACCCCTGTAATCACAATGCTCCATGCCTATGTCATCACAAAGCTCCCTGACGCATGTCATCAGAATGCTCCATGGCCTTCTCATCACAATGCTCCATGCCCTTCTCATCAGAATGCACCATGCATTTGTCATTGCAATCCTCCAAGAAACATGTATCACTGTGTTCCGTGCCCTTGTCATCACAATGCTCCATGCCCACTCTCATCACAATAATCAATGAAACTTTTCAGACCAATGCTCCATGCCCTTTTCATCACAATGCTCCCAGACCCCTGTAATAACAATACTCCATGCCACTTTTCATCTCAATGCTCCATGAACCCTGTCATCACAATGCACCATGCCCTTCATCATAATGCTTCATGCTATTGTCATCACAATGAAATCAAAATTCTCCATGACCTCTGTCATCACAATGCTCCAAACCCCTGTGATCACAATGTTCCATAAAACTTGTCATCACAACGCCCCATGATGCTGGTTAGCACAATAATCCATGGACTTCTCATCACAATGCTCCATGAACTTTGTCATCACAATTCTCAATACACTTGTCATCACAATGCTCCCTGGAACTTGTCATCAGTATGCTCATTGAAAACTCTCATGACAAGTCTCCATGCCCTTTTCATTACAATGATGCATGCCCTTTTCATCACAATGCTCCGTGCCATTGTCATCACAATACTCCACTAGCTTGTCATCAGAATGCTCCGTGACACTTTTCATCACATTGATCCATGAACCCTGTCATCAAAATGTTCCATGACACCTGTCATCACAATGCTCCATGCCCCTTTTCATGACAGTGCTCCATGATGCTCGTCATCACAATTATCCATGGTCTTCTCATCACAGTGCTCCACTGTCTTGCCATCACAATGCTCCATGACCTGGTTATCACAATGCTCCATGTCCCCAGTCATCACAATGCTCCATGACCCCTGTCATCACAATACTCCTTACCCCTTTTCATTACAGTGCTCTGTGACGCTCGTAATCACAATTATCCATTGCCTTCTCATCACAATGCTCCACGCCCTTGTCATCAACATGCTCCATGACACTTGTCATCACAGTGTTCCATGCCCACTGTCATCACAATGCTCCATGACCCCTGTTATCACAATGCTCCATACCCCTTGTCATTACAGTGCTCCATGACGCTCGTCATCACAGTTACCCGTGGCCTTCTCATCACAATGCTCCACGGTCTTACCATCACAATGCTCCATGCCCTGGTCATCACAATGCTCCATGCCCCGTGTCACCACAATTCTCCACGTTCTTGGCATCACTATGCTCCATGACACTTCTCATCACAGTGTTACATGCTTTGTCATCACAATTCTCTTTGCACTTGTCATCGCAATGCTCCATGATCCCTGTCATAGCAAGCTCCATGTGCTTGTCATCACAATGCTTCATGAACTGGTCATCAAAATTCTCTATGGCCCTTGTCATCACAAATTTCCATGCCCTTGTCAACAAAATGCTCCATTACCTTTGTCATCACCATCCTCCATGACACTTGGCATCACAATGCTCCATTCCATTGTCATCACAATAACCATGACATATCTCATCACAATGCTCCCTGACACCTGTCTTCACAATACTCCATGACCTTCTCATCACAATGCTCCATGCCCTTGTCATCACAATGCGCCATGCCCACTCTCATCACAATAGTCCATGAAATTTGTCAGACCAATGCAACATGCCCCTGTCATCACAATGCTCCATGCACTTTCATCACAAGGCTCTATGACCCCTGTCATCACAATGCTCCGTGACTCCAGTCATCACAATGCTTCATGACCATTGTCACCACAATGCTCCATGAACATTTCATCACAATGCTCCGTGACCCTAGTCATCACAATGCTCCATGCCTTTGTCAGCACAATACTCCATTACCCATGGCATCACAGTGCGCCATGCGCTTGTCATCACAATGCTCCACATCGTTGTCATCACAATGCTCCATAAACCTTGTCATCACAATGCTCCATGCGTTTGTCAGCACAATGCTCCATGAGCCATATCATCACAATGTGCCATGCGTTTGTAATCACAGTGCTCCACAACCTTGTTATCACAGCGCTCCATGCACTTCTCATCAAAATGCTCTCTCACCAATGATACCACAATGTTCCATCACTAATCATCTCAATATTCCCTCACGCGTGTCATCACAGTGTTCCATAACCCTTGTCACTACAGTGCTACATGCACTTATCATCACAATGCTCCATGCCCCTGACATCACAATGTTCCATAACCCCTGTCATCACAATGCTATATGACCCTTTTCATCACAATGCTGCATGACCCCTGATAACACAATGTTCCATAACCCCTGTCATCAAAATGTTCCATGACCCTTTTCATCCAATTGCTCCATGACCGTTTCATCACAATGATCCCTGCCCTTCTCATCACAATGCACCACGCCCTTGTCATCAAAATGCTCCATGGCCTATGTCATCACAAAGCTCCCTGACCCTTGGCATCACAATGCTGCATGCCATTGTCTTCACAAAGCTCAATGAAACATCTCATCACATTGATCCATGACATTGTCATTCACAAAGCTCCATGACGCTTGTCATCACAATGCTCCATGCCCTTGTCATTGCAATCCTCCATGACACATGTATCACTGTGTTCCGTGCCCTTGTCATCACAATGCTCGATGCCCACTCTCATCACAATAATCCATGAAGCTTTTCAGACCAATGTTCCATGCCCTTGTCATCACAATGCTCTATTACTCCTGTCATAAAAATGATCCATGACCCGTGCCATCACCATGTTCCACGGCCTTGTCATCACAAGGCTCCATGACCCTTGTCATCACAGTGTTCCAAGACACCTGTAATCACAAAGCTCCATGCCCCTCTTTATCTCAATGCTCCATGAACCCTGTCATCACAATGCACCATGCCGATAATCATAATGCTTCATGTTATTGCCATCACAATGAAATCAATATTCTCCATGACTTCGTCATCACAATGCTCCAAACCCTTGTGATCACAATGTTCAATAACACTTATCATCACAACACCCCATGACGCTCATCATCACAATTATCCATGGTCTTCTCATCACATTGCTCCATGACCTTTGTCATCACAATGCTCAATACACTTGTTATCAAAATGCTCCCTGACACTTGTCATCAGTATGCTCCTTGAACCCTGTCATGAAAAGGCTCCATGTCTTTTTCATAACAATGATCCATGCCCTTTTCATCACAATGCTTCAAGACCCCTGTAATCACAATGTTCCATGCCCTTGTCATCACAAAGCTCCATGATGCATTTCAGAATGCTCCATTGCCTTCTCATCACAATGCTCCATGCCCTTGTCATCACAATGCTCCAAGACCACTGTAATCACAATGTTCCATGCCCCTTTTCATCAGAATGCTCCATGAGACTTTTCATTACAAGGCTCCATGGTCTTCTCATCACAATGCTCCAGGAACTTGTCATCACAGTGCTCAATTTTGTTGTCATCACAATGCTCCATGACCCCTGTCATCACAATACTCCATGAATATTTTCAGCCCAATGCTCCATGGCCTTGTCATCACAATGCTCCATTACCCCTGTCATAACAATGCTCCATGACCCCATCCATCACCATGTTCCACGGCCTTGTCATCACAAGGCTCCATGACTCTTGTCATCACAATGCTCCAATAACCTTGTAATCACCATGCTCCATGCCCCTTTTCATCTCATTGCTCCATGAACCCTGTCATCACAATGCACCATGCCCATTATGATAATGCTTCATGCTATTGTCATCACAATGAAATCAAAATTCTCCATGACCTCTGTCATCACAGTGCTCCAAACACTTGTGATCACAATGTTCCATAACACTTGCCATCACAACGCCCCATGATGCTGGTCATCACAATTATCCATGGACTTCTCATCACAATGCTCCATGACCTTTGTCATCACAATTCTCAGTACACTTGTCATCACAATGCTCCCTGACACTTGTCGTCAGTATGCTCCTTGTACCCTGTCATGACAAGTCTCCATGCCTTTTTCATCACAATGATCCATGCCATTGTCATCACAATGCTCCATGCCATTGTCATCACAATACTCCACAAGCTTGTCATCAGAATGCTCCGTGACCCTTGTCATCACAATGCTCCATGACACCTGTCAACACTATGCTCCATGCCCCTTTTCATTACAGTTCTCCATGATGCTCATCATCACAATTATCCATGGTCTTCTCATCACAGTGCTCCACGGTCTTGCCATCAAATGCTCCATGCCCTGATCATCACAATACTCCATGTACCTTGTTATCACAATTCTCCATGTCCTTGTCATCACAATGCTCCATGACAGTTCTCATCACAATGATACATGCTATTGTCATCACAATTCTCCATGCACTTGTCATCGCAATGACCCACGACCCCTGTCATAGCAAGTTCCATGCCTTTGTCATCACAATGCTTCACGAACTTTTCATCAAAATTCTCAATGCCCATTGTCATCACAATGCTCCATGCCCTTGTCATCACAGTGCTCCAAGCCCTTGTCATCACAATGCTCCATTACCTTTGTCATCACAATCTGCCATAACACTTGTGCATCACAATGCTCCATGCCATTGTCATCACAATGGGCCATGAAATATGTCATCACAATGCTCCCAGACACCTTTCTTCACAATAATCCATGCCCTTGTCATCCCAATGTGCCATGCCCACTCTCAACACATTTATCCATTAAACTTATCAGACCAATGCTCCATGCACCTGTCATCAAAATGCTCCATGTCATTTTCATCACAATGCTCCATGAACCCTCTCATCACATTGTTCCATGCCCTTGTCATCACAAAGCCCCATGATGCTTGTCATCACAGTACCCGATGCTCTTCTCACCACAATGCTTCATGCCCTTGTCATTATAATCCATCATGGCCCATGTATCAGAGTGTTCAGTGCCCTTGTCGTCACAATGCTCCATGCCCACTCTCATCACAATAATCCACGAAACTTTTCAGACCAATGCTCCATGCTCTTCTCATCACAGTGCTCCATTACCCCTGTCATAACAATGCTCCATGACACCTGCCATCACAATGTTCCACAGCCTTGTCATCAAAATTCTCAATGACCCTTGTCATCACAATGCTGCAAGAACCCTGTAATCACAATGCTCCATGCCCTTGTCATCACAAAGCTCCAAGACGCATGTCATCAGAATGTTCCATGGCCTTCTCATTCATGATGCTCTATGCCCATGTCATCACAATGCTCCAAGACTCCTGTAATCACAATGCTCCATGCCCCTTTTCATCTCAATGCACCATGAACACTGTCATCACAATGCACCATGCCCCTTTTCATCTCAATGCTCCATGAACCCTGTTATCACAATGCACCATGCCCATCATCATAATGGTTCAGGCTATTGTCATCACAATGAAATAAATATGCTCCATGACCTCTGTCATCACAATGCTCCAAATCCTTGTGATCACAATGTTCCATAACACTTATCCTCACAACGCCCCATGACACTTGTCATAACAATTATCCATGGTCTTCTCATCACAATGCTCCATGATCTTTGTCATCACAATTCTCAATACCCTTGTCATCACAATGCTCCCTGACACTTGTTTTCATTATGCTCCTTGAACACTGTCATGACAAGGCTCCATGCCTTTTTCATGACAATGATCCATGCCCTTTTCATCACAGTGTTCCAAGACCCCTGTAATCACAATGCTCCATGCCCTTGTCATCACAAAGCTCCATGATGCATGTCATCAGAACGTTCCATGGCCTTCTCATAGCAATGCTTCATGCCCTTGTCATCATAATGCTCCAAGACCGCTGTAATCACAATGCTCACTGCCCCTTTTCATCAGAATGTTCCATGAGACTTGTAATCACAAGGCTCCATGGTCTTCTTATCACAGTGCTCCAGTATCTTGTCATCACAGTGCTCCATGAACCCTGTCATCACAATGCTCCATGACCACTGTCATCACAACGCTCCATGAACCCTGACAACACAATGATCTGGGACACTTGTCATCAAAATGCTCCATGACCCTTGTCATCACAGTGATCCATGCCCTTGTCATCCCAATGCTCCATGATCCCTGTAATCACAGTGCTCCGTGACGCTTGTCATCACAGTGTTCCATGAACCTTGTCATCACAATGCTCCTTGCCTTTGTCAGCAAAATGCTACATAATCTTGTCATCACAATGCTCCATGCGCTTGTCATCACATTCCTCCATGTCTTTGGCATCATATTGCTTCATGCCCTTGTCATCTCTCTCTTGCCTCTCTGGTTTTTACAGATATTCGGATGTCCCTTTTGACCGGTGGGAAGTGACAATTCTTTGTAGTGTGGATTTGTATTGTGCACTTGCTTGATTGGCCAGAAAGGGCGTATGCGTTTTCTCCTGAATATATTCAGGAGAAAAGGCATACGCCCGTTTTGGCCAAGGGCATCACTGTCCAAGTTGTGATGCTTCTCCTGTGCTTTAAAGGTGACTCCAATTTACCTCTTGAAATATGTTTTGTGCAATTCTGCCTCATTTTCCAGTCCCCTTCTTTGCCTTCCCTCAACAGATTTTTGGAAGAGAGTAGTCCTTTATAACTCTGCATGTTTTTGAATTGCTGTGCCGCTGAGCCCCAATTTTCAAATCCCATTTTTGTGAGCTGGCCGCAAATCCACAATTTTGCTTCAGGACCTATACTGGTTCCAGGGGTGGCTATATTGGTTCCCTGTGGGTGGCTGAGGCTTTGGTTAATTCTTCTTCCTGCCGGGAAATTAGAGTGGCATGTGCCCGTCCAAATGTCTACATCTAATCTCTGATAGGTTCTCCCTCTTCCCTTTCATCCTCTGCACAATTAGCAAACTGTGTGTACCAGGAGGTTATAGGGGCTGGCTCTCCTAAGTTGGTAGATTGATAGTAAAGCAGTTGGAATACCAAACTGGAGCAGAAGGAGAAGAAAAATTAGGAGAGATTTAGAAACCTTTCGCCATCACATGTTGTCCATTCTCTAGGTTTCCCATACATGTTATAACTGTAGTGATATTCCCTTTTACCTGGAGATTTGGGACGCATGGAATGGTTGCATGCATTCCTACCTTAAGGGTCTGCATTTTCTATCCCAATCTCACCAGTCCTCAAAGCCCCAAGTGTCGAGCTTTATGTCTCATCCAGCTGTCTTTGCTGATAGGGTCATTCCAGGTTTCATCAGAACCTTTGAAGGAATTGTGTAAGAATTTCGCTGTTTTTTGGTTTTGTTTTTGAAATTCATGTTTATAATGGGGTTGAGCTGATTATCACTGACTTGTTTATGCTGGTCTAGACACAATTGATTCCCTTACGGAGACATATCAATACATAGGTTTTAAGATTCTTACTAGTCAGATATATACCTATGTGGGAAATCAGGGTGTTGAGTCCCGTTCCCTGAGGAAGGTGTAGGTCTTGTCTATTCTGTATTTGGTTTATGGAATGGTACCTGTGTTAATATCAAACTCTGGATTTATGCATCTCCCAACCTCTCCTTTCTCCTGAAGCAGGCCTAAGATTTTTTTTTTTATATGTGAGACTCTGTTCTCTTTTCTAATTCAGTTCATGTGTTGTGATATAGACATTCCCTCTATAAGTGATATCTTATGATAAGATTCTTTTTCTGTGTGACTAATTTCCCTTAGAATCATCATACTTAAATCCACTCATTATGCTGCTACTGGCCTTATATACATTGATTTCACGTCTGAGTGATATTCCGTTGTGCAAAATTACCACAAGTTCTTTATGCATTTCTGTTTTTCCTGGGATATTTTAGGTGTACCAAAGTTGAGGTTCTTGTATGCAGAGCAGCCCTAAACTTTGGGGTGCCTGTGTCTTATTGATATTTAGTCTTCCGAAGTTATATGCCCATGAATTGAAGTGCCCTTTGCTCGGGGGCTTTGTATTTTAGATGTTTTAGTTAACAGCATACACTTCTTCAGAGTGGCTCTTGGATATTTATACCCCACCCATCAGCGTGACTTGGCTCCCTGTTTGCCATGGCCTCTCCTGCATTTCTGGTTTGTACACATTTTTTGGATGGCCTTACTGAGCAGTGGAAATTGAGACTTCTTTGTTGTGCAGATATGCATTTCCCTCTTGCTTGGTTGGCCAAAAACTCTGTCTGTGTTTTTTTTTTCTGAAGATATTCACGAAAAAAAACCGCATACACCCTTTTGTCCAACTGCATCACTTTATAAATTCTGCTGCTTTTCATATGCTTTAAATGTGAGTAGAATCTACCTTTTGAAAACAGTTTCCTGCAATTCTGCCTCTCATTCAGATCCTCTTCGTTGCCTTACCTGAATATATTTTTGGACGTTGGTTATCGTTTATATCTTTGCAGGTCTTTGAATTGTCTGCTCCTGAGCTGCATTTTGCAACTCGCTTTTTTTTGTGTGCTGTATGCCAAACCATTGGATTGCTTCCGGCCCAATTCTGGTTCTGGGGAGGCAGGCTGAGCCTTTGGTTAATTCTTCTTCTAATAGGAAATTAGAGTGACATGTTCCTGTCAAAACTCCTACAGCTAATCTCTCATTCGTTCCCCCTCTTCCCATTTATCCTCTGCACAAATTGAAAACTGTGTAAAACAGGAGGTTAAAGGTGCTGATTCTCCAAGTGGGGAGATTGTTAGTAATGTGGCTGGAATGGCAAAACCCAGCACCAGGAGATCAAAAATGAGGTGCATTTTAGATACCTTTCCTGAGCACACGGTGTACATTCATCTCGGTTTCCCAGGCATGTTTTCGCTGTCAGAAGATTCCCTTGAACCTGCAGATTTGGGACCCATGGAATGGGTACCAGGCAGTATTACTTTAAAAGGTCTGCATTTTCTCACCAAGCCTCTCTAACATCTCTTAGCGTGCATAGATTCCAGCCTTATATATCATCCTGCTGTGGGTCTACATGTGTTCAATCCATGTTACATCGTAGCCCTTCAACAAAAGTTGTAAGAATTTTTGTCTGTCTCACTTTTTTTATAAATATTTTTAAATTTATTTTTATATTGGTTACAGCTGATTTTCAAAGCTCTGTTTTTTGCTGCTGTACATCCACTTGATTCACGTACTGTGAGACAACAATAAATTCTTTTTCAGATGCTTACCAGTCATATGTATTATTTTCCAGTGACTTGAGTGGGCTGAGTGCAGTTCTTTGAGGTACCGTGTAGGCCTTGTCAGTTATTCAATTTGGTACTTGGAATGGTATCTTTGCTAATTTCAACCTCCTGGATAATACCTCACCATTCCCCACCTTTCCCATTTAGCAGCCTTATGTCTATTTTCTACATATTTGACTATGTTTCTGTATTGTAATTTATTTCATGTGTAGCCATTTTTGATTCCACCTTTAAGTGACATCTTATGATATGTGTCTTTTTCTTTCTGACATATGTCACTTAGAATGATCGTATGTAACTCCTCCAGAGTTGTTCCAACTGGCCTTATTTCATTGATTTCTGGATGAGTCATATTCGACTCTACATAAGTACCCCATCTCTTTTATCCATTTTATCCTTCCAGGGACATTTAGGTTATATCCAAGATGAGGCCCTTTTTAACAGAGAGGTGGTAAACGTTGGGGTGCCAGTTTTCTGTCGATTTTTGTTTTTCCCAAGGTATACGCCCATGAGTGCAAGTGCCCTATGCTCTGTAGCTCATTTTTTAGATGTTTTAGCAAACACAATACACTTCTCCAGAGTGGCCGTTGGCAAATTACATTTCCACAATCAGCCTCACAGGGGTCCCTTTTCTCCTCGCCCTGTCTTGCATTTCTGGTGTTTACACTTTATGTGGATGGCCCTTCTGACTGATGTGAAGTGATACATTTTGTAGTATTGATTTCCAGTGTCCACCTGCTTGGTTGGATAAAAAGTGTGTATGGCCTTTACTTGAATATATTCAGAAAAAATGCATATGCCCTGTTTGGCCTACTGTGTCATTGACGATGTTCAGACCCTTTTCTTGTGCTTTAACGGGGAGTCCTTTCTACCTGTTCAAATATGTTTCCTGCCACTCTCCCTTGCTTACAAGTCCTTTTCTGTGACTTACCTCAAGACATTTTTCGACGATAGATATTTTCAACTCTGCAGTTTCATGAATTTTAGTGCCCCTGAGTTCCATTATTCAACTTGTGTTTTTGGAAACTGGACACAAAACAGCGGGATTTCCACTAGCCCTATTCTGTTTGCGTGGGCATTTCTAGCCTTTGATGAATTTGTCTTCCGGAACGGAAATTAGAGTGGCATGTGCCTGTCCGAACACCTAAGACTTGTCTCTAAATTTTTCTGATCCTTCCGCTTCATCCTCTGGACAAATTCCAAACTGTGTGCAACAGGATGTTGACGGTGTTGATATCCCCAAGTGAGGAGGTTGTTAGGAAAGATGTTGGAGGGGTGAACCCAAGCACCAGGCGATGAGGAGATGAGGTGCCTTTTCCAAACTCTTTCCGATCAAATGGTGTACCATCCTCTAGGTGTGACATGCATGTTTTAACTGTAGGAAGGGTCCCGTGCATGTAAGGAGGACACCAGGGATTTTTCCACATCAGTGCCTCCCCAAACCCCAAACTGGGGAATTTTTAAGCTACGGCTACACGCATGCCCATTAAGGGCCTTGGGAAATAGGCAGAGCCCAAACTTTAGATGATTGAAATCTTCAGGGTCAGAAGTGCTCACCATCGGCTTTGCTTAGGTTACATTTTATCTGTCATTGATAGATGATGTCAATAAAAATATCTATTCTTTTTCAGATTATTTCCCCTTATAGGTTATTGCAAAATATTCAGTGTAGTTCCCTGTGCTATACAGTAGTTCCTTGTTGATGATCTATTTTATACATAGCAGTGTGTATGTGTTAATCCCAAACTGTTAATTTATCCCTTCTCCTACCTTTCCCCTTTGGTAATAATAAATTATAAGATTTTATACTTCTCAGAAATGGGGGAGCTGAAGAGAGGTATCATTTTCAATGGAAAAGCATTGAAAACACGATTGAAGCTTCAGCCAAGAGTATTCGATGTATATCCATGGAAATAAATCACTTCATTTCTCTAATGTTGACCTGACAAATAAGACAATCGTCTTCACTGAACTTGCTTATAGGAAAGTGATGGAAATATCCAATGTAAGTCTTAGAAACATGTTATTTTACCCGAGCGTTATACACTGCTCTATGTTAACTACAGTTTGGCTCACACATCTGTTCATTGAAGTTACAATGTTCTCAATTTCTGTTACTGATCCTCCAGAGTGGACCCCAACAGGAGTCCCCGTGCCCAGTGTCATTGGAGCCAACAGATCAAGACTGAGTTTGGTTCAGAAGCAAAGGAAACATTATTTTGAAAACAGAAAGGAGAGGTGAGAGCGTGCACTCCCCCACGGGCTGTGGGCTGGGCTGCTGTGTAGGGATCCCGGCAGCATCAGTGTGAGGGAGGGGATGGAGATCTCGAGGGCTGGGTTGGCTGCTGCTCAGGCTCTATGCCGCGGAGTCTGCATGGGACGCCGCTAGCTGAGGTGTCGACCCAGCCATTCTGCACTAGGAAATCGGGTCTGAAGTGCCGGGTGTGGGACCTCTGCATGCTGAACCCTAGGAGCCCGTGAAATTAGACAAAGCACAAAGGAAAAACAGGTTAAACTTTATTTTATTGACCAGATTCTCTTTATATCTCCCAGGAGTTTTCAATGAACGTTGCTGGAGATGAACACCTCCTCTGCTTTTTGTTCTGTTCCTCATTCATGGGGTGTTGAGGTTGCAGACCGGTCTTTTGTAACTGCTTCATGCTGTGGTGGGAGCCCTGATATATGGGGGGAGGGGAAAACTTCTCCCCACCAGCCTCCAGGTGAGGTCGATTGTCCCAAGGCCTCCTGCCTCACTTCTCGTCTGCGTGAGCACCAGCATTGGAAGTGTTATAGATTCTAATGACTTTTAAGGGTCCAGGAAACAGATGTGCAGAGATGCTGCGGTGGCAGGTTTCACCACACCCAACATTTGTTCGGCGACCTTAGGCTGACGGCTTTTGCCAGCCTAGATGCTCTGACCAGTAGTCTGTGCTTTCTTTAATTAGGTCCCTGAATTAATGTACAAACAGCACCATGTGTCAGAGCCCTGCCCACACAACTCCCAGACAGTCAAGGGTCAGTGGTGATCCAGGATCATGACGTCCACTGAGTCAACGGCCTTTAGAAGTAGCCAGCAGTCCAGCCGGTCATATTGACCATCATCACCACGGTGTCTGTAGGGCTTTCTATGGTGAAAGCATGATATACGTTTCCCCCGCCAAGCTTTTTAGCTCCCCTCTGGGTGCAGTAAGTCCTGCAAGCAGTAGTCTGCTCTTTCGGGGCACAGTCTTGTTGTTTTCTGAGAGAAACTCCAGGTCAAGTGATGGTCACACGAGTCATTTTGGGGGCCTGTTGCCCCCGTTTGTCTCTCTGGAGGTTGGAGTTGGAGGGCCTCCTCACTCGAGGTCAGTGTGTCCACAGAGCGACCCCTGCAACTTCAGGGCATGATGGGTTGTTAGGATCACAACGTGGGGTCCTTTTCCCTTAGGAGGGACCTGGCCTTGGGGGCTGCTGATTTCCAGCTTTTTAGATACCACAGTATCCTGGCCTGATGAGTCGATTGGCAAAGCCCTTGGTGACCATAGTTTATCATACCTGAAGGGCATTCTTGTGTTGCTCCATTTCAAGTGGTCCCAGTTTTTGCACTAAGGCTCCAAGGGCGATTAACCTATGACCGGGTATGTAAAGGTCAAAGGGTTTAGCTAAATTAGGGAGTTCCTGGGCAAGGGTCTGAATTGACTGCTCTTTCCATTCTTGAAAGGCTGCTTCTGGATTCTATTCAAAAGGATCATCATCTTTTCGTGTCAGTGTTTCATGTAGAGGCCCAGCTATTAGACTGTAGTTAGGGATCCAGATGCAGAAAACCTTGGCCTCCCCAGGAACCCCTAAGCTGTCTTCTAGTTTTAGAAGAGGTAAGGCTGCAAATGGCTTCTTCCCTATCCTGGGATGCGTTTCTCTGAATATCTGTGAGAATGAAGCCCAGGCATGTCACCTTAGCCTGGGATATTTGAGCCTTTTTCTTGGACACCTTCTATCCTTTCTTGGCTAGGTAGTTCAGAGGCGTCTTTAGTAGGCCTGGCGATCAGAATGTCCTCTGCGTATTGAAGGAGGGTTCCCTTTTACAGAGGTAGAACTTTTAGGCCTTTAAAGGACATTTCGCCAATGATGGTGTGGGGATTTTTGAACCATTGGGGAAGGATGGCCCAGCATTATTGCTTTGGTTGCATGTTGTGTCCTGCCACTCACAAGCCAAAAATTCTTGTGACTCTGAGATGAATGGAACACAGAAGAAGGCATCATTGAAGTCTAATACAGAATGCCATGGCCTGGTGGATGGTAGAATGACCTGCAGGGTGTAGGAAACAGGAGCTACTGGATGTATATCCTCGGTGGCTTCACTGACTGTCCTGATATCCTTTACCAGGTCCCCAGCAGCCAATGGGACTCTCGTGATCAGGCCAATCCCTGGATATGGAGCTCACCTGGGCAGCACGCCCCACCGAACCGCCCACGGGGCTCTTGTGGTCAAGTCCGTCCCAGGTTATGGAGCTCACATGTGCAGTTACACAGGAACCCATGGGGCTCTCATAGTCAGGCCCTTCCCAGGATACGGAGCTCCCCTGGGCAGGTACCCGAGCACGGCTGAACACACAGGAACTGTGCACATAGCCCACATTGCAGAGAACCCCCAACTCACCTGTCGCTCACAGCTGACACAAAACGCCTCAGAGCAGGACTTGAACTAACAAAGAGCAGCCCTGACAGGTCTGTGACCCTGGCTATCACTCTGTGCAGCCTCTCTCGGCCTGGTGTTCCAGACACTTCCACTGCAGCCAGGGCACCAGGCCTCTGTCTCCAACCACCATCACTCCTCTCCCTGACTCCTGGGTTCCTCTCATTATTATAGGGTGTTCTTGAAGTTGTTTTCCACTCATGGACCAGATAAAATGATGAGAAAAAAGCTGCAGCTGCAGCCCCTTGTCTATCCTGACTCTCAAGAGCCCACAACTGTTCCTTGGCCGTGGCCCGTTTAGCAAGGTTCATTTTCTGCAACTGTGATCCCCTGAGGGCTGAGGATTGGCTGATATGGGCAGCCTGACACTGCCTGCCAGCCCTCCCCAGGTGTGCCTTGCTTGAGGTCAATATAAACACCTCTCCAGTCAGCAAGAGCCCCTGTAGCTGTGCCTGACGCCATATTCTCTGCCCCGTCAGCAGTGTCGGGGCTGGGGTGGTGGGAGGGAGTGAGGGGCCATGGCTTTGTGGGTGGCCCAGTGTGAGTGGGGTCTGCTGGACTTTCTGCAGGAGTTGCCAGGCTGCCACCTGCTAAAGAAGAGGATGTGTCACCCATACCTGCCGCTGGAATTTCTCCCCAGGCAGAGGTGAGGAATTAAAAAGCTGTGGGGACCGTGGCAGGAGGGGTATCTCAGGTAGGGAAATGGAAAGCTTCCAGAAGAGCATCTGGGGCCAGGACCATCCTGTCTGGCAAGCAGGCATCAAGTCGGCCTGCGTGCTGTCGCTGGTGTGGCACCACAGCCCTTCCTCTAGGCTTGAAAGTTCTTGTACATATTCAGCTGTTTTACCTGGAAAGGGTGGGAAGAGTTCAGCTGCAGCAGGACTGGGGCTCAGCTCACATTTACTCACAGACGCCTCGACACAGTCCCCCAGCTTTGCAATGAGGATGTTCCTTGTGGGGGGGGAGCGCTGCTCACTGCATGGGAGACGATTTCCCATCTCTGACCAAATTAAGAATTTTTTACAACTGGAGCAAGTGCCCTGATACGATTTTTCTCTGTATAACTGGTGGGTTCTGTTTTTTTTTTTTTTTTTTTCCTTTTTTCTTTTTGGTTCAAGGTAGATTTTATTTATTCCTCTTTTTTTTTTAATTTGGAGATATAAACACGGAAATAATGCATTAATATAAAGACATCTATGTGAAGGGAAAAACGTTTTTTTCGTTTATTTTATTAAATGTTATTTATTTATTTTTATTTTTTTTAATTTATTTATTTCTTTTATACAGCAGGTTCTTACTGGATATCTATTTTATACATATGTGTGCACATGTGAATCCCAGTCTCCCAATTCATCCCACCACCAGCCTCACATGGCATTCTCCCCTTGGTGTCCATATGTTTGTTCTCTACATCTGTGTCTCTGTCTCTGCCCTGCAAACCGGTTCATCTGTACCATTTTTCTAGGTTCCACATAAATGCATTAACATACAATATTTGTTTTTCTCTTTCTGACTTACTTCACTCTGTATGACAGTCTCTAGATCCATCAAGGTCTCTACAAATGACCCAATTTCATTCCTATGTATGGCTGAGTAATATTCCATTGTATATATGTACCACATCTTTATCCATTCATCTGTCTGTGGGCACTTAGGTTGCTTTCATTACCTGGCTATTGTAAATAGTACTGCAATGAACATTGTGGTGAATGTGTCTTTTTGATTTATGGTTTTCTCTGGGTATATGCCCAGTAGTGGGATTGCTGGATTATATGGTAATTCTATTTTTAGTTTTTTAAGGAACCTCCATACTGTTCTCCATAGAGACTATATCGATTTACATTCCCAGCAATAGTGGAAGAAGGTTCCTTTTCTCCACACCCTCTCCAGCATTTGTTGTTTGTAGATTTTCTGATGATGCCCATTCTAACAGGTGTGACATGATACCTCATTGTACTTTCGATTTCCATTTCTCTAATAATTAGTGATGTTGAGCAGATTTTCATGTGCGTACTGGCCATCTCTATGTCTTCTTGGAAGAAATGTCTATTTAGATCTTCTTCCATTTTTGTATTGGGTTGTTTGTTTTATTAATATTGAGCTGCATGAGCTGTTTATATATATTGGAGATTAATCATTTGTCCATTGATTCATTGGCAAATATGTTCTGCCATTCTGAGGGTTGTCTTTTTGTCTTGTTTGTAGTTTCCTTTGCTTTGCAAAAGCTTTTACATATCATTAGGTCCCATCTGTTTAGTTTACTTTTTTATTTCATTACTATAGGAGGTGGATCAAAAAAGATCTTGCTGTGATTTACATCAGAGTATCCTTCATAAGTTTTCCTCTCAGAGTTTTATACTGTCCGGTCTTACATTAAGGTCTCTAATCCATTTTGAATATATTTTTATGTATGGTGTTGGGGAGTGTTCTAATTTCATTCTTTTACATGTAGCTGTCCATATTTCCCAGCACCAATGATTGAAGAGACTGTCTTATCTCCATTGTATAGTCTTGCCTCATTTGTCATAGATTAGTTGACCATAGGTGTGTAGGTTTATCCCTCGGCTTTCTTTTTCTTTTTTTTTTCCTTTTACACGTTTATTGGAGTATAATTGTTTTACAATGGAGTGTTAGTTTCTGCTGTATAACAAAGTGAATCAGCTATACGTATACAAATATCACCAGATCCCCTCCCTCTTGCATCTCCCTCCCACATTCCATATCACACCCCTTTATGAGGTCACAAAGCACCGAGCTGATCTCCCTGGTCTATGTGGCTGATTCTCAGTAGCTATCGGTGTTACATTTGGTAATGTATTTATGTCCATGCCACTCTGTCACTTCGTCTCAGCTTACCCATCCCCCTTCCGGTGTCCTCAAGACCTTTCTCTATGTCTGTGTCCTTAATCCTGTCCTGCCACTAGGTTCTTCAAAATCTTTTTTTTTTCTTCATTAGATTCCGTATATCTCTGTTAACATACAGTATTTGTTTTTCCCTTTCTGACTTACTTCACTGTGTAGGACACATTCTAAGTCCATCCACCTCAGTACAAATAACTCAGTTTTGATTCTTTTTATGGCTGAGTAATATTCCATTGTATATATGTGTCAGATCTTCTTTATCCATTCATCTGTCGATGGACACTTAGGTTGCTTCCATGTCCTGGCTATTGTAAATAGAGCTGCAATGAACTTTTTTGTACATAACTCTTTTTGAATTATGGTTTTCGCAAGGCAAATGTCCAGTAGTTGGATTGTTGTGTCGTATGGTACCTCTATTGTTAGTTATTTAGAGGACACTCCGTACTGTTCTCCCTAGTGCCCATATCAATTTACATTCCCACCCACAGTGCACGTGTGTTCCCTTTTCTCCAATACAGGCCTCTCCAGCATTTATTGTTTTGTAGATTTTTTTGATGATTGCCACTCTGACTGCTGTGTGGTGATATCTCAAGGTAGTTTGATTTGCATTTCTCTAATGATTAGTGATGTTCAGCATCCTTTCATGTGTTTCTTGGTAATCTGTATATCTTCTTTGGAGAAATGTCTATTTAGGTCTTCTGGCCGTTTTTGGATTGGGTTGTTTGTTTTTGTGATATTGAGCTACATGAGGTGCTTGTAAAGTTTGGAGATTAATCCTTTGTCAGTTGCTCCTTTTGAAAATATTTTCTCCCATTCTGAGGGTTGTTTTTGCATCTTGTTTATGTTTTCCTGTACTGTGTAAAAGCTTTTAATTTTCTTTAGGTCCCATTTGTTGATTTCTGTTTTTATTTCCATTTCTCTAGGAGGTGAGTCAAAAAGGATCTTGCTGTGATTTATGTCATAGAGTGTTCTGCCTATGGTTTCCTCTAAGTGTTTTATAGTGTCTGGTCTTATATTTAGATCTCTAATCCATTTAGAGTTTATTTTTGTGTATGGTGTTATGGAGTGTTCTAATTTCATTCTTTTATGTGTAGGGGTCCAGTTTTCCCAGCACCAATTACTGAAGAGACTGTCTTTTCTCCATTGTATATCCTTAGCTCCTTTGTCATAGATGAGATAGCCATAGGTATGTAGGTGTATCTCTGGGCTTTCTGTCCTGTTCCATTGATCTGTGTTTATGCCAATCTACATACACTTGATTCCATTATGGAGACATATAAATACATAGGTTTCAAGATTGTTACCAGTCAGATAAATTCCTCTTCAGTGAATAGGGTGTTTTGTGTCCAGTTCATTGAGAAAGGAGTAGGTCTTGTCTATTACATATTTGGTATATGGAATGGTATCTGTGCTAATTTCAAACTCTGCTTTTACACATCACCCCACGTCACCTTTCCCCTTAAGGAGGCATAAGTGTGTTTTCTAAATGTGTAACTCTGTTCTCTTTTGAAATTCAGTTCATGTGTAGCCATGTTTACATTCCCTCTATAAGTGATATATTACAATAAGTTTCTGTTTCTTTGTGGCTCATTTCACTTAGCATCATCGTACCTAAAGCCACTCATGCTGCTATTGGCCTTATGACATTGATTTTATGTCTGAGTGACATTCCATTGTATATAAGTACCACAACATCTATATCCATTTTTTTTCCTTTCCTGGGATATTTAAAGTGTACCGAAGTCGAGGTTCTTGTAAACAGAGCAGCCCTAAACTTTGCGCTGGCTGTGTGTTGCGGATTTTTAATTTTCCCAAAATACACGCCCATGAGTGGAAGTGTGCTATGCTCTGTAGCTCTGTTTTAGAAAACAACATACAGTTCTGCAGAGAGGCTGTTGGCAATTTACATCCTGTCCATCGGTGTAACCAGGCTCCATTTTCTCCATGGCCTATCCTGCATTTGTGGTTTTCACACTATTTGTGGATGGCCCTTTTGACTGGAGGTAAGGGACACTTCTATGTAGTGTGGATTTTCAATGCCTGATGGCTTGCTTGGCCAAAAAGGGCGTATGCATTTTTTCCCAAATATATTCAAGAAAATACACATACACTCTTTTCAGCTAAGGCAACATTGTCGAAGTTCTGTCGCTTTTCATGTGCTTTAAAGATGACTCCAATGTACGTCTTGAAATCTGTTTTCTTCAAATCTGCCTTGCATTCAAATCCTCTTCATGGCCTTACCTCAATATATTTCTGGATGATAGTTGTCCTTTATAACTCTGCAAGTTTGTGAATTGCTGTGCCCCTGATTTCCATTTTTCAAATCGCCTATTTGTGAGCTGGCTGCAATACCGCAGGATGGCTTTAGGCCCTAGTCCGGTTCCGGGGCTTCAGGCTGAGCCTTTGGTTAATGCTTCTTCCTGATGGGAAAGTAGAGTGATATGTGCCCATCCAAACACCTACAGCTAATCTCTCATTTGTTTTCTCTCTTCCTGTTCATCCTCTGCACAATTTGCAAACTGTGCATAACAGGAGGGTAAAGGCGCTGACACTCCAAGTGGGGAGATTTTTAGTAATGCAGATGGAATGGTGAAGCCGAGCACGACGAAAGGAAAAATGAGGTACCTTTTAGAAAACTTTCCCAATTACACAGTGTACCATTCACTGGGTTTCCCATGCATGTTTTAACTGTAGGAAGATTCCCTTAAACCTGGAGAGTTGGGACCACTAGAATGCGTAGCACACAGTATTGCTCTAAGTGGTGTTCATTTGCTCACACAACCTCAGCAATCTTGTCAACCCAAGTGTCCAGTCTTATGTCTCATCCAGCTGTGGGTGTAAAGGTGGACAATCCAGGTTGGATCACAGGCCATGAATGTAATTTTTAAGATTTCTTTCTGTTTCGCTGTTTTTGCATTTTGCTTTTGAAACTTATTTTTATAAGGGGGTTTAGCTGAATTTCAGTGCTGTGTTGATGCCATTATACACACATATGTTTTCTTTATGGAGACATGAGAATATATATGTTTTAAAATTCTTAGAGTCAGATATATTCCTCTGCAATGAATAGGGGGTGTTGAGTCCATTTCATTGTGCGGGGAGTAGGTGTTGTCTATTACATACTTTGTTTAGGTAACAGTATCTGTGTTAATTTAAAACTGTGGTTTTATGCATCACCCCACCTCGGCTTTCCTCTTAAGCAGGCAGAAGATTGTTTTCTAAATGTGTGACTCTGTTGGTTTTTAATCCAGTTCATGTGTAGCCATGTGTACATTCACCCTATGAGTGATAACTTATGATAAGATTTGTTACTCTGTTATCTTTCCTAACTCAGTTCATGTGTAGCCATGGTTACAGGACCTTTGTAAGTGATATCTTATGATAAGTTTCTTTTTCAATGTGACTTATTTCACTTAGAATCATTGTACCTGAATCCACTCATTTTGCTGCTACTGGCCTTATGACATTGATTTCATGGCTAAGGGATATTCAGTCGTACGTAAGTACCACAATTTCTTGAACCATTTTTTTCTTTCCTGGGACATTTAAGGTGTACCCAAGTTGAAGTTCGTGTAAGCAGTGCAGCCCTAAATTTTGGGGTGGCTCTGTCTTACTGATTTTCATTTTTCCAAATGTATATTCCCTAGACTGGAACTGCCATTGGCTCTGAAGCTCTGTTTTTTATTTGTTTTAGGGAACACAATGCACTCCCCCAGAGAGGCATTTAGAAATTTACATCCTGCCCATTAGCCTAACAAGACGACCTGTTCTCCAGGGCCTGTCTTGCCTTTCTGGTTTTTACATATTTTCTGGATGTCCCTTTTTACCAGTGGGAAGTGATACTTCTTTGTAGTGCAGATTTGCATTGCCCGCTTGCTTGCTTGGCCAAAAAGGGCATATGCATTTTCTCCTGAATATATTCAGGAGAAAACACATACACCCTTTTTGCCCAAGTGCATTATCAAGAAGTTGTGCCCCTCTTCATGTGCTTTACAGGCGATTCCAACGTACCTCTTGAAATCTGTTTCCTGCTATTCTGCCTCGCTTTCAAGTCCGCCTCGTGGCCTTCCCTCAACAGATTTTTGCACGATAGTTGTCCTTTATTACTCTGCCAGTTTGTGAATTGCTGTGCCCCTGAGCTCAATTTTTTAACTGGTTTTTTGTGAGCTGTACGCAAGTCCAAAATTTTGGTTCAGGATCTATACTGGTTCCCGGTGGGTGGCTGAGACTTTGGTTAAATCTTCTTCCTGCCGGGAAATTAGAGTGACATGTGCCCATCCAAATGCCAAACAGCTAGTCTCTCATTGGTTCTCCCTCTTCCCTTCCATCCTCTGCCAAATTGGCAACCTGTGTGAACCAGGAGGTTAAAGGGGCTGTCTCTCCAAGTTGGGAGATTGATAGTAAATCCGTTGGAAAGTCAAACCGGAGCACCAGGAGAGGGACAGTTCGTTGAGTTTTAGAAACCTTTCGTATTCACAGTGTGTCCATTCTCTAGGTTTCCCATACATGTTATAGCTGTAGTGATATTCCGTTCAACCTGGAGAGTTGGGACCCAAGGAATGGGGGCCATGCATTTTTGCTTTAAAGGGTCTGCATTTGCTCTCCCAATCTCAACAATCCTCTCAGTCCCAAGTGTCCAGCCATATGCCACATCTAGCTGTCATTGTAGATAGGGTAAATCCAGGTTTCATCAGAGACTCTGAAGGAATTGTAAAGAATTTCCCTGTTTTCTTCTATAGTTTTTGAAATTCCTTTTTATAGTGGGTTTGAGCTGATTCTCGCTGCCATGATTAAGCCAGTCTAGACACACTTGATTCCCTTACAAAGACATATCAATACATAGGTTTTAAGATTCTTACTAGTCAGAACTATTGCTCTCTGGGAAATATAGCATTCTGAGTCACTTTAACTGATGAAGTTGTAGGTCTAGTCTATTTCATAGTTTGTTTTTGGAACGGTACCTGTGCTTATACCAAACTCTGGTTTTATGCATCACCCCACCTCTCCTTCCCCCTTAAACAGGCATAAGAGTGTTTTCTAAATGTGAGATTCTGTTCTTTTTCCTAATTCAGTTCATGTGTAGCCATGTTTTCAGGATCTTCATAAGTGATACCTTATGATGTTTCTTTTTCTCTGTGACTTATTTCACTTACAATCTTCGTACCTGAATCCACTCACTTTGCAGCTACTGGTCTTATGACATTGATTTCATGGCTGAGCGATATTCCATCGATCGAAAGTACCACAATTTTTTGAACCATTTTTATATTTCCTGGGATATTTAAGGTGTACCCAAGTTGAGGTTCTTGTAAGCAGTGCAGCCCTAAATTTGGGGGTGGCTCTGTCTTATTGATTTTCAGTTTTCCCAAGGTATATTCCCTAGACTTGGAGTGCACTTGGCTGTGTAGCTCTGTTGTTTACTTGTTTTAGGGAACACAATGCACTCCTTCAGTGAGGCAGTTGGCAATTTACATCCCGCCCATCAGCATAACAAGGCTCCCTGTTCTCCAGGGCCTGTCTTGCCTTTCTGGTTTTTACACATTTTGTGGATGAACCTTTTGACCAGTGCTAAGTGATACTTCTTTGTAGTGCAGATTTGCATTGCCCGCTTGCTTGCTTGGCCAAAAAGGGCGTATGCGTATTCTCCTGAATATATTCAGGGGAAAACCCATACGCCCTTTTTGGCCAAGTGCATCACTGTCGAAGTTGTGCCCCTCTTCCTGTGATTTAAAGGCGATTCCAACATACCTCTTGAAAACTGTTTCCTGCTATTCTGCCTTGCTTTCAACTCTGCCTCGTTGTCTTCCCTCAACAGATTTTTGGACGATAGATTTCCATTATTACTTGCCATTATGTGAATTGCTGTGCCCCTGAGCTCCATTTTTCAACTCGCTTTTTGTGAGCTGTACGCAAGTCCAAAATTTTGGTTCAGGACCTATACTGGTTCCTGGTGGGTGGCTGAGACTTTGGTTAATTCTTCTTCCTGCCGGGAAATTAGAGTGACATGTGCCCGTCCAAATACCTAACAGCTACTCTCTCATTGGTTCTCCCTCTTCCCTTCCATCCTCTGCTAATTTGCCAACCTGTGCGAACCAGGAGGTTAAAGGGACTGTCTCTCCAAGTTGAGAGATTGATAGTAAAGCAGTTGGAAAGTCAAACCGGAGCACCAGGAGAGGGACTATTTGTTGAGTTTTAGAAACCTTTTGTATTCACAGTGTGTCCATTCTCTAGGTTTGCCTTAAATGTTATAGGTGTAGTAATATTCCCTTCAACCTGGAGAGTTGGGACCCATGGAATGAGGGCCATGCATTATTGCTTTAATTGGTCTGCATTTGCTCACCCAATCTCACCAATCCTCTCAGTCCCAACTGTCCAGCCTTATGCCACATCCAGCTGTCATTGTAGATAGGGTCATTCCAGGTTTCATCAGAGACCCTGAAGGAATTGTAAAGAGTTTCCTTGTTTTTTGGTTTTGTTTTTGAAATTCCTTTTTATAGTTGGTTTGAACTGATTCTCGCTGCCATGTTTATGCCAGTCTAGACACACTTGATTCCCTTACGGAGACATATCGATAAATAGGTTTTAAGATTCTTACTAGTCAGATCTATTCTTCTGCGGGATATATGGGGTTTTGAGTCCCTTTCACTGAGGAAGGTGTAGGTCTTGTCTATTCCAAAGTTGGTTTTACAAACGGTACCTGTGCTTAAATCAAACTCTGGTTTTATGCATCACCCCACCTCTCCTTCCCCCTTAAGCAGGCATAAGAGTGTTTTCTAAATGTGAGACTCTGTTCTCTTTCCTAACTCAGTTCATGGGTAGCTATGTTTACAGGATCTTCATAAGTGATATCTTATGATAAGTTTCTTTTTGGGTGTGACTTATTTCACTTAGAATCATTGTACCTGAATCCAATCACTTTGCTGCTCCTGGTCTTTTCACATTGATTTCATGGCTGTGGGATATTGCATCGTACATAAATACCACAGTTTTTTGAACCATTATAATATTTCCTGGGATATTTAAGGTGTACCCACTTTGAGGTTCTTGTAAGCAGTGCAGCCCTGAATTTAGGTGTGGCTGTGTCTTATTGATTTTCAGTATTCCCATGGTATATTCCCTAGACTGGAAGTGCCCTTGGCTCTGTAGCTCTGTTGTTTACTTGTTTTAGGGAACGCAATGCACTACTCCAGTGAGGCAGTTGGCAATTTACATCCCGCCCATCAGCATAACAAGGCTCCCTGTTTTCCAGGGCCTGTCTTGCCTTTCTGGTTTTTACACATTTGGGGATGTCCCTTTTGACCGGTGGGAAGTGATACTTCTTTGTAGGGCAGATTTGCATTGCCCGCTTGCTTGCTTGGCCAAAAAGGGCGTATGCGTTTTCTCCTGAATATATTCAGGAGAAAACGCATACGCCCTTTTTGGCCAAGTGCGTCATTGTCAAAGTTGTGCCCCTCTTCCTGTGCTTTGAAGGCGATTCCAACGTACCTCTTGAAATCTGTTTTCTGCTATTCTGCCTCGCTTTCAAGTCCGCCTCGTTGCCTTCCCTCAACAGATTTTTGGACGATAGTTGTCCTTTATTACTCTGCCAGTTTGTGAATTGCTGTGCCCCTGAGCTCCGTTTTTCAACTCGTTTTTTGTGAGCTGTACGCAAGTCCAAAATTTTGCTTCAGGACCTATACTGGATCCCGGTGGGTGGCTGAGCCTTTCGTTAATTCTTCTTCCTGCCGGGAAATTAGAGTGACATGTGCCCGTCGAAATGCCTAACAGCTACTCTCTCACAGGTTCTCCCACTTCGTTCAATCCTCTGCCAAATGGGCAACGTGTGTGAACCAGGAGCTTAAAGTGGCTGTCTCTCCAATTTGGGAGATTGATAGTAAAGCAGTTGGAAAGTCAAATCAGTGCACCAGGAGAGGGACTATTCGTTGAGTTTTAGAAACCTTTTGTATTCACAGTGTGTCCATACTCTAGGTTTCCCATACATGTTATAGCTGTAGTTATATTCCCTTCAACCTGGAGACTTGGGACCCATGGAATGGGTGCCATGCATTTTTGCTTTAAAGGGCCTGCGTTTGCTCACCCAATCTCACCAATCCTCTCATTCCCAAGTGTCCAGCCTTATACCACATACAGCTGTCATTGTAGATAGGGTCATTCCAGGTTTCATCAGAGAACCTGAAGGAAATGTAAAGAATTTCCCTGTTTTTTTGGTTTTGTTTTTGAAATTCCTTTTAATAGTGGGTTTGAGCTGATTCTCGCTGCCATGTTTATGCCAGTCCAGACACACTTGATTCCCTTACAGAGACATATCAATACATAGGTTTTAAGATTCTTACTAGTCAGATCTATTCCTCTGTGGGAAATATGGGGTTTTGAGTCCCTTTCACTGAGGAAGGTGTAGGTCTTGTCTATTCCAAAGTTGGTTTTAGGAATGGTACCTGTGCTTATATGAAACTCTGGTTTTATGCATCACCCCACCTAACCTTCCCCCTTACGCAGGCATAAGAGTGTTTTCTAAATGTGAGACTCCGTTCTCTTTCCTAACTCAGTTCATGGGTAGCCATGTTTACAGGATCTTCATAAGTCATATCTTATGATAAGTTTCTTTTTCTGTGTGACTTATTTCACTTAGAATCATCGTACCTGAATCCACTCCCTTTGCTGCTCCTGGTCTTATGACATTGATTTCATGGCTGATGGATATTCCATCGTACAAAATTACCACAGGTTTTTGAACCCTTTTTATATTTCCTGGGATATTTAAGGTGTACCCAAGTTGAGGTTCTTGTAAGCAGTGTAGCCCTAAATTTGGGGGTGGCTCTGTCTTATTGATTTTCAGTTTTCCCAAGGTATATTCCCTAGACTTGAAGTGCCCTTGGCTCTGTAGATCTGTTGTTTACTTGTTTTAGGGAACGCAAAGCACTCCGCCAGTGAGGCAGTTGGCAATTTACATCCCGCCCATAAGCATAACAAGGCTCCCTGTTCTCCAGGGCATGTCTTGCCTTTCTGGTTTTTACACATTTGTGGATATCCCTTTTGACCGGTGGGAAGTGATACTTCTTTGTAGTGCAGATTTGCATTTCCCGCTTGCTTGCTTGGCCAAAAAGGGGGTATGTGTTTTCTCCTGAATATATTCAGGGGAAAACACATACGCCCTTTTGGCCAAGTGCGTCATTGTCGAAGTTGTACCCCTCTTCCTGTGCTTTAAAGGCAATTCCCATGTACATCTTGAAATATGTTTCCTGCTATTCTGCCTCACATTCAAGTCTGCCTCATTGCCTTCCCTCAACAAATTTTTGGACGATAGTTGTCCTTTATTACTCTGCCAGTTTGTGAATTGCTGTGCCCCTGAGCTCCATTTTTCAACTCGTTTTTTGTGAGCTGTACGCAAGTCCAAAATTTTGGTTCAGGACCTATACTGGTTCCTGGTGGGTGGCTGAGACTTTGGTTAATTCTTCTTCCTGCCGGGAAATTAGAGTGGCATGTTCCCGTCCAAATGCCTTACAGCTACTCTCTCAATGGTTCTCAATATTCCCTTCCATCCTCTGCAAAATTGGCAACCTGTGCGAACCAGGAGCTTAAAGGGGCTGTCTCTCCATTTTGGGAGATTGATAGTAAAGCAGTTGGAATGTCAAACCGGAGCACCAGGAGAGGGATTATTCATTGAGTTTTAGAAACGTTTAGTATTCACAGTGTGTCCATTCTCTAGGTTTCCCATACATGTTATAGCTGTAGAAATATTCCGTTCAACTTGAAGAGTTGGGACCTATGGAATGGGGGCCAAGTATTTTTGCTTTAAAGGGTCTGCATTTGCTCACCCAATCTCACCAATCCTCTCAGTCCCAAGTGTACAGCCTTATACCACATCCAGCTGTCATTGTAGATAGGGTCATTCCAGGATTCATCAGAGACCCTGAAGGAAATGTAAAGAATTTCCCTGTTTTTTGTTTTTGTTTTTGAAATTCCCTTTTATAGTGGGTTTGAGCTGATTCTCGCTGTCATGTTTATGCCAGTCTAGACACACTTGATTCCCTGACAGAGACATATCAATACAGAGGTTTTAAGATTCTTACTAGTCAGATCTATTCCTCTGCGGGAAATATGGGGTTTTGAGTCCCTTTCACTGAGGAAGGTGTAGGTCTTGTCTATTCCCCACTTGGTTTTAGAAATGGTACCTGTACTTATATCAAACTCTGGTTTTATGCATAACCCCACCTCTCCTTTCCCCTTAAGCAGGCATAAGAGTGTTTTCTAAATGTGAGACTCTGTTCTCTTTCCTAATGGAGTTCATGTGTAGCCATGTTTACAGGATCTTCATAAGTGATATCTTATGATAAGTTTCTTTTTCTGTGTGACTTATTTCACTTAGAATCATCGTACCTGAATCCACTCACTTTGCTGCTCCTGGTCTTATGACATTGATTTCATGGCTGAGGGATATTCCATCGTACATAAATACCACAGTTTTTTGAACCATTTTTATATTTCCTGGTATAGTTAAGGTGTACCCAAGTTGAGGTTCTTATAAGCAGTGCAGCCCTAAATTTGGGGGTGGCTCTGTCTTATTGATTTTCAGTTTTCCCAAGGTATATTTCCTAGACTGGAAGTGCCCTTGGCTCTGTAGCTCTGTTGTTTCTTTGTTTTAGGGAATGCAATGCACTCCGCCAGTGAGGCAGTTGGCAATTTACATCCCGCCCATCAGCATAACAAGGCTCCCTGTTCTCCAGGGCCTGTCTTGCCTTTCTGGTTTTTACACATTTGTGGCTGACCCCTTTGACCGCTGGGAAGTGATACTTCTTTGTAGTGCAGAATTGCATTGCCCGCTTGCTTTATTGGCCAAAAAGGGTGTATGCGTTTTCTCCTGTATATATTCAGGAGAAAACGCATACACCCTTTTGGGCCAAGTGTGTCATTTTCGAAGTTGTGCCCCTCTTCCTGTGCTTTAAAGGCGATTCCAACGTACCTCTTGAAATCTGTTTCCTGCTATTCTGCCTCGCTTTCAAGTCAGCCTCATTGTCTTCCCTCAACAGGTTTTCGGACGATAGTGGTCCTTTATTACTCTGCCAGTTTGTGAATTGCTGTGCCCCTGAGCTCCATTTTTCAACTCCTTTTTTGTGAGCTGTACGCAAGTCCAAAATTTTGGTTCAGGACCTATACTGTTTCCCGGTGGGTGGCTGAGACTTTGGTTAATTCTTCTTCCTGCCGGGAAATTAGAGTGACATGTGCCCGTCCAAATGCCTAACAGCTACTCTCTCATTGGTTTTCCCTCTTCCCTTCCATCTTCTGCCAAATTGGCAACCTGTGCGAACCAGGAGGTTAAAGGGGTTGTCTCTCCAAGTTGGGAGATTGATAGTAAAGCAGTTGGAAAGTCAAACCGGGGCCCCAGGAGAGGGACTACTCGTTGAGTTTTAGAAACCTTTTGTATTAACAGTGTGTCCATCCTCTAGGTTTCCCGTACATGTTATAGCTGTAGTAATATTCCCTTCAACATGGAGAGTTGGGACCCATGGAATGGGGGCCATGCATTTTTGCTATAAAGGGTCTGCATTTGCTCACCCAATCTCACCAATCCTCTCAGTCCCAAGTGTCCAGCCTTATGCCACATCCAGCTGTCATTGTAGATAGGGTCATTCCAGGTTTCATCAGAGACCCTGAAGGAAATGTAAAGAATTTCCCTGTTTTTTGGTTTTGTTTTTGAAATTCCTTTTTATAGTGGGTTTCAGCTGATTCTCGCTGCCATGTTTATGCCAGTCTAGACACACTTGATTCCCTTACAGAGACATATCAATACATAGGTTTTAAGATTCTTACTAGTGAGATCTATTACTCTGCGCGAAATATGGGGTTTTGAGTCCCTTTCACTGATGAAGGTGTAGGTCTCGTCTATTCCAGAGTTGGTTTTAGAAACGGTAACTGTGCTTATAACAAACTCTGGTTTTATGCATCACCCCACCTCTCCTTCCCCCTTAAACAGGCATAAGAGTGTTTTCTAAATGTGAGACTCTGTTCTCTTTCCTAACTCAGTTCATGTGTAGCCATGTTTACAGGATCTTCATAAGTGATATCTTATGATAAGTTTCTTTTTCTGTGTGACTTATTTCACTTAGAATCATCGTACCTGAATCCACTCACTTTGCTGCTCCTGGTCTTATGACATTGATTTCATGGCTGAGGGATATTCCATCGTACATAAGTACCAAAATTTTTCGAACCATTTTTATATTTCATGGGATATTTAAGGTGTACCCAAGTTGAGGTTGTTGTAAGCAGTGCAGCCCTAAATTTGGGGGTTGCCCTGTCTTATTGATTTTCAGTTTTCCCAAGGTATATTCCCTAGACTGGAAGTGCCCTTGGCTCTGTAGCTCTGTTGTTTACTTGTTTTAGGGAACGCAATGCACTCCTCCAGTGAGGCCGTTTGCAATTTACATCCCGCCCATCAGCATAACAATGCTCCCTGTTCTCCAGGACCTGTCTTGCCTTTCTGTTTTTTTTTTTTTATTTTTTTAATTTTTTAATTAGTTTCTGCTTTATAACAAAGTGAATCAGTCATACATATTCATCTGTTCCCACATCCTTTCCCTCATGCATCTCCCTCCCTCCCACCCTCCCCATCCCACCCCTCCAGGCGGTCACAAAGCACCGAGCTGATCTCCCTGTGCTCTGTGGCTGCTTCCCACTATCTATCTACCTTACGTTTGGTAGTGTATATATGTCCATGCCTCTCTTTCGCTTTGTCACAGCTTACCCTTCCCCCTCCCCATAGCCTCAAGTCCATTCTCAAGTAGGTCTGTGTCTTTATTCCTGTTTTGCCCCTAGGTCCTTCATGACTTTTTTTTTTTTTTAATTCCGTATATATGTGTTAGCATACGGTATTTGTCTTTCTCTTTCTGACTTACTTCACTCTGTATGACAGCCTCTAGGTCTATCTACCTCATTACAAATAGCTTAGTTTCGTTTCTTTTTATGGCTGAGTAATATTCCATTGTTTATATGTGCCACATCTTCTTTATCCATTCATCCGATGATGGACACTTAGGTTGTTTCCAGCTCCGGGCTATTGTGAATAGAGCTGCAATGAACATTTTGGTACATGTCTCTTTTGGAATTATGGTTTTCTCAGGGTATATGCCTAGTAGTGGGATTGCTGGGTCATATGGTTGTTCTATTTTTAGTTTTTTAAGGAACCTCCATACCGTTCTCCATAGTGGCTGTACCAATTCACATTCCCACCAGCAGTGCAAGAGTGTTCCCTTTTTTTCACACCCTCTCCAGCATTTACTGTTTGTAGATTTCTTGATGATGGCCATTCTGACTGGTGTGAGATGATATCTCATTGTAGTTTTGATTTGCATTTCTCTGATGAGTAAAGATGTTGAGCATCCTTTCATGTGTTTGTTGGCAGTCTGTATATCTTCTGTGGAGAAATGTCTATTTAGGTCTTCTCCCCATTTTTGGATTGGGTTGTTTGTTTTTTTGTTATTGAGCTGCCTGAGCTGCTTATAAATTTTGGAGATTAATCCTTTGTCAGTTGCTTAATTTGCAATTATGTTCTCCCATTCTGAGGGTTGTCTTTTCGTCTTGATTATGTTTTCCTTTGCTGTGCAAAAGCTTTTAAGTTTCATTAGGTCCCATGTGTTTATTTTTGTCTTTATTTCCATTTCTCTAGGAGGTGGGTCAAAAAGAATCTTGCTGTGATTTATGTCATAGAGTGTTCTGCCTATGTTTTCCTCTAAGAGTTTGATAGTTTCTGGCCTTACATTTAGGTCTTTAATCCATTTTGAGCTTATTTTTGTGTATGGTGTTAGGGAGTGATCTAATCTCATATTTTTACATGTCCCTATCCAGTTTTCCCAGCACCACTTATTGAAGAGACTGTCTTTTCTCCACTGTACATTCCTGCCTCCTTTATCAAAGATAAGGTGAACATATGTCCACGGGTTTATCTCTGGGCTTTCTATCCTGTTCCATTGAACTATCTTTCTGTTTTTGTGCCAGTACCATACTGTCTTGATTACTGTAGCTTTGTAGTATAGTCTGAAGTCAGGGAGCCTGATTCCTCCAGCTCCGTTTTTCGTTCTCAAGATTGCTTTGGCTATTCGGGGTCTTTTGTTTTTCCAAACAAATTTTGAAATTTTTTGTTCTAGTTCTGTGAAAAATGCCAGTGGTAGTTTGATAGGGATTGCATTGAATCTGTAGATTGCTTTGGGTAGTAGAGTCATTTTCACAATATTGATTCTTCCAATCCAGGGGCATGGTATATCTCTCCATCTATTTGTATCATCTTTAATTTCTTTCATCAGTGTCTTATAATTTTCTGCATACAGGTCTTTTGTCTCCTTAGGTAGGTTTATTCCTAGATATTTTATTCTTTTTGTTGCAATGGTAAATGGGAGTGTTTTCTTGATTTCATTTTCAGATTTTTCATCATTAGTGTACAGGAATGCCAGAGATTTCTGTACATTAATTTTGTATCCTGCTACTTTACCAAATTCATTGATTAGTTCTAGTAGTTTTTCGGTAGCATCTTTAGGATTCTCTATGTATAGTATCATGTCATCTGCAAACAGTGACAGCTTTACTTCTTCTTTTCCAATTTGGATTCCTTTTATTTCCTTTTCTTCTCTGATTGCCGTGGCTAAAACTTCCAAAACTATGTTGAATAAGAGTGGTGAGAGTGGGCAGCCTTGTCTTGTTCCTGATCTTAGTGGAAATGGTTTCAGTTTTTCACCATTGAGGACAATGTTGGCTGTGGGTTTGTCATATATGGCCTTTATGATGTTGAGGAAAGTTCCCTCTATGCCTACTTTCTGCAGGGTTTTTATCATAAATGGGTGTTGAATTTTGTCGAAAGCTTTCTCTGCATCTATGGAGATGATCATATGGTTTTTCTCCTTCAACTTGTTAATATGGTGTATCACATTGATTTATTTGCGTATATTGAAGAATCCTTGCATTCCTGGAATAAACCCCACTTGATCATGGTGTATGATCCTTTTAATGTGCTGTTGGATTCTGTTTGCTAGTATTTTGTTGAGGATTTTTGCATCTATGTTCATCAGTGATATTGGCCTGTAGTTTTCTTTCTTTGCGACATCCTTGCCTGGTTTTGGTATCAAGGTGATGGTGGCCTCGTAGAATGAGTTTGGGAGTGTTCCTTCCTCTGATGTTGTTTGGAAGAGTTTGAGAAGGATGGGTGTTAGCTCTTCTCTAAATGTTTGATAGAATTCGCCTGTGAAGCCATCTGGTCCTGGGCTTTTGTTTGATGGAAGATTTTTAATCACAGTTTCAATTTCAGTGCTTGTGATTGGTCTATTCATATTTTCTATTTCTTCCTGAGTCCGTCTTGGCAGGTTGTGCATTTCTAAGAATTTGTCCATCTCTTCCAGGTTGTCCATTTTATGGGCATAGAGTTGCTTGTAGTAATCTCTCATGATCTTTTGTATTTCTGCAGTGTCAGTTGTTACTTCTCCTTTTTCATTTCTAATTCTATTGATTTGAGTCTTCTCCCTTCTTTTCTTGATGAGTCTGGCTAATGGTTCATCAATTTTGTTTATCTTCTCAAAGAACCAGCTTTTAGTTTTATTGATCTTTGCTATCGTTTCCTTCATTTCTTTTTCATTTATTTCTGATCTGATTTTTATGATTTCTTTCCTTCTGCTAACTTTGGGGTGTTTTTGTTCTTCTTTCTCTAATTGCTTTAGGTGCAAGGTTAGGTTGTTTATTCGAGATGTTTCCTGTTTCTTAAGGTGGGATTGTATTGCTATAAACTTCCCTCTTAGAACTGCTTTTGCTGCATCCCATAGGTTTTGGGTCGTCGTGTCTCCATTGTCATTTGTTTCTAGGTATTTTTTAATTTCCTCTTTGATTTCTTCAGTGATCACTTCGTTATTAAGTAGTGTATTGTTTAGCCTCCATGTGTTTGTATTTTTTACAGCTCTTTTCCTGTAATTGATATCTAGTCTCATAGCATTGTGGTCAGAAAAGACACTTGATACAATTTCAATTTTCTTAAATTTACCAAGGCTTGATTTGTGACCCAAGATATGATCTATCCTGGAGAATGTTCCATGAGCACTTGAGAAAAATGTGTATTCTGTTGTTTTTGGATGGAATGTCCTATAAATATCAATTAAGTCCATCTTGTTTAATGTATCATTTAAAGCTTGTGTTTCCTTATTTATTTTCATTTTGGAAGATCTGTCCATTGGTGAAAGTGGGGTGTTAAAGTCCCCTACTATGATTGTGTTACTGTCGATTTCTCCTTTTATGGCTGTTAGTATTTGCCTTATGTATTGAGGTGCTCCTATGTTTGGTGCATAAATATTTACAATTGTTATATCTTCTTCTTGGATCGATCCCTTGATCATTATGCAGTGTCTTCTTTGTCTCTTCTAGTAGTCTTTATTTTAAAGTCTATTTTGTCTGATATGAGAATTGCTACTCCAGCTTTCTTTTGGTTTCCATTTGCATGGAATATCTTTTTCCATCCCCTTACTTTCAGTCTGTATGTGTCTCTAGGTCTGAAGTGGGTCTCTTGTAGACAGCATATATATGGGTCTTGTTTTTGTATCCATTCAGCCAATCTGTGTCTTTTGGTGGGAGCATTTAGTCCATTTACATTTAAGGTAATTATCGATATGTATGTTCCTATTCCCATTTTCTTAATTGTTTTGGGTTCGTTATTGTAGGTCTTTTCCTTCTGTTGTGTTTCTTGCCTAGAGAAGTTCCTTTAGCATTTGTTGTAAAGCTGGTTTGGTGGTGCTGAACTCTCTCAGCTTTTGCTTGTCTGTAAACGTTTTAATTTCTCCATCAAATCTGAATGAGATCCTTGCTGGGTAGAGTAATCTTGGTTGCAGGTTTTTCTCCTTCATCACTTTAATTATGTCCTGCCACTCCCTTCTGGCTTGTAGAGTTTCTGCTGAGAGATCAGCTGTTATCCTGATGGGGATTCCCTTGTGTGTTGTTTGTTGTTTTTGCCTTGCTGCTTTTAATATGATTTCTTTGTGTTTAATTTTTGACAGTTTGATTAATATGTGTCTTGGCGTATTTCTCCTTGGATTTATTCTGTATGGGACTCTCTGTGCTTCCTGGACTTGATTAACTATTTCCTTTCCCATATTAGGGAAGTTTTCAATTATAATCTCTTCAAATATTTTCTCAGTCCTTTCTTTTTCTCTTCTTCTTCTGGAACCCCTATAATTCGAATGTTGGTGCGTTTAATGTTGTCCCAGAGGTCTCTGAGACTGTCCTCTGTTCTTTTCATTCTTTTTTCTTTATTTTGCTCTGCAGCAGTTATTTCCACTATTTTATCTTCCACCTCACTTATCCGTTCTTCTGCCTCAGTTATTCTGCTATTGATCCCATCTAGAGTATTTTTTATTTCATGTATTGTGTTTTTAATCGATGCTTGATTCATCTTTAGTTCTTCTAGGTCCTTGTTAACTGTTTCTTGCATTTTGTCTATTCTATTTCCAAGATATTGGATCTGGGAAATAGAATCTTGGATCATCTTTACCATCATTATTCTGAATTCTTTTTCAGGTAGACTGCCTATTACCTCTTCATTTGTTAGGTCTGGTGGGTTTTTATCTTGCTCCTTCTCCTGCTGTGTGTTTTTCTGTCTTCTCATTTTGCTTATGTTACTGTGTTTGGGGTCTCCTTTTTGCAGGCTGCAGGTTCGTAGTTCCCGTTGTTTTTGGTGTCTGTCCCCTGTGGCTAAGGTTGGTTTAGTGGGTTGTGTAGGCTTCCTGGTGGAGGGGACTAGTGCCTGTGTTCTGGTGGATGAGGCTGGATCTTGTCTTTCTGGTGGGCAGGTCCACGTCTGGTGGTGTGTTTTGGGGTGTCTGCGGACTTTTTATGATTTTAGGCCACCTCTCTGCTAATGGGTGGCGTTGTGTTCCTGTCTTGCTAGTTGTTTGGCATAGGGTGTCCAGCACTGTAGCTTGCCGGTCGTTGAGTGAAGCTGGGTGCTGGTGTTGAGATGGAGATCTCTGGAAGATTTTCGCCGTTTGATATTATGTGGAGCTGGGAGGTCTCTTGTGGACCAGTGTCCTGAAGTTGGCTCTCCCACCTCAGAGGCACAGCACTGACTCCTGGCTCATCAATTTGGGATGATTTGTTGTCTATTCATGTATTCCACAGATGCAGGGTACATCAAGTTGATTGTGGAGCTTTAATCCGCTGCTTCTGAGGCTGCTGGGAGAGGTTTCCCTTTCTCTTCTTTGTTCTCACAGCTCCTGGGTCTCAGCATTGGATTTGGCCCCGCCTCTGCGTGTAGGTCGCCGGAGGGCGTCTGTTCTTTGCTCAGACAGGACAGGGTTAAAGGAGCAGCCTCTTCGGGGACTCTGGCTCACTCAGGCCGGGCGGGAGGGAGGGGCACGGAGTGCGGGGCGAGCCTGCAGTGGCAGAGTTCGGCGTGACGTTGCACCAGCCCGAGGCGCGCCGTGCGTTCTCCCAGGGAAGCCGCCCCTGGATCCCGGGACCCCGGCAGTGGCGGGCTGCACAGGCTCCCGGAAGGGCGGTGTGGACAGTGACCTGCGCTCGCACACAGGGTTCTTGGCGGTGGCAGCAGCAGCCCCAGCGTCCCACGCCCGTCACTGGGCTCCGCACTTTCAGTCGTGACTCGCGCTCGTCTGTGGAGCCACTTTAAGCAGCGCTCTTAATCCCCTCTCCTCGCGCACCAGGAAAACAAGAGGGAAGAAAAAGTCTTTTGCCTCTTCGGCAGCTCCAGAGTTTTCCCGGACTCCCTGCCGGCTAGCTCTGGCACATTAGCCCCCTTCAGGCTGAGTTCTCGCCACAGTTTCCAGCACCGCCAGCCCTGGCGGGCGAGCAGACAAGCCTCTCGGGCGGGTGAGTGCCGCTCGGCACCGATCCTCTGTGCGGGAATCTCTCCGCTTTGCCCTACCCAGGTATGTGGGGAGTTTCTTGCCATTTGGGAGGTCTGGGGTCTTCTGCCAGCATTCAGTAGGTGTTCTGTAGGAGTTGTTCCACGTGTAGCTGTATTTCTGGTGTATCCGTGGGGAGGAAGGTGATCTCCGCGTCTTACTCTTCCGCCATCTTACCCGGAAGTCCTGCCTTTCTGGTTTTTACACATTTGTGGATGTCCCTTTTGACCGATGGGAAGTGATACTTCTTTGTAGTGCAGATTTGCATTGCCCGCTTGCTTGCTTGGCCAAAAAGGGCGTATGCGTTTTCTCCTGAATATATTCAGGAGAAAACGCATACGCCCTTTTTGGCCCAGTTCGTCATTGTCGAAGTTGTGCCCCTCTTCCTGTGCTTTAAAGGCGATTCCAACGTACTTCTTGAAATCTGTTTCCTGCTATTCTGCCTCGCTTTCAAGTCCGCCTCGTTGCCTTCCCTCAACAGATTTTTGGACGATAGTTGTCCTTTATTATTCTGCCAGTTTGTGAATTGCTGTGCCCCTGAGCTCCATTTTTCAACTCGTTTTTTGTGAGCTGTACGCAAGTCCAAAATTTTGGTTCAGGACCTATACTGGTTCCCGGTGGGTGGCTGAGACTCTGGTTAATTCTTCTTCCTGCCGGGAAATTAGAGTGACATGTGCCCGTCCAAATGCCTAACAGCTACTGTCTCATTGGTTCTCCCTTTTCCCTTCCATCCTCTGCCAAATTTGCAACCTGTGCGAACTAGGAGGTTAAACGGGTTGTCTCACAAGTTGGAAGATTGATAGTAAAGCAGTTGGAAAGTCAAACCTGAGCACCAGGAGAGGGACTACACGTTGAGTTTTAGAAACCTTTTGTATTCACAGTGTGTCCATTCTCTAGGTTTCCCGTACATGTTATAGCTGTAGTAATATTCCCTTCAACATGGAGAGATTGGACCCATGGAATGGCGGCCATGCATTTTTGCTTTAAATGGTCTGCATTTGCTCACCCAATCTGACCAAACCTCTCAGTCCCAAGTTTCCAGCCTTATGCCACATCCAGCTGTCATTGTAGATAGGGTCATTCCAGGTTTCATCAGAGACCCTGAAGGAAATGTAAAGAATTTCACTGTTTTTTGGTTTTGTTTTTGAAATTCCTTTTTATAGTGGGTTTGAGCTGAATCTCGCAACCATGTTTATGCCAGTCAAGACACACTTGATTCCCTTACAGATACATATCAATACATAGGTTTTAAGATTCTTTCTAGTCAGATCTATTCCTCTGCGGGAAATATGGGGTTTTGAGTCCCTTTCACTGAGGAAGGTGTAGGTCTTGTCTATTCCACAGTTTGTTTTAGAAATGGTACCTGTACTTATATAAAACTCTGGTTTTATTCATCACCCCACCTCTCCTATTCCCTTAAGCAGGCATAAGAGTGTTTTCTAAATGTGAGACTCTGTTCTCTTTCCTAACTCAGATCATGTGTAGCCACGCTTACAGGATCTTCATATGTGATATCTTATGATAAGTTTCTTGTTCTGTGTGACTTATTTCACTTAGAATCATCGTACCTTAATCCACTCACATTGCTGCTCCTGGTCTTATGACATTGATTTCATGGCTGAGGGATATTTCATAGTACATAAATACCACAATTTTTGGAACCATTTTTATATTACCTGGGATATTTAAGGTGTACCCAAGTTGAGGTTCTTGTAAGCAGTGCAGCCCTAAATTTGGGGGTGGCTCTGTCTTATTGATTTTCAGTTTTCCCAAGGTATATTCCCTAGACTGGAAGTGCCCTTGGCTCTGTAGCTCTGTTGTTTACTTGTTTTAGGGAACACAATGCACTCCTCCAGTGAGGCAGTTGGCAGTTTACATCCCGCCCATCAGCATAACAAGTCTCCCTGTTCTCCAGGGCCTGGCTTGCCTTTCTGGTTTTTACACATTTGTGGATGTCCCTTTTGACCGGTGGGAAGTGATACTTCTTTGTAGTGCAGATTTGCATTGCCCGCTTGCTTGCTTGGCCAAAAAGGGCGTATGCGTTTTCTCCTGAATATATTCAGGAGAAAACGCATACACCCTTTTTGGCCAAGTGCGTCATTGTCGATGTTGTACCCCTCTTCCTGTGCTTTAAAGGCTATTCCAACGTACCTCTTGAAATATGTTTCCTGCTATTCTGCCTCGCTTTCAAGTCTTCCTCGTTGCCGTCCCTCAACAGATTTTTGGACGATAGTTGTCCTTTATTACTCTCCTAGTTTGTGAATTGCTGTGCCCCTGAGCTCCATTTTTCAACTCGTTTTTTGTGAGCTGTACGCAAGTCCAAAATTATGGTTCAGGACCTATTCTGGTTCCTGGTGGGTGGCTGAGACTCTGGTTAATTCTTCTTCCTGCCGGAAAATTGGAGTGACATGTGCCCGTCCAAATGCCTAACAGCTACTCTCTCATTGGTTCTCCCTCTTCCCTTCCATCCTCTGCAAATATGGAAACGTGTGCAAACCAGGAGGTTAAAGGGGCTGTCTCTCCAATTTGGGAGATTTATAGTAAAGGAGTTGGAAAGTCAAACCGGATCACCAGGAGAGGGAATACTCGTTGAGTTTTAGAAACCTTTTGTATTCACAGTGTGTCCATTCTCTAGGTTTCCCGTACATGTTATAGCTGTAGTAATATTCCCTTCAACATGGAGAGTTGGGACCCATGGAATGGGGGCCATGCATATTTGCTTTAAAAGGTCTGCATTTGCTCACACAATCTCACCAATCCGCTCAGTCCCAAGTGTCCAGCCTTATGCCACATCCAGCTGTCATTGTAGATAGGGTGATTCCAGGTTTCATTAGAGAGCCTGAAGGAAATGGAGAGAATTTCCCTGTTTTTTGGTTTTGTATTTGAAATTCCTTTTTATAGTGGGTTTGAGCTGATTCTCGCTGCCATGTTTATGCCAGTCTAGACACACTTAATTCCCTTACAGAGACATATCAATACATAGGTTTTAAGATTCTTACTAGTCAGATCTATTCCTCTGCGGGAAATATGGGAATTTGTGTCCCTTTCACTGAGGAAGGTGTAGGTCTTCTCTATTCCAAAGTTGGTTTTAGAAATGGTACCTGTGCTTATGTCAAACTCTGGTTTTATGCATCACCCCACCTCTCCTTCCCTCTTAAGCAGGCATAAGAGTGTTTTCTAAATGTGAGACTCTGTTCTCTTTCCTAACTCAGTTCATGTGCAGCCATGTTTACAGGATCTTCATAAGTGATATCTTATGATAAGTTTCTTTTTCTGTGTGACTTATTTCACTTAGAATCATCGTACCTGAATCCACTCACTTTGCTGCTCCTGGTCTTTTGACATTGATTTCATGGCTGAGGGATATAACATCGTACATAAGTACTACAATTTTTTGAACCATTTTTATATTTCCTAGGATATTTAAGGTGTACACAAGTTGAGGTTCTTATAAGCATTGCAACCCTAAATTTGGGGGTGGCTCTGTCTTATTGATTTTCAGTTTTCCCAAGGGGTATTCCCTAGACTGGAAGTGCCCTTCGCTCTGTAGCTCTGTTGTTTACTTGTTTTAGGGAACGCAATGCACTCCTCCAGTGAGGCAGTTGGCAATTTACATCCCGCCCATCAGCATAAAAAGGCTCCCTGTTCTCCAGGGCCTGTCTTGCCTTTCTGGTTTTTACACATTTTTGGATGTCCCTTTTGACTGGTGGGAAGTGATCCTTCTATGTAGTGCAGATTTGCATTGCCCGCTTGCTTGCTTGGCCAAAAAGGGCGTATGTGTTTCCTCCTGAATATATTCAGGAGAAAACGCATACGCCCTTTTTGGCCAAGTGCGTCATTGTCGAAGTTGTGCCCCTCTTCCTGTGCTTTAAAGGCGATTCCAACGTACTTCTTGAAATCTGTTTCTTGCTATTCTGCCTCGCTTTCAAGTCCGCCTCGTTGTCTTCCCTCAACAGATTTTTGGACGATAGTTGTCCTTTATTACTCTGCCAGTTTGTGAATTGCTGTGCACCTGAGCTCCATTTTTCAACTCGTTTTTTGTGAGCTGTACGCAAGTCCAAAATTTTGGTTCAGGACCTATACTGGGTTCTGGTGGGTGGCTGAGACTCTGGTTAATTCTTGTTCCTGCCGGGAAATTATAGTGACATGTGCCCGTCCAAATGCCTAACAGCTACTCTCTCATTGGTTCTCTCTCTTCCCTTCCATCCTCTGCCAAATTGGCAACCTGTGCGAACCAGGAGGTTAAAGGTGTTGTCTCTCCAAGTTGGGAGATTGATAGTAAAGCAGTTGGAAAGTCAAACCGGAGCACCAGGAGAGGGACTACTCGCTCAGTTTTAGAAACCTTTTGTATTCACCCTGTGTCCATTCTCTAGGTTTCCCGTACATGTTATAGCTGTAGTAATATTCCCTACAACATGGAGATTTGGGACCCATGGAATGGTGGCCATGCATTTTTGCTATAAAGGGTCTGCATTTGCTCACCCTTTCTCACCAAAACTCTCAGTCCCAAGTGTCCAGCCTTATGCCACATCCAGCTGTCATTGTAGATAGGGTCATTTCAGGTTTCATCAGAGACCATGAAGGATATGTAAAGAATTTCCCTGTTTTTTGGTTTTGTTTTTGAAATTCCTTTTTATAGTGGGTTTGTGCTGATTCTCGCTGCCATGTTTATGCCAGTCTAGACACACTTGATTCCCTTACAGAGACATATCAGTACATAGGTTTTAAGATTCTTACTAGTCAGATCTATTTCTCTGCGGGAAATATGGAGTTTTGAGTCCTTTTCACTGAGGAAGGTGTAGGTTTTGTCCATTCCAAATTTGGTTATAGAAATGGTACCTGTGGTTATGTCAAACTCTGGTTTTATGCATCACCAAACCTCTCCATCCCCCTTAAGCAGGCATAAGAGTTTTTTCTATATGTGAGACTCTGTTCTCTTTCCTAACTCAGTTCATGTGTAGCCATGTTTACAGGAACTTCATAAGTGATATCTTATGATAAGTTTGTATTTCTGTGTGACTTATTTCACTTAGAATCATCGTACCTGAATCCACTCACTTTGCTGCTCCTGGTCTTATGACATTGATTTCATTACTTTGGGATATTCCATCGTACATATGTACCACAATTTTTGGAACCATTTTTATATTTCCTGGGATATTTAAGGTGTACCCAAGTTGAGGTTCTTGTAAGCAGTGCAGCCCTAAATTTGGGGGTAGCTCTGTCTTATTGATTTTCAGTTTTCCCAAGGTATATTCCCTAGACAGGAAGTGCCCTTGGCTCTGTAGCTCTGTTGTTTACTTGTTTTATGGAACGCAATGCACTCCTCCAGTGAGGCAGTTGGCAATTTACATCCCGCCCATCAGCATAACAAGGCTCCCTGTTCTCCAGGGCCTGTCTTGCCTTTTTGGTTTTTACATATTTTGTGTATGTCCCTTGTGACCGGTGGGAAGTGATGTTTCTTTGTAGTGCAGATTTGCATTGCCCGCTTGCTTGCTTGGCCAAAAAGGGCGTATGCGTATTCAGGAGAAAACGCATACTCCCTTTTTGGCCAAGGGCGTCATTGTCGAAGTTGTGCCCCTCTTCCTATGCTTTAAAGGCGATTCCAACGTACCTCTTGAAATCTGTTTCCTGCTATTCTGCCTCGCTTTCAAGTCCGCCACGTAGCCTTCCCTCGAAAGATTTTTGGACGATAGTTGTCCTTTATTACTCTGCCAGTTTGTGAATTGCTGTGCCCCTGAGCTCCATTTTTCAACTCGTATTTTGTGAGCTGCACGCAAGTCCAAAATTTTGGTTCAGGACCAATACTGGTTCACGGTGGGTGGCTGAGACTCTGGTTAATTCTTCTTCCTGCCGGGAAATTAGAGTGACATGTGCCCGTCCAAATGCCTAACAGCTACTCTCTCATTGGTTCTCCCTCTTCCCTTCCATCCTCTGCCAAATTGGCAATCTGTGCAAACCAGGAGGTTAAAGGGGTTGTCTCCTCAAGTTGGGAGATTGATAGTAAAGCAGTTGGATAGTCAAACCGGATCACCAGGAGAGGGACTACTTGTTGAGTTTTAGAAACCTTTTGTATTCACAGTGTGTCCATTCTCTAGGTTTCCAATACATGTTATAGCTGTAGTAATATTCCCTTCAACCTGGAGAGTTGGGACCCATGGAATGGGGGCCATGCATTTTTGCTTTAAAGTGTCTGAATTTGCTCACACAATCTCACCAATCCTCTCAGTCCCAAGTGTCCAGCCTTATACCACATCCAGCTGACATTGTAGATAGGGTCATTCCAGGTTTCATGAGAAACCCTAAAGGAAATGTAAAGAATTTCCCTGTTTTTTGGTTTTGTTTTTGAAATTCCTTTTTATAGTTGGTTTGAGCTGATTATCACTGTCATGTTTATGCCAGTCTAGACACACTTGATTCCCTTACAGAGACATATCAATACATAGGTTTTAAGTTTCTTAGTAGTCAAATTTATTCCTCTGAGGGAAATATGGGGTTTTGAGTCCCTTTCACTGAGGAAGGTGTAGGTCTTGTCTATTCCAAAGTTGGTTTTAGAAATGGTACATGTGCTTATGTCAAACTCTGGTTTTATGCATAACCCATCTCTCCTTCCCCCTTAAGCAGGCATAACAGTGTTTTCTAAATGTGAGACTCTGTTCTGTTTCCTAACTCAGTTCATGTGTAGCCATGTTTACAGGATCTTCATAAGTGATATCTTATGATAAGTTTCTTTTTCTGTGTGACTTATTTCACTTAGAATCATCGTACCTGAATCCACTCACTTTGCTGCTCCTGGTGTTATGACATTGATTTCATGGCTGAGGGATATTCCATCGTACATAAATACCACCGTTTTTTGAACCATTTTTATATTCCCTGGTATATTTAAGGTGTACCCAAGTTGATGTTCTTGTAAGCCGTGCAGCCCTAAATTTGGGGGTGGCTCTGTCTTATTGATTTTCAGTTTTCCCAAGGTATATTCCCTAGACTGGAAGTGCCCTTGGCTCTGTAGCTCTGTTGTTTTCTTGTTTTAGGTAACGCAATGCACTCCTCCATTGAGGCAGTTGGCAATTTACATCCCGCGCATCAGCATAACAAGGCTCTTTGTTCTCCAGGGCCTGTCTTGCCTTTCTGGTTTTTCCACATTTTGTGGATGTCCCTTTTGACCAGTGGGAAGTGATACTTCTTTGTAATGCAGATTTGCTTTGCCCGCTTGCTTGCTTGTACAAAAATGGCTTATGCGTTTTTTCGTGAATATATTCAGGAGAAAACACATATGCCCTTTTTGGCCAAGTGCGTCATTGTCGAAGTTGTGGCCCTCTTCCTGTGCTTTAAAGGCGATTCCAACGTACCTCTTGAAATCTGTTTCCTGCTATTCTGCCTCGCATTCAAGTCCGCCTTGTTGCCTTCCCTCAACAGATTTTTGGACGATAGTTGTCCTTTATTACTCTGCCAGTTTGTGAATTGCTGTGCCCCAGAGCTCCATTTTTCAACTCGTATTTTATGAGCTGTACGCAAGTCCAAAATTTTGGTTCAGGACCTATACTGGGTTCCGGTGGGTGGCTGAGACTCTGGTTAATTCTTCTTCCTGCCGGGAAATTAGAGTCACATGTGCCCGTCCAAATGCCTAACAGCTACTCTCTCATTGGTTCTCCCTCTTCCCTTCCATCCTCTGCCAAATTGGTAACCTGTGCGAACCAGGAGGTTAAAGGGGCTGTCTCTCCAATTTGGGATATTGATATTAAAGCAGTTGGAAAGTCAAACCGGATCACCAGGAGAGGGAATACTCGTTGAGTTTTAGAAACCTTTTGTATTCACAGTGTGTCCATTCTCTAGGTTTCCCGTACATGTTATAGCTGTAGTAATATTCCCTTTAACATGGAGAGTTGGGACACATGGAATGGGGGCCATGCATATTTGCTTTAAAAGGTCTTCATTTGCTCACCCAATCTCACCAATCCGCTCAGTCCCAAGTGTCCAGCCTTATGCCACATCCAGCTGTCATTGTAGATAGGGTGATTCCAGGTTTTATTAGAGAGCCTGAAGGAAATGTAAAGAATTTCCCTGTTTTTTGATTTTGTATTTGAAATTCCTTTTTATACTGGGTTTGAGCTGATTCTCGCTGCCATGTTTATTCCAGTCTAGACACACTTAATTCCCTTACAGAGACATATCAATACATAGGTTTTAAGATCCTTACTAGTCAGATCTATTCCTCTGCGGGAAATATGGGGTTTTGTGTCCCTTTCACTGAAGAAGTTGTAGGTCTTGTCTATTCCAAAGTTGGTTTTAGAAATGGTACCTGTGCTTATGTCAAACTCTGGTTTTATGCATCACCCCACCTCTCCTTCCCCCTTAAGCAGGCATAAGAGTGTTTTCTAAATGTGAGACTCTGTTCTCTTTCCTAACTCAGTTCATGTGCAGCCATGTTTACAGGATCTTCATAAGTGATATCTTATGATAAGTTTCTTTTCCTGTGTGACTTATTTCTCTTAGAATCATCGTACCTGAATCCACTCACTTTGCTGATCCTGGTCTTTTGACATTGATTTCATGGCTGAGGGATATAACGTCGTACATAAGTACTACAATTATTTGAACCATTTTTATATTTCCTAGGATATTTAAGGTGTACACAAGTTGAGGTTCTTATAAGCAGTGCAGCCCTAAATTTGGGGGTGGCTCTGTCTTATTCATTTTCAGTTTTCCCAAGGTATATTCCCTAGACTGGAAGTGCCCTTCGCTCTGTAGCTCTGTTGTTTACATTTTTTAGGGAACGCAATGCACTCCTCCAGTGAGGCAGTTGGCAATTTACATCCCGCCCATCAGCATAAAAAGGCTCCCTGTTCTCCAGGGCCTCTCTTCCCTTTCTGGTTTTTACACATTTTGTGTATGTCCCGTTTGACCGGTGGGAAGTGATACTACTTTGTAGTGCAGATTTGCATTGCCCGCTTGCTTGCTTGGCCAAAAAGGGCGTATGCATGTTCTCCTGAATATATTCTGGAGAAAACGCATACGCCCTTTTTGGCCAAGTGCCTCATTGTCGAAGTTGTGCCGCTCTTCCTGTGCTTTAAAGGCGATTCCAACGTACCTCTTGAAATCTTGATATTCTGCCTCGCTTTCAAGTCCGCCTAGTTGCCTTCCCTCAACAGATTTTTGGACGATAGTTGTCCTTTAATACTCTGCCAGTTTGTGAATTGCTGTGCCCCTGAGCTCCCTTTTTCAACTCGTTTTTTGTGAGCTGAACACAAGTCCAAAATTTTGGTTCGGGACCTATACTGGTTCCTGGTGGGTGGCTGAGACTTTGGTTAATTCTTCTTCCTGCCGGGAAATTAGAGTGACATGTGCCCGTCCAAATGCCTAACAGCTACTCTCTCATTGGTTCTCCCTCTTCCCTTCCATCCTCTGCAAAATTGGCAAAATGTGCGAACCAGGAGGTTAAAGGGGTTGTCTCCTCAAGTTGGGAGATTGATAGTAAAGCAGTTGGAAAGTCAAAGCGGAGCACCAGGAGAGGGTCTACTCGTTGAGTTTTAGAAACCTTTTGTATTCACAGTGTGTCCATTCGCTAGGTTTACCGTACATGTTATAGCTGTAGTTATATTCCCTTCAACCTGGAGAGTTGGGACCCATGGAATGGGGGCCATGCATTTTTGCTTTAAACGGTCTGCATTTGCTCACCCAATCTCACCAAACCTCTCAGTCCAAAGTGTCCAGCCTTATGCCACATCCAGCTGTCATTGTAGATAGGGTCATTCCAGGTTTCATCAAAGACACTGGAGGAAATGTAAAGAATTTCCCTGTTTTTTGGGGTTTTTTTTGAAATTCCTTTTTATAGTGGGTTTGAGCTGATTCTCGCTCCCATGTTTATGCCAGTCTAGACACACTTGATTCCCTTACAGAGACATATCAATACATAGGTTTTAAGATTCTTACTAGTCAGATCTATTCCTCTGTGGGAAATATGGGGTTTTGAGTCCCTTTCACTGAGGAAGGTGTAGGTCTTTTCTATTCCACAGTTGGTTTTAGAAAAGATTCCTGTGCTTATATCAAACACTGGTTTTATGCATCACACCACCTCTCCTTTCCCATTAAGCAGGTATAAGAGTGTTTTCTAAATGTGAGACTCTGTTCTCTTTCCTAACTCAGTTCATGTGTAGCCATGTTTACAGGATCTTCATAAGTGATATCTTATGATAAGTTTCTTTTTCTGTGTGACTTATTTCACTTAGAATCATCGTATCTGAATCCACTCACTTTGAGGCTCCTGGCCTTATGACATTTATTTCATGGCTGAGGCATATTCCATCGTACATAAAAACCACAGTTTTTGGAACCATTTTTATATTTCCTGGGATATTTAATGTGTACCCAAGTTGAGGTTCTTGTAAGCAGTGCAGCCCTAAATTTGGGGGTGGCTGTGTCTTATTGATTTTCAGTTTTCCCAAGGTATACTCCCTAGACTGGAAGTGCCCTTGGCTCTGTAGCTCTGTTGTTTACTTGTTTTAGGGAACGCAATGCACTCCTCCAGTGAGGCAGTTGGCAATTTACATCCCGCCCATCAGCATAACAAGGCTCCCTGTTCTCCAGGGCCTGTCTTGCCTTTCTGGTTTTTACACATGTTGTGGATGTCCCTTTTGACCGGTGGGAAATGATACTTCTTTGTAGTGCAGATTTGCATTGCCCGCTTTCTTGCTTGGCCAAAAAGGGCGTATGCGTTTTCTCCTGAATAAATTCAGGAGAAAACGCATACACACTTTTTGGCCCAGTGCGTCATTGTCGAAGTTGTGCCATTCTTCCCGTGCTTTAAAGGCGATTCCAACATACCTCTTGAAATCTGTTTCCTGCTATTCTGCCTCGCTTTCAAGTTCGCCTCGTTGCCTGCCCTCAACACATTTTTGGATGATAGTTGTCCTTTATTACTCTGCCAGGTTGTGAATTGCTGTGCCCCTGAGCTCCGTTTTTCAACTCGTTTTTTGTCAGCTGTACGCAAGTCCAGAATTTTGGTTCAGGACCTATACTGGATCCCGGTGGGTGGCTGAAACTCTGGATAATTCTTCTTCCTGCCAGGAAATTAGAGTGACATGTGCCCTTCCAAATGCCTAACAGCTACTCTCTCATTGGTTCTCCCTCTTCCCTTCCATCCTCTGCCAAATTGGCAACCTGTGCGAACCAGGAGGTTAAATGGGTTGTCTCTCCAAGTTAGGAGATTGATAGTAAAGCAGTTGGAAAGTCAAACCGGAGCACAAGGAGAGGGACTGCACGTTGAGGTTTAGCAATCTTTTGTATTCACAGTGTGTCGATTCTCTAGGTTTCCTGTACATGTTATAGCTGTAGTAATATTCTCTTCAACCTGGAGAGTTGGGACCCATGGAATGGGGGCCATGCATTTTTGCTTTAAAGGGTCTGCATTTGCTCACCCAATCTCACCAAACCTCTCAGTCCCATGTGTCCAGCCTTATGCCACATCCAGCTGTCATTGTAGATAGCGTCATTCCAGGTTTCATCGGAGTCCCTGAAGGTAATGTAAAGAATTTCCCTTTTTTTGGTTTTGTTTTTGAAATTCCTTTTTATAGTGGGTTTGAGCTGATTCTCGCTGCCATGTTTATGCCAGTCTAGACACACTTGTTTCCCTTACAGAGACATATCAATACATAGGTTTTAAGATTCTTACTAGTCAGATCTATTCCTCTGCGGGAAATATGGGGTTTTGAGTCCCTTTCACTGAGGAAGGTGTAGGTCTTCTCTATTCCACAGTTGGTTTTAGAAATGGTACCTGTGCTTATATCAAACTCTGGTTTTATGCATCACCCCACCTCTCCTTTCCCCTTAAGCAGGCATAAGAGTGTTTTCTAAATGTGAGACTCTGTTCTCTTTCCTAACTCAGTTCATGTGTAGCCATGTTTACAGGATATTCATAAGTGATATCTTATGATAAGTCTCTTTTTCTGTGTGACTTATTTCACTTAGAATCATCGTATCTGAATTCACTCACTTTGCTGCTCCTGGCCTTATGACATTGATTTCATGGCTGAGGGATATTCCATCGTACATAAATACCACAGTTTTTTGATCCATTTTTATATTTCCTGGGATATTTATGGTGTACTCAAGTTGAGGTTCTTGTAAGCAGTGCAGCCCTAAGTTTGGGGGTGGCTCTGACTTATTGATTTTCAGTTTTCCCAAGGTATATTCCATAGACTGGAAGTGCCCTTGGCTCTGTAGCTCTGTTGTTTACTTGTTTTAGGGAACGCAATGCACTCCTCCAGTGAGGCAGTTGGCAGTTTACATCCCGCCCATCAGCATAACAAGGCTCCCTGTTCTCCAGGGCCTGTCTTGCCTTTCTGGTTTTTATACATATTGTGGATGTCCCTTTTGACCGGTGGGAAGTGATACTTCTTTGTAGTGCAGATTTGCATTGCCCGCTTTCTTGCTTGGCCAAAAATGGCGTATGTGTTTTCTCCTGTATATATTCCGGAGAAAACGCATACGCCCTTTTTGGCGAAGTGCGTCATTGTCGAAGTTGTGCCCCTTTTCCTGTGCTTTAAAGGCGATTCCAACGTACCTCTTGAAATCTGTTTCCTGCTATTCTGTCTCGCTTTCAAGTCCGCCTCGCTGCCTTCCCTCAACAGATTTTTGGACGATAGTTGTCCTTTATTACTCTGCCAGTTTGTGAATTGCTGTGCCCCTGAGCTCCATTTTTCAAGTCGTTTTTTGTGAGCTGTACGCAAGTCCAAAATTTTGCTTCAGGACATATACTGGTTCCCTGTGGGTGGCTGAGACTCTGGTTAATTCTTCTTCCTGCCGGGAAATTAGAGTGACATGTGCCCGTCCCAATGCCTAACATCTATTCTCTCATTGGTTCTACCTCTTGCCTTCCATCTTCTGCAAAATTGGCAAAATGTGCGAACCAGGAGCTTAAAGGGGCTGTGTCTCCAATTTGGGAGATTGATAGTAAAGCAGTTGGAAAGTCAAACCGGAGCACCAGGAGAGGGACTATTCATTGAGTTTTAGAAACATTTTGTATTCACAGTGTGTCCATTCTCTTGGTTTCCCATACATGTTATAGCTGTAGTAATATTCCCTTCAACATGGAGAGTTGGGAGCCATGGAATGGGGGCCATGCATTTTGGCTTTAAATGGTCTGCATTTGCTCACCCAATCTCACCAATCCTCTCAGTCCCAAGTGTCCTGCCTTATACCACTTCCAGCTGTCATTGTAGATAGGGTCATTCCAGGTTTCATCAGAGACCCTGAAGGAATTGTAAAGAATTTCCCTGTTTTTTTGTTTTGTTTTTGAAATTCCTTTTTATGCTGGGTTTGCGCTGATTCTCGCTGCCATGTTTATGCCAGTCTAGACACACTTAATTCCCTTACATAGACATATCAATACATAGGGTTTAAGTTTTTTACTAGTCAGATCTATTCCTCTGCGGGAAATATGGGGTTTTGAGTCCCTTTCACTGAGGAAGGTGTAGGTCTTTTCTATTCCAAAGTTGGTTATAGAAATGGTACCCGTGCTTATGTCAAACTCTGGTTTTATGCATCACCCCACCTCTCCTTCCCCCTTAAGCAGGCATAAGAGTGTTTTCTAAATGTGAGACTCTGTTCTCTTTCCTAACTCAGATCATGTGTAGCCACGCTTACAGGATCTTCATATGTGATATCTTATGATAAGTTTCTTGTTCTGTGTGACTTATTTCACTTAAAATCATCGTACCTTAATCCACTCACATTGCTGCTCCTGGTCTTATGACATTGATTTCATGGCTGAGGGATATTTCATTGTACATAAATACCACAGTTATTTGAACCATTTTTATATTTCCTGGGATATTTAAGGTGTACCCAAGTTGAGGTTCTTGTAAGCAGTGCAGCCCTAAATTTGGGGTTGGCTCTGTCTTATTGATTTTCAGTTTTCCCAAGGTATATTCCCTAGACTGGAAGTGCCCTTGGCTCTGTAGCTCTGTTGTTTACTTGTTTTAGGGAACGCAATGCACTCCTCCAGTGAGGCAGTTGGCAATTTACATCCCGCCCATCAGCATAACAAGGCTCCCTGTTCTCCAGGGCCTGTCTTGCCTTTCTGATTTTTACACATTTGTGGATGTCCCTTTTGACCGGTGGGAAGTGATACATCTTTGTAGTGCAGATTTGCATTGCCCGCTTGCTTGCTTGGCCAAAAAGGGCGTATGCGTTTTCTCCTGAATATATTTAGGAGAAAACGCATACACCCTTTTTGGCCAAGTGCGTCATTGTGGATGTTGTACCCCTCTTCCTGTGCTTTAAAGGCTATTCCAACGTACCTCTTGAAATATGTTTCCTGCTATTCTGCCTCGCTTTCAAGTCTGCCTCGTTGCCGTCCCTCAACAGATTTTTGGACGATAGTTGTCCTTTATTACTCTCCTAGTTTGTAAATTGCTGTGCCCCTGAGCTCCATTTTTCAACTCGTTTTTTGTGAGCTGTACGCAAGTCCAAAATTTTGGTTCAGGACCTATTCTGGTTCCTGGTGGGTGGCTGAGACTCTGGTTAATTCTTCTTCCTGCCGGGAAATTGGAGTGACATGTGCCCGTCCAAATGCCTAACAGCTACTCTCTCATTGGTTCTCCCTCTTCCCTTCCATCCTCTGCAAATATTGAAACCTGTGCGAACCAGGAGGATAAAGGGGCTGTCTCTCCAATTTGGGAGATTTATAGTAAAGCAGTTGAAAAGTCAAACCGGATCACCAGGAGAGGGAATACTCGTTGAGTTTTAGAAACCTTTTGTATTCACAGTGTGTCCATTCTCTAGGTTTCCCGTACATGTTATAGCTGTAGTAATATTCCCTTCAACATGGAGAGTTGGGACCCATGGAATGGGGGCCATGCATATTTGCTTTAAAAGGTCTTCATTTGCTCACCCAATCTCACCAATCCGCTCAGTCCCAAGTGTCCAGCCTTATCCCACATCCAGCTGTCATTGTAGATAGAGTGATTCCAGGTATCATTAGAGAGCCTGAAGGAAATGTAGAGAATTTCCCTGTTTTTTGGTTTTGTTTTTAAAATTCCCTTTTATAGTGGGTTTGAGCTGATTCTCACTGCCATGTTTATGCCACTCTAGACACTCTTGATTGCCTTACAGAGACATATCAATACATAGGTTTTAAGATACTTACTAGTCAGATCCATTCCTCTGCGGGAAATATGGGGTTTTGAGTCCCTTTCACTGAGGAAGGTGTAGGTCTTGTCTATTCCACAGTTGGTTTTAGAAATAGTACTTGTGCTTATATCAAACTCAGGTTTTATGCATCACCCCACCTCTCCTTTCCCCTTAAGCAGGCATAAGAGTGTTTTCTAAATGTGAGACTCTGTTCTCTTTCCTAACTCAGTTCATGTGAAGCCATGTTTACAGGATCTTCATAAGTGATATCTTATGATAAGTTTCTTTATCTGTGTGACTTATTTCACTTAGAAACATCGTACATGAATCCACTCACTTTGCTGCTCCTGGTCTTATGACATTGATTTCATGGCTGTGGGATATTCCATTGTACATAAATACCACAGTTTTTTGAACCATTTTTTATTTCCTGGGATATTTAAGGTGTACCCAAGTTGAGGTTCTTGTAAACAGTGCAGCCCTAAATTTGGGTGTGGCTCTGTCTTATTGATTTTCAGTATTCCGAAGGTATATTCCCTAGACTGGAAGTGCCCTTGGCTCTGTAGCTCTGTTGTTTACTTGTTTTAGGGAACGCAATGCACTCCTCCAGTGAGGCAGTTGGCAATTTACATCCCGGCCATCAGCATAACAATGTTCCCGGTTCTCCAGGGCCTGCCTTGCCTTTCTGGTTTTTACACAATTTGTTGACGACCCTTTTGAACGGTGGAAAGTGCTACTTCTTTGTAGTGCAGATTTGCATTGCCCGTTTGCTTGCTTGGCCAAAAAGGGCATATGCGTTTTCTCCTGAATATATTGAGGAGAAAACGCATACGCTCTTTTTGGCCAAGTGTGTCATTGACGAAGTTGTGCCCCTCTTCCTATGCTTTAAAGGCGATTCCAATGTACCTCTTGAAATCTGTTTCCTGCTATTCTTCCTCGCTATCAAGTCCGCCTCGTTGCCTTCCCTCAACAGATTTTTGGACGATAGTTGTCCTTTATTACTCTGCCATTTTGTGAATTGCTAGGCCCTTGAGCTCCATTTATCAACTCGTTTTTGTGAGCTGTACGCAAGTCCAAAATTTTTGTTCAGGACCTATACTGGTTCCCGGTGGGTGGCTGAGACTCTGGTTAATTCTTCTTCCTGCCGGGTAATTAGAGTGACATGTGCCCGTCCAAATGCCTAACAGCTACTCTCTCATTGGTTCTCACTCTTCCCTTCCATCCTTTTGCAAATTGGCAACCTGTGCGAACCAGGAGGTTAAAGGGTTTGTCTCTCCAAGTTGGGAGATTGATAGTAAGCAGTTGGAAAGTCAAACCACAGCACCAGGAGAGGGACTACTCGTTGAGTTTTAGAAACCTTTTGTATTAAAAGTGTGTCCATTCTGTAGGTTTCCCGTACATGTTATAGCTGTAGTAATATTCCCTTCAACATGGAGATTTGGGACCAATGGAATGGGGGCCATGCATTTTTGCTTTAAAGGGTCTGCATTTGCTCACCCAGTCTCACCAATCCTCTCAGTCTCATGTGTCCAGCCTTATGCCACATCCAGCTGTCATTGTAGATAGCGTCTTTCCAGGTTTCATCAGAGACCCTGAAGGAAATGTAAAGAATTTCCCTGTTTTTTGGTTTTGTTTTTGAAATTCCTTCTTATAGTGGGTTTGAGCTGATTCTCGCTGCCATGTTTATGCCAGTCTACACACTTGATTCCCTTACGGAGACATATCAAGACATAAGTTTTTGGATTGTTACTAGTCAGATCTATTCCTCTGCGGGAAATATGGCGTTTTTAATCCCTTTCACTGAGGAAGGTGTAAGTCTTGTCTATTCCACAGTTGGTTTTAGAAATAGTACTTGTGCTTATATCAAACTCTGGTTTTATGCATCACCCCACCTCTCCTCCCCCCTTAAGCAGGCATAACAGTGTTTTCTAAATGTGAGACTCTGTTCTCTTTCTTAACTCAGTTCATGTGTAGCCATGTTTACATGATCTTCCTTAGTGATATCTTATGATAAGTTTCTTTTTCTGTGTGACTTATTTCTCTTAGAATCATCGTACCTGAATCCACTCACTTTGCTGCTCCTGATCTTATGACATTGATTTCATGGCTGAGGGATATTCCGTCATATATAAGTACCACAATTTTTTGAACCATTTTTATATTTCCTGGGATATTTAAGGTGTACCCAAGTTGAGGTTCTTGTAAGCAGTGCAGCCCTAAATTTGGGGGTAGCTCTGTCTTATTGATTTTCAGTTTTCCCATGGTATATTCCCTAGACGGGAAGTGCCCTGGGCTCTCTAGATCTGTTGTTTACTTGTTTTAGGGAACACAATGCACTCCTCCAGTGAGGCAGTTTGCAATTTACAACCCACCCATCAGCATAACAAGGCTCCCTGTTCTCCAGTTCTTCTCTTGCCTTTCTGGTTTTTACACATTTTGTGGATATCCCTTTTGACCGGTGGGAAGTGATACTTCTTTGTAGTGCAGATTTGCATTGCCCGCTTGCTGGCTTGGCCAAAAAGGACGTATGCGTTTTCTCATGAATATATTCAGGAGAAAACGCATACGCCCTTCTTGGCCAAGTGCATCATTGTCGAAGTTGTGCCCCACTTCCTGTGCTTTAAAGGCGATTCCAACGTACCTCTTGAAATCTGTTTGTTGCTATTCTGCCTCGGTTTCAAGTCCGCCTCGTTCCCTTCCCTCAACAGATTTTTGGACGATAGTTGTCCTTTATTACTCTGCCAGTTTGTGAATTGCTGAGCCCCTGAGCTCCATTTTTCAACTCGTTCTTTGTGTGCTGAACGCAAGTCCAAAATTTTGGTTCAGGACCTATAATGGTTCCCGTTGTGTGGCTGAGACTTTGGTTAATTCTTCTTCCTGCCGGGAAATTAGAGTGACATGTGCCCGTCCAAATGCCTGACAGCTAGTCTCTCATTGGTTCTCCCTCTTCCCTTCCATCCTCTGCCAAATTAGCATCCTGTGCGAACCAGGAGCTTAAAGGGGCTGTGTCTCCAAGTTGGGAGATTGATAGTAAAGCAGTTGGAAAGTCAAACCGGAGCACCAGGAGAGTGACTATTCGTTGAATTATAGAAACCTTTTGTATTCACAATGTGTCCATTCTCTAGGTTTGCCGTACATGTTATAGCTGTAGTAATATTCCCTTCAACCTGGAGAGTTGGGACCCATGGAATGGGGGCCATGCATTATTGCTTTAAAGGTTCTGAATTTGCTCACCCAATCTCACCAATCCTCTCAGTCCCAAGTGTCCAGGCTTATGCAACATCCAGCTGTCATTGTAGATAGGGTCATTCCAGGTTTCATCAGAAACCCTGAAGGAATTGTAAAGAATTTCCCGGTTTTTTGGTTTTGTTTTTGAAATTCCTTTTTATAGTGGGTTTGAGCTGATTCTCGCTGCCATCTTTATGCCGGTCTAGACACACTTGATTCCCTAATGGAGACCTATCAATACATAGGTTTTAATATTCTTACTAGTCAGATCTATTCCTCGGCGGGAAATATGGGGTTTTGAGTCCCTTTCACTGAGAAAGATGTAGGTCTTTTCTATTCCACAGGTGGTTTTAGAAACGGTACCTGTGCTTATATCAAACTCTGGTTTTATGCATCACCCAACCTCTCCTTTCCCCTTAAGCAGGCATAAGATTGTATTCTTAATGTGAGACTCTTTTCTCTTTCCTAAATCAGTTCATGTGTAGCCATGTGTACAGGATCTTCCTAACTGATATCTTATGATAAGTTTCTTTTTCTGTGTGACTTATTTCACTTAGTATCATCGTACCTGAATCCACTCACTTTGCTGCTCCTGGTCTTATGACATTGATTTCATGGCTGAGGGATATTCCATCGTATATAAGTACCACAATTTTCTGAACCATTTTTATATTTCCTGGGTTATTTAAGGTGTACCCAAGTTGAGTTTCTTGTAAGCAATGCAGCCCTAAATTTGGGGTGGCTCTGTCTTATTGATTTTCAGTTTTCCCAAGGTATATTCCCTAGACAGGAAATGCCATTTGCTCTGTAGCTCTGCTGTTTACTTGTTTTAGGGAACACAATGCACTCCTCCAGTGAGGCAGTTGGCAATTTACATCCCGCCCATCAGCATAACAAGGCTCCCTGTTCTCCAGGGCCTGTCTTGCCTTACTGGTTTTTCCACATTTTGTGGATGTCCCTATTGACCGGTGGGAAGTGATACTTCTTTGTATTGCAGATTTGCATTGCCTGCTTCCTTGCTTGGCCGAAAAGGACGTATGTGTTTTCTCCTGAATATAATCAGGAGAAAACGCATACGCCCTTTTTGGCCAAGTGCATCATTGTCGATATTGTGCCCCTCTTCCTGTGCTTTAAAGGCAATTCCAACGTACTCTTGAAATCTGTTTCCTGCTATTCTGCCTTGCTTTCAAATCCGCCTCGTTGCCTTCCCTCAACAGAATTTTGGACGATAGTTGTCCTTTATTACTCTGCCAGTTTGTTAATTGCTGTGCCCCTGAGCTCCATTTTTCAACTCGTTTTTTGTGAGCTGTCCGCAAGTCCAAAATTTTGGTTCAGGACCTATACTGGTTCCCGGTGGGTGGCTGAGACTCTGGTTAATTCTTCTTCCTGCCGGGAAATTAGAGTGACATGTGCCCGTCCAAATGCCTAACAGCTAGAGTCTCATTGGTTCTCCCTCTTCCCTTCCATCCTCTGCCAAATTGGCAACCTGTGCGAACCAGGACCTTAAAGGGGCTGTGTCTTCAAGTTGTGAGATAGATAGTAAAGCAGTTGGAAAGTCAAACCGGAGCACCAGGAGTGGGACTATTCGTTGAATTTTAGAAACCATTTGTATTCACAGTGTGTCCATTCTCTAGGTTTCCCGTATATGTTATAGCTGTAGTAATATTCCCTTCGACCTGGGGAGTTGGGACCCACGGAATGGGGGCCATGCATTATTGCTTTAAAGTTTCTGCATTTGCTCACCCAATCATACCAATCCTCTCAGTCCCAAGTGTCCAGCCTTATGCCACATCCAGCTATCATTGTAGATAGGGTCATTCCAGGTTTCATCAGAGACCCTGAAGGAATTTTAAATAATTTCCGGGTTTGTTGTTTTTGTTTTTGAAATTCATTTTTATAGTGGGTTTGAGCTGATTCTCGCTGCCATGTTTATGCCAGTCTAGACACACTTGATTCCCTAACGGAGACATATCAATACATAGGTTTTAAGATTCTTACTAGTCAGATCTATTCCTCTGCGGGAAATATTGGGTTTTGAGTCCCTTTCACTGAGGAAGGTCTAGGTCTTTTCTATTCCACAGTTGGTTTTAGAAACCGTACCTGTGCTTATATTAAACTCTTGTTTTATGCATCTCCCCACCTCTCCTTCCCCCTTAAGCAGGCATAAGAGTGTTTTCTAAATGTGAGACTCTGTTCTCTTTCTTAACTCAGTTCATGGGTAGCCATGTTTACAGGATGTTCATAAGTGATATCTTATGATAAGTTTCTTTTTCTGTGTGACTTCACTTAGAATCATCGTACCTGAGTCCACTCACTTTGCTTCTCCTGGTCTTATGACCTTGATTTCATGGCTGAGGGATATTACATCGTACATAAGTACCACAAATTTTTGAACCATTTTTATATTTCCTGGGATATTTAAGGTGTACCCAAGTTGAGGTTCTTGTAAGCAGTGCAGCCATAAATTTGGGGGTGGCTCTCTCTTATTGATATTCAGTTTTCCCAAGGTATATTCCCTAGACTGGACGTGCCCTTGGCTCTGTAGCTCTGTTGTTTACGTGTTTTAGGGAACACAATACACTCCTCCAGTGAGGCAGTTGGCTATTTACATCCCGCCCATCAGCATAACAAGGCTTCCTGTTCTCCAGCTCCTGTCTTGCCTTTCTGGTTTTTCCACATTTTTTGGATGTCCCTTTTGACTGGTGGGAAGTGATACTTCTCTGTAGTGCAGATTTGCATTGCCCGCTTGCTTGCTTGGCCAAAGGGCGTATGCGTTTTCTACTGAATATATTCAGCAGAAAACGCATACATCCTTTTTGGCCAAGTGCGTCATTGTCGAGGTTGTAAGCCTCTTACTGTGCTTTAAAGGCGATTCCAACAAACCTCTTGATATCTGTTTCCTGCTATTCTGCCTCGGTTTCAAGTCCGCCTCGTTGCCTTCCCTCAACAGATTTTTGGATGAGAGTTTTCCTTTATTACTCTGCCAGTTTGTGAATTGCTGCGCCCCTGAGCTCCATTTGGCAACTCGTTTTTTGTGAGCTTTACGCAAGTCCAAAATTTTGGTTCATTACCTATACTTGTTCCCGGTGGGTGGCTGAGAATTTGGTTAATTATTCTTCCTGCCGGGAAATTAGAGTGACATGTGCCCGTTCAAATTCCTAACAGCTACTCTCTCACTGGTTCTCCCTCTTCCCTTCCATCCTCTGCCAAATTGGCAACCTGTGCGAACCAGGAGCTTAAAGGGTCTGTCTCTCCAAGTTGGGAGTTTGATAGTAAAGCAGTTGGAAAGTCAAGCCTGAGCACAAGGAGAGGGACTATTCGTTGAGTTTTAGAAACCTTTTGTATTCACAGTGTGTCCATTCTCTAGGTTTCCCGTACATGTTATAGCTGTAGTAATATTCCCTTCATCCTGGAGAGTTGGGACCCATGGAGTGGGGTCCATGCATTTTTGCTTTAAAGGGTCTGCATTTGCTCCCCCAATCTCACCAATCCTCTCAGTCCCAAGTGTCCAGCCTTATGCCACATCCAGCTGTCACTGTAGATAGGGTCATTCCAGGTATCATCAGAGACCCTGAAGAAATTGTAAAGAATTTACCTGTTTTTTGGTTTTGTTTTTGAAATTCATTTTTATAGTGGGTTTGAGCTGATTCTCGCTGCCATGTTTATGACAGTCTAGAAACACATGATTCCCTTACGGATACATATCAATACATAGGTTTTAAGATTCTTACTAGTCAGATATATTCCTCTGCGTGGAATATGGGGCTTTGAGTCCCTTTCACTGAGGAAGGTGTAGGTCTTATCTATTCCACAGTTGGTTTTAGAAACGGTACCAGTACTTATATCAAACTCTGGATTTATGCAACACCCCACCTCACCTTTCCCCTTAAGCAAGCATAACAGTGTTTTCTAAATGTGAGACTCTGTTCTCTTTCTTAACTGATTTCATGTGTAGCCATGTTTACAGGATCTTCATTAATGATATCTTATGATAACTTTCTTTTTCTGTGTGACTTATTTCACTTAGAATCATCGTACCTGATTCCACTCACTTTGCTGCTCCTGGTTTTATGGCATTGATTTCATGGCTGAGGGATATTCCATCATACGTAAGTACCACAATCTTTTAAACCATTTTTTATATTTCCTGGGATATTTAAGGTGTACCCAAGTTGAGGTTCTTGTAAGCAGTGCAGCCCTAAATTAGGGGGTGGCTCTGTCTTATTGATTTTCAGGTTTCCCAAGGTATATTCCCTAGACTGGAAATGCCTTTGGCTCTGTAGCTCTGTTGTTTACTTCTTTTAGGTAACTCAATGCATTCCTCCAGTGAGGCAGTTGGCAATTTACATCCCGCACGTCAGCATAACAAGGCTCCCTCTTCTCCAGTGCCTGTCTTGCCTTTCTGATTTTACACATTTTGTGGATGTCCGTTTTGACAGGTGGGAAGTGACACTTCTTTGTAGTTCAGATTTGTGTTGCACGCTTGCTTGCTTGGCCAAAAAGGGCGTATGCATTTTCTCCAGAATATATTCAGGAGAAATCGCATACGCCCATTTTGGCCAAGTGCATCATTGGCGAAGTTGTGTCCCTCTTCCTGTGCTTTGCAGGCGATTCCAACGTACCTCTTGAAATCTGTTTCCTGCTATTCTTCCTCGCATTCATGTCCGCCTCGTTTCCTTCACACAACAGATGTGTGGACGATTGTTGTCCTTTATTACTCTGCCAGTTTGTGAATTGCTTTGCCCCTGTTCTCCATTTTTCAACTCGTTTTTGTGAGCTGAACGCAAGTCCAGAATTTTGCTTCACGACCTATACTGGTTCCTGGTGGGTGGCTGAGAGTTTAGTTAATTCTTCTTCCTGCCGGCAAATTAGAGTGTCATATGCCAGTCCAAATGCCTAACAGCTACTCTCTCATTGTTTCTCCCTCTTCCCTTCCATCCTCTGCAAAATTGGCAACCTGTGCGAACCAGGAGGTTAAAGGGGTTGTCTCTCCAAGTTGGGAGATTTATAGTAAAGCAGTTGGAAAATCAAAACGGAGCACCAGGAGAGGGACTGTTCGTTGAGTTTTAGCAACCTTTTGTATTCACAGGGTGTCCACTCTCTTGGTTTCCCGTCCATGTTATAGCTGTAGTAATATTACCTTCAACCAGGAGAGTTGGGACCCATCGAATTGGTGGCATGCATTATGGCTTTAAAGGGCCTGCATTTTCTGCACCAATCTCACCAATCCCCTCAGTCCCATGTGTCCAGCCTTATGTCTCTTCCAGCTGTCGTTGTAGATTGTGTCATTCCAGGTTGCATCAGAGCCCTTGAAGGAATTGTGTAAGAATATCGCTGTTTTTTCAATTTTTTTTTTGAAATTCAGTTTTATAATGGTGTTGAGCTGATTTTCCCTTACTTGTTTTTGCCGGTCTAGACAAACTTGATTCCCTTACAAAGACATATAAATACATTGGTTTTAAGATTCTTACTAGTCAGATGTATTCCTCTCCTGGAAATAGGGATTTTGAGTCCCGTTCACTATGGAAGAAGTAGTTCTTGTCTATTCTATATTTGGATTATGGAACGGTACCTGTGCTAATATCAAACTCTGGTTTTGTGCATCTCCCCACCTCTCCTTTCCCCTTAAGCATGCATAAGAGTGTTTTCTAAAATGAGACACTGGTCTATTTCCTAATACAGTTCATATGTAGCCATGTTTACATTCCCTTCGTAAGTGATATCTTATGTCAGAATGCACCATGGCCCTTGTCATAAATATGCTCCATGACCCCTGTCATCACATTGCACCATGCCTAGTTATCACAATGCTCCATTTCCCATGTCATCACAATTCTCCTCGTCCTTGACATCACGATGCTACATGACACTTCTTATCACAACATTACATGCTCTTGTCATTACAATGCTCCATGACCCCTGTCATCACAATGCTCCCTGACACCTGTCATCACAATGCTTCATGCCCCTTGTCATTACAGTGCTCCATGATGCTCGTCATCACAGTTACCCAAGGTCTTCTCATCACAATGCTCCACCGTTTTGCCATCACCATGCTCCATGCCCTGGTCTTCTCACAGCTCAATGTCCCTTGTCCTCACAATTCTCCTCGTCCTTGTCATCACAATGCACCATGGCACTTCTCATCACAATGTTATATGCCCTTGGCATCACAATACTCCATGCACTTGTCATCGCAATGCTCCATGACCCCTATCATAGGAAGCCCCATGTGCTTGTCATCACAATGTTTCACGACCTGGAAATAAAAATTATCAGTGGCCCTTGTCATCACAATGCTCCATGCCCTTGTCATCACAATGCTCCTTTACCTTTGTCACAACAATCCTCCATGACACTTGGCATCACAATGCTCCGTGCTATTGTCATCACAATGGAACTTGAAATATGTCATCACAATGCTCCCTGACACCTGTCTTCACAATACTCCATGAACTTGTCATCACAATGCTCCATGCCCTTGTCATCACAATGTGCCATGCCCAATGTCATCACAATAATCCATGAAACATCTCAGACCAATGCTCCATGCCCCTTTTCATCACAATGCTCCATGAACCCTGTCATCACAATGCACCATGCCCATCATCATAATGCTTCATGCTATTGTCATCACAATGAAATCAAAATGCTCCATGACCTCTGTCATCACAATGCTCCAAACCCTTGTGATCACAATGTTCCATAACACTTGTGATCTCAATGCCCCATGACGCTCATCATCACAATTTTCCATGGCCTTCTCATCACAATGCTCAATGACATTTGTCATCACAATGCTCAATACCCTTGTCATCACAATGCTCCCTGACACTTGTCATCAGAATGCTCCTTGAACCCTTTCATGACAAGGCTCCATGCCTTTTTCATCACAATGATCCATGCCCTTTTCATCACGATGCTCCAAGGCCCGTGCAATAACAATGCTCCTTGCCCTTGTCATCACAAAGCTCCATAACAAATGTCATGAGAATGCTCCATGGCCTTCTCATCACAATGCTCCATGCTATTGTCATCACAATGCTCCAAGACACCTGTAATCACCATGCTCCATTCCTCTTTTCATCAGAATGCTCCATGAGACTTGTCATCACAAGGATCCATGGTCTTCTCATCAAAATACTCCAGGACATTGTCATCAAAATGCTCCATTCCCTTATCATCACAATGCTCCATGACCCCTGTCATCACAATACTCCATGTACATTTTCAGCCCAATACTCCATGACCTTATCACCATAATGCTCCATGCCACATATCATCACAATGCTCCATGACCACTGTCATCACAACGTCCATGACACCTGACAACACAATGATCCGGGACTCTTGTCCTCACAATGCTCCATTCCCTAGTCATCACAATTCTCCATGCCTGTGTCAGCAAAATGCTACATCACCTTGTCATCACAATGCTCCATGAACTTGTCATCACAATACTCCATTACCATTGTCATCACAATCCTCCCTGAAACTTGGGATCATATTGCTTCATGCCCTTGTCATCACAATGTTCCAAACCCTTGTGATCACAATGTTCTATAAAACTTGTCATCACAATGCTCAATGATGCCTGTCATGACAATACTCCAAGTCCTTATTGTCACATTGCTCCATGACCTTTGTCATCACAATGCTCAATACACTTGTCTTCACAATGCTCCCTGACACTTGTCGTCAGAATGCTCCTTGAACACTGTCATGAAAAGGCTCCATGCCTTTTTCATCAGAAAGCTCCATGCCCTTTTCATCACAACGCTCCATGTCATTGTCATCACAATACTCCACAAGCTTGTCATCAGAATGCTCCATGGCCCCTGTCATCACAAAGCTCCATACCCTTAGACATTACAGTGCTCCATGATGCTCATCATCACAATTATCCATGGTCTTCCCATCAAAATGCTCCACGGTCTTGCCATCACAATGCTCCATGCCTTGGTCATCCCAAAGCTCCATGTCCCCAGTCATCACAATGCTCCATGTCCCCTGTCATCACAATGCTCCATACCCCTTGTCATTAAAGTGCTCCATGACACTCATCATCACAATTTCCCATGGTCTTATAATCACAATCCTCCACGCACTTTTCATCAAAATGCTCCATGACCACTGACATCACAATGTTCCCTTACCCCTGTCATCAAAATGTTCCATGACCCTTTTCATCCAATTGCTCCATGACCCTGTCATCACAATGCTCCATTACCCCTGTCATAAAAATGATCCATAACCCGTGCCATCACCATGTTCCACGGCCTTGTCATCACAAGGCTCCATGACCCTTGTCATCACAATGCTCCAAGACCCCTGTAATCACAATGCTCCATGCCCCTTTTCATCTCAATGCTCCATGAACCCTGTCATCACAATGCACCATGCTGATCATCATAATGCTTCATGCTATTGCCATCACAATGAAATCAAACTTCTCCATGAACTCTGTCATCACAATGCTCCAAACCACTGTGATCACAATGTTCCATAAAACTTGTCATCACAAGGCCCCATGACACTGGTCATCACAATTATCCATGGACTTCTCATCACAATGTTCCATGACCTTTGTCATCACAATTCTCAATACACTTGTCCTCACAATGCTCCCGGACACTTGTCGTCAGTATGCTCATTGAACCCTGTCATGACAAGTCTCCATGCCTTTTTCATCACAATGATCCATGCCCTTTTCATCACAATGCTCCATGCCATTGTCATCACAATACTCCACAAGATTGTCATCAGAAATCTGCGTGACACTTGTCATCACAATGATCCATGAACCCTGTCATCAAAATGTTCCATGACACCTGTCATCACAATGCTCCAGTCCCCTTGTCATTACAGTGCTCCATGATGCGCGTCATCACAATTATCCATGGTCTTCTCATCACAGTGCTCCACGGTCTTGCCATCACAATGCTCCATGCCTTGGTCATCACAATGCTCCATGTCCCCAGTCATCACAATGCTCCATGACCACTGTCATCACAATGCTCCATACCCCTTGTCATTAAATGGCTCCATGACACTCGTCATCACAATTTCCCATGGTCTTCTCATCACAATGCTCCACGTCTTTGTCATCAAAATGCTCCATGACCCTTGTCATCACTATGCTCCATGACCACTGTCATCACAATGCTCCATGACACCTGTCATCACAATGCTCCATACCCCTTGTCATTACAGTGCTCCGTGATGCTCGTCATCACAATTATCCATTGTCTTCTCATAAAAATGCTCCACGTTCTTGCCATCACAATGCTCCATGCCATGGTCATCACAATGCTCCATGTCCCCTGTCATCACAATTCTCCACGTTCTCGGCATCACTATGCTCCATGATACTTCTCTTCACAGTGTTACATGCTTTGTCATCACAATTCTCAATGCACTTGTCATCGCAATTCTCCATGACCCCTGTCATAGCAAGCTCCATGTGATTGTCCTCATAATGCTTCATGAACTTGTCATCAAAATTCTCAATGGCCATTGTCATCACAATGCTCCATGACTCTTGTCATCACAATGCTCCAAGCCCTTTTCATCAAAATGCTCCGTACCTTTGTCATCACAATCCTCCATGACACTTGGCATCACAATGCTCCTATCCATTGTCATCACAATGGACCATGACATATGTCATCACAATGCTCCAACACCTGTCTTCACAGTACTCCATGACCTTCTCATCACAATGCTCGATGCCCTTGTCATCACAATTCACCATGCCCACTGTCATCTCAATAATCCATGAAAATTGTCAGACAAATGCTCCATGCCCCTTTCATCACAATGCTCCATGCTCTTTTATCACAATGCTCTATGACTCAGGTCATCACAATGCTCCGTGACTCCAGTCATCACAGTGCTTCATGACCTTTGTCATCACAATGATCCATGCCCTCGTCATCACAAGGCTCTGTGACAATTGTCACCACAATGCTCCTTGAACATTTAATCACAATTCTCGGTGACCCTTGTCATCACAATGCTCCATGCCTTTGTCAGCACAATACTCCATGACCCATGGCATCACAATGTGCCATGCCCTTGTCATCACAATGCTCCACTTCGTTGTCATCACAATGCTCCATAAACCTTGTCATCACAGTGCTCCATGCATTTGTCAGCACAATGCTCCTGACCCATGTCATCAAAAAGTGCCATGCATTTGTCATCACAAAGCTCCACAAGTTTGTCATCACAATGCTCCATGCTCATCCCATCAAAATGCTCTCTCACCACAGATATCACAAAGTTCCATCGCTAATCATCACAATACTCCCACAACCCTGTCATTACAATGTTCCATGACCCTTGTCACAACAGTGCTACATGCCCTTATCATCACAATGCTCCATGACACTTGACATCACAATGTTCCATAACCCCTGTCATCACAATGCTCCTTGACCCTTTTCATCACAATGCTCCATGACCCCTAACATCACAATGTTCCATAAACACTGTCATCACAATACTCCATACCCCTTTTCATTACAGTGCTCCATGACGCTCGTAATCACAATTATCCATGCTCTTCTCATCACAATGCTCCATGCCCTTGTCATCAAAATGCTCCATGACACTTGTCATCACAATGCTCCATGACCCCTGTCATCACAATGCTCCATGACCCCTGTCATCACAATGCTCCAAACCCCTTGTCATTACAGGGCTGCATGACGCTTGTCATCACAATTATCCTTGGTGTTCTCATCACAATGCTCCACGGTCTTGCCATCACAATGCTCCATGCCCTGGTCATCACACTGCTCCATGTCCCTGTCATCACAATTCTCCACGTTCTTGGCATCAGAATGCTCCATGACACTTCTCATCAAAGTGTTACATGCTTTGTCATCACAATTCTCAATGCACTTGTCATCACAATGCTCCATGACCCCTGTCATAGCAAGCTCCATGTGCTTGTCATCACAATACACCATTTGCTTGTCGTCACACTGCTCCATGACCTTTGTCATCACAAGGATCCCTGACACTTGTTCTCAGAATGCTCCTTGAAACCTGTCATGAAATGCTCCATGCCTTTTTCATCACAATGCCCCATGTCGTTTTCTTCACAATGCTCCATGCCATTGTCATCAAAATACTCCACAAGCTTGTCATCAGAATGCTCCCTGACCCTTGTCATCACAATGCTCCATGACCCCTGTTATCACAATGCTCCATACCCATTGTCATTACAGTGTTCCATGACACTCGTCATCACAGTTACCCGTGGTCTTCTCATCACAATGCTCCACGGTCTTGCCATCACAAGGCTCCATGCCTTGGTCATCACAATGCTCCATGTCCTGTGTCATAACAATTCTCCAAGTTCTTGGCATCACTATGCTCCATGACACTTCTCATCACAGTGTTACATGCTTTGTCATCACAATTCTCTATGCACTTGTCATCGCAATGCTCCATGATCCCTGTCATAGCAAGCTCCATGTGCTTGTCATCACAATGCTTCATGAACTGGTCATCAAAATTCTCAATGGCCCTTGTCATCACAATTCTCCAAGCCCTTGTCATCACAAAGCTCCATGACCGTTGTCATCACAATGCTCCAAGCACTTGTCATCAACATGCTCCATTACATTTGTCATCACAATCCTCCATGACACTTGGCATCACAATGCTCCATTTAATTGTCATCGCAATGACGATGACATATCTCATCACAATGCTCCCTGACACCTGTCTTCACAATACTCCATGACCTTCTCATCACAATGCTCCATGACCTTTGTCATCACAATTCTCAATACACTTGTCATCACAATGCTCCCTGGAACTTGTCATCAGTATGCTCATTGAAAACTGTCATGACAAGTCTCCATGCCCTTTTCATCACAATGATCCATGCCCTTTTCATCACAATGCTCCATGCCATTGTCATCACAATACTCCACAAGCTTGTCATCAGAATGCTCCGTGACACTTGTCATCACAATGATCCATGAACCCTGTCATCAAAATGTTCCATGACACCTGTCATCACAATTCTCCATGCCCCTTGTCATTACAGTGCTCCATGATGCTCGTCATCACAATTATCCATGGTCTTCTCATCACAGTGCTCCACTGTCTTGCCATCACAATGCTCCATGACCTGGTTATCACAATGCTGCATGTCCCCAGTCATCACAATGCTCCATGAACCCTGTCATCACAATACTCCATACCCCTTTTCATTACAGTGCTCCATGACGCTCGTAATCACAATTATCCATGCTCTTCTCATCACTATGCTCCACGCCCTTGTCATCAAAATGCTCCATGACACTTGTCATCACAATGCTCCATGACCCCTGTCATCACAATGCTCCATGACCCCTGTCATCACAATGCTCCAAACCCCTTGTCATTACAGTGCTCCATGACGCTTGTCATCACAATTATCCATGGTCTTCTCATCACAATGCTCCACGGTCTTGCCATCACAATGCTCCATGCCCTGGTCATCACACTGCTCCATGTCCCTGTCATCACAATTCTCCACGTTCTTGGCATCAGAATGCTCCATGACACTTCTCATCAAAGTGTTACATGCTTTGTCATCACACTTCACAATGCCCTTGTCATCGCAATGCTCCATGACCCCTGTCATAGCAAGCTCCATGTGCTTGTCATCACAATACTCCATGTGCTTGTCGTCACAATGCTCCATGACCTTTGTCATCACAAGGCTCCCTGACACATGTTGTCAGAATGCTCCTTGAAACCTGTCATGAAAAGGCTCCATGCCTTTTTCATCACAATGCCCCATGCCGTTTTCTTCACAATGCTCCATGCCATTTTCATCAAAATACTCCACAAGCTTGTCATCAGAATGCTCCCTGACCCTTGTCATCACAATGCTCCATGACCCCTGTTATCACAATGCTCCATACCCCTTGTCATTACAGTGCTCCATGACGCTCGTCATCACAGTTACCCGTGGTCTTCTCATCACAATGCTCCACGGTCTTGCCTTCACAATGCTCCATGCCTTGGTCATCACAATCCTCCATGTCCCGTGTCATCAGAATTCTCCACGTTCTTGGCATCACTATGCTCCATGACACTTCTCATCACAGTGTTACATGCTTTGTCATCACAATTCTCTATGCACTTGTCATCGCAATGCTCCATGATCCCTGTCATAGCAAGCTCCATGTGCTTGTCATAACAATGCTTCATGAACTGGTCATCAAAATTCTCAATGGCCCTCGTCATCACAATGCACCATGCCCTTGTCATCACAAAGCTCCTTGACCCATGTCATCACAATGCTCCAAGCCCTTGTCATCAACATTCTCCATTACCTTTGTCATCACAATCCTCCATGACACTTGGCATCACTATGCTCCATTCCATTGTCATCGCAATGACCATGACATATTTCATCACAATGCTCCGTGACACCTGTCTGCACAATACTCCATGACCTTCTCATCACAATGCTCCATGCCCTTCTCATCACAATGCGCCATGCCCTCTCTCATCAGAATAGTCCATGAAATTTGTCAGACCAATGCAACATGCCCCTGTCATCACAATGCTCCATGCACTTTCATCACAATGCTCTATGACCCCTGTCATCACAATGCTCCGTGACTCCAGTCATCACAATGCTTCATGACCATTGTCACCACAATGCTCCATGAACATTTCATCACAATGCTCCGTGACCCTAGTCATCACAATGTTCCATGCCATTGTCAGCACAATACTCCATGACCCATGGCATCAAAATGCGCCATGCGCTTGTCATCACAATGCTCCACATCGTTGTCATCACAATGCTCCATAAACCTTGTCATCACAATGATCCATGCGTTTGTCAGCACAATGCTCCATGACCCATATCATAACAATGTGCCATGCGTTTGTCATCACAGTGCTCCACAACCTTGTTATCACAATGCTCCATGCACTTCTCATCAAAATGCTCTCTCACCAATGATATCACAATGTTCCTTAACAAATCATCTCAATACTCCCTCACACCTGTCATCACAATGTTCCATAACCCTTGTCACAACAATGCTACATGCACTTATCATCACAATGCTCCATGCCCCTGACATCACAATGTTCCATAACCCCTGTCATCACAATGCTCCATTACCCTTTTCATCACAATGCTCCATGACCCCTGACATCACAATGTTCCATAAACACTGTCATCAAAATGATCCATGATCATTTCATCCAATTGCTCCATGACCCTGTCATCACAATGCTCCCTGCCCTTCTCATCTCAATGCACCACACCCTTGTCATCAAAATGCTCCATGGCCCATGTCATCACAAAGCTCCATGACCCTTGGCATCACAATGATGCATGCCATTGTCATCACAAAGCTCCATGACGCTTGTCATCACAATGCTCGATGCCCTTCTCATCACAATGCACCATGCCTTTGTCATTGCCATCCTCCAAGACACATGTATCACTGTGTTCCGTGCACTTGTCATCACAATGCTCCATGCCCACTCTCATCACAATAATCCATGAAACTTTTCAGACCAATGATCCATGCCCTTGTCATCACAATGCTCCATTATAACTGTCATAACAATGCTCCATGACCCATGTCATCACAATGCTCCAAGACCCCTGTAATCACAATGCTCCATGCCCATGTCATCACAAAGCTCCCTGACGCATGTCACCAGAATGCTCCATGGCCTTCTCATCACAATGCTCCATGCACTTCTCATCAGAATGCACCATGCCATTGTCATTGCAATCCTCCAAGACACATGAATCACTGTGTTCTGTGCCCTTGTCATCACAAAGCTCCATGCCCACTCTCATCACAATAATCCATGAAACTTTTCAGACCAATGCTCCATGCCCTTGTCATCACAATGCTCCTTTAACCCTGTCATAACAATGCTCCATGACCCCTGCCATCACAATGTTCTATGGCTTTGTCATCGCAAGACTCCATGACCCTTGTCATCACAATGCTCCAAAACCCTGTAATCACAATGCTCCATGCACATGTCATCACAAAGCTCCCTGACACATGTCATCAGAATGCTCCATGGCCTTCTCATCACAATGCTCCATGTCCTTTTCATAACAATGCTCCAAGACCCCTGTAATAACAATACTCCATGCCACTTTTCATCTCAGTGCTCCATGAACACTGTCATCACAATGCAACATGCCCATCATCATAATGCTTCATGCTATTGTCATCACAATGAAATCAAAATTCTCCACAATGCTCCATGAACGTTTCATCACAATGCTCCGTGACTCTAGTCATCACAGTGCTCCATGCCTTTGTCAGCACAATACTCCATGACCCATGGCATCACAATGCGCCATGTGCTGGTCATCACAATGCTCCACATCGTTGTCATCACAATGCTCCATAAACCTTGTCATCACAATGCTCCATGCGTTTGTCAGCACAATGCTCCATGACCCATATCATAACAATGTGCCATGTGTTTGTCATCACAGTGCTCCACAACATTGTTATCACAATGCTCCATGCACTTCTCATCAAAATGCACTCTCACCAATGATATCACAATGTTCCATCACTAATCATCTCAATACTCCCTCACGCCTGTCATCACAATGTTCCATAACCCTTGTCACAACAATGCTACATGCACTTATCATCACAATGCTCCATGCCCCTGACATCACAATGTTCCATAACCCCTGTCATCACAATGCTCCATGACCCTTTTCATCACAATGCTCCATGACCCCTGACATCACAATGTTCCATAAACACTGTCATCAAAATGTTCCATGACAATTTCATCCAATTGCTCCATGACCCTGTCATCACAATGCTCCCTGCCCTTCTCATCACAATGCACCACACACTTGTCATCAAAATGCTCCATGGCCTATGTCATCACAAAGCTCCATGACCCTTGGCATGACAATGCTGCATGCCATTGTCATCACAAAGCTCCATGAAACCTCTCATCACATTGCTCCATGACGTTGTCATCACAAAGCTCCATGACGCTTGTCATCACAATGCTCGATGCCCTTCTCATCACAATGCACCATGCCTTTGTCATTGCAATCCTCCAAGACACATGTATCACTGTGTTCCGTGCACTTCACATCACAATGCTCCATGCCCACTCTCATCACAATAATCCATGAAACATTTCAGACCAATGCTCCATGCCCTTGTCATCACAATGCTCCATTACCACTGTCATAACAATGCTCCATGACCCCTGCCATCACAATGTTCCACGGCTTTGTCATCTCAAGACTCCATGACACTTGTCATCACAATGCTCCAAGACCCCTGTAATCACAATGCTCCATGCCCATGTCATCATAAAGCTCCCTGACGCATATCATCAGAATGCTCCATGGCCTTCTCATCACAATGTTCCTTGCCCTTCTCATCAGAATGCACCATGCCTTTGTCATTGCAATCCTCCAAGACACATGTATCACTGTGTTCCGGGCCCTTGTCATCACAATGTTCCATGCCCACTCTCATCACAATAATCCATGAAACTTTTCAGAACAATGCTCCATGCCCTTGTCATCAAAATGCTCCAATACCACTGTCATAACAATGCTCCATGACCCCTGCCATCACAATGTTCCACGGCTTTGTTATCGCAAGACTCCATGACCCTTGTCATCACAATGCTCCAAGACCCCTGTAATCACAATGCTCCATGGCCATGTCATCACAAAGCTCCCTGACGCATGTCATCAGAATGCTACATGGCCTTCTCATCACAATACTCCATGTCCTTCTCATCACAATGCTCCAAGACCCCTGTAATAACAATACTCAATGCCACTTTTCATCTCAGTGCTCCATGAACACTGTCATCACACTGCACCATGCCCATCATCATAATGCTTCATGCTATTGTCATCACAAAGAAATCAAAATTCTCCATGACCTCTGTCTTCACAATGCTCCAAACCCCTGTGATCACAATGTTCCATAAAACTTGTCATCACAACGCCCCATGATGATGGTTACCACAATTATCCATGGACTTCTCATCACAATGCTCCCTGGAACTTGTCATCAGTATGCTCATTGAAAACTGTCATGACAAGTCTCCATGCCCTTTTCATCACAATGATCCATGCCCTTTTCATCACAATGCTCCATGCCATTGTCATCACAATACTCCACAAGCTTGTCATCAGAATGCTCCGTGACACTTGTCATCACAATGATCCATGAACCCTGTCATCAAAATGTTCCATGACACCTGTCATCACAATGCTCCATGCCCCTTGTCATTACAGTGCTCCATGATGCTCTTCATCACAATTATCCATGGTCTTCTCATCACAGTGCTCCACTGTCTTGCCATCACAATGCTCCATGACCTTGTTATCACAATGCACCATGACCACTGTCATCACAATGCTCCATGACCACTGTCATCTCAATGCTCCAAACCCCTTGTCATTACAGTGCTCCATGACGCTTGTCATCACAATTTTCAATGGTCTTCTCATCACAATGCTCCACGGTCTTGCCATCACAATGCTCCATGCCCTGGTCATCACACTGCTCCATGTCCCTGACATCACAATTCTCCACGTTCTTGGCATCAGAATGCTCCATGACACTTCTCATCAAAGTTTTACATGCTTTGTCATCACAATTCTCTATGCCCTTGTCATCACAATGCTCCATGACCTCCGTCATAGCAAGCTCCATGTGCTTGTCATCACAATACTCCATGTGCTTGTCGTCACAATGCTCCATGACCTTTGTCATCACAAGGCTCCCTGACACTTGTTCTCAGAATGCTCCTTGAAACCTGTCATGAAAAGGCTCCATGCGTTTTTCATCACAATGCCCAATGCCGTTTTCTTCACAATGCTCCATGCCATTGTCATCAAAATACTCCACAAGCTTGTCATCAGGGTGCTCCCTGACACTTGTCATCACTCCATGACCCCTGTTATCACAGTGTTCCATACCCTTTGTCATTACAGTGCTCCATGACGCTCGTCCTCACAGTTACCCGTGGTCTTCTCATCACAGTGCTCCACGGTCTTGCCATCACAATGCTCCATGCCCTGGTCATCACAATGCTCCATGTCCCGTGTCATCACAATTCTCCACGTTCTTGGCATCACTATGCTCCATGACACTTCTCATCACAGTGTTACATGCTTTGTCATCACAATTCTCTTTGCACTTGTCATCGCAATGCTCCATGATCCCTGTCATAGCAAGCTCCATGTGCTTGTCATCACAATGCTCCATGAACTGGTCATCAAAATTCTCAATGGCCCTTGTCATCACAATGCTCCATGCCCTTGTCGTCACAAAGCTCCATGACCCTTGTCATCACATTGCTCCAAGCCCTTGTCATCAAAATGCTCCATTACCTTTGTCATCACAATGCTCCATTCCATTGTCATCGCAATGACCATGACATATGTCATCACAACGCTCCCTGACACCTGTCTTCACAATACTCCATGACCTTCTCATCACAATGCTTCATGCCCTTGTCATCACAATGCGCCATGCCCACTCTCATAACAATAGTCCATGAAATTTGTCAGACCAATGCAACATGCCCCTGTCATCACAATGCTCCATGCACATTCATCACAATGCTCTATGACCCCTGTCATCACAATGCTCCGTGACTCCAGTCATCAAAATGCTTCATGACCATTGTCACCACAATGCTCCATGAACATTTCATCACAATGCTCCGTGACCCTAGTCATCACAAAGCTCCATGCCTTTGTCAGCGCAATACTCCATGACCCATGGCATCACAATGCGCCATGCACTTGTCATCACAATGCTCCACATCGTTGTCATCACAATGCTCCATAAACCTTGTCATCACAATGTCCATGTGTTTGTCAGCACAATGCTCCATGACCCATATCATCACAAGGTGCCATGCGTTTGTCATCACAGTGCTCCACAACCTTGTTATCACAATGCTCCATGCACTTCTCATCAAAATGCTCTCTCACCAATGATATCACAATGTTCCATCACTAATCTTCTCAATACTCCCTCACGCCTGTCATCACAATATTCCATAACCCTTGTCACAACAATGCTACATGCACTTATCATCACAAAGCTCCATGCCCCTGACATCACAATGTTCCATAACCCCTGTCATCATAATGCTCCATGACCCTTTTCATCACAATGCTCCATGACCCCTGACATCACAATGTTCCATAAACACTGTCATCAAAATGTTCCATGACCATTTCATCCAATTGCTCCATGACCCTGTCATCACAATGCTCCCTGCCTTTCTCATCTCAATGCACCAAACGCTTGTCATCAAAATGCTCCATGGCCTATGTCATCACAAAGCTCCATGACCCTTGGCATCACAATACTCCATGCCATTGTCATCACAAAGCTCCATGAAACCTCTCATCACATTGCTCCATGACATTTTCATCACAAAGCTTCATGACGCTTGTCATCACAATGCTCAATGCCCTTCTCATCACAATGCACCATGCCTTTGTCATTGCAATCCTCCAAGACAGATGTATCACTGTGTTCCGTGCACTTGTCATCACAATGCTCCATGCCCACTCTCATCACAATAATCCATGAAACTTTTCAGACCAATGCTCCATGCCCTTGTCATCAAAATGCTCCAATACCACTGTCATAACAATGCTCCATGACCCCTGCCATCACAATGTTCCACGGCTTTGTCATCGCAAGACTCCATGACCCTTGTCATCACAATGCTCCAAGACCCCTGTAATCACAATGCTCCATGCCCATGTCATCACAAAGCTCCCTGACGCATGTCATCAGAATGCTCCATGGCCTTCTCATCACAATGCTCCATGCCCTTCTCATAAGAATGCACCATGCCTTTGTCATTGCAATCCTCCAAGAAACATGTATCACTGTGTTCCGTGCCCTTGTCATCACAATGCTCCATGCCCACTCTCATCACAATAATCCATGAAACTTTTCAGACCAATGCTCCATGCCCTTCTCATCACAATGCTCCATTACCCCTGTCATAACAATGCTCCATGACCCCTGCCTTCACAATGTTCTACGGCTTTGTCATCGCAAGACTCCATGACCCTTGTCATCACAATGCTCCAAGACCCTTGTAATCACAATGATCCATGCCCATGTTATCACAAAGCTCCCTGACACATGTCGTCAGAATGCTCCATGGCCTTCTCATCACAATGCTCCATGCCCTTTTCATCAGAATGCACCACAATAATCCATGGACTTCTCATCACAGTGCTCCATGAACTTTGTCATCACAATTCTCAATACACTTGTCATCACAATGCTCCCTGGAACTTGTCATCAGTATGCTCATTGAAAACTCTCATGACAAGTCTCCATGCCCTTTTCATCACAATGATCCATGCCCTTTTCATCACAATGCTCCATGCCATTGTCATCACAATACTCCACAAGCTTGTCATCAGAATGCTTTGTGACACTTGTCATCACATTTATCCATGAACCCTGTCATCAAAATGTTCCATGACACCTGTCATCACAATGCTCCATGCCCCTTGTCATTACAGTGCTCCATGATGCTCGTCATCACAATTATCCATGGTCTTCTCATCACAGTGCTCCACTGTCTTGCCATCACAATGCTCCATGTCATGGTTATCACAATGCTCCATGTCCCCAGTCATCACAATTTTCCATGACCCCTGTCATCACAATACTCCATACCCCTTTTCATTACAGTGCTCCATGACGCTCGTAATCACAATTATCCATGCTCTTCTCATCACAATGATCCACGCACTTGTCATCAACATGCTCCATGACACTTGTCATCACAATGCTCCATGACCACTGTCATCAAAATTCTCCATGACCCCTGTCATCACAATGCTCCACACCCCTTGTCATTACAGTGCTCCATGACGCTTGTCATCACAATTATCCATGGTCTTCTCATCACAATGCTCCATGGTCTTGCCATCACAATGCTCCATGCCCTGGTCATCACACTGCTCCATGTCCCTGTCATCACAATTCTCCACGTTCTTGGCATCAGAATGCTCCATGACACGTCTCATCAAAGTGTTACATGCTGTGTCATCTCAATTCTCTATGCACTTGTCATCACAATGCTCCATGACCCCTGTCATAGCAAGCTCCATGTGCTTGTCATCACAATACTCCATGTGCTTGTCGTCACAATGCTCCATGACCTTTGTCATCACAAGGCTCCCTGACACTTGTTGTCAGAATGCTCCTTGAAACCTGTCATGAAAAGGCTCCATGCCTTTTTAATCACAATTCCCCATGCCGTTTTCTTCACAATGCTCCATGCCATTGTCATCAAAATACTCCACAAGCTTGTCATCAGAGTGCTCCCTGAACCTTGTCATCACAATGCTTCTTGACCCCTGTTATCACAATGCTCCATACCCCTTGTCATTACAGTGCTCCATGACGCTCGTCATCACAGTTACCCGTGGCATTCTCATCACAATGCTCCACGGTCTTGCCATCACAATGCTCCATGCCCTGGTCATCACAATGCTCCATGCCCCGTGTCATCACAATTCTCCACGTTCTTGGCATCACTATGCTCCATGACACTTCTCATCACAGTGTTACATGCTTTGTCATCACAATTCTCTTTGCACTTGTCATCGCAATGCTCCATGATCCCTGTCATAGCAAGCTCCATGTGCTTGTCATCACAATGCTTCATGAACTGGTCATCAAAATTCTCAATGGCCCTTGTCATCACAATTCTCCAAGCCCTTGTCATCACAAAGCTCCATGACCGTTGTCATCACAATGCTCCAAGCACTTGTCATCAACATGCTCCATTACCTTTGTCATCACAATCCTCCATGACACTTGGCATCACAATGCTCCATTTCATTGTCATCGCAATGACCATGACATATCTCATCACAATGCTCCCTGACACCTGTCTTCACAATACTCCATGACCTTCTCATCACAATGCTCCATGCCCTTGTCATCACAATGCGCCATGCCCACTCTCATCACAATAGTCCATGAAATTTGTCAGACCAATGCAACATGCCCCTGTCATCACGATGCTCCATGCACTTTCATCACAATGCTCTATGACCCCTGTCATCACAATGCTCCGTGACTCCAGTCATCACAATGCTTCATGAACATTGTCACCACAATGCTCCATGAACATTTCATCACAATGCTCCGTGACCCTTGTCATCACAATGCTCCATGCCTTTGTCAGCGCAATACTCCATGACCCATGGCATCACAATGCGCCATGCACGAGTCATCACAATGATCCACATCGTTGTCATCACAATGTTCCATAAACCTTGTCATCACAATGTCCATGCGTTTGTCAGCACAATGCTCCATGACCCATATCATCACAGTGTGCCATGCGTTTGTCATCACAGTGCTCCACAACCTTGTTATCACAATGCTCCATGCACTTCTCATCAAAATGCTCTCTCACCAATGATATCACAATGTTCCATCACTAATCATCTCAATACTCCCTCAAGCCTGTCATCACAGTGTTACATAACCCTTGTCACTACAATGCTACATGCATTTATCATCACAATGCTCCATGCCCCTGACATCACAATGTTCCATAACCCCTGTCATCACAATGCTATATGACCCTTTTCATCACAATGCTGCATGACCCCTGATAACACAATGTTCCATAACCCCTGTCATCAAAATATTCCATGACCCTTTTCATCCAATTGCTCCATGACCCTGTCATCACAATGATCCCTGCCCTTCTCATCACAATGCACCACGCCCTTGTCATCAAAATGCTCCATGGCCTATGTCATCACAAAGCTCCATGACCCTTGGCATCACAATGCTGCATGCCATTGTCATCACAAAGCTCAATGAAACTTCTCATCACATTGATCCATGACATTGTCATTCACAAAGCTCCATGACGCTTGTCATCACAATGCTCCATGCCCTTGTCATTGCAATCCTCCATGACACATGTATCACTGTGTTCCGTGCCCTTGTCATCACAATGCTCGATGCCCACTCTCATCACAATAATCCATGAAACTTTTCAGACCAATGTTCCATGCCCTTGTCATCACAATGCTCCATTACTACTGTCATAAAAATGATCCATGACCCGTGCCATCACCATGTTCCACGGCCTTGTTATCACAAGGCTCCATGACCCTTGTCATCACAGTGTTCCAAGACACCTGTAATCACAAAGCTCCATGCCCCTCTTCATCTCAATGCTCCATGAACCCTGTCATCACAATGCACCATGCCGATAATCATAATGCTTCATGCTATTGCCATCACAATGAAATCAAAATTCTCCATGACTTTGTCATCACAATGCTCCAAACCCCTGTGATCACAATGTTCCATAAAACTTGTCATCACAACGCCCCATGATGATGGTTACCACAATTATCCATGGACTTCTCATCACAATGCTCCCTGGAACTTGTCATCAGTATGCTCATTGAAAACTGTCATGACAAGTCTCCATGCCCTTTTCATCACAATGATCCATGCCCTTTTCATCACAATGCTCCATGCCATTGTCATCACAATACTCCACAAGCTTGTCATCAGAATGCTCCGTGACACTTGTCATCACAATGATCCATGAACCCTGTCATCAAAATGTTCCATGACACCTGTCATCACAATGCTCCATGCCCCTTGTCATTACAGTGCTCCATGATGCTCGTCATCACAATTATCCATGGTCTTCTCATCACAGTGCTCCACTGTCTTGCCATCACAATGCTCCATGACCTGGTTATCACAATGCACCATGACCACTGTCATCACAATGCTCCATGACCACTGTCATCACAATGCTCCAAACCCCTTGTCATTACAGTGCTCCATGACGCTTGTCATCACAATTTTCAATGGTCTTCTCATCACAATGCTCCACGGTCTTGCCATCACAATGCTCCATGCCCTGGTCATCACACTGCTCCATGTCCCTGACATCACAATTCTCCACGTTCTTGGCATCAGAATGCTCCATGACACTTCTCATCAAAGTTTTACATGCTTTGTCATCACAATTCTCTATGCCCTTGTCATCACAATGCTCCATGACCTCCGTCATAGCAAGCTCCATGTGCTTGTCATCACAATACTCCATGTGCTTGTCGTCACAATGCTCCATGACCTTTGTCATCAAAAGGCTCCCTGACACTTGTTCTCAGAATGCTCCTTGAAACCTGTCATGAAAAGGCTCCATGCGTTTTTCATCACAATGCCCAATGCCGTTTTCTTCACAATGCTCCATGCCATTGTCATCAAAATACTCCACAAGCTTGTCATCAGGGTGCTCCCTGACACTTGTCATCACTCCATGACCCCTGTTATCGCAATGTTCCATACCCTTTGTCATTACAGTGCTCCATGACGCTCGTCATCACAGTTACCCGTGGTCTTCTCATCACAGTGCTCCACGGTCTTGCCATCACAATGCTCCATGCCCTGGTCATCACAATGCTCCATGTCCCGTGTCATCACAATTCTCCACGTTCTTGGCATCACTATGCTCCATGACACTTCTCATCACAGTGTTACATGCTTTGTCATCACAATTCTCTTTGCACTTGTCATCGCAATGCTCCATGATCCCTGTCATAGCAAGCTCCATGTGCTTGTCATCACAATGCTCCATGAACTGGTCATCAAAATTCTCAATGGCCCTTGTCATCACAATGCTCCATGCCCTTGTCGTCACAAAGCTCCATGACCCTTGTCATCACATTGCTCCAAGCCCTTGTCATCAAAATGCTCCATTACCTTTGTCATCACAATGCTCCATTCCATTGTCATCGCAATGACCATGACATATGTCATCACAACGCTCCCTGACACCTGTCTTCACAATACTCCATGACCTTCTCATCACAATGCTCCATGCCCTTGTCATCACAATGCGCCATGCCCACTCTCATAACAATAGTCCATGAAATTTGTCAGACCAATGCAACATGCCCCTGTCATCACAATGCTCCATGCACATTCATCACAATGCTCTATGACCCCTGTCATCACAATGCTCCGTGACTCCAGTCATCAAAATGCTTCATGACCATTGTCACCACAATGCTCCATGAACATTTCATCACAATGCTCCGTGACCCTAGTCATCAAAAAGCTCCATGCCTTTGTCAGCGCAATACTCCATGACCCATGGCATCACAATGCGACATGCACTTGTCATCACAAGGCTCCACATCGTTGTCATCACAATGCTCCATAAACCTTGTCATCACAATGTCCATGCGTTTGTCAGCACAATGCTCCATGACCCATATCATCACAAGGTGCCATGCGTTTGTCATCACAGTGCTCCACAACCTTGTTATCACAATGCTCCATGCACTTCTCATCAAAATGCTCTCTCACCAATGATATCACAATGTTCCATCACTAATCTTCTCAATACTCCCTCACGCCTGTCATCACAATATTCCATAACCCTTGTCACAACAATGCTACATGCACTTATCATCACAAAGCTCCATGCCCCTGACATCACAATGTTCCTAACACCTGTCATCATAATGCTCCATGACCCTTTTCATCACAATGCTCCATGACCCCTGACATCACAATGTTCCATAAACACTGTCATCAAAATGTTCCATGACCATTTCATCCAATTGCTCCATGACCCTGTCATCACAATGCTCCCTGCCTTTCTCATCTCAATGCACCAAACGCTTGTCCTCAAAATGCTCCATGGCCTATGTCATCACAAAGCTCCATGACCCTTGGCATCACAATGCTCCATGCCATTGTCATCACAAAGCTCCATGAAACCTCTCATCACATTGCTCCATGACATTTTCATCACAAAGCTTCATGACGCTTGTCATCACAATGCTCAATGCCCTTCTCATCACAATGCACCATGCCTTTGTCATTGCAATCCTCCAAGACAGATGTATCACTGTGTTCCGTGCACTTGTCATCACAATGCTCCATGCCCACTCTCATCACAATAATCCATGAAATTTTTCAGACCAATGCTCCATGCCCTTGTCATCAAAATGCTCCAATACCACTGTCATAACAATGCTCCATGACCCCTGCCATCACAATGTTCCACGGCTTTGTCATCGCAAGACTCCATGACCCTTGTCATCACAATGCTCCAAGACCCCTGTAATCACAATGCTCCATGCCCATGTCATCACAAAGCTCCCTGACGCATGTCATCAGAATGCTCCATGGCCTTCTCATCACAATGCTCCATGCCCTTCTCATAAGAATGCACCATGCCTTTGTCATTGCAATCCTCCAAGAAACATGTATCACTGTGTTCCGTGCCCTTGTCATCACAATGCTCCATGCCCACTCTCATCACAATAATCCATGAAACTTTTCAGACCAATGCTCCATGCCCTTCTCATCACAATGCTCCATTACCCCTGTCATAACAATGCTCCATGACCCCTGCCTTCACAATGTTCTACGGCTTTGTCATCGCAAGACTCCATGACCCTTGTCATCACAATGCTCCAAGACCCTTGTAATCACAATGATCCATGCCCATGTCATCACAAAGCTCCCTGACACATGTCGTCAGAATGCTCCATGGCCTTCTCATCACAATGCTCCATGCCCTTTTCATCAGAATGCACCACAATAATCCATGGACTTCTCATCACAGTGCTCCATGAACTTTGTCATCACAATTCTCAATACACTTGTCATCACAATGCTCCCTGGAACTTGTCATCAGTATGCTCATTGAAAACTCTCATGACAAGTCTCCATGCCCTTTTCATCACAATGATCCATGCCCTTTTCATCACAATGCTCCATGCCATTGTCATCACAATACTCCACAAGCTTGTCATCAGAATGCTCTGTGACACTTGTCATCACATTTATCCATGAACCCTGTCATCAAAATGTTCCATGACACCTGTCATCACAATGCTCCATGCCCCTTGTCATTACAGTGCTCCATGATGCTCGTCATCACAATTATCCATGGTCTTCTCATCACAGTGCTCCACTGTCTTGCCATCACAATGCTCCATGTCATGGTTATCACAATGCTCCATGTCCCCAGTCATCACAATTTTCCATGACCCCTGTCATCACAATACTCCATACCCCTTTTCATTACAGTGCTCCATGACGCTCGTAATCACAATTATCCATGCTCTTCTCATCACAATGATCCACGCACTTGTCATCAACATGCTCCATGACACTTGTCATCACAATGCTCCATGACCACTGTCATCAAAATTCTCCATGACCCCTGTCATCACAATGCTCCACACCCCTTGTCATTACAGTGCTCCATGACGCTTGTCATCACAATTATCCATGGTCTTCTCATCACAATGCTCCACGGTCTTGCCATCACAATGCTCCATGCCCTGGTCATCACACTGCTCCATGTCCCTGTCATCACAATTCTCCACGTTCTTGGCATCAGAATGCTCCATGACACGTCTCATCAAAGTGTTACATGCTGTGTCATCTCAATTCTCTATGCACTTGTCATCACAATGCTCCATGACCCCTGTCATAGCAAGCTCCATGTGCTTGTCATCACAATACTCCATGTGCTTGTCGTCACAATGCTCCATGACCTTTGTCATCACAAGGCTCCCTGACACTTGTTGTCAGAATGCTCCTTGAAACCTGTCATGAAAAGGCTCCATGCCTTTTTAATCACAATTCCCCATGCCGTTTTCTTCACAATGCTCCATGCCATTGTCATCAAAATACTCCACAAGCTTGTCATCAGAGTGCTCCCTGAACCTTGTCATCACAATGCTTCTTGACCCCTGTTATCACAATGCTCCATACCCCTTGTCATTACAGTGCTCCATGACGCTCGTCATCACAGTTACCCGTGGCATTCTCATCACAATGCTCCACGGTCTTGCCATCACAATGCTCCATGCCCTGGTCATCACAATGCTCCATGCCCCGTGTCATCACAATTCTCCACGTTCTTGGCATCACTATGCTCCATGACACTTCTCATCACAGTGTTACATGCTTTGTCATCACAATTCTCTTTGCACTTGTCATCGCAATGCTCCATGATCCCTGTCATAGCAAGCTCCATGTGCTTGTCATCACAATGCTTCATGAACTGGTCATCAAAATTCTCAATGGCCCTTGTCATCACAATTCTCCAAGCCCTTGTCATCACAAAGCTCCATGACCGTTGTCATCACAATGCTCCAAGCACTTGTCATCAACATGCTCCATTACCTTTGTCATCACAATCCTCCATGACACTTGGCATCACAATGCTCCATTTCATTGTCATCGCAATGACCATGACATATCTCATCACAATGCTCCCTGACACCTGTCTTCACAATACTCCATGACCTTCTCATCACAATGCTCCATGCCCTTGTCATCACAATGCGCCATGCCCACTCTCATCACAATAGTCCATGAAATTTGTCAGACCAATGCAACATGCCCCTGTCATCACGATGCTCCATGCACTTTCATCACAATGCTCTATGACCCCTGTCATCACAATGCTCCGTGACTCCAGTCATCACAATGCTTCATGAACATTGTCACCACAATGCTCCATGAACATTTCATCACAATGCTCCGTGACCCTAGTCATCACAATGCTCCATGCCTTTGTCAGCGCAATACTCCATGACCCATGGCATCACAATGCGCCATGCACTTGTCATCACAATGATCCACATCGTTGTCATCACAATGTTCCATAAACCTTGTCATCACAATGTCCATGCGTTTGTCAGCACAATGCTCCATGACTCATATCATCACAATGTGCCATGCGTTTGTCATCACAGTGCTCCACAACCTTGTTATCACAATGCTCCATGCACTTCTCATCAAAATGCTCTCTCACCAATGATATCACAATGTTCCATCACTAATCATCTCAATACTCCCTCAAGCCTGTCATCACAGTGTTACATAACCCTTGTCACTACAATGCTACATGCATTTATCATCACAATGCTCCATGCCCCTGACATCACAATGTTCCATAACCCCTGTCATCACAATGCTATATGACCCTTTTCATCACAATGCTGCATGACCCCTGATAACACAATGTTCCATAACCCCTGTCATCAAAATATTCCATGACCCTTTTCATCCAATTGCTCCATGACCCTGTCATCACAATGATCCCTGCCCTTCTCATCACAATGCACCACGCCCTTGTCATCAAAATGCTCCATGGCCTATGTCATCACAAAGCTCCATGACCCTTGGCATCACAATGCTGCATGCCATTGTCATCACAAAGCTCAATGAAACTTCTCATCACATTGATCCATGACATTGTCATTCACAAAGCTCCATGACGCTTGTCATCACAATGCTCCATGCCCTTGTCATTGCAATCCTCCATGACACATGTATCACTGTGTTCCGTGCCCTTGTCATCACAATGCTCGATGCCCACTCTCATCACAATAATCCATGAAACTTTTCAGGACAATGTTCCATGCCCTTGTCATCACAATGCTCCATTACTCCTGTCATAAAAATGATCCATGACCCGTGCCATCACCATGTTCCACGGCCTTGTCATCACAAGGCTCCATGACCCTTGTCATCACAGTGTTCCAAGACACCTGTAATCACAAAGCTCCATGCCCCTCTTCATCTCAATGCTCCATGAACCCTGTCATCACAATGCACCATGCCGATAATCATAATGCTTCATGCTATTGCCATCACAATGAAATCAAAATTCTCCATGACTTTGTCATCACAATGCTCCAAACCCTTGTGATCACAATGTTCAATAACACTTATCATCACAACACCCCATGACGCTCATCATCACAATTATCCATGGTCTTCTCATCACAGTGCTCCATGACCTTTGTCATCACAATGCTCAATACACTTGTTATCAAAATGCTCCCTGACACTTGTCATCAGTATGCTCCTTGAACCCTGTCATGAAAAGGCTCCATGTCTTTTTCATAACAGTGATCCATGCCCTTTTCATCACAATGCTTCAAGACCCCTGTAATCACAATGTTCCATGCCCTTGTCATCGCAAAGCTCCATGATGCATTTCAGAATGCTCCATTGCCTTCTCATCACAATGCTCCATGCCCTTGTCATCACAATGCTCCAAGACCACTGTAATCAGAATGTTCCATGCCTCTTTTCATCAGAATGCTCCATGAGACTTTTCATTACAAGGCTCCATGGTCTTCTCATCACAGTGCTCCAGGAACTTGTCATCACAGTGCTCAATTTCGTTGTCATCACAATGCTCCATGATCCCTGTCATCACAATACTCCATGAATATTTTCAGCCCAATGCTCCATGGCCTTGTCTTCACAATGCTCCATTACCCCTGTCATAACAATGCTCCATGACCCCATCCATCACCATGTTCCACGGCCTTGTCATCACAAGGCTCCATGACTCTTGTCATCACAATGCTCCAATACCCTTGTAATCACCATGCTCCATGCCACTTTTCATCTCATTGCTCCATGAACCCTGTCATCACAATGCACCATGCCCATTATGATAATGCTTCATGCTATTGTCATCACAATGAAATCAAAATTCTCCATGACCTCTGTCATCACAATGCTCCAAACCCTTGTGATCACAATGTTCCATAACACTTGCCATCACAATGCCCCATGATGATGGTTACCACAATTATCCATGGACTTCTCATCACAATGCTCCATGATCTTTGTCATCACAATTCTCAATACCCTTGTCATCACAATGCTCCCTGACACTTGTTTTCATTAAGCTCCTTGAACACTGTCATGACAATGCTCCATGCCTTTTTCATGACAATGATCCATGCCCTTTTCATCACAGTGTTCCAAGACCCCTGTAATCACAATGCTCCATGCCCTTGTCATCACAAAGCTCCATGATGCATGTCATCACAACGCTCCATGGCCTTCTCATCCCAATGCTTCATGCCCTTGTCATCACAATGCTCCAAGACCGCTGTAATCACAATGCTCACTGCCCATTTTCATCAGAATGTTCCATGAGACTTGTAATCACAAGGCTCCATGGTCTTCTTATCACAGAGCTCCAGTACCTTGTCATCACAGTCCTCCATGAACCCTGTCATCACAATGCTCCATGAGCACTGTCATCACAACGCTCCATGAACCCTGACAACACAATGATCTGGGACACTTGTCATCAAAATGCTCCATGACCCTTGTCATCACAGTGATCCATGCCCTTGTCATCCCAATGCTCCATGATCCCAGTAATCACAGTGCTCCGTGACGCTTGTCATCACAGTGTTCCATGAACCTTGTCATCACAATGCTCCTTGCCTTTGTCAGCAAAATGCTACATAATCTTGTCATCACAATGCTCCATGCGCTTGTCATCACATTCCTCCATGTCTTTGGCATCATATTGCTTCATGCCCTTGTCATTTCTCTCTTGCCTCTCTGGTTTTTACAGATATTCGGATGTCCCTTTTGACTGGTGGGAAGTGACAATTCTTTGTAGTGTGGATTTGCATTGTGTGCTTGCTTGATTGGCCAGAAAGGGCGTATGCGTTTTCTCCTGAATATATTCAGGAGAAAAGGCATACGCCCTTTTTGGCCAAGGGCATCACTGTCCAAGTTGTGATGCTTCTCCTGTGCTTTAAAGGTGATTCCAATTTACCTCTTGAAATATGTTTTGTGCAATTCTGCCTCATTTTCCAGTCCCCTTCTTTGCCTTCCCTCAACAGATTTTTGGAAGAGAGTAGTCCTTTATAACTCTGCAGGTTTTTGAATTGCTGTGCTGCTGAGCCCCAATTTTCAAATCCCATTTTTGTGAGCTGGCCACAAATCCACAATTTTGCTTCAGGACCTATACTGGTTCCAGGGGTGGCTATATTGGGTCCCTGTGTGTGGCTGAGGCTTTGGTTAATTCTTCTTCCTGCCAGGAAATTAGAGTGACATGTGCCCGTCCAAATGTCTACATCTAATCTCTGATAGGTTCTCCCTCTTCCCTTTCATCCTCTGCACAATTAGCAAACTGTGTGTACCAGGAGGTTATAGGGGCTGAGTCTCCTAAGTTGGTAGATTGATAGTAAAGCAGTTGGAATACCAAACTGGAGCAGAAGGAGAAGAAAAATTAGGAGAGTTTTAGAAACCTTTCGCCATCACATGTTGTCCTTTCTCTACGTTTCCCATACATGTTATAACTGTAGTGATATTCCCTTCTACCTGGAGATTTGGGACCCATGGGATGGTTGCATGCATTACTACCTTAAGGGTCTGCATCTTCTATCCCAATCTCACTAGTCCTCTCAGCCCCAAGTGTCGAGCTTTATGTCTCATCCAGCTGTCTTTGCCGATAGGGTCATTCCAGGTTTTATCAGAACATTTGAAGGAATTGTGTAAGAATTTCGCTGTTTTTTGGTTTTGTTTTTGAAATTCATGTTTATAATGGGGTTGAGCTGATTATCACTGACTTGTTTATGCTGGTCTAGACACAATTGATTCCCTTACGGAGACATATCAATACATAGGTTTTAAGATTCTTACTAGTCAGATATATACCTATGTGGGAAATCAGGGTGTTGAGTCCCGTTCACTGAGGAAGGTGTAGGTCTTCTCTATTCTGTATTTGGTTTATGGAATGGTACCTGTGTTAATATCAAACTCTGGATTTATGCATCACCCAACCTCTCCTTTCTCCTGAAGCAGGCCTAAGATTTTTTTTTTTATAAGTGAGACTCTGTTCTCTTTTCTAATTCAGTTCATGTGTTATGATATAGACATTCCCTCTATAAGTGATATCTTATGATAAGATTCTTTTTCTGTGTGACTAATTTCCCTTAGAATCATCATACTTAAATCCACGCATTATGCTGCTACTGGCCTTATATACATTGATTTCACGTCTGAGTGATATTCCGTTGTACAAAATTACCACAAGTTCTTTATGCATTTCTGTTTTTCCTGGGATATTTTAGGTGTACCAAAGTTGAGCTTCTTGTATGCAGAGCAGCCCTAAACTTTGGGGTGCCTGTGTCTTATTGATATTTAGTCTTCCCAAGTTATATACCCATGAATTGAAGTCCCCTTTGCTCGGGGGCTTTGTATATTAGATGTTTTAGTTAACAGCATACACTTCTTCAGAGTGGCTCTTGGATATTTATACCCCACCCATCAGCGTGACTTGGCTCCCTGTTTGCCGTGGCCTCTCCTGCATTTCTGGTTTGTACACATTTTTTGGATGGCCTTACTGAGCAGTGGAAATTGAGACTTCTTTGTTGTGCAGATATGCATTTCCCTCTTGCTTGGTTGGCCAAAAACTCTGTCTGTGTTTTTTTTCTGAAGATATTCACGAAAGAAACGCATACAGCCTTTTGCCCAACTGCATCACTTTATAAATTCTGCTGCTTTTCATATGCTTTAAATGTGAGTAGAATCTACCTTTTGAAATCTGTTTCCTGCAATTCTGCCTCTCATTCAGATCCTCTTCGTTGCCTTACCTGAATATATTTTTGGACGTTGGTTATCGTTTATATCTTTGCAGGTCTTTGAATTGTCTGCTCCTGAGCTGCATTTTGCAGCTCGCTTTTTTTTGTGTGCTGTATGCCAAACCATTGGATTGCTTCCGGCCCAATTCTGGTTCTGGGGAGGCAGGCTGAGCCTTTGGTTAATTCTTCTTCTAATAGGAAATTAGAGTGACATGTTCCTGTCAAAACTCCTACAGCTAATCTCTCATTGGTTCCCCCTCTTCCCATTTATCCTCTGCACAAATTGAAAACTGTGTAAAACAGGAGGTTAAAGGTGCTGATTCTCCAAGTGGGGAGATTGTTAGTAATGTGGCTGGAATGGCGAAACCCAGCACCAGGAGATCAAAAATGAGGTGCATTTTAGACACCTTTCCTGAGCACACGGTGTACATTCATCTCGGTTTCCCAGGCATGTTTTCTCTGTCAGAAGATTCCCTTGAACCTGCAGATTTGGGACCCATGGAATGGGTACCAGGCAGTATTACTTTAAAAGGTCTGCATTTTCTCACCAAGCCTCTCTAACATCTCTTAGCGTGCATAGATTCCAGCCTTATATATAATCCTGCTGTGGGTCTACATGTGTTCAATCCATGTTACATCGTAGCCCTTCAACAAAAGTTGTAAGAATTTTTGTCTGTCTCACTGTTTTTATAAATATTTTTAAATTTATTTTTATATTGGTTACAGCTGATTTTCAAAGCTCTGTTTTTTGCTGCTGTACATCCACTTGATTCACGTACTGTGAGACAACAATAAATTCTTTTTCAGATGCTTACCAGTCATATGTATTATTTTCCAGTGACTTGAGTGGGCTGAGTGCAGTTCTTTGAGGTACCGTGTAGGCCTTGTCAGTTATTCAATTTGGTACTTGGAATGGTATCTTTGCTAATTTCAACCTCCTGGATAATACCTCACCTTTCCCCACCATTCCCATTTAGCAGCCTTATGTCTATTTTCTACATATTTGACTATGTTTCTGTATTGTAATTTATTTCATGTGTAGCCATTTTTGATTCCACCTTTAAGTGACATCTTATGATATGTGTCTTTTTCTTTCTGACATATGTCACTTAGAATGATCGTATGTAACTCCTCCAGAGTTGTTCCAACTGGCCTTATTTCATTGATTTCTGGATGAGTCATATTCCACTCTACATAAGTACCCCATCTCTTTTATCCATTTTATCCTTCCAGGGACATTTAGGTTATATCCAAGTTGAGGCCCTTTTTAACAGAGAGGTGGTAAACGTTGGGGTGCCTGTTTTCTGTCGATTTTTGTTTTTCCCAAGGTATACGCCCATGAGTGCTAGTGCCCTATGCTCTGTAGCTCATTTTTTAGATGTTTTAGCAAACACAATACACTTCTCCAGAGTGGCCGTTGGCAAATTACATTTCCACAATCAGCCTCACAGGGCTCCCATTTCTCCTCGCCCTGTCTTGCATTTCTGGTGTTTACACTTTATGTGGATGGCCCTTCTGACTGATGTGAAGTGATACGTTTTGTAGTATTGATTTCCAGTGTCCACCTGTTTGGTTGGATAAAAAGTGTGTATGGCCTTTACTTGAATATATTCAGAAAAAATGCATACGCCCTGTTTGGCTAACTTTGTCATTGACGATGTTCAGACCCTTTTCTTGTGCTTTAATGGGGAGTCCTTTCTACCTGTTCAAATATGTTTCCTGCCACTCTCCCTTGCTTACAAGTCCTTTTCTGTGACTTACCTCAAGACATTTTTCGATGATAGATATTTTCAACTCTGCAGTTTCATGAATTTTAGTGCCCCTGAGTTCCATTATTCAACTTGTGTTTTTGGAAACTGGACACAAAACAGCGGGATTTCCTCTAGCTCTATTCTGTTTGCGTGGGCAATTCTAGCCTTTGATGAATTTGTGTTCCGGATTGGAAATTAGAGTGGCATGTGCCTGTCCGAACACCTAAGACTTGTCTCTAAATTTTTCTCATCCTTCCGCTTCATCCTCTGGACAAATTCCAAACTGTGTGCAACAGGATGTTGACGGTGTTGATATCCCCAAGTGAGGAGGTTGTTAGGAAAGATGTTGGAGGGGTGAACCCAGGCACCAGGCGATGAGGAGATGAGGTGCCTTTTCCAAACTCTTTCCGATCAAATGGTGTACCATCCTCTAGGTGTGACAGGCATGTTTTAGCTGTAGGAAGGGTCCCGTGCATGTAAGGAGGACACCAGGGATTTTTCCACGTCAGTGCCTCCCCAAACCCCAAACTGGGGAATTTTTAAGCTACGGCTACACGCATGTCCATTAAGGGCCTTGGGAAATAGGCAAAGCCCAAACTTTAGATGATTGAAATCTTCAGGGTCAGAAGTGCTCACCATCGGCTTTGCTTAGGTTACATTTTATCTGTCATTGATAGATGATGTCAATAAAAATATCTATTCTTTTTTAGATTATTTCCCCTTATAGGTTATTGCAAAATATTCAGTGTAGTTCCCTGTGCTATACAGTAGTTCCTTGTTGATGATCTATTTTATATACAGCAGTGTGTATGTGTTAAACCCAAACTGTTAATTTATCCCTTCTCCTACCTTTCCCCTTTGGTAATAACAAATTATAAGATTTTATACTTCTCAGAAATGGGGGAGCTGAAGAGAGGTATCATTTTCAATGGAAAAGCATTGAAAACACGATTGAAGCTTCAGCCAAGAGTATTCGATGTACATCCATGGAAATAAATCACTTCATTTCTCTAATGTTGACCTGACAAATAAGACTAACGTCTTCACTGAACTTGCTTATAGGAAAGTGATGGAAATATCAAATGTAAGTCTTAGAAACATCTTATTTTACCCGAGCGTTATACACTGCTCTATGTTAACTACAGTTTGGCTCACACATCTGTTCATTGAAGTTACAATGTTCTCAATTTCTGTTACTGATCCTCCAGAGTGGACCCCAACAGGAGTCCCCATGCCCAGTGTCATTGGAGCCAACAGATCAAGACTGAGTTTGGTTCAGAAGCAAAGGAAACATTATTTTGAAAACAGAAATGAGAGGTGAGAGCATGCACTCCCCCACGGGCTGTGGGTTGGTCTGCTGTGTAGGGATCCCGGCAGCGTCAGTGGGAAGGAGGGGATGGAGATCTCGAGGGCTGGGTTGGCTGCAGCTCAGGCTCTATGCCGCAGAGTCTGCATGGGACACCGCTAGCTGAGGTGTCGACCCAGCCATTCTGCACTAGGAAATTGGGTCTGAAGTGCCGGGTGTGGGACCTCTGCATGCTGAACCCTAGGAGCACGTGAAATTAGACAAAGCACAAAGGAAAAACAGGTTAGACTTTATTTTATTGCCCAGATTCTCTTTTTATCTCCCAGGAGTTTTTAATGAACGTTGCCGGAGATGAACACCTCCTCTGCTTTTTGTTCTGTTCCTCATTCTTGGGGTGTTGAGGGTGCAGACCCCTCTTTTGTAACTGCTTCATGCTGTGGTGGGAGCCCTGATACATGGGGGGAGGGGAAAACTTCTCCCCACCAGCCTCCAGGTGAGGTCGATTGTCCCAAGGCTTCCTGCCTCACTTCTGGTCTGCCTGAGCACCAGCATTGGAAGTGTTATAGATTCTAATGACCTTTAACGGTCCAGGAAACAGATGTGCAGAGATGCTGCGGTGGCAGGTTTCACCCCACCCAACATTTGTTCGGCGACCTTAGGCTGACGGCTTTTGCCAGCCTAGATGCTCTGACCAGTAGTCTGTGCTTTCTTTAATTAGGTCCCTGAATTAATGTACAAACAGCACCATGTGTCAGAGCCCTGCCCGCACAACTCCCAGACAGTCAAGGGTCAGTGGTGATCCAGGACCATGACGTCCACTGAGTCAATGGCCTTTAGAAGTAGCCAGCAGTCCAGCCGGTCATATTGACCATCATCACCACGGTGTCTGTAGGGCTTTCTATGGTGAAAGCATGATATACGTTTCCCCCGCCAATCTTATTAGCTCCCCTCTGGGTGCAGTAAGTCCTGCAAGCAGTAGTCTGCTCTTTCGGGGCACAGTCTTGTTGTTTTCTGAGAGAAACTCCAGGTCAAGTGATGGTCACACGAGTCATTTTGGGGGCCTGTTGCCCCCGTTTGTCTCTCTGGAGGTTGGAGTTGGAGGGCCTCCTCACTCAAGGTCCGTGTGTCCACAGAGCGACCCCTGCAACTTCAGGGCATGATGGGTGGTTAGGATCACCACGTGTGGTCCTTTTCCCTAAGGAGGGACTTGGCCTTGGGGGCTGCTGATTTACAGCTTTTCAGATACCCCAGTATCCTGGCCTGATGAGTCGGTGGGCAAAGCCCTTGGTGACCATAGTTTATCATACCTGAAGGGCATTCCTGTGTTGCTCCATTTCAAGTGGTCCCAGTTTTTGCACTAAGGCTCCAAGGGCGATTAATCTATGACCGGGTATGTAAAGGTCAAAGGGTTTAGCTAAATTAGGGAGTTCCTGGGCAAGGGTCTGAATTGACTGCTCTTTCCATTCTTGAAAGGCTGCTTCTGGATTCTATTCAAAAGGATCATCATCTTTTCATGTCAGTGTTTCATGTAGAGGCCTAGCTATTAGACTGTAGTTAGGGATCCAGATGCAGAAAACCTTGGCCTCCCCAGGAACCCCTAAGCTGTCTTCTAGTTTTAGAAGAGGTAAGGCTGCAAATGGCTTCTTCCCTATCCTGGGATGCGTTTCTCCGAATATCTGTGGGAATGAAGCCCAGGCATGTCACCTTAGCCTGGGATATTTGAGCCTTTTTCTTGGACACCTTCTATCCTTTCTTGGCTAGGTAGTTCAGAGGCGTCTTTAGTAGGCCTGGCGATCAGAATGTCCTCTGCATATTGAAGGAGGGTTCCCTTTTACAGAGGTAGAACTTTTAGGCCTTTAAAGGACATTTCCCCAATGATGGTGTGGGGATTTTTGAACCATTGGGGAAGGATGGCCCAGCATTATTGCTTTGGTTGCATGTTGTGTCCTGCCACTCACAAGCCAAAAATTCTTGTGACTCTGAGATGAATGGAACACAGAAGAAGGCATCATTGAAGTCTAATACAGAATGCCATGGCCTGGTGGATGGTAGAATGACCTGCAGGGTGTAGGACATAGGAGCTACTGGAGGTATATCCTCGGTGGCTTCACTGACTGACCTTATATCCTTTACCAGGTCCCCAGCAGCCAATGGGACTCTCGTGGTCAGGCCAATCCCACGATATGGAGCTCACCTGGGCAGCACGCCCCACCGAACCGCCCACGGGGCTCTTGTGGTCAAGTCCCTCCCAGGGTATGGAGCTCACATGTGCAGTTACCCAGCAACCCATGGGGCTCTCATAGTCAGGCCCTTCCCAGGATACGGAGCTCCCCTGGGCAGGTACCCGAGCATGGCTGGACACACAGGAACTGTGCACATAGCCCACATTGCAGAGAACCCCCAGCTCACCTGTCGCTCACAGCTGACACAAAACGCCTCAGAGCAGGACTTGAACTAACAAAGAGCAGCCCTGATAGGTCTGTGACCCTGGCTATCACTCTGTGCAGCCTCTCTCGGCCTGGTGTTCCAGACACTTCCACTGCAGCCAGGGCACCAGGCCTCTGTCTCCAACCACCATCACTCCTCTCCCTGACTCCTGGGTTCCTCTCATTAGTATAGGGTGTTCTTGAAGTTGTTTTCCACTCATGGACCAGATAAAATGATGAGAAAAAAGCCGCAGCTGCAGCCCCTTGTCTATCCTGACTCTCAAGAGCCCACACCTGTTCCTTGGCCGCGGCCCGTTTAGCAAGGTTCATTTTCTGCAACTGTGATCCCCTGAGGGGTGAGGATTGGCTGATATGGGCAGCCTGACACTGCCTGCCAGCCCTCCCCAGGTGTGCCTTGGTTGAGGTCAATATAAACACCTCTCCAGTCAGCAAGAGCCCCTGTAGCTGTGCCTGATGCCATATTCTCTGCCCGTCAGCAGTGTCGGGGCTGGGGTGGTGGGAGGGAGTGAGGGGCCATGGCTTTGTGGGTGGCCCAGTGTGAATGGGGCTCTGCTGGACTTTCTTCAGGAGTTGCCAGGCTGCCACCTGCTAAAGAAGAGGATGTGTCACCCATACCTTCCGCTGGAATTTCTCCCCAGGCAGAGGTGAGGAAGTAAAAAGCAGTGGGGGCCGTGGCAGGAGGGGTATCTCAGGTAGGGAAATGGAAAGCTTCCAGAAGAGCATCTGGGGACAGGACCATCCTGTCTGGCCAGCAGGCATCAAGTCGGCCTGCGTGCTGTCGCTGGTGTGGCACCACAGCCCTTCCTCTAGGCTTGCAAGTTCTTGTACATATTCAGCTGTTTTACCTGGAAAGGGTGGGAAGAGTTCAGATGCAGCAGGACTGGGGCTCAGCTCACATTTACTCACAGACGCCTCGACACAGTCCCCCAGCTTTGCAATGAGGATGTTCCTTGTGTGGGGGGGGGAGCGCTGCTCACTGCATTGGAGACGATTTCCCACCTCTGACCAACTTAAGAATTTTTTACAACTGGAGCAAGTGCCCTGATACGATTATCCTCTGTATAACTGGGAGGTTCTGTTTATTTATTCTTTTTCTTTTTTTCTTTTTGGTTCAAGGTATATTTTATTTATTCCTCTTTCTTTTAATTTGGAGATATAAACATGGAAATAATGCATTAATATAAAGACGTCTATGTGAAGGGAAAAACGATTTTTGGTTTATTTTATTAAATGTTATTTATTTATTTTTAATTTTTTTAAAACTTATTTGTTTCTTTTATACAGCAGGTTCTTACTGGATATCTATTTTATACATATGTGTGCACATGTGAATCCCAGTCTCCCAATTCATCCCACCACCACCCTCACATGTCGTTCCCACCTTGGTGTCCATATGCTTGTTCTCTACATCTGTGTCTCTATCTCTGCCCTGGAAACCAGTTCCTCTTTAGCATTTTTCTAGGTTCCACTTATATGCATTAACATACAATATTTGTTTTTCTCTTTCTGACTTACTTCACTCTGTATGACAGTCTCTAGATCCATCAAGGTCTTTACAAATGACCCAATTTCATTCCTATGTATGGCTGAGTAATATTCCATTGTATATATGTACCACATCTTTATCCATTCATCTGTCTGTGGGCACTTAGGTTGCTTTCATTACCTGGCTATTGTAAATAGTACTGCAATGAACATTGTGGTGAATGTGTCTTTTTGATTTATGGTTTTCTCTGGGTATATGCCCAGTAGTGGGATTGTTGGATTATATGGTAATTCTATTTTTAGTTTTTTAAGGAACCTCCATACTGTTCTCCATAGAGACTATATCGATTTACATTCCCAGCAATAGTGGAAGAAGGTTCCTTTTCTCCACACCCTCTCCAGCATTTGTTGTTTGTAGATTTTCTGATGATGCCCATTCTAACAGGTGTGACGTGATACCTCATTGTAGTTTCGATTTCCATTTCTCTAATAATTAGTGATGTTGAGCAGATTTTCATGTGCGTACTGGCCATCTCTATGTCTTCTTGGAAGAAATGTCTATTTAGATCTTCTTCCATTTTTGTATTGGGTTGTTTGTTTTATTAATACTGTGCTGCATGAGCTGTTTATATATATTGGAGTTTAATTATTTGTCCATTGATTCATTGGCAAATATGTTCTGCCATTCTGAGGGTTGTCTTTTCGTCTTGTTTGTAGTTTCCTTTGCTTTGCAAAAGCTTTTACATTTCATTAGGTCCCATCTGTTTAGTTTACTTTTTTATTTCATTACTATAGGAGGTGGATCAAAAAAGATCTTGCTGTGATTTACGTCAGAGTATCCTTCGTAAGTTTTCCTCTCAGAGTTTTATACTGTCCGGTCTTACATTAAGGTCTCTAATCCATTTTGAATATATTTTTATGTATGGTGTTGGGGAGTGTTCTAATTTCATTCTTTTACATGTAGCTGTCCATATTTCCCAGCACCAATGATTGAAGAGACTGTCTTATCTCCATTGTATAGTCTTGCCTCCTTTGTCATAGATTAGTTGACCATAGGTGTGTAGGTTTATCCCTGGGCTTTCTTTTGCTTATTTTTTTTTCCTTTTACACGTTTATTGGAGTATAATTGTTTTACAATGGAGTGTTAGTTTCTGCTGTATAACAAAGTGAATCAGCTATACATATACAAATATCACCAGATCCACTCCCTCTTGCATCTCCCTCCCACATTCCATATCACACCCCTTTATGTGGTCACAAAGCACCGAGCTGATCTCCCTGTTCTATGTGGCTGATTCTCAGTAGCTATCAGTGTTACATTTGGTAATGTATTTATGTCCATGCCACTCTGTCACTTCGTCTCAGCTTACCCATCCCCCTTCCGGTGTCCTCAAGACCTTTCTCTATGTCTGTGTCCTTAATCCTGTCCTGCCACTAGGTTCTTCAAAATCTTTTTTTTCTTCATTAGATTCCGTATATCTCTGTTAACATACAGTATTTGGTTTTCAATTTCTGACTTATTTCACTGTGTAGGACAGATTCTAAATCCATCCACCACAGTACAAATAACTCAGTTTTGCTTCTTTTTATGGCTGAGTAATATTCCATTGTATATATGTGCCAGATCTTCTTTATCCATTCATCTGTCGATGGACACTTAGGTTGCTTCCATGTCCAAGCTATTGTAAATAGAGCTGCAATGAACTTTTTTGTACATAACTCTTTTTGAATTATGGTTTTCGCAAGGCAAATGCCCAGTAGTTGGATTGTTGTGTCGTATGGTACCTCTATTGTTAGTTATTTAGAGGAACCTCCGTACTGTTCTCCCTAGTGCCCATATCAATTTACGTTCCCAACCAAAGTGCAAGTGTGTTCCCTTTTCTCCAATAAATGCCTCTCCAGCATTTATTGTTTTGTAGATTTTTTTGATGATTGCCACTCTGACTGCTGTGTGGTGACACCTCACGATAGTTATGATTTGCATTTCTCTAATGATTAGTGATGTTCAGCATCCTTTCATGTGTTTCTTGGTAATCTGTATATCTTCTTTGGAGAAATGTCTATTTAGGTCTTCTGGCCGTTTTTGGATTGGGTTGTTTGTTTTTGTGATATTGAGCTACATGAGGTGCTTGTAAAGTTTGGAGATTAATCCTTTGTCAATTGCTTCATTTGAAAATATTTTCTCCCATTCTGAGGGTTGTTTTTGCATCTTGTTTATGTTTTCCTGTACCGTGTAAAAGCTTTTAAGTTTTATTAGGTCCCATTTGTTGATTTCTGTTTTTATATCCATTTCTCTAGAAGGTGAGTCAAAAAGGATCTTGCTGTGATTTATGTTATAGAGTGTTCTGCCTATGGTTTCCTCTAAGTGTTTTATAGTGTCTGGTCTTATATTTAGATCTCTAATCCATTTAGAGTTTATTTTTGTGTATGGTGTTATGGAGTGTTCTAATTTCATTCTTTTATGTGTAGGGGTCCAGTTTTCCCAGCACCAATTACTGAAGAGACTGTCTTTTCTCCACTGTATATCCTTAGCTCCTTTGTCATAGATGAGATAGCCATAGGTATGTAGGTTTAACTCTGGGCTTTCTGTCCTGTTCCATTGATCTGTGTTTATGCCAATCTACATACACTTGATTCCATTATGGAGACATATAAATACATAGGTTTCAAGATTGTTACCAGTCAGATAAATTCCTCTTCAGTGAATAGGGTGTTTTGTGTCCAGTTCATTGAGAAAGGAGTAGGTCTTGTCTATTACATATTTGGTATATGGAATGGTATCTGTGCTAATTTCAAACTCTGCTTTTACACATCACCCCACATCACCTTTCCCCTTAAGGAGGCATAAGTGTGTTTTCTAAATGTGTAACTCTGTTCTCTTTTGAAATTCAGTTCATGTGTAGCCATGTTTACATTCCCTCTATAAGTGATATATTACAAAAAGTTTCTGTTTCTTTGTGGCTCATTTCACTTAGCATCATCGTACCTAAACCCACTCATTATGCTGCTATTGGCCTTATGACATTGATTTTATGTCTGAGTGACATTCCATTGTATATAAGTACCACAACATCTATATCCATTTTTTTCCTTTCCTGGGATATTTAAAGTGTACCGAAGTCGAGGTTCTTGTAAACAGAGCAGCCCTAAACTTTGCGCTGGCTGTGTGTTGCGGATTTTTAGTTTTCCCAAAATACACGCCCATGAGTGGAAGTGTGCTATGCTCTGTAGCTCTGTTTTAGAAAACAACATACAGTTCTGCAGAGAGGCTGTTGGCAATTTACATCCTGTCCATCGGTGTAACCAGGCTCCATTTTCTCCATGGCCTATCCTGCATTTGTGGTTTTCACCCTATTTGTGGATGGCCCTTTTGACTGGAGGTAAGGGACACTTCTATGTAGTGTGGATTTTCAATGCCTGATGGCTTGCTTGTCCAAAAAGGGCGTATGCATTTTTTCCCAAATATATTCAAGAAAATACACATACACCCTTTTCAGCTAAGGGCAACATTGTCGAAGTTCTGTCGCTTTTCATGTGCTTTAAAGATGACTCCAATGTACCTCTTGAAATCTGTTTCCTTCAAATCTGCCTTGCATTCAAATCCTCTTCATGGCCTTACCTCAATATATTTCTGGATGATAGTTGTCCTTTATAGCTCTGCAAGTTTGTGAATTGCTGTGCCCCTGATTTCCATTTTTCAAATCGCCTATTTGTGAGCTGGCTGCAATACCGCAGGATGGATTTAGGCCCTAGTCCGGTTCCGGGGCTTCAGGCTGAGCCTTTGGTTAATGCTTCTTCCTGATGGGAAAGTAGAGTGATATATGCCCATCCAGACACCTACAGCTAATCTCTCATTTGTTTTCTCTCTTCCTGTTCATCCTCTGCACAATTTGCAAACTGTGCATAACAGGAGGGTAAAGGCGCTGACACTCCAAGTGGGGAGATTTTTAGCAATGCAGATAGAATAGTGAAGCCGAGCATGACGAAAGGAAAAATGAGGTACCTTTTAGAAAACTTTCCCAATTACACAGTGTACCATCCACTGGGTTTCCCATGCATGTTTTAACTGTAGGAAGATTCCCTTAAACCTGGAGAGTTGGGACCACTAGAATGCGTAGCACACAGTATTGCTCTAAGTGGTGTTCATTTGGTCACACAAGCTCAGCAGTCTTGTCAGCCCCAAGTGTCCAGTCTTATGTCTCATCCAGCTGTGGGTGTAAAGGTGGTCAATCCAGGTTGGATCACAGGCCCTGAACGTAATTTTTAAGATTTCTTTCTGTTTCGCTGTTTTTGCATTTTGCTTTTGAAACTTATTTTTTTAAGGGGATTTAGCTGAATTTCAGTGATGTGTTCATGCAATTATACACACATATGTTTCCTTTATGGAGACATGAGAATACATATGATTTAAAATACTCAGAGTCAGATATATTCCTCTGCAATAAATAGGGGGTGTTGAGTCCAGTTCATTGTGCGGGGAGTAGGTGTTGTCTATTACATACTTAGTTTATGTAACAGAATCTGTGTTAATTTAAAACTGTGGTTTTATGCATCAACCCACCTCGCCTTTCCCCTTAAGCAGGCAGAACATTGTTTTCTAAATGTGTGACTCTGTTGTGTTTGTAATTCAGTTCATATGGAGCCATGTGTTCATTCACCCTATGAGTGATATGTTATGATAAGATTCGTTACTCTGTTATCTTTCCTAACTCAGTTCATGTGTAGCCATGTTTACAGGATCTTCATAAGTGATATCTTATGATAAGTTTCTTTTTCTGTGTGACTTATTTCACTTAGAATCATCGTACAAGAATCCACTCACTTTACTGCTACTGGTCTTATGACATTGATTTAATGGCTGAGGGATATTCCATCGTACGTAAGTACCACAATTTTTGAACCATTTTTATATTTCCTGGGATATTTAAGGTGTACCCAATTTGAGGTTCTTGTAAGCAGTGCAGTCTTAAATTTGGGGGTGTCTCTGTCTTATTGATTTTCAGGTTTCCCAAGGTATATTCCCTAGACTGGAAGTGCCCTTGGCTCTGTAGCTCTGTTGTTTACTTGTTTTAGGGAACACAATGCACTCTTCCAGTGAGGCAGTTGGCAATTTACATCCTGCCCATCAGCATAACAAGGCTCCTTCTTCTCGAGCGCCTGTCTTGCCTTTCTGGTTTTTACACATTTTTTGGATATCCCTATGGACCGGTGGGAAGTGATACTTCTTTGTAGTGCAGATTTGCATTGTCCTCTTGCTTGCTTGGCCAAAAAGGGCGTATGTGAATATATTCAGGAGAAAACGCATACACCCTTTTTGGCCAAGGGCGTCATTGCCGAAGTTGTGCCCCTCTTCCTGTGCTTTAAAGGTGACTCCAACGTACCTCTGAAAATCTGTTTCCTGCTATTCTGCCTTGCTTTCAAGTCCGCCTCGTTGCCTTCCCTCAACAGATTTTTGGACGAGAGTTGACCTTTATTACTCTGCCAGTTTGTGAATTGCTGTGCCCCTGAGCTCCATTTTTCAACTCGTTTTTTGTGAGCTGAACGCAAGTCCAAAATTTCGGTTCAGGACCTATACTGGTTCCCGGTGGGTGGCTGAGACTTTGGTTAATTCTTCTTCCTGCTGGGAAATTAGAGTGACATGTGCCCGTCCAAATGCCTAACAGCTACTCTCTCATTGGTTCTCCCTCTTCCTTTCCATCCTCTGCCAAATTGGCAACCTGTGCGAACCAGGAGCTTAAAGGGTCTGTCTCTCCAAGTTGGAAGATTGATAGTAAAGCAGTTGGAAAGTCAAACCGGAGCACCAGGAGAGGGACTATTCGTTGAGTTTTAGAAACCTTTTGTATTCATAGTGTGTCCATTCTCTAGGTTTCCCGTACATGTTATAGCTGTAGTAATATTCCCTTCATCCTGGAGAGTTGGGACCCATGGAGTGGGGTCCATGCATTTTTGCTTTAAAGGGTCTGCATTTGCTCCCCCAATCTCACCAATCCTCTCAGTCCCAAGTGTCCAGCCTTATGCCACATCCAGCTGTCATTGTAGATAGGGTCTTTCCAGGTTTCATCCGAGACCCTGAAGGAATTGTAAAGAATTTCCCTGTTTTTAGGATTTGTTTTTTATAATTCCTTTTTATAGTGGGTTGGAGCTGATTCTCCCTGCCATGTTTATGCCAGTCTAGACACACTTGATTCCCTTACGGAGACATAACAATACATAGGTTTTAAGATTCTTACTAGTCAGATCTATTTCTCTGCGGGAAATATGGGGTTTTGAGTCCCTTTCACTGAGGAAGGTGTAGGTCTTGTCTATTCCAAGTTTGTTTTAGAAACGGTACCTGTGCTTATATCAAACACTAGTTTTATGCATCACCCCACCTCTCCTTCCCCCTTAAGCAGGCATAAGAGTGTTTTCTAAATGTGAGACTCTGTTCTCTTTCCTAACTCAGTTCATGTGTAGCCATGTTTACAGGATCTTCATAAGTGATATCTTATGATAAGTTTCTTTTTCTGTGTGACTTATTTCACTTAGAAGCATCGTACCTGAATCCACTCACTTTGCTGCTCCTGGTCTTATGACATTGATTTCACGGGTGAGGGATATTCCATCGTACATAAGTACCACAAATTTTTGAACCATTTTTATATTTCCTGGGATATTTAAAGTGTACCCAAATTGAGGTTCTTTTATTTATTTATTTTTTTTTTTTGCTCTACGCGGGCCTCTCACTGCTGTGGCCTCTAACGTTGCGGAGCACAGGCTCCGGACACACAGGATCCGCGGCCATGGCTTGCGGGCCCAGCCGCTCTGCGGCATGTGGGATCTTCCGGGATAGGGGCACGAACCCGTGCCCCCTGCATCGGCAGGCGGTCTCTCAACCACTGCGCCACCAGGGAAGCCCCTTGAGGTTCTTGTAAACAGTGCAGCCCTGAATTTTGGGGTGGCTCTGTCTTATTGATTTTCAGTTTTCCTAAGGTATATTCCCTAGACTGGAAGTGCCCTTGGCTCTGTAGCTCAGTTGTTTACTTGTTTTAGGGAACACAATGCACTCCTCCAGTGAGGCAGTTGGCAATTTACATCCCGCCCATCAGCATAACAAGGCTCTCTGTTCTCCAGGGCCTGTCTTGCCTTTCTGTTTTTTTACTCATTTTTTGGATGTCCCGTTTGACCGGTGGGAAATGATACTTCTTTTTAGTGCAGATTTGCATTGCCCGCTTGCTTGCTTGGCCCAAAAGGGGGTACGCGTTTTCTCCTGAATATATTCAGGAGAAAAAGCATAAGCCCTTTTTGGCCAAGTGCATCATTGTCGAAGTTGTGCCCCTCTTCCTGTGCTTTAAAGGCGCTTCCAACATACCTCTTGAAATCTGTTTCCTGCTATTCTGGCTCGCTTTCAAGTCCACCTCATTGCCTTCCCTCAAGAGATTGTTGGACGATTGTTGTCCTTTATTACTCTGCCAGTTTGTGAATTGCTGTGCCCCTGAGCTCCATTTTTCAACTCGTTTATTTGTGAGCTGTCCGCAAGTCCAAAATTCTGGTTCAGGACCTTTACTGGTTCCCGGTGGGTGGCTGAGACTTTGGTTAATTCTTCTTCCTGCCAGGAAATTAGAGTGACATGTGCCCGTCCAAATGCCAAACAGCTACTCTCTCCCTGGTTCTCCCTCTTCCCTTCCATCCTCTGCCAAATTGGAAACCTGTGCAAACCAGGAGGTTAAAGGGGCTGTCTCTCCAAGTTGGGAGATTGATAATAAAGCAGTTGGAAAGTCAAACAGGAGCACCAGGAGAGGGACTATTCGTTGTGTTTTAGAAACCTTTTGTATTCACAGTGGGTCCATTCTCTAGGTTTCCCGTACATGTTATAGCTGTAGTAATATTCGCTTCAACCTGGAGAGTTGGGACCCATGGAATGGGGGCCATCCATTTTTGCTTTAAAGGGTCTGCATTTGCTCACCCAATCTCACCAATCCTCTCAGTCCCAAGTGTCCAGCCTTATGCCACATCCAGCTGTCATTGTAGTTAGGGTCATTCCAGGTTTCATCAGAGACCCTGAGGGAATTGTAAAGAATTTCCCGGTTTTTTGCTTTTATATTTGAAATTCATTTTTATAGTGGGTTTGAGCTGATTCTCGCTGCCATGTTTATGCCAGTCTAGACACACTTGATTCCCTTACAGAGACATATCAATACATAGGTTTTAAGATTCTTACTAGTCAGATCTATTCCGCTGCGGGAAATATGGGGTTTTGAGTCCCTTTCACTGAAAAAGGTGTAGGTCTTGTCTATTCCACAGTTGGTTTTAGAAACGGTACCCGTTCTTATATCAAATTCTGGTTTTATGCATCACCCCACCTCTCCTTCCCCCTTAAACAGGCATAAGAGTGTTTTCTAAATGTGAGACTCTGTTCTCTTTCCTAACTCAGTTCATGTGTAGCCATGTTTACAGGATCTTCATAAGTGATATCTTATGATAAGTTTCTTTTTCTGTGTGACTTATTTCACTGAGAATTATTGTACCTGAATCCACTCACATTGCTGCTCCTGGTCTTATGACATTGATTTCATGGCTGAGGGATATTCCATCGTACATAAGTACCACAATTTTTTGAACCATTTTTATATTTCCTGGGATATTTAAGGTGTACCCAAGTTGAGGTTCTTGTATGCAGTGCAGCCCTGAATTTGGGTGTGGCTCTGTCTTATTGATTTTCAGTTTTCCCAAGGTATATTCCCTAGACTGGAAGTGCCCTTGGCTCTGTAGCTCTGTTGTTTACTTGTTTTAGGGAACGCAGTGCACTCCTCAAATGAGGCAGTTGGCAATTTACATCCCGCCCAACAGCATAACTAGGCTCCCTGTTCTCCAGGACATGTCTTGCCTTTCTGGTTTTTACAAATTTTGTGGAAATCCCTTTTGACAGGTGGAAAGTGATACTTCTTTGTAGTGCAGATTTGCATTGCCCGCTTGCTTGCTTGGCCAAAAAGGGCGTATGCGTTTTCTCCTGAATATATTCAGGAATATATTCAGGAGAAAACTCATACGCCCTTTTTCGCCCAGTGCGTCATTGTCAAAGTTGTGCCCTCTTCCTGTGCTTTAAAGGCGACTCCAACGTACCTCTTGAAATCTGTTTCCTGCTATTCTGCCTCGCTTTCAAGTCCGCCTCGTTGCCTTCCCTCAACAGATTTTTGGACGATAGTTGTACTTTATTACTCTGCCAGTTTGTGAATTGCTGTGCCCGTGAGCTCCATTTTTCAACTCGTATTTTGTGAGCTGTACGCAAGTCCAAAATTTTGGTTCAGGATCTATACTGGTTCCCGCTGTGTTTCTGAGACTTTGGTTAATTCTTCTTCCTCCCGGGAAATTAGAGTGACATATGCCCGTCCAAATGCCTAACAGCTACTCTCTCATTGGTTCTCCCTCTTCCCTTCCATCCTCTGCCAAATAGGCAACCTGTGCGAACCAGGAAGTTAAAGGTGTTGTCTCTCAAAGTTGGGAGATTGATAGTAAAGCAGTGGGAAAGTCAAACCGGAGCACCAGGAGAGGGACTACTCGTTGAGTTTTAGAAACCTTTTGCATTCACAGTTTTTGCATTCTCTAGGTTTCCTGTACATATTATAGCTGTAGTAATATTCCCTTCAACATGGAGAGTTAGGACCCATGGAATGGGGGCCATGCATTTTTGCTTTAAAGGGTCTACTTTTGCTCACCCAATCTCACCAATCCTCTCATTCTCAAGTGTCCAGGCTTATACCACATCCAGCTGTCATTGTAGATAGGGTTATTCCAGGTTTCATCAGAGACCCTGAAGGAATTGTAAAGAAATTCCCTGTTTTTCGGTTTTGTTTTTGAAATTCCATTCTATAGTGGGTTTGAGCTGATTCTCGCTGCCATGGTTATGCCAGTCTAGACACACCTGATTCCCTTACGGAGAAATATCAATACATAGGTTTTAAGATTCTTACTAGTCAGATGTATTCCTCTGCGGGAAATATGGGGTTTTGAGTCCCTTTCACTGAGGAAGGTGTAGGTGTTGTCTATTCCACAGTTGGTTTAAGAAATGGTACCTGTGCTTATATCAAACTCTGGTTTTATGCATCACCCCACCTCTCCTTTCCCCTTAAGCAGGCATAAGAGTGTTTTCTAAATGTGAGACTCTGTTCTCTTTCCTAACTCAGTTCATGTGTAGCCATGTTTACAGGATCTTCATAAGTGATATCTTATGATAAGTTTATTTTCCTGTGTGACTTATCTCACTTAGAATCATCCTACCTGAATCCACTCACTTTGCTGCTCCTGGTCTTATGACATTGATTTCATACCTGAGGGAAATTCCATCGTACATAAATACCACAGTTTTTTGAACCATATTTATATTTCCTGGGATATTTAAGGTGTATTAAATTGAGGTTCTTGTAAGCAGTGCAGCCCTAAATTTGGGGCTGGCTCTGTCTTATTGATTTTCAGTTTTCCCAAGGTATATTCCCTAGACTGGAAGTGCGCTTGGCTCTGTAGCTCTGTTGTTAACTTGTTTTAGGGAACGCAATGCACTCCTCCAGTGAGGCAGTTGGCAATTTACATCCCGCCCATCAGCATAACAAGGCTTCCTGTTCTCCAGGGCCTGTCTGGCCTTTCTGGATTTTACACATTTTTGGATGTCCCTTTTGACCGGTGGGAAGTGACACATTTTGTAGTGCAGATTTTCATTGCCCACTTGCTTGCTTGGCCAAAAAGTGCGTATGCGTTTTCTCCTGAATATATTAAGGAGAAAACGCTTACGATTTTTTGGCCAAGTGCGTCATTGTCGAAGTTGTGCCCCTCTTCCTGTGCTTTAAAGGCGAATCCAACGTACCTCTTGAAATCTGTTTCCTGCTATTGTGCCTCGCTTTCAAGTCCACCTCGTTGCCTTCCCTCAACAGATTTTTAGACGATAGTTGTCCTTTATTACTCTGCCAGTTTGTGAATTGCTGTGCCGCTGAGCTCCATTTTTCAACTCGTTTTTTGTGAGCTGTACGCAAGTCCAAAATTTTGGTTCAGGACCTATACTGGTTCCCGGTGGGTGGCTGAGACTCTGGTTAATTCTTCTTCCTGCCGGGAAATAAGAGGGACATGTGCCCGTCCAAATGTCTAACAGCTATTGTCTCATTGGTTCTCCATCTTCCCTTCCATCCTCTGCAAAATTGGCAAACTGTGCGAAACAGGAGGTTAAAGGGGTTGTCTCTCCAAGTTGGGAGATTGATAGTAAAGCATTTGGAAAGTCAAACCGGAGCACCAGGAGAGGGACTATTCGTTGAGTTTTAGAAATCTTTTGTATTCACAGTGTGTCCATTCTCTAGGTTTCCCATACATTTTATAGCTGTAGTAATATTCCCTTCAACATGGAGAGTTGGGAGCCATGGAATGGGGGCCATGCATTTTTGATTTAAAGGGTCTGCATTTGCTTACCCAATCTCACCAATCCTCTCAGTCCCAAGTGTCCAGCCTTATACCACATCCAGCTGTCATTGTAGATAGGGTCATTCCAGGTTTCATCAGAGACCCTGAATGAATTGTAAAGAATTTCCCTGTTTTTTGGTTTTGTTTATGAAATTCCGTTCTATAGTGGGTTTGACCTGATTCTCGCTGCCATATTTATGCCAGTCAAGACACACTTGATTCCCTTACAGAGACATATCAATACATAGGTTTTAAGTTTCTTACTAGTCAGACCTATTCCTCTGAGGAAATATGGGGTTTTGAGTCCCTTTCACTGAGGAAGGTGTAGGTTTTGTCTATTTCAAATTTGGTTTTAGAAATGGTACCTGTGCTTATGTCAAACTCTGGTTTTATGCATCACCCCACCTCTCCTTCCCCCTTAAGAAGGCATAAGAGTGTTTTCAAATGTGAGACTCTGTTCTCTTTCCTAACTCACTTAATGTGTAGCCATGTTTACAGGATCTTCATAAGTGATATCTTATGATAAGGTTGTTTTTCTGTGTGACTTATGTCACTTAGAATCATCGTACATGAATCCACTCACTTTGCTGCTCCTGGTCTTATGACATTGATTTCATAGTTGAGGGATATTCCATCGTACATAAATACCAGAGTTTTTTGAACCATCTTTATATTTCCTGGGATATTTAAGGTGTACCCAAGTTGAGGTTCTTGTAAGCAGTGCAGCCCTAAATTTAGGGGTGGCTCTGTCTTATTGATTTTCAGTTTACCCAAGGTATATTCCCTAGACTGGAAGTGCCCTTGGCTCTATAGCTCTGTTGTTTACTTGTTTTAGGGAATGCAATGCACTCCTCCAGTGAGGCAGTTGGCAATTTACATCCCGCCCATCAGCATAACAAGGCTCCCTGTTCTCCAGAGCCTGTCTTGTCTTTCTGGTTTTTACACATTTGTGGATGTCCCTTTTTACAGGTGGGAAGTGATACTTCTTTGTAGTGCAGATTTGCATTGCCCGCTTGTTTGCCTGGCCAAAAAGGGCGTATGCGTTTTCTCCTGAATATATTCAGGAGAAAATACATACGACCTTTTTGGCCAAGTGCGTCATTGTCGAAGTTGTGCCCCACTTCCTGGGCTTTAAAGGCGAATCCAACGTACCTCTTGAAATCTGTTTCCTACTATTCTGCCTTGCTTTCAAGTCCGCCTCTCTGCCTTCCCTCAACAGATTTTTGGACGATAGTTGTCCTTTATTACTCTGCCAGTTTGTGAATTGCTGTGCCCCTTAGCTCCATTATTCAACTCGTTTTTTGTGAGCAGTACGCAAGTCCAAAATTTTGGTTCAGGAACTATACTGGATCCCCCTGGGAGGCTGAGACTCTGGTTAATTCTTCTTCCTGCTGGGAAATTAGACTGACATGTGCCCGTCCAAATGTCTAACAGCTACTGTCTCATTGGTTCTCCCTCTTCCCTTCCATCCTCTGCCAAATTGGCAACCTGTGCGATCCATGAGCTTAAAGGGGCTGTCTGTCCAATTTGGGAGATTGATAGTAAAGCAGTTGGAAAGTAAATCCGGAGCACCAGGAGAGGGAATATTCGTTGAGTTTTAGAAACCTGTTTTATTCACAGTGTGTCCATTCACTAGGTTTCCCGTACATGTTATTGCTATAGTAATATTCCCTTCAACATGGAGTGTTGGGACCCATGGAATGGGGGCCATGCATTTTTGCTTTAAAGGGTCTGCATTTGCTCACCCAATCTCACCAATCCTATCAGTCCCAAGTGTCCAACCTTATGCCACATCCAGCTGTCATTGTAGATAGTGTCATTCCAGGTTTCTTCAGAGACCCTGAAGGAATTGTAAAGAATTTCCCTGTTTTTTGGTTTTGTTTTTGAAACTCCTTTTTATAGTGGGTTTGAGCTGATTCTCGCTGCCATGTTTATGCCAGTCTAGACATACTTGATTCCCTTACAGAGACATATCAATACATAGGTTTTAAGATTCTTACTAGTCAGATCTATTCCTCTGCGGGAAATATGTGGTTTTGAGTCCCTTTCACTGAGGAAGGTGTTGGTCTTGTCTATTCCAGAGTTGGTTATAGAAACTGTACCTATGCTTATATTAAATTCTTGTTTTATGCATCACCCCACTTCTCCTCCCCCCTTAAGCAGGCATAACAGTGTTTTCTAAATGTGAGACTCTGTTCTCTTTCTTAACTCAGTTCATGTGTAGCCATGTTTACAGGATCTTCATAAGTGATATCTTATGATAAGTTTCTATTTCTGTGTGACTTATTTCACTTAGAATCATCGTACATGTATCCACTCACTTTTCTGCTCCTGGTCTTAGGACATTGATTTCATGGCTGAGGGATATTCCATCATACATAAATACCACAGTTTTTTGAACCATTTTTATATTTCCTGGAATATTTGAGGTGTAACCAAGTTGTGGTTCTTGTAAGCAGTGCAGCCCTAAATTTGGGGGTGGCTCTGTCTTATTGATTTTCAGTTTTGCCAAGGTATATTCCCTAGACTGGAAGTGGCCTTGGCTCTGTAGCTCTGTTGTTTCTTGTTTTAGGGAACGCAATGCACTCTTCCAGGGAGGCAGTTGGCAATTTACATCCCACCCATCAGCATAACAAGGCTCCCTGTTCTCCAGGAGCTGTCTTGCCTTTCTGGTTTTTACACATTTTGTGGATGTCCCTTTTGACCGGTGGGAAGTGATACTTCTTTGTAGTGCAGATTTGCATTGCCCACTTGCTTGCTTGGCCAAAAAGGGCGTATGCGTTTTCTCCTGAATATATTCAGGAGAAAACGCATACGCCCTTTTTGTCCTAGTGCATCATTGTCGAAGTTGTGCCCCTCTTCCTGTGCTTTAAAGGCGATTCCTACGTACCTCTTGAAATCTCTTTCCTGCTATTCTGCCTCGCTTTCAAGTCGGCCTCGTTGCCTTCCCTCAACAGATTTTTGGACGATAGTTGTCCTTTATTACTCTGCCAGTTTGTGAATTGCTGTGCCCCTGAGCTCCATTTTTCAACTCGTTTTTTGTGAGCTGTACACAAGTCCAAAATTTAGGTTCAGGACCTATACTGGTTCCCGGTGGGCGGCAGAGACTCTGGTTAATTATTCTTCCTGCTGGGAAATTAGAGTGACATGTGCCCGTCCAAATGCCTCACAGCTACTCTCTCATTGGTTCTCCCTCTTCCCTTCCATCCTCTTGCAAATTGGCAACCTGTGCGAACCAGGAGGTTAAAGGGGTTGTCTCTCCAAGTTGGGAGATTGATAGTAAAGCAGTTGTAAATTCAAACCAGACCACCAGGAGAGGGACTACTCGTTGAGTTTTAGTAACCTTTTGTATTAACACTGTGTCCATTCTCTAGGTTTCCCGTACATGTTATAGCTATAGTAATATTCCCTTCAACATGGAGAGTTGGGACCCATGGAATGGGGGCCATGCATTTTTGCTTTAAAGGCTCTGCATTTTCTCACCCAATCTCACCAATCCTCTCAGTCCCAAGTGTCCAGCCTTATGCCACATCCAGCTGTCATTGTAGATAAGGTCATTCCAGGTTTCATCAGAGACTCTGAAGGAATTGTACAGAATTTCCCTGTTTTTTGGTTTTGTTTTTGAAATTCCTTTTTATAGTGGGTTTGAGCTGATTGTCACTGCCATGTTTATGCCAGTCTACACACTTGATTCCCTTACGGAGACATATCAATACATAAGTTTTAGGATTGTTACTAGTCAGATCTATTCCTCTGTGGGAAATATGGGGTTCTGAGTCCCTTTCACTGAGGAATATGTAGGTCTTGTCTATTCCGCCGTTGGTTTTACAAACGGTACCTGTACTTATATCAAACTCTGGTTTTATGCATCACCCCACCTCAACTCCCCCCTTAAGAAGGCATAACAGTGTTTTCTAAATGTGAGAATCTGTTCTCTTTCCTAACTCAGTTCATGTGTAGCCATGTTTACAGGATCTTCATAAGTGATATCTTATGAGAAGTTTCTTTTTCTGTGTGACTTATTTCACTTAGAATCATCGTACCTGAATCCACTCACTTTGGTGCTCCTGGTCTTATAACATGGATTTCATAGCTGAGGGATATTCCATCGTACATAAATACCACAGATTTTTGATCCATATTTATATTTCCTGGGATATTTACGGTGTACCCAAGTTGAGGTTCTTGTAAGCAGTGCAGCCCTAAATTTGGGGGTGGCTCTGTCTTATTGATTTTCAGTTTTCCGAAGGTATATTCCCTAGACTGGAAGTGCCCTTGGCTCTGTAGCTCTGTTGTTTACTTGTTGTAGGGAAGGCAGTGCACTCCTCCAGTGAGGCAGTTGGCAATTTACATCCTGCCCATCAGCATAACAAGGCTCCCTGTTCTCCAGGGCCTGTCTTGCCTTTCTGGTTTTACACATTTTGTGGATGTCCCTTTTGACCGGTGGGAAGTGATACTTCTTTGTAGTGCAGATATGCATTGCCCGCTTGCTTGCTTGGCCAAAAAGGGCGTATGCGTTTTCTCCTGAATATATTCAGGAGAAAACGCATACGCCCTTTTTGGCCAAGTGCATCATTGTCGAAGTTGTGCCCCTCTTCCTGTGCTTTAAAGGCGATTCCAACGTACCTCTTGAAATCTGCTTCCTGCTATTCTGCCTCGCTTTCAAGTCCGCCTCGTTTCCTTCCGTCAACAGATTTTTGGACGATAGTTCTCCTTTATTACTCTGCCAGTTTGTGAATTGCTGTGTCCCTGAGCTCCATTTTTCAACTGGTTTTTTGTGAGATGTACGCAAGTCCAAAATTTTGGTTCAGGACCTATACTGGTTCCCAGTGGGTGGCTGAGTCTTTGGTTAATTCTTCTTCCTGCCGGGAAATTAGAGTGACATGCACCCGTCCAAATGCCTAACAGCTACTCTCTCATTGGTTCTCCCTCTTCCCTTCCAACCTCTGCCAAATTGGCAACCTGTGAGAACCAGGAGGTTAAACGGGTTGTCTCGCCAAGTTGGGAGATTGATAGTAAAGCAGTTGGAAAGTCAAAGCAGAGCACCAGGAGAGGGACTACTCGTTGAGTTTTAGAAACCTTTTGTATTCACAGTGTGTCCATTCTCTACGTTTCCCGTACATGTTATAGCTGTAGTAATATTCCCTTCAACATGGAGAGTTGGGACCCATGGAAAGGGGGCCATGCATTTTTGCTTTAAAGGGTCTGCATTTGCTCACCCAATCTCACCAATCCTCTCTGTCCCAAGTGTCCAGCCTTATGCCACATCCAGCTGTCATTGAAGATAGGGTCATTCCAGGTTTCATCAGAGAACCTGAAGGAAATGTAAAGAATTTCCCTGTTTTTTGGTTTTGTTTTTGAAATTCCTTTTTATAGTGCGTTTGAGCTGTTTGTCGCTACCATGTTTATGCCAGTCTAGACACACTTGATTCCCTTACAGAGACATATCAATACATAGGTTTTAAGATTCTTACTAGTCAGATCTATTCCTCTGTGCGAAATATGGGGTTTTGAGTCCCTTTCACTGAGGAAGGTGTAGGTCTGGTCTATTCCACAGTTGGTTATAGAAATGGTACCTGTGCTTATATCAAACTCTGGTTTTATGCATCACCCCACCTCTCCTTTCCCCTTAAGCAGGCATAAGAGTGTTTTCTAAATGTGAGACTCTGTTCTCTTTCCTAACTCAGTTCATGTGTAGCCATGTTTACAAGATCTTCATAAGTGATATTTTATGATAAGTTTCTTTTTCTGCGTGACTTATTTCACTTAGTATCATCGTACCTGAATCCACTCACATTGTTGCTCCTGGTCTTATGACATTGATTTCATGACTGAGGGATATTCCATCGTACATAAATACCACAGTTTTTGGAACCATTTTTATATTTCCTGGGATATTTAAGGTGTACCCAAGTTCAGGTTCTTGTAAGCAGTGCAGCCATAAATTTGGGGGTGGCTCTGTCTTATTGATTTTCAGATTTCCCAAGGTATATTCCCTAGACTGGAAGTGCCCTTGGCTCTGTAGCTCTGTTGTTTACTTGTTTTATGGAACGCAATGCACTCTTCCTGTGAGGCAGTTTGCAATTTACATCCCGCATATCAGCATAACAAGGCTCCCTGTTCTCCAGGGCCTGTCTTGCCTTTCTGGTTTTTTCACATTATGTGGATGTCCCGTTTCACCGGTGGGAAGTGATACACCTTTGTAGTGCAGATTTGCATTGCCCGCTTGCTTACTTTGCCAAAAAGGGCGTATGCGTTTTCTCCTGAATATAATCAGAAGAAAACGCACACACACTTTTTGGCCAGGTGCGTCATTGTCGAAGTTGTGCCCCTCTTCCTTTGCTTTAAAGGCGATTCCATCGTACCTCTTGAAATTTATTTCCTGCTATTCTGCCTCGCTTTCAAGTCTACCTCGTTGCCTTCCCTCAACAGATTTTTGAACAATAGTTGTCCTTTATTACTCTGCCAGTTTGTGAATTGCTGTGCCCCTGAGCTCCATTTTTCAACTCGTTTTTTGTGAGCTGTACTCAAGTCCAATATTTTGTTTCAGGACCTATACTGGTTCCCCGTGGGTGGCTGAGACTGTGGTTAATTCTTCTTCCTGCCGGGAAATTAGAGTGACATGTGCCCGTCCAAATGCCTAACATCTGGCTGTCACTGGTTCTCCCTCTTCCCTTCCATGCTCTGCCAAATTGGCAACCTGTGCGAACCAGGAGCTTAAAGGGGCTGTCTCTCCAATTTGGGAGATTGATAGTTAAGCAGTTGGAAAGTCAAACCGGGGCACCAGGAGACGGACTATTCATTGAGTTTTAGAAACCTATTGTATTCACAGTGTGTCCATTCTCTAGGTTTCCCGTACATGTTATAGCTGTAGTAGTATTCCCTATAACCTGGAGAGTCGGGACCCATGGAATGGGGGCCATGCATTATTGCTTTACAGGGTCTGCGTTTGCTCACCCAATCTCACCAATCCTCTCAGTCCCAAGTGTCCAGCCTTATGCCACATCCAGCTGTCATTCTAGATAGGGTCATTACAGGTTTCATCAGAGACCCTGAAGGAATTGTAAAGAATTTCCCTGTTTTTTGGTTTTCTTTTTGAAATTCCTTTTTATAGTGGGTTTGAGCTGATTCTCGCTGCCATGTTTATGCCAGTCTAGACAGACTTGTTTCCCTTACGGAGACATATCAATACATGGGTTTTAAGATTCTTACTAGTCAGATCGATTCCTCTGCGGGAAATATGGGGTTTTGAGTCCCTTTCACTGAGGAAGGTGTAGGACTTGTCTATTCCAAAGTTGGTTTTAGAAACGGTATCCGTGCTTACATCAAACTCTGGTTTTACGCATCACCCCACCTCTCCTTCCCCCTAAAGCAGGCATAACAGTGTTTTCTAAATGTGAGACTCTGTTCTCTTTCCTAACACACTTCATGTGTAGCCATGTTTACAGGATCTTCATAACTGATATCTTATGATAAGTTTCTTTTTCTGTGTGACTTATTTCACTTAGAATCATCGTACCTGAATCCACTCACTTTGCTGCTCCTGGTCTTATGACATTGATTTCATGGCTGTGGGATATTCCATCGTACATAAGTACCACAATTTTTTGAACCATTTTTATATTTCCTGGGATATTTAAGGTGTACCCAAGTTGAGGTTCTTGTAAGCAGTGCAGCCCTAAATTTGGGTGTGGCTCTGTCTTATTGATTTTCAGTTTTCCCAAGGTATATTCCCTAGACAGGAAGTGCCCTTGGCTCTGTAGCTCTGTTGTTTACTTGTTTTGGAAACACAATGCACTCCTCCAGTGAGGCAGTTGGCAGTTTACATCCCGCATATCAGCATAACAATGCTCCCTGTTCTCCATGGCCTGTCTTGCCTTTCTGGTTTTTACACATTTTGTGGATGTCCCGTTTGACTGGTGGGAAGTGATACTTCTTTGTAGTGCAGATTTGCATAGCCCGCTTGCTTGCTTGGCCAAAAAGGGCGTATGCGTTTTCCCCTGAATATATTCAGGGGAAAACGCATACGCCCTTTTTGGCCAAGTGCGTCATTGTTGAAGTTGTGCCCCTCTTCCTGTGCTTTAAAGGCGATTCCAACGTACCTCTTGAAATCTGTATCCTGCTATTCTGCCTCGCTTTCAAGTCCGCCTCGTTGCATTCCCTCAACAGATTTTCGGACGATAGTTGTCCTTTATTACTCTGCCAGTTTGTGAATTGCTGTGCCCCTGAGCTCCGTTTTTCAATTCGTTTTTTGTGAGCTGTACGCAAGTCCAAAATTTTGGTTCAGGACCTATACTGGTTCCCGGGGGGTGGCTGAGACTTTGGTTAATTCTTCTTCCTGCCGGGAAATTAGAGTGACATTTGCCCGTCCAAATGCCTAACAGCTATTGTCTCATTGGTTCTCCCTCTTCCCTTCCATCCTCTGCCAAATTGGCAACCTGTGCGAACCAGGATGTTAAAGGTGTTGTCTCTCAAAGTTGGGAGATTGATTGTAAAGCACTTGGAAAGTCAAACCGGGGCACCAGGAGAGGGACTACTCGTTGAGTTTTAGAAACCTTTTGTATTCACAGTGTTTCCATTCTCTAGGTTTCCCGTACATGTTATAGCTTTAGTAATATTCCCTTCAACCTGGAGAGTTGGGACCCAAGGAATGGGGGCCATGCATTTTTGCTTTAAACGGTCTGCATTTGCTCACCCAATCTCACCAATCCTCTCAGTCCCAAGTGTCCAGCCTTATACCACATCCAGCTGTCATTGTAGATAGGGTCATTCCAGGTTTCATCAGAGACCCTGAAGGAAATGTAAAGAATTTCCCTGTTTTTTGGTTTTGTTTTTGAAATTCCTTTTTATAGTGGGTATGAGCTGATTCTCACTGCCATGTTTATACCAGTCTAGACACACTTGATTCCCTTACAGAGACATATCAATACATAGGTTTTAAGTTTCTTACTTGTCAGATGTATTCCTCTGCGGGAAATATGGGGTTTTGTGTCCCTTTCACTGAGGAAGGTGTAGGTCTTGTCTATTCCAAAGTTGGTTTTAGAAATGGTACCTGTGCTTATGTCAAACTATGGTTTTATGCATCACCCCACCTCCCCTTCCCCCTTAAGCAGGCATAACAGTGTTTTCTAAGTGTGAGACTCTGTTGTCTTTCCTAACTCAGTTCATGTGTAGCCATGTTTACAGGATCTTCATAAGTGATATCTTATGATAAGTTTCTTTTTCTGTGTGACTTATTTCACTTAGAATCATCGTATCTGAATGCACTCACTTTTCTGCTCCTGGTCTTATGACATTGATTTCATGGCTGAGGGATATTCCATCGTACATAAATACCACAGTTTTTTGAACCATTTTTCTATTTCCTGGGATATTTAAGATGTACCCAAGTTGAGGTTGTTTTAAGCAGTGCAGCCCTAAATTTGGGGGTGGCTCTGTCTTATTGATTTTCAGTTTTCCCAAGGTATATCCCCTAGACTGGAAGTGCCCTTGGCTCTGTAGCTCTGTTGTTTACTTGTTTTAAGGAACGCAATGCACTCCTCCAGTGAGGCAGTTGGCAATTTACATCCCGCCCATCAGCATAATATGGCTCCCTGTTCTCCAGGGCCTGTCTTGCCTTTCTATTTTTTACACATATGTGGATGTCCCTTTTGACCGGTGGGAAGTGATACTTCTTTGTAGTGCAGATTTGCATTGCCCGCTTGCTTGCTTGGCCAAAAAGGGCGTATGCATTTTCTCCTGAATATATTCAGGAGAAAACGCATACGCCCTTGTTGGCGCAGTGCGTCATTGTCGAAGTTGTGCCATTCTTCCTGTGGTTTAAAGGCGATTCCAACATACCTCTTGAAATTTGTTCCCTGCTATTCTTCCTCGCTTTCAAGTCCGCCTCGTTGCCTTCCCTCAACAGATTTTTGGACGATAGTTGTCCTTTATTACTCTGACATTTTGTGAATTGCTGTGCCCCTGAGCTCCATTTTTCAACTCGTTTTTTGTGAGCTCTACGCAAGTCCAAAATTTTGGTTCAGGACCTATACTGATTCCCGGTGGTTGGCTGAGACTCTGGTTAATTTTTCTTCCTGCCGGGAAATTAGAGTGACATGTTCCTGTCCAAATGCCTAACAGCTACTCTCTCATTGGTTCTCCCTCTTCCCTTCCATCCTCTGCCAAATTGGCAACCTGTGCGAACCCGTAGGTTAAAGGGGTTGTCTCTCCAAGTTGGGAGATTGATAGTATAGCAGTTGGAAAGTCAAACTGGAGCACCAGGAGAGGGACAACTCGTTGAGTTTTAGAAATCTTTTGTATTCACAGTGTGTCCATTCTCTAGGTTTCCCATACATGTTATAGATGTAGTAATATTCCCTTCAACATGGAGAGTTGGGACCCATGGAATGGGGGCCATGCATTTTGGCTTTAAAGGGTCTGCATTTGCTGACCCAATCTCACCAAATCTCTCAGTCCCAAGTGTCCAGCCTTATGCCACATCCAGCTGTCATTGTAAATAAGGTCATTCCAGGTTTCATCGGAGACCCTGAAGGAAAAGTAAAGAATTTCCCTGTTATTTGGTTTTGTTTTTGAAATTCCTTTTTACAGTGGGTTTGTGCTGATTTCTCGCTGCCATGTTATGCCAGTCGAGACACAGTTGATTCCCTTACAGAGACATATCAATACATAGGTTTTAAGATACTTACTAGTCAGATCTATTCCTCTGCGGGAAGTAGGGGGTTTTGAGTCCCTTTCACTGAGGAAGGTGTAGGTCTTCTCTATTCCACAGTTGGTTTTAGAAATGGTACCTGTTCTTATATCAAACTCTGGTTTTATGCATCACCCCACCTCTCCATTCCCCTTAAGCAGGCATAAGAGTGTTTTCTAAATGTGAGACTCTGTTCTCTTTCCTAAATCTGTTCATGTGTAGCCATGTTTACAGGATCTTCATAACTGATATCTTATTATAAGTTTCTTTTTCTCTTTGACTTATTTCACTTAGAATCATCATACCTGAATCCACTCACTTTGTTGCTCCTGGACTTATGACATTGATTTCATGGCTGAGGGATATTCCATCGTACATAAATACCACAGTTATTTGAACCAGTTTTATATTTCCTGGGATATTTAAGGTGTACCCAAGTTGAGGTTCTTGTAAGCAGTGCAGCCCTAAATTTGGGGGTGGCTCTGTCTTATTGATTTTCAGTTTTCCCAAGGTATATTCTCTAGACTGGAAGTGCCCTTGGCTCTGTAGCTCTGTTGTTTACTTGTTTTAGGGAACGCAATGCACTCCTCCAGTGAGGCAGTTGGCAATTTACATCCCGCCCATCAGCATAACAGGGTCCCTGTTCTCCAGGGCCTGTCTTGCCTTTCTGGTTTTTACACATTTTGTGGATGTCCCTTTTGACCGGTGGCAAGTGATATTCTTTTTATTGCAGATTTGCATTGCCCGCTTGCTTGCTTGGCCAAAAAGGGCGTATGCGTTTTCTCCTGAATATATTCAGGAGAAAACGCATACGCCCTTTTTGGCCAAGTGTGTCATTGTCGAAGTTGTACCCCTCTTCCTGTGCTTTAAAGGCGATTCCAACGTACCTCTTGAAATCTGTTTCCTGCTATTCTGCCTCGCTTTCAATTGCGCCTCGTTGCCTTCCCTCAACTGATTTTTGGACGATAGTTGTCCTTTATTACTATGCCATTTTGTGAATTGCTGTGTCCCTGAGCTCAATTTTAAAACTCGTTTTTTGTGAGCTGTACGCAAGTGCAAAATTTTGGTTCAGGACGTATACTGGTTCCCGGTGGGTGGTTGAGACTCTGGTTAATTCTTCTTCCTGCCGGGAAATTAGAGTAACATGTGCCCGTCCAAATGCCTAACAGCTACTCACTCATTGGTTCTCCCTCTTCCCTTCCATCCTCTGCCAAATTGGCAACCTGTGCGAACCAGGAGGTTAAAGGGGATGTCTCTCCAATTTGGGAGATTGATAGTAAAGCAGTTGGAAAGTCAAACCGGAGCACCAGGAGAGGGACTATTCGTTGAGTTTTAGAAACCTGTTGTATTCACAGTGTGTCCATTCTCTAGGTTTCCCATACATGTTATAGCTCTAGTAATATTCCCTTCAACCTGGAGAGTTGGGACCCATGGAATGGGGTCCATGCATTTTTGCTTTAAAGAGTCTGCATTTGCTCACCCAATCTCTCCAATTCTCTCAGTTCCAAGTGTCCAGCCTTATACCACATCCAGCTGTCATTGTAGATAGGGTCATTCCATGTTTCATCAGAGACCCTGAAGGAATTGTAAAGAATTTCCCTGTTTTTTGGTTTTGTTTTTGAAATTCCTTTTTATAGTGGGTTTGATCTGATTCTCGCTGCCATGTTTATGCCAGTCTAGACACACTTGATTCCCTTACAGATACATATCAATACAGAGGTTTTAAGTTTCTTACTACTCAGATCTATTCCTCTGCAGGAAATATGGGGTTTTGAGTCCCATTCACTGAGTTAGGTTTAGGTCTTGTCTATTCCACAGTTGGTTTTAGAAATGGTACCTGTGCTTATGTCAAACTCTGGTTTTATGCCTCACCCCACCTCTCCTTCCCCCTTAAGCAGGCATAAGAGTGTTTTCTAAATGTGAGACTCTGTTCTCTTTCCTAACTCAGTTCATGTGTAGCCATGTTTACAGGATCTTCATAAGTGATATCTTATGATAAGTTTCTTTTTCTGTGTGACTTATTTCACTTAGAATCATCGTACCTGAATCCAATCACTTTGCTGCTCCTAAACTTATGACATTGATTTCATGGCTGAGGGATAATCCATCGTACATAAATACCACAGTTTTTTGAACCATTTTTATATTTCCTGGTATATTTAAGGTGTACCCAAGTTGAGGTTCTTGTAAGCAGTGCAGCCCTAAATTTGGGGGTGGCTCTGTCTTATTGATTTTCAGTTTTCCCAAGGTATATTCCCTAGACTAGAAGTGCCCTTGGCTCTGTAGCTCTGTTGTTTACTTGTTTTAGGGAACGCAATGCACTCCTCCAGTGAGGCAGTTGGCAATTTACATCCCGCCCATCAGCATAACAAGGCTCCATGATTTCCAGGGCCTGTCTTGCCTTTCTGGTTTTTACACATTTGTGAATGTCCCTTTTGACCGGTGGGAAGTGATACTTCTTTGTAGTGAAGATTTGCATTGCCCGCTTGCTTGCTTGGCCAAAAAGGGCGTATGCGTTTTCTCCTGAATATATTCAGGAGAAAACGCAAATGCCTATTTTGGCCAAGTGCGTCATTGTCGAAGTTGTGCCCCTCTTCCTGTGCTTTAAAGGTGATTCCAACGTACCTCTTGAAATCTGTATCCTGCTATTCTGCTTCGCTTTCAAGTCCGCCTCGTTGCCTTTCCTCAACAGATTTTCGGACGATAGTTGTCCTTTATTACTCTGCCGGTTTGTGAATTGCTGTGCCCCTGAGCTCCGTTTTTCAACTCGTTTTTTGTGAGCTGTACGCAAGTCCAAAATTTTGGTTCTGGACCTATACTGGTTCCCGCTGGGTGGCTGAGACTTTGGTTAATTCTTCTTCCTGCTGGGAAATTAGAGTGTCATGGGCCCGTCCAAATGCCTAAGAGCTACTCTCTCATGATTCTCCCTCTTCCCTTCAATCCTCTGCCAAATTGGCAACCTGTGCAAACCAGGAGATTAAAGGGGCTGTCTCTCCAATTTGGGAGATTGATAGTAAAGCTGTTCGAAACTCAAACCAGAGCACCAGGAGTGGGACTATTCGTTGAGTTTTAGAAACCTTTTGTATTCACAGTGTGTCCATTCTCTAGGTTTCCCATACTTGTTATAGCTGTAGTAATATTCCCTTCAACCTGGAGAGTTGGGACCCATGGAATGGGTGCCATGCATTTTTGCTTTATAGAGTCTGCATTTGCTCACCCAATCTCACCAATCCTCTCAGTCCCAAGTGTCCAGCCTTATGCCACATCCAGCTGTCATTGTAGATAGGGTCATTCCAGGTTTCATCAGGGCCACTGAAGGAATTGTAAAGAATTTCCCTGTTTTTAGGTTTTGTTTTGAAATTCATTTTTATACTGGGTTTGAGCTGATTCTCGCTGCCATGTTTATGCCAGTCTAGACACACTTGATTCTCTTACGGAGATATATCAATACATAGGTTTTAAGATTCTTACTAGTCAGATCTATTCCTCTGCGGGAAATATGGGGTTTTGAGTCCCTTTCACTGAGGAAGGTGTAGGTCTTGTCTATTCCAAAGTTGGTTTTAGAAACGGTACCCGTGCTTATATCAAACTCTGGTTTTATGCATCACCACACCTCTCCTTCCCCCTTAAGCAGGCATAAGAGTGTTTTCTAAATGTGAGACTCTGTTCTCTTTCCTAACTCAGTTCATGTGTAGCCATGTTTACAGGATCTTCATAAGTGATATCTTATGATAAGTTTCTTTTTCTGTGTGATTTCCATTAGAATCATCGTTCCTGAATCCACTCACTTTGCTGCTCCTGGTCTTATGACATTGATTTCATGGCTGAGGGATATTCCGTCGTACATAAATACAACAGTTTTTTGAACCATTTTTATAATTCCTGGGATATTTAAGGTGTACCAAAGTTGAGGTTCTTGTAAGCAGTGCAGCCCTAAATTTGGGGGTGGCTCTGTCTTATTGATTTTCAGTTTTCCCAAGGCATATTCCCTAGACGGGAAGTGCCCTTGGCTCTGTAGCTCTGTTGTTTACTTGTTTTAGAGAACACAATGCACTCCTCCAGTGAGGCAGTTGGCAATTTACATCCTGCCCATCAGCATAACAAGTCTCCCTGTTCTCCTGGGCCTGTCTTGCCTTTCTGGTTTTTACACATTTTGTGGATGTCCATTTTGACCGGTGGGAAGTGATACTTCTTTGTAGTGCAGATTTGCATTGCCCGCATGCTTGCTTGGCCAAAAAGGGCGTATGTGTTTTCTCCTGAATATATTCAGGAGAAACTGTATACGCCCTTTTTGGCCAAGTGCGTCATTGTCGAAGATGTGCCACTCTTCCTGTGCTTTAAAGGCGATTCCAACATACCTCTGGAAATCTGTTTCCTGCTATTCTGCCTCGCTTTCAAGTCCGCCTCGTTGCCTTCCCTCAACAGATTTTTGGACGATAGTTGTCCTTATTTACTCTTCCCGTTTGTGAATTGCTGTGCCCCTGAGCTCCATTATTCAACTCGTTTTTGTGAGCTGCACACAAGTCAAAAATTTTGGTTCAAGACATATACTGGTTCCCGGTGGGTGGCTGAGACTTTGGTTAATTCTTCTTCCTGCCGGGAAATTAGAGTGACATGTGCCCGTCCAAATACCTAACAGCTACTATCTCATTTGTTCTCCCTCTCCCTTCCATCCTCTGCCAAATTGGCAACATGTGCGAAAAAGGGGCTTAAAGGGGCTGTCTCTCCAAGTTGGGAGATTGATAGTAAAGCAGTTGGAAAGTCAAACCGTAGCACCAGGAGAGGGACCATTCGTTGAGTTTTAGAAACATTTTGTATTCACAGTGTGACCATTCTCTAGGTTTCCCGTACATGTTATAGCTGTAGTAATATTCCCTTCAACCTGGAGAGTTGGGACCCATGGATTGGGTGCCATGCATTTTTGCTTTAAAGGGTCTGCATTTGCTCACCCAATCTCACCAATTCTCTCAGTCCCAAGTGTCCAGCCTTATGCCACATCCAGCTGTCATTGTTGATAGGGTCATTCCAGGTTTCATCAGAGACCCTGAAGGAATTGTAAAGAATTACACGGTTTTTTGGTTTTGTTTTTGAAATTCCTTTTTATAGTGGACTTGAGCTGATGCTCGCTGCCATGTTTATGCCGGTCTAGACACACTTGATTCCCTTACGGAGACATATCAATACATAGGTTTTAAGATTCTTACTAGTCAGATCTATTCCTCTGCGGGAAATATGGGGTTTTGAGTCCCTTTCACTGAGGAAGGTGTAGGTCTTGTCTATTCCACAGTTGGTTTTAGAAATGGTACCTGTACTTATATCAAACTCTGGTTTTATGCATCACCCCACCTCTCCTTTCTCCTTAAGCAGGCATAAGAGTGTTGTCTAATTGTGAGACCCTGTTTTCTTTCCTAACTCAGTTCATGTGTAGCCATGCTTACAGGATCTTCATAAGTGATATCTTATAATAAGTTTCTTTTTCTGTGTGACTTCAATTAGAATCATCGTACCTGAGTCCACTCACTTTGCTGCTCCTGGTCTTATGACATTGATTTCATGGCTGAGGGATATTCCATCGTACATAACTACCACAAATTTTTTGAACCATTTTTATATTTCCTTGGATATTTAACGTGTACCCAAGATGAGGATCTTGTACGCAGGTCAGCCCTAAATTTGGGGGTGCCTTGTATTATTGATTTTCAGTTTTCCCAAGGTATATTCCCTAGACTGGAAGTGCCCTTGGCTCTGTAGCTCTGTTGTTTACTTGTTTTAGGGAACGCAATGCACTCCTCCAGTGAGGCAGTTGGCAATTTACATCCCGCCCAACAGCATAAAAAGTCTCCCTGTTCTCCAGGGCCTGTCTTGCCTTTCTGGTTTTAAAACATTTTGTGGATGTCCCTTGTGACCGGTAGAAAGTGATACTTCTTTGTAGTGCAGATTTGCATTGCCCGCTTGCTTGCTTGGCCAAAAAGGGCGTATGCATATTCAGGAGAAAAAGCATACGCCCTTTTTGGCCAAGTGCCACATTGTCGAAGTTGTGCACTCTCCTATGCTTTAAAAGTGATTCCAACGTACCTCTTCAAATATGTTTCCTTCTATTCTGCCTCACTTTCAAGTCTGCCTCGTTGCCTTCGCTCAACAGATATTTGGACGATAGTTGTCCTTTATTACTCTGCCAGTTTGTGAATTGCTGTGCCCCTGAGCTCCATTTTTCAACTCGTTTTTTGTGAGCTGTACGCAAGTCCAAAATTTTGGTTCAGGATCTATACTGGGTCCCGGTGGGTTTCTGAGACTTTGGTTAATTCTTCTTCCTGCCGGGAAATTAGAGTGACATGTGCCCGTCCAAATGCCTAACACCTACTCTCTCTTTGGTTCTCCCTCTTCCCTTCCATCCTCTGCAAAATTGGCAACCTGTGCGAACAAGGAGTTTAAAGGGGCTGTCTCTCCAAGTTGGGAGATTAATAGTAAAGCAGTTGGAAAGTCAAACCAGAGCACCAGAAGAGGGACTACTCGTTGAGTTTTAGAAACCTTTTGTATTCACAGTGTGTCCATTCTCGAGGTTTCCCGTACATGTTATAGCTGTAGTAATATTCCCTTCAACATGGAGAGTTGGGACCCATGGAATGGGGGCCATGCAATTTTGCTTTAAACGGTCTGCATTTGCTCACCCAATCTCACCAATCCTGTCAGTCCCAAGTGTCCAGCCTTATGCCACATCCAGCTGTCATTGTAGATAGGGTCATTCCAGGTTTCATCAGAGACCCTGAAGGAATTGTAAAGAATTTCCCTGATTTTTGGTTTTGTTTTTGAAATTCCCTTTTATAGTGGGTTTGAGCTGATTCTCGCTGCCATGTTTATGCCAGTCTAGACACACTTGATTCCCTTATAGAGACATATCAATACATAGGTTTTAAGATTCTTACTAGTCAGATCTATTCCTCTGCGTGAAATATGGGGTTTTGAGTCCCCTTCACTGTGGAAGGTGTAGGTCTTGTCTATTCCACAGTTGATTTTAGAAATGGTACCTGTACTTATATCAAACTCGGGTTTTATGCATCACCCCACCTCACCTTTCTCCTTAAGCAGGTATAAGAGTGTTTTCTAAATGTGAGACTCTGTTCTCTTTCCTAACTCAGTTCATGTGTACCCATGTTTACAGGATCTTCATAAGTGATATCTTATGATAAGTTTCTTTTTCTGTGTGACTTCACTTAGAATCATCGTACCTGAATCCACTCAATTTGCTGCTCCTGGTCTTATGACATTGATTTCATGGCTGAGGGATATTCCATCGTACATAAGTACCACAATTTTTTCAACCATATTTACATTTCCTGGGATATTTAAGGTGTACACAAGTTGAGGTTCTTATAAGCAGTGCAGCCATAAATTTGGGGGTGGCTCTGTCTTATTGATTTTCAGTTTTCCCAAGGTATATTCCCTAGACTGGAAGTGCCCTTGGCTCTGTAGCTCTGTTGTTTACTTGTTTTAGGGAACGCAATGCATTCCTCCAGTGAGTCAGTTGG